>NW_004955404.1:16283578-16371584 GCF_000276665.1 Chinchilla lanigera | reverse complement strand
CTCCTTCTCCTTCTCCTTCTTCTCCTTCTTCTTCCGTTTCTGTTGTTTTTGTTATTTGTGTTGCTCTTGTTCTTGTTGTTGAAGATAGAACAACCGAGGGCCTGGTGGATGTGAATCCTACACAAACTACTGAGGTACACCCTTGGCCAGACCTCTTAAGAAATACAACAAACCTCAGAGACTTGTGTGTATATTCTGAATATATAATACCTGATGGACTGTATCACAGCATAGCAGATTCCAGCCTTGGTTAATTGACAATAGATAATGCATTGAGGTCTTTTCTTTTCCTTTTCTATGGAGAGGAGAAATTGATGAAGGAAATAGGCTGTGGAGCAAGCCAGTAATGCTTTCCTGGGCCTGCTGGCAGACACTGCCTACCCATGTTTTGAAGCAGCAAGAGCAGACACCCTTCTGTGGGACATTGACTTCTGCCTTGTTTATTTTTAAGCAGGAGAATTAGGAAAAATCAAGATAGGATGGTCTGTTTTCACTAAATTCGTGTAGCCCTACTTCTTTGAATCATAATGTCCATTTTATAAGGCCCGTCATCATTAACAGAGAGTAAATAGTGTTATCCATAAAAACATTAATTAAGAACTGCATTTGGGATTGGGTGTTCTCCATCATGAAACAAGGTCTGGTTTACATAATTAAACTTAAGAAACTACCTTAGATGGTGGACAGTATCCAAATGAATGAACTTCTTGTAACCTTTTGTTTCATCTTGTTTGTGCTTGCTTTTTCACTAATTTATTTTGAAATATAGCCTTCAATTTCTTTAATCCTTATTACTGACATAGATAGTACAATTATACAAATGAACACACACGCACACTCATAGTATCTTCTTCCACAAGTCTCAGGCAGCCTACAAGTGAAAAACATCATAAATGAGCATTTCTCAGTAGCTCTGAAGTGGTGAAGGGCACTTTATGCTTAGGATTAGGATGGGTAAGGGGACACCAGATCACCCTCAAGTGAATCCTCCATGACATCCTACGCGCAAATCTGTGAAAACCCAAGAAATCAGGAGTGAATTCTTTCAATGAAGAAAATGAAAGAGGGTAGAACTCTGTTTCTTGGCCTAGACAGATGAGACAAGAATGCAGAAGTGTGCTCAGTGTCAAGAAAGGAGCAGGAAGGTGGAGATGGTCCTGAGCAATTGCCAAGCTGGACAACTCTTGGCGTTTACAACTTGTTTTTATGAGTTCCACAGGAATTAGTGGGTAGGAGGGCCTGCAGGTACAGGGTCAAGGGTGGAAAGGATGTGGGTCTGGTTTAGGAAAACTGATAAAACAAAGAGGAGTCCATCACTTTATTGCTCCCTTTGTTTACAGCAATGCTTCACTAGCAGCTGTAGGGTAAAAGTCTATGATGAAAAAATGAGATTCTTTGTTCATGCTTAGTGTTGCATGTGTTTTTCTTGAATGAAAAAGTAGATTTTAAATCTTCTGTTGTGTCCTTACTGCCACCCTTCTATTTAGAATAAGAGATAAAATATCTACATTATCTCAACTAGAATGTTTAATAAACAGTTTCTTCAGGAACCCTCTGACTGAAGTCTGTTTTTCAAAAGCAGCACATTTTGTTACAAGGGAAGCAATGAAGTAGATGGAAAAGTTAATTAAATATGTATTTTAATTCTAGTAAGTTGGTTGTATTTTCATGTAGAATAGCATTTTCAAATGAACACTTTGGAAACAGCATTGAAGATTTAAACTATATTTTTTTTCTGATTCACTTTTTGTTTGTCTTCACAATTATGGTATTGGTTCGAACATTCTAAAGTATATTGAGCCTGTGTTGGACCAAATAAGCCTTAGACATGATATTTTAAGCAAAACATAAATCTGAAGACGATAGTAATTATTTCTCTGGTCAAAGAAATGGATATTTTAAAAAGGAATGCATATTTTTAAAATCAAAAATGACCAATGGAATTATTCAAGTATTTAATGTTCTCCTACTGTCTTCTGGATAAGCATGAAACTTATTAACATCAAATAAAGACACTAGTGCCAGCCTGGTATAGTCACTTCGTCCTCTGGTCAGTGGCTTGTGCCTTGGGTTACTCTGAACCAACACAGGGAATCTGTTGGAGCTCTTCGCACATGTGACCTTGCGTTGCTCTATCTGGAACCAGTACTGCATTTCAAAGCTCAGTTTCCATATCACTGGTTCTGTAATGTAGAACATTACAGACTACTCAGTTAGTTACTCTTGACTCTTCAGCTGGTTACTCTGTATTTTGTGTTCCTTTGACACTTGGGATACTGCGGTGTTTTGCTACTTGTCATGCTTGATTATTGTGTGTTTAAATCTCTCTCTATAAACTTGTGATTCAGTCCTAGGCCTCCTCTTTGTACACTGAACATTTTGTAATGCACTGTTGTTATCTTCAAGTGAAGTCTTTAGATATATGAGTTAAGCTATAAGTACAAGCCCTTAACTATAATATGGGGAGACTAAAGAAAACTGTTTTCTGTATAGTTTTCAATAGCCAGTGCTTAAGAATAATGTTGTTATGTTAACCCAGAGTAAGTCCTCTATTATATGCCAGATTAAATCTGTATGCTTTACTGTACAGCTCAGCTTCTTTTCATTGAGGAAATGACGATATCTGTAGTACTAGACTGACAGTACCTGAAAATCAGTGGTCAGTACATCACAAATTCTTTAATTCTTTAATGAAATGTTTAGTACAGCTAGTTTCAGTTGAGTACGTCTTTGAATGTTGTATTGATCTTTATTAGAAGTCTACTAACTTGAAATGAAAGAGTGAAAATGTGTTCAATTTTTAATCCAGTGAATTTTTAATCCACACTGTACCAGTAGATCCATTTGGACTTCTTAGCAACTTTTTAAAAGTAAGCAGATGAAGAAATAAAGGCAAGCTGCCATTTTTTAGTTATCTTTATATTGCTAAAATTTGGAAAATCAAAGATTCAATCTTTCTGAGGCAAATTTCTTCCCTAATATAAGATATAGGATTTCTCTCCATAAAGAATATAATAAATCCATAAAGGATAACCAAATGGATTGTCTTTTTTAGTTCACTCGCTCTTTTTTTAAAATGTGAGCTTGTCTTCTTTTTTAAGCAATGGGGAAATAAATATATGCAGCTTTTATTAGTCTCATTTGTTGTTTTGGACCATGAAAATTTAATGTCTGGTCTAATGCAACAAAGAAGGTGTCATCATTCCTCTAAATGATAAGTTTAAATAATCAGAGAAGCAACCAGCACGTTTAGCTTTTCATTATAGAAGAGTTGAACAATTTTTAGTTCTGTCACAAAGAGAGGGCCTTGGGAGCTTCTCTTTGTCCATCTCCTAGCAAGGAATGATAAGGAAATGCTGAGTGATTTTTGTGAGTGGGAAAATGTTAACAATCAATTACAGTTATTTGTGCTTGTTATATAGGAGGAAACATATCTCTTACTATGTGGATTAATCATTTAATGCTAAAAAGTTGCTGATGAGAAAAAATATGGAGAAAATTACACATAAGTTTTAGCTCACTGAAAGGAGTTTGACTAATTAAATTAGACATAAAAGAAATAATGAGGGACATCTGTTGCAGGGGACATATAAAATCAGAATTCATATGACATAAATTATGCAGCCAGTCACTGAAGACCAAGGAATATTGGAGAAATAGACTCAGGTTAAATTATGGATATACTGATATATATGGTACACTTAGAAATGAAGATACCAGTTAAAGATGTCTAAGGTCGTGTGAGTGTTCTAGAGTATGTCACAGGGTAAAGCGTAAAGAGAGGCTGACTCACTAAATTGTTCTTGTTTTCAAGGATCTAGAGAATTAGAAATAAAATTCCTCCTGACTTCTTGGATAATTGTGTTGAAATACAATACAATTGTATTAGAAAAATCATTGTGATTTGAATCCAGTCAGCAACCTTTATGGAGTGTGCATAATCAGAGATGTTTATGAAGAAGATAGTCAGTTACAGTCTGTATTTGGAAGTATGGGAATTAGAGTGTGGCTGTTACGAGTGTCACAAAATGACAGTGAAGGAAATTGTTGGTGACATCAATATTCTACTTTTCTTCTTTCTTCCTGTTACCTTTTTTTCTTGCTTCTTACTCATTGTATTGTATTCTATCGACTGTCAAAGTGCCCCAGGCAATTTTGGCATATGCATTCATTCATTGAACAGAAATTTCTTGTTCATCAAATCCATGGTCACTGATTTGCACTCCAGGTGGAAGTTTAGTAAGAGGAACTAAAAAGAGACTCTAAAGTCTCTTCGCATGTAGACTAGCATTGGACTACACTGAGATCCAAATACTTTCAATGTCTCTTTGGCGATATTTTCTTAATTTGAAAGTACAGTTTGTGGGCTGGTTTGAAGACTTAATTTAATAGGTGATGATGGAAAAATGAATGAATTTTACAATGAAGAACTTAAAATGTATGAACTTTTTATATTAGTTCTAAATCATTTCACATTATAAGTGATAGAGACTGACAAAGTATGCTAGAGTCATCTTTTGTATCTGCAGTCACAACTTATTCCATTCTTCAGTTTTTATGGTGTCTTATTTTCTCCAAAGAGTGGACTTTGTGATTCCATTTACTCATAATGGAGTGTCATTGCTCAAGGCAAAATCTTTACTAAGAGAATTTAGGGTGGAGTTGTTTATGATGCTATTGATTTTATATGGACATTCTACTTTTCAAAATGGGGAGACATCAGAATGCACTGTCTACTATATTTTATTCTAAATTTTGACCATTGATTCTTTAAACTAATATCCACAGGTCAATGAAATGATAGACTCATACAAAGCTCCTTGAAATAAAGATGCAGACTTCTTTGCATTGCTTTGGTTAGCACAGCATGCGGGTAATGTCTTTCACCAACACATTGCTAAGGTGAAGCTGGCCTTTTCTTTATTCACATGTTACAGAATCACAATGAGGAAGAGGTCTTATACATCCATCATCTAGCTCACTTTTCTAATTTCATAGATGAAGAGCCTGAAAGAGAGGTGACTTTCACATTCTCTTTGTGAGTTCAAGAGGAAACACCGGATGTAGATATCCTCACACTTAAGTCAGGTGTTTATTTCACCCTGTTGTGCTTCATTCATTCTTTTATTGATCCACTCAGCCTACTGATGCATACATGTTAGTGCTTAGCACTTAGCAATCTACTAGACAGTATGTAATAACTTGGTCTGTTACCTTTTCAGGTCTTACTCGAGGACAGTAATTAAATGCTTGTTTTTGGGAAACAGACTTATTGTCCAACTTGACTGTTTAAATGGTTTTATAGATATGTACGTTTTAATGAATAAATATTACTTAGAGAATTCTAAAGGAGGAAAAGATTTCAACTCATCCAAAGTTGGGACAGGATCATCAGGCAGTCTTCTAAGGGATGTTTTGACTGATTCCTTATTAATATTAATTTTGATCACTGTAGTAATTTAACTTGACATTAGTGTAAGTATCTTTTCAAAGAACTATAATAGATACTTAACTGTAATGATTTCTGATGATTTCCAATCCTAGAGGTGTTGTAATGGGCTATCATTATGTTTCATTCTTTACTGAATGTTGTGATTATTGATTAAATACTAACGTGTCAATTTTTTTTATTTCAAATTAGGTCTATCACATTTAACTGAAAAAAATGGACTAACTTTTTTCTAGTAGATTTAATATAATTCTTCATAATCTTTAATGTAAACTTCTTCTAATTTAGTATCTAAGAATTCAGTACCACAGAATAATTTATTACCTGTATTATCATTTAGCCTAAGATTCTGTGAGCAAGTCATTGGTAATTATGTCATCATCATTTATAAAATAGTACTAAGGAAAAAGAAATACCAAATTGGTGAACATTACATTTCTAGAAGTGCGTTGCTACTGAAAAGATCTAATAAAGATATAAAATGTGCTGTGTATTTTTATATCTTAGAAATGGCAATGTCATGCTATTACTTCCATTACTGGGGATAGCATTTATATATTTAGAAGCAAATCTTATCTCTCTGTGTAGCATTATTTCTGAATGAAATCACCAATAAAGCTAAGCTTGTTTTTGACATTGTCCCATATAATTTCAACATTCTATGCATGTTCTTACTTTCCTGATACTTTATGTTTCCTTCCTTCTCATTTTTTATAGGTCTCTCAGATTCCTTTAATACCTTTAATAGATAAAATTCCTTTTAATATTTAATTCTTTTAATAGATATAATTCCTTTAATAGATAAAATAGTTAAACCTAGAATTGTGATCTGTTGTCTTGTGTTGAGAAATATTTCTGAGATTCTGGCTTAGATCAGTGGAAAAGGCTACCATGATAGAAAATCCATATTTTCCCTGACTATGGGCTTGGGGAACAGTAGACTTTCTGAGACTGTCCTACAAGAATTTCACTAGGGCATTTGATAATCTGTTTATCACTTTACTGATTAACTGCTCTGAAAAAGAACTTTCTTCTAATGTACAGAAAGAGATTGTTTCCATCTTCACATTCTTCTAGTTACTATGCCTTGTGTATAGCTTAATAGCCACCTTCTCGGACCTTAACATTTGCTTTTATAGCTATTTTTGGTTAGCAAGAGGAAGTTGAATTTCTCCCAGTCATGCTACTTAGAGAAGATCTGCTTTTTATCCTGTAGATTTTACCTTAGGTACTATACAGACTAAGAATATATATTATTTTTCATACTTAGCCTGAATGCACTTTGAATTTTCTGATATTTTCCTCTTGAGACTGCAAGTTATTTTTTATAGAAGTTTCTTTAATTGTTTTGCTTGTTTATACTTTTGCTTGTTTTGAATGTGGCTGCTTATCTTAGCTTTTCTTACCTTGCATTTGATGCTTAAGTAATATTTATATTTAATCTTTATTTTTGACCAACTAACGCTGGCCAACAATTGCACATTCTGGTTTGGTGTTTCCTTTTGTTTGTGAATAAGTGAGATGATACCATTGAAGTATATTTTAAATTTTTTTTTAAGTTTAGATATCAAGGGAATTAAGAAAAATAAAGACAATGTTAATAACAAAATTTATAGGAAATCATTAGAACTCTAAAGCACATTTTAAGGTTTAATTATTAAATATTTACAAGTGATATTTATTTAAATAATTGTAAGTTTTTATAATGGGCTACCTGTACTATAGAGTGTAGAGTATTGAGCAGAAAAATGAGGGTGGTCTGTGCAGATGAGCTATGCTTATTTTCATATTGGGTCAGGTCTGAGATGTGTGAGCATATTTCATTTTAAGCATTTTAACCACTGTTGAGTTTTCACCTAAAAGCCCCTTTTTCCCAAAAGTCAAAATAAATTCTGGTTATATGAATAAATAGATGAATGTTATTGTACTTACAAATAGCTCATAACAGAATTAATGAGTTAGAGTGTAAAGTATGATCTCTGCCTACACAAAGACCCAGAGGTACAAGATAACATGAGAAGAGAAAGACAAAGGCAAATGAGTCTTCAAAATTCTGAACCTGTTATTAACTCTGCATACTGTGTTGCATGGAATAAGTTAGGTACTAGCTGTGTGTTGAGTTTTTGAACCTGGGAATGATGAAAAAGAGGAGGAGAGTGGGGATACGGATGCATGAGCATTCTCATGCCGCTAAAGCAGACATGGTGGGAATTGTTACTGGGCAATGAGATGCCCTTCCATGGTGAAGAAAAATTGTCCTTGTTTGGGACAAAACTATTTTCCTCATTTGAACTATTTCCTCATTACTTAGTTCACTCAAAGACAATAACTTAGCACTGGCCTTGTGCAAGGTAATACGTTACATACCAAGCATGTATCACTTGAAGGGGGAAATGGGCATGGTAACTGTGTCCAAGGAGCTTCTTTTCAAAAAGACCTAAATAAACAGGTGATCTGAACTAATATATACGTGCACACGAAAATCAAGTAAAAATCATTAAGGAATAATCAGCGCTTAATGAAAAATAAAACGGGCACAAAATAAATGGGCAGCGGGCACAAAACCCTGACAAGAGAACGAAGTGTAAAACAGCAGCCATGCAAAGAGTTCAGTACTGAGAGTAGCTCCGAGGTTGACATGATTCAGTAGCTGAGGGGAAGATTCTGTGACGGAGGAAACGCGGCTAAGATAGGAAAGGGGAGGAGAGAGGAACGGCCGGGACTGGCGGGGCCCTGCCCTGCAGTTGCTTGGGAGCCATGGCAAGGCATCGGTACCGGTGCCTGCCAAAGGTGAGTTTTAAGCAGGGACTGACTTGATCCACTTGACCCATGCTTTGCAAAGATCCTTCTCACTGCTATGGGAAAAGGAATAGGAGCCTAAAGAGGAAGTAAAGAAACTCTTGGACAACTGCTTATAGACCAGGGACTTGAACAGTGCAGGAGGCATTTGGGGTAGAAAGAAGTGGCTATTGTTATGGTTTGGGTCTGGAGGTCGCCCCCAAAGCCTCATGCAGTCGTGGGGTGTGCTTCTAGAGTTATGACTGATTCATGGTCCAGTGCTGGGGTTATGGGTGTGAGGGCTACACCCACCCTGGGGCAGGTAATTGGCATGCAGTGTAAGGGAAGGAAAGAGGCTTGCTCTTCCCACTCCTCCTACTCTGCTCTGGCTGCCCTCTGCCGTGTGCCGCTCTGCCTTGGAGCCAGCTGAGTATGGACTGAGCTCTCCACAGCCTGTGAGCTAAATAAACCTTTCCTTCCTTAATTTGGGGTGTTGGGTATTTTGTGTCAGCAATGAGAGAAAAGCAACCAGGACAGTTGTACTTCACAATTCATCCATTATTAACTCAACAATCTTCAGCCCATGGTGAAATTGTTCCAGAAAATGCTTTGCAGTACATATTTACTGTTATGGGTGATCCCTTTCTCAACCTCTAAAACTTACTTATGCATTTCAGTGACTGCTTTTTCTATGTTAGTTCTTTCTAGATTTTGCTTCTAGGAGCAATTCTCCTATTACAGTGGTGGTGAACAAGTGGCATGCCTTTGGCAGTGGGCACACGGGGCCCTCAGTCTGCACAGGAGGAAGTCCCACAGCCTCACTGCAGGGGCCAAGCCTCGCATATTTAGGTTTAATTGCAGTGTTGGCACTTTGTGATAAATAAGTGGGTTCTGGGTTGCAGTTTGGTCTCCAAGAGGTTCACTATCACTACCATATCATAATCATAGTTTATGTAGTACTGAATCAAGTAGAATTTCATATTAGATTATAATTTATGTCACTGCCATTTGTGTGACTGGCTGAATACTGGCCAATTCGTATGTCCCAATATAAGACTCAAAAGTTTTATTATTCTCATTCCCATCCTTGGCTAACGTAGATGTGTTGATACTAAGAAAGTATTCTCCTTTTCTGTGGATAAATAAATGAAGAGTACAAGTGACATTTAGTGATGAAAGCTGCTTTTCTGCGCTTCCTTGGACCCTGGCTAGGTGATCCAAGAGACGGGGAAAACGAAATGGCCACTTTATTGAGAAAGCCCACCTTCCTCCTGTAGTCAGTCAAACACTATTATCCTTTTATTACTCTGTAATGCTGAGGGCAAGTTCAGGGAATAACTGTGGAGGCTATTAAGAGCTGTCATGGAAAATTTATCTGTCTTAAATGGAAGGTAGAAACATTACTGCAGAAGCAGCACTGCCTCGATGTAGCTAATTCTCCTCTTTGAGTTTTTAAAACGATGCTTATTGTTTCTTTCTGTGCCTCCCTGGACCATTGTTGCACTCGCAGTGGTGATGCTGCCTTTTTTCTCATGTCAGGAGTGAAATTTATGGAAGAAGCACGGCCCATGAGAACCAATCTCGTTTCATGTTCGTGTCTATACTAACCGTGTACAAGTACATTCAGTCGTACCTCGCAGAAAACATGGTGAAATCCACCCAGCTCTTTAGTGGATTGGAGCTCAGAAAGGGTCTTTGACCTCCCTTTTCTCTCTAGCCTTATCCTGGGTGTGTGAGGGTGGAAGCACTGCTGGTGGAGGTCAGGAGGCATAGAAATATTTGAGTATTTGAGAGAATCATAGTATTATTGTCCTGTGGTTGCTACAACTAGTTACCACAAACCTTGTATGTTAAAGCATAAGAAATATATTCTACCACAGTTCTGAAGGCCAGAAATCTGAAGCCAAGATATTGATTGGCAGTGCTCCTTCTGAAGAGGATAATCCTTTCTTTTTTGTTTTAGTTCATGACAACTGCAGGCATTTCTTGGTTGTGACAGCATCTGTAATCTGTGTCTCTGTTTTAATGTGGCTTCCTTCCCTGTGTGTCCTTTTCTGTCTCCTCGGGGGGCATTTTCATTGGATTTAGGGCCCATTGTAACCATCACGATCTCAAGTGAACGCTTAATTTAACTCCATATGCAAAGAGCTTCTTTCCAAATAAGATCACACCCTGAGGGTTCAGGTGGATATAATTGCACTCACTTTAAACACAAAACCATGACTTTGAGTTTTTCCTAAGCCCAATTTTATAAGCAATCACTTTTTCTTGATACTGTTCCTCTAAGAATGAAATGAGGTAAAGAGAGTTCATAAGATTGTTTGAAGATCAAATTACCAGAAATTTTTATATATGTTTAGTAGGGGAATAGAATTCAATAAGGAAGGATTTTCATCTAATTGTAGAATGCTATTAAGAATTTACTCAACTAAACTCTTATAAAGGAGCCTTTGAAAGAAATTCATGCCCATTGGCTCCGGGAGACAGAATTAGGTTCTAGCTTGAGGAATGGTTGTGTTTTCTGTTCTTAGATAAAGTACTACTCTATTATTTCTACTTAGTTCAGTTTCAGTTCTGAAAAGTATATAGCTCTTGCTATAGAACAGGAACTCTGCAAAATTTCGATCCATTATGTGATACATCCTTTATCACAGCAGGCTTTTGCACTAAATATTGTTGACCTTGGTTGAGAGATGATGATGGTGACTTGCTCAAAGTCCTATATGGGTCAGAAAAAAACTGTGTTATTCAAATCCAGATCTGCTTGACTCCATTTGACTTCACATCCACAGGACCATTGTCCCATGATTCTCTTTAAGGATGCTCCCTCAAGGATTAGAAGGAGATTTCTCCGCTTGACAGCTGCTGATCCAGTGTCATCTTACTCCCTTCTTCTTGAAGCCATAGTTTTTTTTTGTTTTTTGTTTTTTGTTTTTTTGGTTTTTCTCCGGTACCGGGAACCGAACTCACGACCTTGCACATGCCAGGCAGGCGCTTTTGCCGCTAAGCTAAATCCCCAGCCCTGTTGAAGCCATAGTTTTTGAGGTACGTAACCAGAGAGCTTGCCCAATAAGGGCACAAATTGGACCTGATGAGGGTTAAGTTGTTTCTCCAGACCCCTGGCAAGTGTCTGCCAGCACAAACAGCTGAAGCCGATGGGTAAGTGGGAGAGATTATTTGCCTTTGGGACACCTTCCACCTGCTGCTTCTTCCTGTAGGCTGCATTAATTTATATATGAACTTAGATCATGCAACAGGTTGCACAGAGAGGGAATCGTATTACCCTCAAGTGTGATTATCAGGTTGGGTTGTGGCCTTAGACTCACATAATTCCTTCATAAAACTGCTTTCCTGACTGTTGTAAGGAAGGTAGGGACCCCTAACCCACCCCGTTACACCTCCATCTGTTGATTTTACTGCTTTAATCAGGGTTCCTATCACTACATTGTATTTATTATATTTTTACCCATTCTTTTATTTCTTGCTACTAAACTGTAAGTTTCATCATGGTAAGAACTTTGTTTTTCTTCCACATTGCCTGCATCTGAGAGATGGTTTAGCACAAATATTCAAAGAATGTAGCAATGAGTGAGTGACTGAATATACAGGCTACCATGGTGAAACCAGTGACTCATACCTACTTATTTTTTTTCTTTTCCAATAGTTAGGAAATTGTATGACTTGACTGAGCCCTAAACACTGATAAAACATTAGTATTTGTATTAGAATATCTATTGGACAACAGTATTGTCACCTGATGTAATGGTGAACTTTGTAGTTATATTTGGGTGAGATGCACAAGAAAGCTGAAAGAAAACCTTAAAGCTGTAGTAGTAGGAAGGTAGAGTGGGGAAATGCTCCCAAGGATAGCAGTAATTGGACAAAAAGTATCTAAGACTAATAATGAAAACATATGATGCTATTTATATAAATATATATATTTATTTGTAAATATTTATTGAATATATATCCTATAAATTTTTACCTTTACTAAGGAGAAACCATATAGTATAGGGTCATATTTTTTATTAATAAATGTATAATACCGGAAAAAAACCATGCAGATCACTTGTTAAACCTTTTATGCTGCAGTACAAGGCTGGACATGTTTATTGACATTTCACCATCAGATTTACCTGGATCTGCACGTGGATTTCCTGGCACAGAAGGGGATGGTGATTGCTGTTTTCTTTCATTATTACCAGTGGGTTTGAAGAGTGGTACGCTACATCTTTCAGTGGGATCCCTGACATAATGAGAGGAGAGGCATGCATTTCTTTTGCCCAGCATAGGCCTGGGTCTCATCAGAAGGAAGGTGTTGAGTTTAAGAAGAAGTGGGAAAAGGGTGATGAATAGGGAGGAAAATCAGATTGATTTGAATGAAGAAAATAGAGCTGAGATGGGAAATGAAAATTCTACCCTTTTCCCTTCTTTCTTTGATGGAAGGCTTAGCTTTCAGACTGTCCTAGAAGCTTGAGTGACGATTACTGATACACAGTTTCAGAAGCTGCAATGGAGAGAGAGGGTCAAAGCTCCAGAGGTGGCCGAGGGGAAAAAAGGAGACGTTAACTCACAGCTGTGCTCTCTCTCTGTTGCTGGTATGTTTCTGTGACATCATGACTTTCTCCTTTTGTGAAATCGACCGCACCAGAAAAAGGTAATGGAGCTATCAACACACTGCAGTCTGGAGACCCAACCAAACTGCTGAGATAGCTTTTAAGTCTTAAAAAGCACATCAAAAAGGATCAAGCTTGCCACCTTTAGTGTTCTGAACAGGAGTGGAAAGACACCAGCCATGTCCACGGAAAAGCTCCAAGGACATTAAAGGCAATTATTTTCAACTTCTGAGAGTGTCTACTATGCCTATTACAATATTTAACCTTTTAAAGTTATGTTTGATATATGAATACAGATATAGATATATATTTTTGTGGGGTTTGTTTTGTTTTTTTGAGATGAGTCTTGATCAACTGCCTAGGCTGGCTTCAAACTTGTGGCGCTCTTGCTCCAGTCCCCAAGTACTGAGATTTTAAGTGTGTACCATGGCAAGCTTAAGCTGTGTACTGTTGTGTTTTTCTTCAGCAGATTGATCTTCATTGTCTTTTGGTGATATACCCCCAAAGTAGATTCTTTAAAAATACAATCTTTTGTCTACCTGCATGTATAGATTTTTGCCTCTTCTTTGGACTACTTTAATTCTTTTTAATCTTAAGGTCATTGTGGCCCTAGTTATTTTTCCTGTCCACACTTACTCAGGTCACAACTATTTTTGCGTAAGTTCTGTGGGAAGTCACCAGGGCACCTCAGTTCCCTTGGCTTTTTCTTTGGGATCCTCTTGTGATTACTTAAGTACAAGTTATGATTCCCTCTTCATTTGGGAGCAATCTCCTTTTCCTGGTTGTATGTCTGATAATCAAGGAAAGACTTTTACCAGCTTTGCCATGTGCTTTGTCACCAAGATTGTTCTAACAATGTAGGCAAAGGATGGTTCATTTTAGAGTAGTAATAATATGCCAGAAATAAACCACCATCTAAATAAATAGCATCCGAATTTGGTACTAATGCTTCAAAAATATTTTAACGTATATGGTAATTTGTTTCATGCATACTACTAGTTTATTTAGTTGAAAAGAAAGTTTAGTGTTATTATCTGCTTCTTTTTGGAAGAATCTTTTTGGCATATGTTCTGTGCTCTGAGTAGCTACTTAAAAGTTAATAAGCATATAATTTTATGCTCATTATTTTGTCCTGAAATCTTGGTTTATTTTTGCATAAAATAAGAAAAAGACTACGAAATGTATTCAGAGATGGCTCATCCTCTCCTATGACTCTACTATCTCCCAATCCACCACATTAGTATAAATTTAACTGTCCTTTTTCAGGGACATAGTAGTGAGGTTTTAAATGATGCTATTATAACCACTGTCATCCTATATAACTAATGTAGACCTGGATCAGATTGATTATAAGTCTGGATGACAAATGCCAAATACCTTTAGTTTCTAAAGAATAGCAGTATTTCTCAAGAAGGTTTTCATTTTCAATAAAATGAATCCATTACTTTATTTTACACTAATATAGAGGTCTTTTGGAGGTAGCATTTCTTTGTGCATCACGGGTCTTATTTTGATCTGAATTTGAGATACTAAGATAAGCACACCTACACCCACATTTGTTTCATTAAAAAGAAAACATTTACGCATAATTTAATTGGCATCTCTTGCAGTGACTCTTTCTGAATCACAGCTTTTCTAGTGATTCTGCAACCCTGCAGAATGGGTGTTCTTTTTTTGAGTTTCCTTTTCTTCACTTTTAAGGCTTAATGGCTTATACTAAAAGGCACTTACCTTGCTATGGCTAGCGTGTTTCACTGGCTACATTCAGTATGGCCCCTGAGTTATGGTGGATTCTTTAATGTATTTTTGTCCATTTTCCTATAGATGGACCCTCATAGTGTTTTGACAGTTAAAAAGGATGGGGGATTATTGAGCATTGAGTTTCTCAGCTGCTCAGCTGTATTTTGTGAGCTATATATCAGCAAAATTACCCAGCTCTCCTACAGAAGGTGTTCTATTGCCAGATGGCACTCTGCAGGAAACAACTTCTTAGTTTTCTTAAATCAGGATTTATAGTAAATTAGAATAACACTCAGATATGGAAGAGTTAGGTTTCTCTGGAAATCTTAAAAGTCTCAAACATCCCTTCTTTTTCTCTGTCTTAATTGTTTCCTATTCAATTAAGCTGATAACAAAATGTCTAACCGCTATTCAATAAGTGAAGGGCACATTCTTAGCAATTCCTATTGTACTGCCTACTCAGAGACCAGATTGAAAGGTTCAGCTGCAATTGCACCATTAGCCCGGCAACTGTAGCCAATCGTTACCAGTGATTTTGGGCCCCTATAATTGTTTTTTACTTTATTGAGCTTATCCAGAAATAATGAAACTGCATTCTTCCTTTCCTTAAAGGATGCCCACACAAAATACAGTTGCTATTTCTTCTATAAACTCATCAGCATTGCCATAGGGAGTCCTTTTAACTATTGATTTTTTAGTCTAGTTAATGGATCTCCTAATTTGCAGGAATACCCCAATGCAAGATTTTAACAATTAGAAAATTACAAAAGGAGGTCCCAGGGACAGGGGACCCTGCTTTTGTACATGCCCCTGGCTCTATGTCACACTCACTCCTGCATGTGGTGAAATCAGGTGGCCCAGGGAAGAAAAAGGAAACACAGTTAGATACTGGGCAGTGTTTCCTTCTTGTGCACCTGTTTCAAATAAATGTCTCCCCATTTGAATTAAATATTTGACTCTTCAACAACTGTACAGAAGAACTTTTTGCATGAACTAGGTTAGCAGTTACTTTAAAATCATATCCAACAAATTGAAGGCTAGGGTCATGTCTCATTTAACCCACTTTGGAATATGTATATGACTAAGTGTTCTATTTTTCCATGGCTCAAAATCTAAACCTGTGTATTTTAAGTGGAAGTTAATTTTTTTTCATAATATCCATATTGTCTTGGCCTGTAGTTCTAATGGGGAACTTTTTTAGAGTTTAGGGCTTAAAATTCTAAGCTGCTTATCACTTCTGGCTAATCAAATCTAGTTGGAACTTCAGGAACCACTTGAGAATGTTCTCATTGCCAGATTAGAGAATTATAGTAACATAACATGCAATTTTGACATCTTCTAGAATGGTTAGTTTGCTACTGATTGATTCATTCCAAAGCTTCAAAATGTATGCTGAGGATAGTAGAAAATGGATGTACAAAATAAGGACTTAGCCTTGTTCTCTTTCCTTTTAAAAAATCTTATCTATCTCTAAATATCCTCCATTTTCTGCATAGCATTTATGATATGTTTTCTCACTTAATGATCCTCAGTATGTAAATAGTGTCCCTAGAGAATACCTTACCACGTCCTACGGTCTTCTCCTGCTATGGGAAACACCTTCTCATCGTCTCTCTCCTAAATAATTTATATGTCATTTTCAATGTAGTAATCATCATTTTCTGACCTTCACTTACGTTCTTTACTCATGTTATCCTGAGTGGAAGCCATTTCACTAACTTGCACAAGTATTTAAAGTTGCTCCTGCAAGATTCTTTTCAAATGTTGCTACTTCTGTGAAATTTAATCTCTTCTCATGGTTTGACTTCATCAGAAAATATTGATTTCTCTTTTATATGCTAACATCATTTTGTGCATGTAGCTGTCATACGGGTCATGGAATTTTACTTTTAGCATACATTTGCATATTTGTCTTCCACATTCAACTATGAATTCCTACAGAGAAAGGATCCCTTATAAGGCTTAGTACCTTATACATGTTAAGAACTCAATTAATGCTTACTGAAGTAACTGGGCTGAAATATGACTGTGTAATTTTCTGATTACTGCCATTATTATATTATGTGTGAGAAAAACATTACTCAAAAAATGTATTTGGTTATTACCTCAAACTCATTGTAAGCCCTGACTGTTCCTCTCTTATGTTATTCGTTACCTGATTTTTATTTAAATATAATAAAATTAAAAGGTTAATGCAGCATACTGTTTGTGTGCTGCTTACTACATGCAACATACTTCTATATTCAAATTGATGAGACTGATAGGGCCAAAGGATTTCACAGATACGGATATATGACAAAAGGTTCAAGTGATTCAAACCAAGGTCATGGTTAAAAGGGCAAGCACTTAAACCAAAACCTGCTATCCTATACCATTGGAGATCTACCTGCTCTCCTAAAGCAGGTAGATCCTAGAGATCTTGCTGCATATGCTGAGCACCACTATATGTCAGGCCCTGTGCTAGGTTGTTGGGCATAAGCTACACATGGCTTTCAGGTTGATCTGCAGCCTGCCTGCAAATATTGGGTTTCTTTCTGTTTGTCATAATCATGTTCTTTTTCTCTTTTTTGTCTGCTCAGAGGCTATTTCTTTACTTTAAATTCCTCCTCAGTTTGGAAGGATGTCCTTTGCCAAGTATAATTACAAGGTATTTTGTGACCTTGTGCAGTGTGTGAGACGTATATTCTTAGCACAAACTCACAGCTTTCCTAACATCATATCTGAAAAAGATTAAATGAAACCAAGGGTTTAATATTTTGAATCAACTGTTGATTCTGTCAGTTGTAAATTTGCCCTTCCTGGGTTTTCTTCTGCATTATTCTGTACCACTCCATTTCAGAACTTAAAAATAGCATTGTGGACTTTTGTTCCATTACACAGTAAGAGTGATTTATCATGAATTTCAAAATTAGTAGAATAAAGGGTTTGAGTGTTTTCAACCCAGAGAAATGACACTTGAACTGATGAACATGCTAATTACCTTGGTTTGCTTGTTAAATATCATGTATGTATACCAAAATATCACAGTGCACCCCATCATATGCCTATGTAAGATATGTGAATTAAAAATAAATATTAGAAGAAATTACACTGAGGCAATAGCTTTTCAATATACCCCTAATCAGTCTCAAAATATGCTTAAACGTACAGTAAGATTAAAATAACTCAACTCGAGGAATAAAACAGCATATTCATAGAACTGCCCCTAAGACAGATCAAGTCTACTGAAGCAAAAACATGTATGTTCCCCTCATCTATGGTCTTTTCCACTAAACTTTGCTTGCAGGATTTTCAGACTAAGGGGTCAAATTAATGAGACTATCTGGGCTAGATCACTGGAGCAAGCACCACGTCCAAGTGAGCTGAGGTTTGTGCTCAAGGAAAGAGCATTAGATCGGGTGCTGTGCTGTAAGGTATAATCCTTAATTAATGGAAGGTGCTATGCATGGAGCTCTCCCTCATTTGAGCCAGACACTGTGCTGAATACTTGACACAGTTATCTCATTTAATACTTTCATCAACTTCAAGGAACCCTCAGAGCAACTCCCCAGTGTTGCCAGGATCACAGGGCTCCAAGGAGGCAGGGGTGGGATTCCAGTAGAAGGATATCCGGGAGCAAAGCCTGTGTGTTTGACTGCACAGATCATCTCAGTGGAAAATGCTTTTGTCTCTTAGGTCCCATCTCCCACTGATGGCATTCCTCAGTGCTCACTTCTTTTTGATGTCATTACAAATCACCTCAGGCTAGAAGGAGCAATGGGAGAAACCTTTCTTCAGTGATTACCTAGACTGATTCCATCTCACCACCCCCACCAACACACATGAGGATTTTGTCGTATCCCTGGTGGTCTCTTGTATTTATATCCGTCTTCTGTGCATGTTTTTAAATAGTCTGGAAGAATGTCTTTGGTGTTGAGCTTTCTGACTGGAATGTCTATGTATTAGTCACTTTCTCATTGTTAGGACAAAATACTGATGCCCACAATTTATTTTGGACCATGACCCGGTCCAAGGCAGTAATGGCAAGGTGGAAGGAAATGGCAGAGGTAAACTGTTTAACCCATGGAAACCAGGAAGCAGAGAGAGAAGAGGGGACCCACAACCAAGAATATACCTACCCAGCTCTAATCAGGCCCAACATCCTACCAGTGTATTTAGCTGAACGTACTGATGAGCATAGTGTCCCTCTGAGACCATCACCTGCTAGGCCCATGAAATTTAGGGGCCATTTCAGATCTACACTATAACAAGCTGAAGGAGCCAAAATCTGAAGGAGCAATACAAAATGTACATGTACTTTCTTCATCTTTTTTATTGCAGATTGTAATTATACTCCTTTTTGTTTACTCATTGTTATACTTTCCATCTAGTTCTGTAACCTACATGAATGTGAAGATCACAGCTAACTTGTTCCCCGCTGTATGCCTAGTACCTAGCACAGCTCCACACACAAGGTGAGTATGCGCTTATTAAGCCCACGTGGAGTGAAGGGAATCCATAAATGAATGTGCGACGGCTCTTCGAGAGGTTACCACAGAAATCCAAATCCAGGCTTCAATCATTATTTTATTTCCCACACATACACTAAAAGCAGCTAATGTGAACAGAAAGTTCCAGAAGACAAGAGCAGAGAATAATGGAGAGCTTGACTAATGGGTCTGGCTCCTTTCCTTCCTACAGGAAGAAATTATTTCTCTAGAGGTGCATCAAGTCTTAGTGCAACACTTGTCTCGTATTTTCTCTGGGTGTGCAAGCACACCCTGAAGTAGTGTTTGGTAGGCTTTGCACACGGAGCTGCTCCTGCCCCTCATCCTGTCCAACACCTCCTCAGCTTACTCTGTCAGGACCACCTTGTTGGTCACCTTCCACCAAGCATCGACAGGTCGCTATCTCCTGGGAGGACACTGTGTGTCCTACAAACTGGTTTAGCTCTGAAGGAGAACAATTTGTGGCTAGAACTCAGCAAGTTTCAGGCGACTAGGATGCTAGTCAACAGTACTGCAAGACACAAACATTTTTATGTATAGAAAACTGAAAGAGTTTAGGACTGACTGGAGCAAAGCTGACTTGCAAGGTTACCTTCAGGGCAAGAGGAGCCACTGCTGGCCGTGTGGGAATGCTGCACACTGCATTTTTCAGTGCCTGACTTTCTCCAAGCTCACCTCGTTCACCTGGAACTGCACATCTCCTTGTTTACTTTTTCTCACCTGGGGCCTCTGGTCTTTTCACTTTGCCAGGTGTAGCTGACCTTAACTTGGACATCTGACATTTTGTGCTTTGTGCTGAGCCCAAGTCTGAGTCTCCGTACTGACAAGTCTCTCAGGGAAACTGATCCTGAGTTCTGATTGCTGATTCTGTTTTGCAGGTTTTTTCCTGTTCTCTGATTCTATTTGCTGCAGCAGCACCACTGGAATAGTTTGAGCCTTTTACTGCATGCAGCAAGTTCTTTCTTCTTTTCCTATTTTTCTTTTCCTTCCTTCCTTCTTCCTTGCTTCCTTTTCCCCATCTTTCTATCCTTCAACACATTTTATTAAATTCAACAAAGGTTGGTGTTGTCTAACAAAGAGTGTGCAAGAGAAGGAAAGAAACAGTATCTATTCTCATAGGACTTCTTTGTTTTTCTTTTGGTACCAGGAATCGAACTCATGACCTTGCTCTTGCCAGGCAGGCGCTGTGCCACTGAGCTAAATCCCCAGCTCCTCTCATATGACTTATATCCAATTGCGAGTGCCAAGAATTAAAGAAATAATCATAGAAAATAATTGCAAAGTACAATAATAGGTTTTCGGGTGAAATAAAGGTCTCACTGAAAGAGCCCACTTGTAAGAGCCTTTAAATATGAAGGCACCTGTAACATTAGCATTGTGGTAGGATGAGGCAGGAAGATAGGAAGTTTGAGTTAAGCCTGGGAAAGTTGCTGACACTTTGACTCAAAGTTAAAATTAAAAACAAAAACAAAACACATGTAGCCCAAGTGTGAAGGCTTTGGGTTCAACTCCCAGCACCTTAGAAAAGACTCTAACCCTCTTAACTTCCCCCCTCCTTGCCTTTTCATCCTCACATTATTCAGGATCTAACATAAAATAAATAGAAAGTATGCATCATTGTGACTGTCAGCTCTCACCAGCATATGAAGACAGAAAAATAGGTCCTGTGTGTGTGTGTGTGTGTGTGTGTGTGTGTGTGTGTGTGTCTATGTCTTGTATTATCACTTCTCTGTCCCCAGAACCTTGAATAGCACCCGGCAGACAAAAGGTGAGGTCCTCTGCTCAAGTCCAGCAGAACTGGACAGCAGTGAGGGCAGTGAGACAGGCAGAGGCAGGACCATGGTGGCTGGAGCGGAAGTGGAGTCCAGGCCACTGGGGTCATAGCAGGCTGGGTCTGGATTTAGATTTTTACACCAAGTGCTATGGAAAACATTGCATTAAATCAAAAATAGGACAAAGTTACCACTTTTTCTTTTTCCAAGAGCAAATTACTGCAATTTTATTTCTTATTAAGTCAAGTGATGCTAGGTTGCATTAAAAAAGTGATATGGTTTCAAACATTCCTATCCACTGTTTATCACATGCAATTAGAAGCCAGGGTGAGAGGGTTTTACTTCTCTACCCATGTGGGAAAACTTGCTGAAACATCGACTGCTGAGTAATCTTTTTGCCTGTTCTTCAATGAATGAATGAATGTTTTTTTTCAAATCAAAGGCATTCCATTATAAGCTGTCAAAAAGTATTCGTTAGTTCATTTTGTATATGTTTTAAAGGGTTATGTATGTGTATCTAATTACTTATCTATCTCACTTGGGTTATTATCCATAGGTTTTGTTCTTCTTTTGGATGTGAATAAATTAAGAATAAGGTTGTAGCAAGGAAACTGATGTCTGAGTTTCTACCATATGCTGTTTACATGTTTGTTTCATGTACTCCTTATGAAACCTTCTGAGGGAAGAGGTTGTATCTCCCTCCTTTAAAAACATTGCAAACATACAATCACTGAAAGAGCCCACTTGTAAAAGCCCAAACATACAATCTGAGAAATAAATCTAAGCTCACTCATTGGGCTCAATTCCCAACATAGTATAAGCAGAGAACTTGATCACTACAGACAAGAATGGGAATCCTGTACTGCTTAACTGAGCAATGTTTTAAGATGACTAAAGGGAAAATCTAGATCAGTGATAGCAAATCCTTTAGAGCTTCCAATGATAACGTACAACTGGCTGCAGCACTCCTGCTATAGGTTCACCAACACTGGTCTACATGTAAGGCCATGTGTCCCTAGTGCTTAATATTCAGGATATCTTCACAGTCTAGGAGATGTTTTAACACCCGCTGGAATAACAGTGCTAACAAGGAATGCAAGTGTGTATGGACCCTGGGTCTTCTGATTCCTGAGCCATTGCTGCTTACTTCTACTATGAGAGAATATGTCAGTTACTGCTTCTAATTAATTTCCCCAAAGCTGAGCCAACTTCATAAGTGCGAGGGCAATGCAGGAGAGAACACTCAGATAGAGCTCAGTGTGCGGAACCCTCCCGTCCCAGATGTGTAGTGTGGCCTTTCCCCCTCGTATTCTTAACAAATGATTTTCTCATCTGTAAAAGGAGATCCCTGTATAAGAGGCTCTCTGGGGTTCCTTTTATCTCTAGTAGTCAATGAAATGTAAAATTAACTGCATCTGATGAGGGAAATATGTAAGGTCTGGCAAACATCTGAGGAAACAGTTGTGGTCAGGTCTGTCTGCATCTGGGCTCATGCTTTTAGCGCTACATTGTGCTGACTATAGTATTGTGCGCTTTGATTTCCCCTGGAAAACTCTCCACACCCAGAAGAGGTTGTTGTATATGGGCCAACTAGCAGCCGGAAAAGATACAGGGGATGAGCCCTTTTCTGTGTTTGCTTCCCTGGGTCTTTTCTTGCGTGACTGCTCCCTATGAAACATACAATCTGAGAAATAAATCTAAGCTCACTCATTGGGCTCAATTCCCAACATAGTATAAGTAGAGAACTTGATCACTACAGAGTCTGTGGCTCCTCGGGCAGTGGGACTGCAGAAACCATGCACTTAAGAATATATGTGTCTTGCAAACAAAAACCACTGCTTTGCAACAATGTTTTTAAAGGCAATTGGAGCCTTCCTTATCAACTTAAGCTAATTGTGTTTCTATGTCTCTAAACCTGTTCTTTCTTGAACTGAATGTTCAGTAACTTAACAGAACCTTTGCAGTTAAAAATAAACATGCATTTAAAGAAACTGCACTTTTGTTAAATATATCTTTGTCTTAGTAGATGTTTCTTATCAGAAATTTTGCTACATTATAGGATAGTGGTACTTGTTGCTATGGAATCATATTAATGTTTTCTGGAGAGGGACTGGTTTACTTTCCCGGGACACAGTTCAGGTATCCCTTGGGAGCTAAGGGACAGGAATATTTCCTGTACCTCTGATGACTGAGTTCCTTTCTGGCCTTTGGGCCTTCTTACAAGAATTAAATGTTATTTCTGTTTTTTAGAATCATTAACCTCCACAAATCATAAAAACAAAACAAACACCAAGCGTAATGAAGACTGGAGTTCTGGGATTTGACATAAGCTGGGGAGAGTTAGAGGGGTCTGAGAGAATGCAAAGCAAACAAACACATCTTTAGCCGTCATGAAGAACATATAATTAAGAAAAACTGAAGGGTAGGAGAAGACCACAGATTGTGAATGAGGCTTTTCCTGATGATGGTGGTTGGAAACAGAAAAGTGTTAAGACTTTACATTTTTCTAGGTTTCCACATTGCTCTAAAGAGTGTTATTCCAATTAATTTTGTGACATTAAATTATACTAGAAGAAGCTCATTTAAAATAGAAATAAGCATCTTAAGACCTTTCGTCTAAAAAGGTAGATTTTGGGTAGATTCCTTGCTTAATTGGCTTTCATAATTGCATTTTTAAGTCATTTTTCTTTTCTGCCAGACATACTTGTGACACCTGCAATGACTTATTATTTTCAGGAAAAATTTCAGGATTCACTAAAATCTTCAGTTCGATTATTTTTCTGATGAAGGTAATAAAATTCCTATTCTCTATATTTTTCCATATAATAAGAGTTTGGGTAAAACTGTACTAGCTTGGTGAGATCCAATAAATGTGCGAATTAATTAACTTTACTAACAATATCATTTCTGGCAGTCTGAATTTCTTTTTAAAACTATTATCACATAGAAAATATAAAGCCCATTCTGGTTAATCGTCTCATTAATTGAATACTTGAAGAGGCAAGTCGCAAGACAAAGATTAAGCATGGGAAGATCTTTAATGAAATATGAAAATTAATGAATATTGAGAGAAGCCAGTTCTTCTGTTTCAATTTAGTGCAAGCTTGATTTTAAATTTTTTGGTGTCATTGGGCTTTATTTTCATTTAGGACCAAGGGATTTCATTAATCAGCTGGCTCTTGAATTAAAGAAGCAAATATGTATAAAGGAAGAGCTGGATAGAGATGCTATCTGTCACTCTGCTATAGCCTGACCTACCACCTTCTTTGCCCTGCTGTCCAGTGGAATTCAGCCTACATGGTATTTTTTGCCTAAACCCAATGTGTGTATCTATTTCCTGGCACTTGTACTTAATTAGGGGAGCTGAGGTATTGTTGGAATTACTGTCAGGGTGAACACAGGGTATGGGGTTGAAAGATGGATCAGATCCAGCAATGTTCCATCAGCTGTCTTGAGGAAGTGGCAGAGCCAGGATTTGCTACTAGCTTGCTTGTGGCATTAACAACACTCCTTTCAACACTGGGGTTGTTGATTTTTTCATTTTACTGAAGATTAAATGTTGGTTCATTATTTTCTAGTGTTCTTTGTGGGTACAACATTCTAAATTTTTACTCTAATTCTTTTCTTCTGTAATCATTTGCCCATGAACACTGGAGTAGATTCTTCTTGAATGAAACAGAGTTTTACTTTCATTCTATTCCTAAATCTTAATCATTGAAAAACTCATTAGTGTCCTTACTGTCCACATACCTTTATGTCCCCTACAAGAAAACTAATGTTTGTTAAAGTTAGATACTGATTAAAGTCAAATAATATACAGACATATGATATGTTAGCTATTTCTGTGTAACAAAACCACCCCCAAATGTACTGTCTTTTAGAACCACAATTGTTTTTCTGCAATGTTGTTGGATGACAGGGTGGCCCCTCCAGGGGTTCTGCATGGCCTCTCCTGCTGTGCATTCAGCCAGAGGCTCAGTTAGAGTGGAAGTTTAAGTGGCTTCACTGATACATCTGATAGTGGGTGTTTACTGTTCAGAAAACTGGGCACCCAGTTTTCTTCCATGTGAACATCCAACCCCCATTGGGTTAGACCGTTTTCTTTCATGCAGTGTCATTCCAGGAGGTAAGGACACAGCTGCAAGCTTCCTGAAGATTAGGTTTAGAATTTGCATAGTGTAGATTCTCCTGTATTCTGTCGATCAATAGATATAGCCCAAAATTTGAGTGTTGGGATAAAAGACATCACCTCTCAACTGGAACCATGACAGAAAACTTGTGATATTTAATCTATTGCACATAGACTACCACGTCTTCCTCCAAAGTTTATGCGGCATGATCCGTTGAGACGCTTTTCAGGCTCAGTTGTGTAGCCTTACAATCCTTTTAGCACTGTACTCTGGCAGCCACTACAAATCAATGAGAACTGCTACACGGAATGAAACGTATCTGTTACCTGGACTCTGCAGTGAGTGGCCGGTAGTCTGGATGGAAGATTCAGACACTCTTGTAATCCAGTCTCCTCACCTTTGTCAATTTATTAATATTTCTTAGGTTATTTTATTTTAGAAAAGCCATTTACTTCAATAACTAACATGTGTGAAAACATTAGCCATGGAGATGTTTAAGAATATCATGTATTACGTGTTTTCTAATTAAAACAACATGAACAACTGGTTTACCACAACTTGGATACCACCTTACCCCATAAGGATTGAGCTCAAATCAATCCATTTAGATCAATAATATGACAATGGGGATAGTAGGTGTCTTTTATTTTTATTTTTTTCTGTTTTTTCCCCAGTACCGGTAATCAAACTCATGACCTTGCACTTGCCAGGCAAGCGCTGTGCCACTGAACTAAATCCCCAGCCCCAGTAGGTGTCTTTTGATGTGATTCAGTGGGAAGGATCCAGCATCTCTCATGTAACCTTATGGTCAAATCTAGCTGCTAAAACCATCAGGAAAATACAGATATTTCACAAAATAGCTGTCATACCATCTCACAGAAGACGTCATTTGAAAAGTTGAAAATCCATTCTATACCAAAGAAAACTAATGACACACCACAACAAAATGCAACTCATGCTTCCATTTTGGATTTTTAGAAGGTTGAAAGAATCATATTGCAAAAAGTGAGGACTCTTTCTCAGATAATATCATTGTACTGATCTTATCTTTCCTGTATGTTATTAATAGTTTGATAGTTGTGCTGGTGAGTGTTTTTATTCCTGGAAAAATCCTGATGTGTTTTAGAGAAAAGAAGAAGGTTTTTGTGACTTGTTTTTAAATGGATCAGCAAAAATGAGCTGTTATATGTGTGCATATATGTATTTCTATGTAAAGGGAGAAGAAGAAAGAAAAAGCAATAAGGAAAACACTTTAATTGGCAAATTTACATGAGTTTACACATCTTCTTCACCTTTTTAACTTTTTTGAAGGTTAAAACGTTTTCATATTACAAAGTTGGGAAAAGTATCACAACTCATTGCATTATGACTAAGACCATTGCTTGACTTTGAGCTTTTATAGTAAGTATCCAATGTCAACTAGCTGATTAAATTCTAAGAAATTCAACGGCAATATGCGGCATTTCTAGAAAGGCACATTTTCTTTACTTCCAGGATTACTTACACAAGGAGAAAAATCTCAAGCACAGACAGTTGTTTGAATATGGTAATTTATAGAAGAGTTGACCAAGTAGAAAATGGTAATGTGTCATAATAATAGAATATGTTGAGATTTGACTGTATGTTATGTGGGCATTATGATGCAGAATTATACATTATGCCAGGACCCCTGAATGATAAGGGTTTCATCTCATTCTGCTCAGAGTCTGCGGGTGACTTTGAGCAGGCCATCTTCCATTGTGTGGAACTTGGTCTTCTTATAAAATGGAGAAGTTAATTCTGGATTATACCTTACAGCTTGTATATAGATTACTTACCTAACAGAAAGATGTTTTTGGAGATTATTCTCACAAGATCATGTACAAAGTTTTTTCCTTTATCTCTAAGTTATGACACTAACATAAATCTACCTCTTGTGACAAATCTGTTTTTCTGCAACACTCAGTTTTATTCTAAAAATGAAACTGGGTTAGGGGAAGATGTCCGTGTAGAAACACTGCCCTGGATATATTGTTATCTATGCAAGGATTGTGTCCACTTTCTATACTTTATCAATGTGAATGACTGAAAGTATAAGAACTAATTGGAAATGTAAATTATTAACCATTCCAAACTGTGTTTTGCAATTTATAAAAATACAGGCCTTTATACAAAAGCCTAAATCTGCTGTAGTCTTAGAGTAGAAGAGGTGAGACACGGTCCACGGGTAATCAGATTAGTAGGACATTGGAAAAATGAAAGAGACCCAAGAAAAAGAAGTTCTATGTGGGGGGGGCATTGTTTGCACAGACTCATGCAGGAGTGGTCTCCTGTGCTGACACTGCAGGGATCAGTGGAATCCAGATTGTTTACTGGAGTAAAATGTGTAATACCTTGAGATCTGTGCAGGGAAAGCAATGCAAAACTCATCGGAGTTAATGCATGGTGAGCATCAAGGAGAAACTGGTGGTTATTCAATAAGAAATTGACAGTGACATGATCAAATAGGAAAATAAGTAAGGCATGGTGGAATTATGCAAAGAGGACCAAAGGGTTCTCTATTGAGATTCTGAGATGGAGTTGAGTGTTCCACTCTGAAATGCAACTCTAGCACAGAAATATCAAACAGATATAAGAGGAGTGAGGGTCCATAGAAGTAAGAGGGAATAACTATGCCTCATCAGTGAGGTCTGCCTAGAGCAAGGGTGGAGCCATAGAACTGCATAAATCATGTATTCAATACCCCTGCACCTGAGAGAAGGAAACCAAAGAGTTCAGCTTACGTTGTTAAAAACAGTGATCAAAAACTCCTGTGGAAGAAAGTTGATAATCAAGTTTTGGTGACACTTTTATAAGACACATTAAGCACTGTTACTAATAGAGACAGAAGTGTTCAGAGTTGAGGTATTATATTTACTCCTATGGATGTAAAATGAGTAGGCAATTTTGCCTTAGTATGCTACAAACCTGTATTTACTTATAATGATTTCTCAGTTCTGTGCATCCTACTTTATGTAGGTGCCATTTTGGGTTATGTAGTTACCATGCTAGCCAGAATGACTCCACCAGTTTGAGAAAACAAAGAAGATTATTTTATTTGTTCATCTAAAGTAATTCTGAAGGAACAATAATCAGTAGATATTGACGTTTGATAATTATTATAGGGTAAAGGAAATGGGACCTGATTTTTGAGGTGTTAAAATTAAAAGTTGTGCCTAAAATTGGATTCTGGTTCCATCTTTAATTAATACACTCTGTGTCCTTGATTCCCATAGCTGGAGAAAAGGAGGCATTGCCTAATCTCAGGGTGGTGTGTGCTGCTTCTCCTGTATCAGGCATTCATGGTGTATTAGTCAATTTTGGACAAGTACTATAATGACTTAGCTGAGGCAGTTAACTGGTAAACAGAAAGTTTTATTCAGCTCATGATTCTGGAAGTTCTAGTAAAAACTGGATGTTCTTATTGCTGTGGGTTCCTGGAACAAAGATGGTGCATCACTATAGAACATTTGATGGAGCAAATGTAACTACTTACATCATAAAGCAAAAAACAAAGAAGGAAATGAGGCAATTGGGACCTCTTAATTCTTATTTACAGCATATATCTGCTGATTTAAAAACCTCCCACAGGGGAGGCCCACAGGAAAAGTTCACAGCACCTCCTAGTAGCACAGCCCTGGGGAATCAGCCTTTAAACACATGGACCTTTTGGGGGCGCTCCTCCAAACCCTAGCACATTTTGTCTGCTGTTCCCCTCTGTTCTCAAATGGCGTGTCGCATCATTTTAGCATGTGATGCAAGGTGATACGAACTGGAGCTTTTCATTGTCCGTAGTAGAGCTAATCATAAAAAAAATAATAATTATAACAAGGCAATCTACGGCTAACATTTGTTGAGGTTTCAGCATGTATTAGGTTCTGTGCTGTGCACACTGTAATATGCTAATATTTACATGAATGTAAATTCTTAAGTAGTAGGAATAGTTTTTTAAATGATGAAATTTCAGGTTTAAACTGTGGAATAGAATATTGAAATTAATTGAAACATTTTATGGACATGGCTAGAAGAATTAAAAAATACAAATAAAATACAAATAAAATTTAAAAATACAAATAAAATTCATCTGTTTCCAAGAGATGGCCCAGGCCTCAGTGGTACAGCATCACCAATTAGTGTTTGACTGAATTGGGTCAATGAGCAAAATTGCTGTGGCAACAACTGCCCTCCACTTACAGCTTGAATTTTTCTTTATTATTGGATTGAACATCTGCTGACCTGTTAACAAGTTCATTCTACAGTTATTCACTTGACTCTCTGGACTAGGAACTTTTATTTCCTAACACAAGGATCAACTGATGATTCATAGATTGCATTTTGCAGTACAAAGCCATCAGGTACAGACTACACTTCTTTCAACTGTTAAATAAAAAGATGTTTTAAAAGCACTTCCATCAGTACTCATTTATCAACACTAAACAATAGGGCTGAAATTCATTATCATTCTTTCATAGGGCTGAAGCTTTGGGTGAACATCAAGCAAAAGAGTAGCTTCTAAGCCTATTATACTGAATGACATGATCACAGGTACTAATAGGGACATCATGGCTGCACTAGGATAGTGCCTGCCTGTAAGAATATAGACCAAGTATTTAAATAATTAACAGACAGTTTCTATTGTTAATACTTTGAGAAGAGTCGGGTGATGACAGTATTACTGAACTGTTGCAGTTAGGATACAAACATTAAAGTGAGTCAACATTTCTTTTAGTTTTCAGGGCTATAATAAGTGGATAGAGGCAGTATATTAATGGATTTCACTTTTCGTGTGGAAAAAGAATAGCCCTTGTGGAATGCTGCCCTACAGTTTCAGGGTATTCACTGAATTTTTAGCTCCTGATACAGTCTCTAAAAAGCAATTATAACTTTCTTCTTATGCTTCCTCCAATGACAAATCTCTCTGGAGTAGCTGTCACTGGATTATTTCTTTGGAGGTCATTTTTTTCCTCAAGGGAAATAACACTTGGTTGCATCCAAAATAATTCTAGGCAAAATTAAGCTATGGAAATTTTATGCTACCCAAACTTGCAGTGGTTGCCTCCATATATGGCAGCAATGTCCTCTGCCGTTGAGATCTTCCCTACTTCTCACGTTTCCCGTATCACATAAACACCTATCTGCGGCAAAAACTTCTGTCTTATGCCTGTTGACCCTGGATATTGGACATTTTTAGTTTAGGTTCTTTAAGAAGGCTGAGTGCAAGGCTTTTTCCATTTCTTGATAGCTGATTGGTAGCTGGGAGACTAACGCAACTAATGTTAATATAACCCTACTTTTGTGGTGTCTTTGTCAAAAGACACCATACCTGCTGGAACTATGAGGCATTCTGGGTCTGTCCATGACCTGCTTGCCTCATTATGTCTCCCACTGTCAAGCCAATGTCCCATATGGTGTGGGCACAAGGATCACTGTGACAGTGTCTGTCCACATCCATTTCTGCCCAGAAACCAAGGCAGACTCCTTGGCTTCACTGCATGTCATCCTGATTATTTTAGTGACTGGAGACATGGAGCAGAGAATGAAATTTTTCAAATACTGACTGAAAAAGAACAATTTAGTGCAGTCAGACAGAGTGAGCAGGTAAGAAATTCCCAGATAGGGGAAGCACTGCTCAGACTGTGATTATTCCTATTATTATTATTCTCCTTGAATCAATGTGATTCCCTAGGTACACTAGTAGAAGTTTCTCCTTTAATGGAATGCCAGTGTAGCAGAAAGTGCCCCTGCCCCAGCAAGTATGCTTTAGTTTTTTAGTTGCCCAGGTAATAATTTCTGTGGCAGTTACAGTTGCTTCTGTCTCTTAGAAACAGCTGGTCACTCTGATGTATAGCTGGTCACATGATGTACATTATGTAAACCAATACTGATTGACCAGCCATTCTTCCTCTGTTCTTCCTGCTTGCTTATCTCATATAAGCCCTACACCACCAGAGATCAGGGCCTGATATTTTGGGAATGATCCCAGTCAGTGTCCACTGATGCAAATAAATCTGCCTCCAAATCCTGAGTGTCCTTTCTGTGTTTCTGCCTCCATTGCACCGGGAGAGAGAACAAAAGAGGACAGTTCAGTCTTGCCTCTGTTGACACAGTTTCTGTACTCCAGTGTTATAGAAGTCCTATGTACTTGCCCATTTCAAACATGATTCTACTGAAACCAGCTGGCACCAATACCTCTTTAAAACGTGCTACCACTCCTTGAATGGAGAGTAGAGATAGCAATAATGAATGGGTAGAACTCTACTTTTAAGTGACTGATTACTGTCACTTTTATTGTACATATGATGCTTGAGTTATGTCAGACACTTATATTGTAATGAAATTGTAGTACAGTTGAGAGCTAGGTAACCACTATCTTGTCAAGATAAACATAATTTTTCTGCCTTGTTTATAGTTAACAAACATCGTCTTCTAAAAGCACATATAGTAAACATCAAATCAGTCTAGAGTTCACTCCTTTGAATTTGTTTCATTTAAGTTAACTTTGTGAGGACAGAAAAAATTTGGTGAAAGAAAATACTGATATTGGCATTTTCCCCACCCAAAAGAATAAACTTTTCTGCTCCTGCCAAGCCCCACTGAAAATTAAAAGATCACCAGAGACTACAATCTTCTGCCCGTGCTGCTATAAACCATCCCCATCTTGGTGGGGAGGCGGGGTTGACTAGTAACATTTGAGGGTTTGCTGTAACCACGTCAACTTGTATTTGTCCCTGTCGGGGCTTTTTGTGCTCTTTTTAGGTTGTGCAAAGTGCTTCTTGATTTTCCACACCCTGTTTATTCTCCCCTGCCAGCTATTTTATTTTCCATAAATTCTATCTTGTTGTCCCTGCTAAGGGGGGATTTATTATTTTTACCTTTCCCTGTGCTCTCACAGGGCTGTCATACCCTGTGCTAGTGTGAAGGGTCACTTTTCATTGCAAATGTTTTTTTTTGCTCTCTTTCTCCAGGAATACAAAATTGTACACTTTTAGCAGTACAAGGGTCTGGTTCTGAGAACTCTTGAGGGTGAAGGCATTTCTCATCTCTATATACCCAGGATTTAAAACAGTGTTTGACACACTGTGGGTGTTCAGGAAATGGCTCACAAGAGAATAAATAGTGAGAACTCTCCAGTAGCCAGAAGTATTTTTGGAAGAGTTTCCTGGTGGAAATGTGGAGGTTTCCTGGAAAGAAGAAGAGCTCTTTGGACTGTGGATCAGGCAGGTGATTACTGAGATAGGAAAGGCTGGCCAAAGGGTGCTGACAGGAATGGGAGGTGGAGGCAGAGGGTGCAGACATTGATTGCCCAGGTTTTTTTTCTTATAATCTGCCCACCCCTTTGTTTTACCCTTTCCTCATGGGATGGTTTCTTTACATGCATTAAATTTAGTCCTACTTTTTGACCCACTTATGCTACCTGTGTTGAATAATGAATGGTCCCAAAACCAGAAAACAAAAGATTAAAGTGGAAAACTTAGCCAGTTATCCCATTTGTGAGACAAAAACATAGTTGACACCTTATTTGTAGTCTTTGAGGCATTTTCGTCAAAGCGTTGGGAGACAACCCAATAGAATTTTTATTATCACATATTCCAGTCTCTATGTTCAAATTCTGCCTCTGTTTCCTGCTGTGTGACTTCAGGGAAAAAATGTTATTTCCTCATGTATGGTGTGGGGGTCATATTAACTGTACTCATACCATCAGCATGTGCAGAGGATAATTGAAGGTAGTATTTAAAGCACTAAACCCAGTTTCTGGAACAAAGAACATAAATCCATAGGTTGTTCATATATACAACAAATATATCCATTGACAAGCATGGTTCATGACAGAAACTCTTGGTTCCTTCTTTGTAGTATACTTTCCAGTAATGATTTATAGGATTTCTTTTAATTTTCTTCATGTTTTTATGACTATAGGTAAAACATATTCTAAATTAAGGTATTTATTTTAAAGGTGTAGTAAAAAACATATGACATAGTTAAATCTTTGTGCAAATCTAATATTATTATCTATGATTAATTTCCAAAAGAGTGCTCACTGGGTCAAATAGTATAATGGTTGATACACTGTGTCAAGTTGAGAAGTTTAGAAGCTTAACTAAGTGACTTAGCAATTCTACATCCTAGGGTGTAGAGGACAAGCCCTGGAATGGTTGTTTACCCAGGATGATGAAATAGTTGACTGATTGTGTCAACTTGAGAAATTTAGAAGTTTAAGTGATTCAACATGGAGCCAGTGTCCTCACTTTGTAAACATCCTGAGCAAGAGGAGGGCAGGGAGATGATGTGAGTGCTATACCCTCCTTAGGGCAGGTGTCCTGCATACAATATAAGGGAGGAAAAGAGGCTTGCTCCCCCAGTTTTGCTCTTGTTACTTTTGCTGTCTTCTGCTGGCTTGAACTGTTGCCACTCAGCCATGCCACTCTGCCTTGGAGCCAGCTGATTATGGACTAAAACTTCTACGAACTGTGGGCTAAGTAAACCTCTCTTTCTTTAATTTTGGTTGTTGGGTATTTTGTCTCAGCAAGGAGAGAACAGTAACCAACACAAGTAGTATTTATAATGTTTTTGATACAAATATCAGATTACTTCCCAGAGTACTTAAAGTGTTTGTAGAGGTAAGTTTTACAATTTGTTTTAGCTTTCTTTAGGGCCAATATAATATGAGAAATAAAGATTTTATCTTTTTCTTACATTTATTTGAATAGTGGAGAATACAAACATACTTTTCGTCCTTTTTACTTAATTTCTTTTCTTGAATTGTTTATTGTATGTTTTTCAAACTTTTCTATTGGTATATTCATCTTTTTGTATTGATAAGATGTCAGAATTCCAATTATCACTTGGGAGGTAAGTGAGTTCAAAGAATCTGAAAATGACTGCATTACATATTTGATATATTAAATTTATCAACATGAAATTAGCAGTTTGTATAGTTTTTTCTTGCAAAATGGTAGCTTTGAGTGGCTTAACCTAGTAATTTAATGTTTAGGAAATTGTAAAAAAAACCTCAGTACATTTCCTCAGACTTACCTTAATTTTGAGATTTGGCTTATGTAATTCTATGAGATTCTTTTCAAGCATATTTTTTTTGTGAAAAATTTATCTTATCAAGCACCTACTAGGTACTATCTACTTACTAAGATGGACAAAATATTTTGGATACATTTGCCAAAGTGTATGACTGAGTTTAATTTACCAACAACTTGTGAATGGCCTTATCTTATTATTGCACCAAGTACTACAACTATTTTAATCAATTGCCATGGTGAGATCTTTAGTTAATAAGCACTTGCACTGCTTTGTGTTGTAGAGCTTGCATGAAACTGTAAAACATCATCACATGGCTTCTGACAAGACCTTGTTGAAGGACAGAGCAGCTCCCTGTTATTACAGAAGAGAACACTAAGATTCTTTTGAGGTTAAGTGGTGCCCAGAGGCCAGCTACTAATAAACTGCAGAGACTCGCCTAGAACCCAGGTCTTCTGACTTTGAGTCTGCAGCTTTCCTCTTTTCCTTGATCACTGAATCAGTTGACCTGGAAATATACGCCTTCACCTTTGTCAGAAAAATAAAGCCAGTGAGATTCATGTCTTGGTGAGAAGTAATAATGTGAAGCTCCCATGGTCCAGTGGTCTGTTTTTGTTGTGTCTGCATTCTTTTAGAACTATGTTTTAGAATTTGCTGTGTAAATGCCATTTTCAATTTTATGATGGAAAATGAAAAACAATGGCATGGGAACATGTTCATTTTATTTAATACGGATGGCTTTCAAGAGGACTTGCTTCACTTTCAATTGTTTTCACAGGATTTTTTGTTTGTTTGTTTGTTTGATTTTATTTTTCAGCTACATAGCCTTGGGGTAATGTCAAGTTACTCATAAAGAAGGGATTTTAATGAATACCCATGGAAGGTACTCTCCCTCTCATTTATTTCTGGTGCATTGCTTTCACTAACTAAATTCTATAGCTGGTCTCTGGAGCACAATGCAATACTGAATCAGTTTTCCATCACTAGTTTCAATTCTTTCTTGAGCTCCCATACCCAGAAACTATCATGCAGAGGATCAATGCTCTTGTAGTAGAATATATTTGCTCAGTGAGTTACTGTTCCAAGCTGGTTCCCACGAGGCTGAATGATTTCCTTCATGAAATAACTGAAATGAGGCAGTGGACAGGGTTGGGCAGAATCTCAGCATTGCTTTTTTCAGTTTATTAGTCTGTGCTTACTATACATATTTTCATTCATCCTGGGGAATCAGTATGTATACATATTGCATCTTGATCCTCTTTACTTCCCTTCTATTCCCTCTCATCTCCCTCTATCTTTAGGACCCCTTCCTATTTCTTAACTTTTTAAAGATAAGTGAAAATTTAAACAAAATTTGAAAAGAGAAAGCATAGCCAAACTCTGTAGGCCACTTGAATTTACATTTTAATTTTTTTGTTGCACAAGGCAATGTTGTTAAATGTATAACCAGTTAAGAAATAATGCTTGCAAGAACAGATTGGAACAGAAATGAATTTAAACGAGAGATCTACATATGTATGTAAATCCTCTATACTATGATTATGTGCTATTTTTTTTTCAAAACAATATTCCCTTTAGAAGCCTTTGGAAAGAGAATAATTTCTCCAGCAACTATTCATTTCTTTTTCTACTATTGCCTTTTACCTGGTGCATTATAGAAATCCTGACTGCCTCTCCTACATTATAAGAAGAGATATTTTGCTCATCAAACATGATTCAACATTCATCAATTGCACTTGAAAATAGAAACTATCCAAAATATAGTCTGATTACAAGAGGATTTCCAATTCTCTTTTTGAAATTAGGAGTGTGAGAGAGCAAAAATATTGGGAAATTAAAGAATAAAAAGCTGTACACATTGTTATAAATCTGACCATAGAATAAATGTAGGATGGTCTGGGAGAAAACAGTTAACACTGATCCCCACATAAAGGACACAGTATGAACAGCACGAGAATATAAAGAAATCTGAAATATAAACATATGCTCTCATTGTGTTCATTTATGAGCTACCTAACCAAATTTGAAAAGGTGGATTCAATACTTATGATTTTGGAGTGTATGTCTTTGAGCTTTTATGGCTCCATTTCATATATCAAGGTACTTGAAGAATTCTAGCATCTTTATATGTCAAGTATATTCATGACAGTTAAAAGAGTTCATTCTGCCCTCAGTGCAAAAACAACAACAACAACAAACAAACAAAAAACAAAACATGTAAATGTAGTTAACAGCTGAGCCTGTGCATTTTTTATGCCATTTTGAAAACTACTTCCGTATCCTTTTTGCTATTACCCAGCTGAGGCTTGGATATTTATCTAAGTGAGAATTTATATGAAATCTAATGAACCCTAAAGAAAATATGCTTTTCACTTTTGCCTTTTAAGTGAGTGTTTGACAGCTTCCTCAAAAGGATTCTCAACACAGCAAACCTTTCCATTAGCCGCAGACCTCTGAGTTTCTTTGATGAGGACCCACCTGTCTCCTCACGGAGTTGTTCTTCCATGACAGCCATCTTGCTTTGATGACAATGGTCCTTGTTTTTTACGTGTTCACTTTTAAGAATGGTAAGAGCTGTGTTTCCAGACTACTTTGCCTGTTAAACATTTGAAATTGAAGTAAATATAAATACAAGCAGACCCAGAGCTGTGAAGCTGCTTTCCCTTGTGCTCCTACTGTGTTGAGAGGGAAAAGAGGGCTGTAGAAGTCAGAGGTTGTAAGAGGGAATAGTTAATTGTTTAATTAAAAATGAATTTGAGACTAGAAGTGTAACTTATTGAATAATACTTATAATACTCCTCCCTTGATGCAGAGATACACAAGAGGAGAACATTATTTTTGCCCAAATTTACCATTATAGGGAAAATACTTATATTCACTGAACTACAAAGTAACATTCTAGAAGAATCACCATGTAGGCAAGAATATTGTTGTCAAAGTGCAGCTGAGTTTCCACCATGTTCAAACATTGATAGAAGTTGTTCTTATCCATCCTAGTCAAAGGAATCATTTTCCCCTTTTATGTATTCAAATGAGATGCATCATTTTCTCTCTCATGCCAGTAATATTAAGATACTCAAGAATGGCTCTTGGAGGAGGTGCTGTTTGAACAGAGAACTGATAGGACCACCAGGGGAAGAAGGCATCTATGTCAAGTCTACAGAATGATGTCTGAAGTAGGAGGAATGTCAAACAGGAGAGAGTAAACTTGGTGTAGGGGAGAGGAATGGGCAAGACAGTGGGAGTGAGGGGATGTTGGAAAGAGATGCAGGAATCAGATCTTCGCAGACTGGAAAGCCAGGTAACAAGTTTGTATTTGTAACTACAAGGGAGAATGTGTAGACTGTTTGAAGCAGGAAAATGATGTCTGATGTTCATTTTAGAAAGATCAACCTTGAATTTGTGGGTAATGAACTATGGGGAGGGAACAGGAGAGGCTTTTATAGTCGTTTGAGCAAAAGACATTTGTCTGGTTATTAGTCATGTTCATCGTCACAAATCCATTGAACTGCTACAACCTACCAGAGTGCTATTGCAATGGTGAGGGCACCAAGGTGACTGACGGAGGGAGGGCTGTTACTCCCATAATGTTTGGACTCTAGTGGGAGAGCCAGGTAGTGTTAAGTCTCATGGAGATAATAAACGCGGATAATGCACTGGAGTGGGATATCCACTTGCACCAAGTATTAGGGTCACACTGAACCCTGAATGACTAGAAGAAGCCAGACATGAGGGGCTTTCTTTAAAGAACTTCAGAGCAAAGGGGTATCAGGTACAAGGTGCTAAATAAGATGGTAACAATGTTGGCATACAGTACAATATTGTAAGCAGAAGGACTAAGCAAAAAAAACAGGGCCTCAAAGTCACCTGTGACCTCAACTTACAGGACAAGGTACTTCTTGGGAGATGGCTCAGCAAGTGGGCATTGAACACAGAATGAGATAAAGGCTGAAGAAGAGTTTACAGTAGTGGTGGGAACCAATTATTGGAAATTCTATCCTCTTCTTGGTGTTGCTCATTGTGCAAAGCAATTAACCATGAACTGCATTCTTGTCTTCATTTTGTCTATGTAAATGATGGTACTGGCTGTTGGTGTCCTTGTTATAGAGTTGTTTTAAGGAAGTAGTAGTGGTGATGATTGTGAAGAATTATTTTTAACACTGCTGTTGCTAAAGATAAGCAGAAACGTCCACATTCTGTAAAAGCAAGAAAAAAAATATACATTGGGAATAGTACTCCCACTGTTTAAAGGTGAATTGCTTTAAATGGTGTATAATTCAACATTTATTGAACAATTTCATTGTCCCTAATTTGCAGACAAATTTGAAATTACCCTGACGTCTAGTTTTCTCCAGTTAACATTCCATTTAATGGGAGCAGGTGGAAAACTTGAAAGAGTGACTCAGTGGCTACCTTGGCTGTTGTTTGAGCACATAGCTGTTCTGACCAAGAAGTGAACATGATTGGAAAGGAAGGTTGGTTTTCATTAGCTTGAAGACCTGTTCCAGAACTGTTAATAAAGTGAATGTTAAGTGGGGTGTGTGCCATTGGCTTCATCTGCATAGTGGATGATTGATTTCCTCAGCCTAAATAATAGAATATTTTTCCACTAAACTTGGTGCAATTACATTATAGTTGCAGTGTTCAACATTACATTTTAATAGCATTTTCAAGGCTCTTTGTTATTAATAAAGTTAAATATAATCAGAAATGAAAATCTGCTGAAGTACTCACTTTGTCTCTATTCGATTTGGGCTCTGAGCTCCCATATCTGCCTTCGCTACAGTTGTGACAAAGGCACATATATTAGATCGGTTGACACTTCCTCCCCACTCTCATTTTGCCTCAAAAAGACCAAGATAGTTTCTCCAAATGGAACAAGAGACCTATGCAACACTATCAAAATATGAAATCAACCACCAAATTCATTGCTTGGGATTTTTCATTTGGGGAAATGATTGTAATGATATGCTCTGTTCGCAAGTGAGATTTACTGTCTTTAAGCTCTTAATGGATAGTTTGCCTTTAAAATTAAATCACCCCTTTTGCTAAATCAAACATAGATTGAACAACCACATAATTACTTTCTGGATCGTTTCTTTTCCACTACATGGATATGGGATATGTTTAAAATCTGTGGTTATTATTGTTATAATTTTAAGGGATAAAATTAGAAAATGTCGATTAAGAAAAAAATCAACAGTACCATGTTAATGCAATATATGGTATGTTTCCTTTCAGTCTTTTTTCTCAATGTATTACTAGTTTAATTTAGTACAAGAAATTTTGAGGAAGATTGAGTATATATGAATATTTTCTCAGAACCAAAGATAGGCAGATTTAGTTGGCAGATTATTCATAGTTAAGGTGATAATTAGCTGATATTTAAAGTATTATTTTCAAAGGTAAAATAATATTGCAGCACCAAATTGACCATCCAAAATATAGCTACAGTTTTAAAAAGCATTCTCAAAAGTATTCTCACTAAAAAGCCATCAGCTCTTACCTTGAAAGTTGTACTTAGCAACATAAGAGAGAGAGAGAGAGAGAGAGAGAGAGAGAGAGAGAGGGAGGGAGGGAGGGAGGGGGAATGTGTTCACACAAATTAAATGAAGGCCTTTAAACCCTTAGAGTTGAGATTTAATTAAAGACTCTTTTCCATACAAATTTGTACTAAAATGGCAATGTGGGTTGCTTGGGATGTGTTTTATCTTACCGTTGGGAATCAGGGCTGGGTAGTGTTTATAAACACACACAGGGTGGTCATAGCCACCCCGCTGCCCATTTATTAGCTGAGGAAAAAGGGCAAATCACTTAACTTCTTTAAGAATCTCAAGTTTTTCATCTGTAAAATAATCAGAAGTGATATTTAGCCATTGTAGTTTTTTAAAAGAATAAACGTGATAATGCATACCTTGCAATTTTCTGCAACATGGAAACAAGACATCAGGCAGTAGTGAATCTTTTTCTACCAGGCTAGGTGATTTAGTCATATATATAATTATATATATATTGGTGACCATGTTATCTAAGCAGGACAGAAAGCTCTAAAAGGGCTAAAAATATCTTAGGATCCCATGTTTCCAAAGGAAAACATGTGAATCTGAATATTGAGTAAAAGATTTTTATTGCTTAAAATTAGAAGGATGACCCAGAAACATTAAATTTCAGAGTTTTTTCCTTCTCTTCACTTCCAGATATTGCAAATGCAACCATTTTGAATACTCATGAAAAAGCAACCTGAGTTTCAAGCAGTTTAGTGATTTCAGTTGTTTTCAAATATATTTAAATGTGTTTATTTTTTAATTGGCTGCTAAGTTATTATGCTTGGAACTGATAGTCTCTTTGGGAACAGTTTCTTCCTGAGCATTATTTTTGCTGCCCAAGCAATGCCACACTGCTACCAACAGAATTCTGGTATTTCCTTGACTGATGGAGCTGTGATCATTTTCTCTTTTGACCTTATAAGATAATGAGAACCGCTGGAGTGCCCTTTTAGTTAAATCAATAGAAAGAGCTTCAGTGTATAATAGCTCATTAATAGAGATGGCTAATGGCAAACTCGGGACAGTTTATGTAGCTGACAAACAAAGCACTGCCTGTATTAGAGGATGGATGACCCATGACCATAGTGATATGGCAGACAAAGATAACTTCAAGAGCTGGTAGAGATCCCGCTCCTACCTCAGATAGGATACCAAGTCTGTTTTTTCTTTCACTCACAGCCCTTTAATCCTATACTGAATTCCCTGTTACAAGCATTCAGAGATGAGTGTCTGTACAGGGAGCTTCTCCTGAGAGTCACACCTGCCAGGGAACAGGAGAAGCAGGGTTAAGCACAAGGAAGAGGTGAACTTTGCTATCTTTGCCACAAAGGTCTGAGCTGGTGTCACTTCTGAGGCTCTGTGCAGCCGGGTTGGCTCTTTAGAGTTATCCCAAATTAAGGTGAGGGGACCAAATCTCTGCACCCCAGAAGGGACTGATTTTTGGCTACAGGCGGCTCCTAGTTTAGAGCATAACTGTGGGCAGGACAGCTCCCTGCAGGTGCAGGCAGATCCTGAAGGAGACTCAGCTCTGAATGGTCTGCAGCTAACACCCCTGTGTGGGGTACAGGTGGGATGGAGGATGGGGCAGATTGGGGTCCTTCATCCTGGAGTGAGGGGCTGTACACAGTCACCACCAACAATCCTATGCAATCTCAGGGAACTGGCCTTACATTTCCCCTAACTCTAGAAATCCAGTGAAGCTCTGATCTTAGCAGCAAAAGTGATAAACAATTACTTTCACAAATACATGATATACTGAGGCTGCATTTGGCCTTTCTTACAGTGGAAGAACTGTCCGGGGTAGAGGCTTTGGTCTTACTTTGTTGAACACTTTTGTTGAATTATTGCATTCCAGTTTAGCTTTGCTATTGAAATTTGGAACTAGGAAAGTTGATCTCTGCACCATAATTTGTACATGCAAGAGAAACAGGACCACGGGGGCAGAACTATAAAGTTACTAGATGTATATGATCCTGCTCAAGGAAGACAGTGTCCTTTCCCTGTAGCTATTCAGACCTGGGGTCCAGTGCATTCTGACCACCAAATCAGCACCTGGCCCACCTGATCCCAGGGATGAGTGGTGGAGATGAATGTGTCACTTTCAGGGATGGACAAGAGTAGAACAAAAGAGTAGCTCACCTTGGGTGAAAATGTAAGGAGTAATTGAAGACATTTTTAAAACAACATTTTATTTCAATATAATATTGAATGATCAAGAGTAATACAAAAAGTCCATGATGAAAACAAGTTTTAAATTTTAAATCGACACTGAAAATAGGATTTGCCTTTTCATTGGCTTCTACTGTGGTTTAGGTGGGCACTGGCCCCTTTAGCTACTTAGAAATAATCAGAGAAACCCATTTTTATTTCCATGGTTCTGGCTGAATGAACAATTTCAAATGAGCCTCAGATCTATGTGACTATTTCTTATCAATTTTAAAAACATAAGAACGGAAATATATTTACATGTGTTAGTTCACTGTCTACCAGGCAGACCCCTGGGAACTGGAGCTGGCACAAGGGCTGAAGAAAATGGAAATGAGAAAAGGATCAGAGGATTAAATGTGTTCCAGGAAATAATCAATTCAGGGACACAGCCAGTGTTCAAGTCCCAGAGTCACAGGGTGTAAAACTTGGGAATCAGTCCTGGGGTCCAAGCCAAGTGGCAGGAGTGTGAGCCCCACCGTGTTCCAGCAACCCCTGAAGAGAATTTGTCATGAAACTGGTGTTGCTTTGCCTCCTCTCCAGGGACTGACCTTGCCAGTTCCTAACTTAGATTTGTAAACTGCTCTCCATTCCCCACAGAATAAATTCCACACCTCTCGATTCGGCATCCAAGCCCTCCAAACAACAGGGCTTTCATGTGTCCATCTCTCCTCTCAACTCTTCCCTTTGAAAAACTTTTCCCCAATGTCACAAGTATAACTAGCTTTTTCTCTAGTGTCAATATCCTCTCATCCACTCACCTGAGGTCCAAGTGTCCCCCTGCTTTCTGTTTTTTCCTTCTCTGATGTTTCTGCTTGAAAAGTCGATATTCCTAAAATAAGAGTAACTGACTGTTACCTCCTCTTTGGACCCTGTACACCTCTCCCATGTTTAGCTAGAAACAGAAACTTCATCCTCACTTTGAGCCCGGTGTTTGGCATGTAATAATATGTTTTCTGGTCTATCTCCCAATAGACTTTTTGCTTGTTATTTGTTAGCATTGATCCACACTAAGTTACAAAGAACTGTTTATATAGTACTTCCCATAGTATCTATAGCCTAGGCAACATGCAAAGCATTCTAGATGTGATATGTCACTGGATCCATAAATTTCATACTATCATACTATTTTTTCATGCTGTGGTGATTTATGTCGCTATTTTACATATGAATAAACCAAGGCTTGGTGAATCTTCAACTCTACGTGAATTTATATGTACATCTTTATATTACCAGTGTCTGGCACAGAATTAGTTACGGGACACACAGAGGTTGAACAAGTGAAAAATAGATACATGAATGGTCATGACTGGCCAGAACAAATAGAAATGCAAATCACTGTGTGTTCCACACATATGTGAGTGCATACACATGCAGATTTGCAGTCACTGTGCTTTTAATAAAACTTTATGTAATTGATATTCCTTCAGAGTAAAACTTAGAAGAAAGAAATTTTCTTTGCAAAATAATTATTCGCACCAACAAGTTTAGCTGTGTTCTTATAGAATTTGTTTAATGTAAGAATAGCATATTAGTTTAGTTATTTTTTAGGTCTAAACCTCATACCATAAAATTTTCTGGAAATTCCTCCAACTTTATTAAGTTGATGTCCCAATATATTTTTTTAAATGTCAACATTTTGTTTCCCTTATTTTAATCAGCAAAGAATGTAGTGAGTAATGTGATAGAAGCGCAACTCTACTGAGGTTGTATGTATAAGAACTTACTAATCAGCCGTTCAGTAAGACTTCACAAACTAGGCCACACTACGGGAAACGATAGGGCTTATTTCTTTCGCAGAAAGCAGGTTTAAAGTGTGGATGTATAAAAGAGGGAAATCTGCCTATCTGGGTGCATCAAACAAACACCAGTCTGCCTCATGCTGTTACGATTTATCCAAAGAGCTCAGGCATTGGCTTTACATTACATTTCTCAGGGGTGGAAATCTATATTGTCTTCACTGTAAAGTCATCTGTTGAAAATGTTCACCGTCTAAAGATTTAAAACTTTTTCCTCTGAGGGCAATTTTTTTTTTTTACTTCCTGAACTTGGAGACAAATGGAGGGAAACTACCAATCATAATGATTAGCACCCAGAATGTTCTAGTAATATTCTTAAATATGATCTGCATTAGCACCGCTGTGACCCACAAGGGTGCTCATCATCTTTGGGCCGTCTCTTCTCTGTGAATGCCAAGGGATTTCTTGGGGAGACCAGTTTACCCCAGTGTTTCTCTGACATGAGCCCTACTCTCTCCCATGCAGTTACATGCACAAACTTTTATGCATTATTGGTTTGAATAAAAAATTTAAACACTAACAAGTGAACCGTCACCCAGCTTTGCCAAAACTAGATCTGATCCTAAGTCACTGCACAGGTGAGAAAACCTGAGGCGTAGATGTCACAAGCTTGATTGTTAGTGGCACACGGACTGCTCATTAAACCAAGATCTTTTGCTCCTGGATTTCATGCCTTCCACCTGCAGCTGAGAACCCTTCAGCAGACCTAACCACCTTCTGTACAGTAGTTGTGCACTTCATCCGAAGTTGGATTAATTGGAATCTCAGGCATTGCCACTACACAGACAGAGAGGGGGAACTGCTTATTCAAAATCACCTGAAATATCTTATTTTGCCAATGAGCAAACTGAACCCCCTTTCTAAGCTAACTTAATACCTTTAATGAGCTTCAGTACTGTATTGCTTATTTCTATAAAATTTTCTGTTTCTCCAAGCCTCCTTAGAAAAATAAATAAATTATTCCCCTAATGAAATTTGCGTTTGTCTGCTCCATCCATTTCCTCAGCACTGCAGGCTTAGAAGAACATTTCTACTTGGGGAAAAGTGAAAACTTGGCATTGGTACCTGGATTAGTGCTGGGATCACCGGTGAAGGATAAAGGTGCTGTTGGGGAGGCATGTTATCTGATAGTCCAGCGACAGAAGGAAATGTTTCAGCTGCTGATTATTTTCTTTTTCAAACTCCTGATAATTGCTTCCATCCTTCCCTTTGCTCCCCTTCTGTAGACAAACTGTCAGTCCGTGTGGCTGCTGATGAAAACCCTTGTTTGTTATTGAGGAGCACATCACGATAATAGCCCCTAGGCATTCTGAAACGAGGGTCTCAGTCTCCATATAGGTAGCTATTTTATGAAGAAAAGAAACAAACAATGACCTTGTAGTTGAATTCTCAATGTTTTTTCTTCCAGTCAACATTTTCTAAATTTTGCGTTGGGCAAGTGGTGTGATTCCTGCGGATGAAGCGGCGGTCTGTCCACTGTGTGCAGGTGTCTTGAATGCACAAAAGAAATGATGTATAGGAGCATCTAGAAGCTGGGATTGTGTGTGCTCAGAAATTCCAGGCTACCTGTGGAAACAATTGCTGGAGAGTACACATTATCCTCAGGCTTAAGGTGTGATCAATATCTGAAAGCTCTAGGGTTGCTTTTTCTTGCGAACAATAGCAGATTGCGAGCTTGCTAATAAATATTTTTAACTCCAGTGAGCCTTGGGCAAAGGCTGCAGTCGGGAGTGTTGTGAGAGTTTTACTGTAATACTTCATTGTAGGAAGAGGATTTCTCTTTGGAAGGAAATCATTTGTGGGAGGAAATTAAAAGCAAAGCAAGTTAAGGTAGAATAAGATGATTGAGAAGATAGTAATAATTTTCTTAGTTACATGTCATGCAAATAAGATCTTTGATTTGTTTGTTTGTTTCTTTCTTTGAGACAAGGTCTTGTTCTATAGTGCAGACTGGTCATGAACTCGCTATGTAGCCCAGGCTGATCTCAAGTTCATGGCAATCCTCCTGCATCAGCCTCCCAAGTGCTGATATTACAGGTGTGTGCTACTGTGCTCAGCCCCCAAATGTTTGATTTAAAAACAAAAAACAAAAAACAAAAAACAAAAAAAACCAACTCTTACAGAATGCTTTTTCTTAATGCAAAGCCAATATCTTTAATGTAATATTTTCTACCATTAGTATATTTTTACTTTTCAGAGTGAAAATTGAAAGAAGACAGTTTAGGAAATGTCTTAAATGGATAGTAGCCACCACTTTGACATGTGGAGAATAAGTTATGTCAATTGTGCCACCCCGAAAAAAAAAAAGAAGAAGAAGAGAAAATGTCTTGAGAAACTCCATGAGTAGAAAGCAATGAGTGGGCAGAGATAACAGCAGATGGCAAGATGGGTAGAAATAAGGCAGAGTGAACAGCTCAGAGTAGACCCAGGACACCTGGGCCTGGGTAGCAGGTGGAAAGAGGAACACACACGAACAACCACCTTGAGTAGAGAATTTCCTTGACAGAATGTACCAGTAATAATGGCAAACTACTATTGCACCTTGGAATTCCTACTCATTTGCTCTTTGTCTGCAGAAAATACTCCAAAGTGCTCCTGTTAAGAAGTTGATACTTAAGAAATTTTATGTTTATATAAAAGAGCAGTATAGTCACCAATCTATTCTGTTTTTGAAACTGAAGAAATATCTTATCAATTCATAAATAGTATTGACAGGAACAATTTTTTACTGTCCAACAAAATTTATAAATTTAGCTGGTAAGACTCAGATTGATTATAAAGATGCAGGCATTAGAAGGCTAAAAGTGAGAAAGACCTAGTGCACATGAGATTTTGTGTTTAAAAATTCTGCTGTTAGGTATTTGGAGAACAATATACCCTTCCTTCCTTCCTTCCTTCCTTCCTTCCTTCCTTCCTTCCTTCCTTGCTTCCTTCCTTCCCTCCTTTCTTCCCTCCCTCCCTCCTTCTTTCCTTCCTTCCTTCCTTTGTTCCTTCCTTCCTTCCTTCCCTCCTTTCTTTCCTCCCTCCTTCTTTCCCTCCTTCCTTCCTTTGTTCCTTCCTTCCTTCCTTCCTTCATTTATTCATTTCTTCCTCCCTCTCTCACTCCCTTCCTTCCTTTTGTTTTTAAATAGGAAAGAACTATCTTTGCTCTTCTAATATATTGAATCTAGAAAATTGTTACTATTGTTCCAACCAAGTAGTATATTGACTATCATGATTTCCAGAAATTAGTATTTTTTAGTTCTAGAATAAATACATTTATACCTCTTGTGCTAACCAACACTTCTCATAAAGCATTTGGATTGACCATGGAATCAAGTTCTGTGCAATTTATGGCTTAGAGCCTTAACAAGAATTCACATGAGAGATGCCACACTTACCAATGAAGTGTGTGATCATAAGAGTTCTGCATAAAGTTCTTAAACATTTTAAAACACAAATAAATATGATATGATTATAAATATAAATCTGTATGTAACAGATAAAACTTTAAGATTGAATACATACAACTTTATATGATATTTCAGATAGTACCATAGGTGAAATATAAGTGAAAATTAACTAAATTCCTACAAACCAAGAGGAGAAAATCCAGACTAGTTTAAAAAGTCATTTGAAATTTGTTTATATTATATGTAAAGCAAAATAGTCTTAGTCTTAGCATCCTCCATGTACTTTTAGAAAGCCATCTCTTTGGAATTACCTGAGGATATATGTATTTTATGGGGCTGGACATTAAGGATTTTAAATAAAGGAGAAGATAAATATGGTGTGGGGGGGAGTTTGCTGGGGGCAATGTTGATTTTGGAAATAATTCTGATGAAGTTTATTAACCTATTTATCCCAGTGCCTAGCAAAGAGTAGATGATAGGAACATGTTCACTTGCATTTCTTCCCTTGGATAAGGAATATTAAAGTTGTTTTTCTTGAATGGATGATATCCATGGTATTGCAATGATAAAAATGATTAGAGAAGTCAGATGATTGTTTTGTAATATTTATTTAGTAGTGACACAAGTTCAGGAAAATTCAGGGTTCTTTCTTGTGAAGTATGTTTCTATAAACTTACTAAGAAAGTTTACTGTTGTGTAGGTTACCAGATGCCTCTATCAAATAGAGAATCCTAAGTGACGCAAGGTGGAACACAAGATGATTTTTAAATTCAGTTCAACTAACGATTATTGAGCACACCCTGTCAAGACCCAGAAAAGGGTAAATCACAGGTAGTAAATTATACATAAGCAATAACTTAGCAATGCTCATACTGTATCAGGAACTTGGGGAGGGCGGGCTAATAGATGAGAATTAGTGGCAGATCTACACATGACCGTATCTCCAGCCAGATCTTCAGTGAGAGCTGTAATAAAGGAGCAAATGAGATGAGTGGCAGCTCAGCCAATAGAGCGATGGGGTTGCTGAGGGGAGGTGATATGGGAGCTGAGCCGTGAGAAAGTGTAGGCAGCAAAGAAACTGAACAAGAAGTAAAGCATGTGTGAATAAATGATGTGGAGTTAGATACTTCTGTGTAATGTTGTATAAAAGCAAAGTATCTTCAGAGATGCTGCCTTTCTGAGCCATTTTAATATGTACTTCTAGGGAACGGAGCGTTAAGCACATGTAGCTTAAAGTACGATGGCAGTACTAATGCCCAAATAGCTCCCTTGCTAAAAGATATATTAATTTACCACTTAGCAGGAACAAGCAGTAAATAAAAGCAAGGCTCAGCTTTGCAAAGGCAAAACAAGGTAGAAAATTAAAGATATCTATCTCCATTACTCTCCTTTTAAATTTCTTGTTAACTAATCTACAAGCTAAAAGAAGATGATAAAGCATTGTTGAAATTATAAGATTAAAGATATCAGAGAAAAAGCTTTGGTAGATATTTCGGTAAGGAACACATGAGAAAAAACAGGTAAGATTCTATTCTGTGTTTCACTTAAGATATAATTATGTTTTTTTCTGCTATTACAAAAATGCTATATTCCAAGCCATTGGAAACATTTTTGTACTTAAATAAATCTGTGTGAGGTAGGAGTGTGGCACTGGAGCTCATGTAATTTTTAGATGGTGAATATACATTTTTTTTTTTTTTTTGAGACAAGGTCTCACTATGCAGTTCAGGCTGACTTTGATCTCACTTTGTAGCCCAGGCTCGCCTAGAACTCACAGTGATCCTCCTGCCTCAGCCTCCTGAGTGCTGGGATTACAGGCGTTTTCACCACATCCTGCTGAAGAGCATATGTGAAATCATGATGGATATTATAAATTGCTGAAACCTCTCAACCTATAAAATTTGATCTGATGAAATTCATAGATAAGATTGGTACCAATTACACCACTAGTGGTCCCAAGGGGCATGGAGCAAAGCTATGAGAATGTTTTTGGCAAGTTTGTGCTACTGTGGGACTGCAGAGTCTGTTTCAGGACAGCCAAGTATGCTCTGGCAGAGTAAGTGAAACAGCTCTAGTTGCATGTACATAGGTGAAAAAGGAGCGGGTAGGAAAGATCACAGCTTCTGGAATTAGACAAACCTGGTTTCTAATGTTAGTCACTTTATCTGACTTCTAGGGCAGTTTCTGACTTCTCTGAGCTGGTCGGAGTTAATATAAAAATCTAAAATTAAATCAATATGCCACACACTGCGCTGACAATTGAGAAATATGGAACTATAAGTACAGTGCAAATTTTATTTAGTTCGAAGTGATACATAAAAAAATGGAGATACTACATAAATAGTATTACTATAAGAGACACACAAGTACACACAGACAAGAACAGATGAAGTTCTCAGAGGGGCACGCTGGACTACATACGGAGTGGGGTTTCCATGGACAGGAGTGAAGAACATCATTGTCACATAGGCTTTCCTTTATATCTGACCAGAGTGAAACCTGAGACAGTACCGAATATTGTGGATTTAATAGTGATGGGAGGACAAGGCTACAAAGAAATGAGATAGCCAGAGGCAGAGATGCAAACTGATAGAGTGGGGTGTTATGGTTTGTGTCTGTATGTCCCCCAAATCCTCATGCAGTCATAGGACAGGCTTCCAGAGTTTATGGTTGATTCGTGGAATTACAGGTGTGAGTGCTACACCCGCCCTGAGGCAGATAGCTGGCACACAGGGTAAGGAAGGGAAAGAGGCTGCCTGCCACCACTCCTCCTTTTTTGCTCTTGTTGCTTTTGCTGTGTTCCACCACCATGAACTGTAGCCCTCTGCCATGTGCCACTCTGCCTTGGAGCCAGCCAAGTACGGACTGAAACCTCCATAAACTGTGAGCTAAGTAAACCTTTTCTTCCTTAATTTTGGCTGTCATTTATTTTGTCTCAGCAAGGTGAGAAAAGTAACCAAGACATGGGGTAGCACTTTGTATGGACACTGGATGCGTACAAAGGTGCATGAAGATGACTCACAGTTTTAGCTGTGGAACTCTGGGCTATTTATGACACCTCAGTTTTTCTGTCTATAACACTTGGTAATATGCCCTGTGTAAAGTTCTGATAAAACGAAAGGGCTCCAGAGCATGTTGCTATTACACTCTGCTTGATACTGCTCTCTGGCATCCAGGGACTGCCTTGGCTCTCAAAGTAGAAGCCAAGTGCACCATCACAGTTGGCTTTTTCTGTGCCCGTGTGACTCTCCTCCTAGAAATGAGGGCACAGGAGAAATCAAAAGAAATGGCAAATGGCCTGTGTTGTTTCTGCCCAGTTTCAAGTTGATAGGTTGATCAATTGCTCAAAATCTTGCAGTCTTCCCAGAAGAATGTCACCTTGAGTGAACCCAGGTTATCCAAAGAGACTTGGCTTAGTTTTTGAGAGAATAGCTTGAAAGATAATGGGTCTATAATTAGGGGAATAAAACATTATCATTTTATGAGAGAAAGAGGGTCTGTGAGGAACAAACCATACCATTAAGACCTGACATATAAGAGAATCTTTCAGAGATAATAAAGATAAGCAAATTAGCCAGACTTGATTGTGGGCCATGGGCAATGGGAAGAAATATATCTGCACAGCATTCTTTGTTTAGCTTGATTCTGTTAATATCTGTTATGTTCTGGGAGTGAAAGTTATTAGCATGAAATCTGCATTTGGCTGGGTATATACAACTTGAGGCTGCGGGAAGCGTGGTACAGTGTAGTCCTAAATCTAATTTCATTGTAAGCCCCATGGCCCAAGTTAGTTTTCTCCTTACAGATTTATTGAAATAAAAAGTTTGTCAGTTCATGAGATGTGTTAGGTAAGATTTTATTTAGTAAGATATTGGCTATTTTTAAGGTAAATTTTGCTTTACATTTCATTTTAATATTTTCACCAAAGATCTTTAGTTTGTTTGTTTGGTCTGGTTTGGTTTGTTTGCTTGGTTTTATATTTTTCACAGTCTTACCAATCAAATACCAGAAGGGGAGTTCTTACTGTTTCCCCAAAGCAGAGAAGTTTCATTTACCAGGAACCCATCAGTAAGAGAAAGGAGACTTCTTTGAGCCATCTGAAGCAAAGTAACAGGGAACATAAGGTTGTCAATGAAATCTGAAAGCTCCTCAGTCCACAGTACTCCTCTTAACTCTTAACATTGTGAGGCCTTTATGAGTGGAGCTAGGATTTTGGACAGTTACAAAGCAGGAAAATTGTAGAGGCATATCCAAAGATCAAATGGGGAAAAAAAATCAGCTAATGAGTTCTTGGATGAGCAGATTTCCTTTTTGAATAGGAAACATCACAGGCTATAACTGTACAAAGCAAGCACACAGAGAGATGTGGTATCTCCAGGGCCTGGATTTGTTGGCTTCCTAACAATATCTGCCCCTGACTTTCCCAGTATATTTGCAGCTTCCTATGGAAAGAAATACAGGTCCTAGGTTATCACACTCCCAGAATACCCTACACTATACCTTCTGCCGCGGTGTATATTGTTTTGCTTACATAAATCCCCCGGTCAAGAAAAATTGAAGAGATTTGCATGGAGATGATATAGAAGACAGGGGATGACTATGTCAATTTCATATCACAATAGAATGGAGGCCCTAACTCCTAACAATCATGACACTAACTTGAAAGACAGAGCACTTCGGGAGACATACAGAGGGAAACATGTCATTGTAAATACAACATTGAGACCATCTGAGCATCAGTTGTCAGTGGTAATAATGAAAAACATGGCTATAGAATATATTTATAGCTATACGGACAATGAATCAGCCTTTTCCTTGGGTTGTGTAATGTTCTTCCAAGACCACACCGAGTACCATTCCAACACCATAGGAGAGGAAGATTGAAATCCAAACCAATACATATCTATCTTTTTCTCAGGATGATTAAATAGCTAACATTTTTTTTTAAATCTAATAAGCACAGTCAGGACTTAGCATGCTGGGGGCCATCGAAGGGTCATGGGAATGATAGGGATATTTTCTGAAAGTCCAAGGTATAAACAGAAGTTGCAAAAAAAGTCAGTGGTGTATTTCTGCATAACTAGATAAACACAAAAACACATTTTAATTTTATATTTATATTTATATTATTTATTTAGGGAGTGTTTTCTTTGTGCAATGTGTCCTGAGACATGGATTTAGCTTGACTTTAGAGACAGGAAGGAAAAGTTTTACTGGAGAAAAGGGAAAGATTAAGGGAGGATCTCAACATCCGGCCTGAGAAGAGCACATTTAATCTGATCAGTGAAAAGGATCCATTAAAGGCTCCTAATCAGAGGGAAGACATAATGGAAAAGACTTTAGGAAGATTATTCTAACAGCATTGTGCATTGTCCACTGGGAGTGGAGCCAGAAAGACTCTGAGCAGGAAAGCAGGTAAATGGCTGTCACAGCCATCCTGAGGTGGTGTAACAAGGCTTCAAGCTAGAGCAATGCAGTTGGAAATGGGAAAGATTTCCATTTAAGAAATGTTGTGTGTTTTGAAGACTCCATCTGAGAACGAGTTAAATAAATATTCCATAGAATGACAATTTTTGCTATGTAAAACTGTCAACATTTATCCTCTGTCATCTTCCATACCAAACTCCACACAAATTCTAAAGAAGTGTGAGTTTTACTAGTACAAATTCATCTGCTAGTCACATGCTACGGGTTCACATTATGCTAGTATCTTACAAGATGAATATGCTTAGTGTTTTTTACAATTCTCTATCATTTCTTATCCTCAAACAGATTATAGACATGCCAGGTATACACTCATTTTCTGAGAAAATATGATATATTTTAACAATCTTTGATTATCAAAGTCTGAGATTCTATTTGGGGGCTATTTATTTGCCTGCTAAGTATCTGGTTACTATTTCATAACTATGTAACTTTGCAGAATTAGATACTGACTTATAATATTATAAATATTTCAAATTTAGCTACTAGTTATCTTACATAATCTGTATACTTGCCTTTTGAATATTAAAGATTTTTCTACATCTATCTAGAAATCAAATGGAGGCTTTGTTTAGGATCCAAATATACAGTGGTGGATGACAATATTCAAATAGTGCTTACTTCTTACAGAACCCAATATCTTTCTGATATCTTGCAGTTTAGTTATCATTAGATTTCTTGCGTTTTTATTCTTTGTCTCTATATACAAAATAGCCAACAAAGTAAAAATCAGTGTTAATAATATGATACTACTTCAGAAATTGATCAAGTTATCAAAATGTATCTAAAATCATAATATTTACATATGTAATTTAAGAGTCACTTATAAAAATAAATCCTTATGAATATGGTCTTTATATCTGGTCTTTGCACTTAGTAAAGTATTTTGAGGGGTGAGTTGGCCAAATAAGTAGCTGAATAAGGAGTCTAGTTATCAGGATTACTTAGGTAATGAATTCTCACTGAATTCATTTGAGAGTATTTCGTTCCATACCTACTAGGTGCAAAGTACAGTAGTCGTAATTGGCTGTCAAGAGGTGAATTTTGATTTTTTAGGGACTATGTAACATTCTGGGGGACCCATGCATTTTCACTTCATTCTTAATGGAAGCCAGATTTGCAGATACTACATTACATATCTTTGTAGTCAGGATGAAATATTTCTGTAATAGAATTGAAGTTCAAGGATATACCAGGCTGGAGTTACTGATTTCACAAACACAGGATGATATTTCCTGGGGTGGGTATGGTTCAAAACAGAGATGGTTGGTTGAAAACTAGGACTATAGTTTGAAAATGAATTGTGAGTAGTCCTAGAAATAATGTAAGAGATTTAAACTTGATTATGATGACATTATAGAAGTGCCAGTGATGTTTGATTAAAAAATGTGCATTATAATATCTATAATATAAAACAGTATAGATTATTTAGAATAGTAGTAGCCATTGTATCTGTTTGGATGATATTAGGAGATTTCATTTTCAGTCAGTGACCAGGTATATGCAGTTTCTTCCTTCAATGTTATATTTTAGCTTTTCAAAGGTTTTTAATTATCCACACTACTAATGAATCTGTTTATTGACTTTTTAATTGATGATTTACAATCTATCCAAAGATACTATTAAAAGGATCCGTAGCAAAGTGTTTCCAATAAAAAGTCAAAGCGCAGTCTCTTACTTGTTATTGTGAGTAGGGGTTAAGCAGGGACAAGAACAGGGAAACTGTTTTGCTATCAAATTTTCAAAGTTGATTTATTAAGACAAATTAACACCTTATCACTGCAGGCTCTCCATGCCTAGAGTACAACCAAGGCAAGATACTGTAATTCTGTAAAGTTCTCCCCTAAAAGTTCCCATAAAAGTTTAACTCAAAGCTTTGAATATTACATTTTGCAAACAACTTAATCATTTTGTTTGCATTACAAACAACTTAATTATTTACAGTTAACATTTTACTTACTTTACAAGTTGAGGATACCTTATGCTTAATAATCCACTCTACATGCATTTTATTACCTCCAAGTATATCCAGTATTTTGGTAATGTAATCATTTTCAGACAAAAAGTCTTTAAAAGTGCTGAATTTGATGCTTTATTAAATATAGAACTAAACATGTTTTGGAAATTGTAAAGAATACCATATTTAACTTTTATTCTCAAAATATGTAACTTTTTTAGTGGACTAGATGAATTCTTCCTATAAACATCATTTGATCTTTGCTCATGGTAAGTTTAAAGCAAACACTACTGATAAAATAAGCATATTTTTATTTCAATTTGTATTCCTTATAGAATGTATTTAAAGGATCGAGAATATTAGAGAAATGAAAAATACACCATATAGGTGTCTGGATTAGTAAGGGATTTTTATGTTTGCTTCTTTTTTCTTTTTTCCTTTTTGTGTCCATCTTATATTTAGATAGTAGTGAATACAATATCATTATCTCTATGGAGTATTTCCCTGAGTGCATGTAACCTCATTTTCTATAATGGGAGGTTATGGATGAAAATTATCCTCTGGTATATAACGCTGTCATACTCAGGGCTCTTAAGTGTCATTTCTACATGTGATGTGCATATTAAACCTAAATTGAAGTTTTAGATAAAATGTAATTTTGAACACATCTAAGTCAATTCTGACATTTTCAAAAAAGAGCAAGAATTCAGAATCAGTGTTCATGTTGCTCCAGTGTCTCTACCTCAAGGTAAATACACAGCTAACTCTTCACTGTCCCCTGAGCATCTCTGCACACCACACTATTCCCTCCTTCATGTTCCGACCATGCCTACTGTGCACATCTGCAGTGGCATTAATTCCACTAATTTGACATAAATCCTCTGTATTCGTGATGCCCATTCTGCTTTTGAAATTGATAATCAGATCTTATTTGTCTTCTTTAGTACATATCATATTTTTCTCCAAAGTCTTAGGGATTGAACCCGGCCGTTATGCTTGCCAGGCAACTGCTCTATCACTGAGCTACCATCCCCAGCTCTCGCACAATTTTGACAACACTGTAGGAATTAAGTACAGTGTTATATCAGTGCACAACCTTAATTGTTTCCAAGACTCTGGACCCAAAATGAATTGGAATCAAACTCAATGGTTAGGATCAATGTTAACCTGATGGGGAAATTTGATTGGTTCTTGTCTAATTGAGTCCAGGATGAGAATTTGGAAAGAATTAACTTCATGAACTGAGGTATCACTGTAAATGTTTATTGAATTAATAAATTTTGGCAAGAATCAAAGGTGTACTACAAATAAATACATTTTAGGTGATTTAATTTACTACACTCTGATTTAAAACAAATTTGAATGATTGCAAAGGAGCTCTCCAGGAAAGTTTTGTTCTTTATTATTAACACACTGCGGGTAGAGCCAAAGGAAATCAGTCTGTCTTCCCAGAATGATGAAGAGAGGGAAAAGGATAAGACAGAAAAGTTATCCGATAGAATAAGCACACACAATGCGGGTAGAGATCATTCTGAAATAATTCAACCTAATAGAAGGGATTTGAATTAGTCTTCTTGGTTTTTCAACTAATACCGACAACTGCTTCTTCGATTCTTAGGATTTAATTGTATCTTGGAACTTCCAGAGATGAATGATCAAGCACAATCCACTTAATGTCAAGATGAAGCCATTTTGAATGCATCCTTTATGGCTGTGCTGGCTCTTTTCCCTGAAGAATACGAGGAGATGTGATGAGAACTCCCCGTTTGTGTGTATGAGCCCAGACTTCTTTTGTCTGGGTCCTGAGCCTGAAAACTCCACACAGCGTTTGGCTTTCTGCACCTCTGAGGTCATCTCTGTGAGTCCACTTGAGTGATCAGCATTACCACCAGCACAAATCTTTTTGCAGTGACTCTGGAATGAAGATGCCTCTAGAATCCTAAGTTATCGCTTCTCAGCGTTTTGGCTAAGACCAAATGTAGAATCATAAGTTAAAGTAGAACTGGTTTTAGAAGCCAAGTAGAATTTTTTTTCAGTCCATTACAAACCACTCTGTGTACACATGAAGATGCAATACAAGTGGCCTGTCCACGGGAATAAATGGACAGAGCACGATGGCCACAACCCAGTTTTTCTCATTCCCCTCAGTTACTTTGTTTATCATGCAAAAGAGGAATCTCTGAAAGACTCCAAGGTGCATCTCTTCAGTGAGGCAAAGGGTTACTAAGGATATGCAGAAATGTCTTCCTTTCATTTGAGTCAGAGTTTATTTTACCCTCAATTATCTGCACTCTCAATCAGGAATAATGTGATTAAGGCATTATCTCAGCTTTAGTTTTTAACATGTTCAGATTTAATTTTTGTAACAATCATTATATTTGCACTTTTATTTGATAAATTTTTGATTTATGAAACTGGACAGAGGATGTTTATTTTTTTAGAAAAAATGTGTCATTCACAAAAATAGAAAACATTTTATATCTTGGGATGGTTGATATTGTCTGGACCTTTGCTGAGGACTTCATTTAATCCTTACAACAAACCTCATGCATTCTTGGTTTTGCCATTTTACGGACAAAGAAACAAGAGTTTCAGAGTCTAAATAATCTCCCCTACGTTACAGAGTTAGCAAGAATTAAGTGGAAGCCTGAAGCTAGAATTCACTCATCCCAGGAAACAAACATCCTAGCTGCAGGACACTGCCATTTAAGGGACCACTGAAACTTGATTCTAGCTGCCATTCACTGACCCATGACTTCACAAATTCTTGTAGTAATGAAAAACAATAACAGTGTAGTGTTGTGGGTTCAAGGCTTTTTTTATGGAATGTTGCTTTTTTAGCCACAGTTTTAATGTTTCAGATTTCCAAGGTCAAAATCAAATTAAAGCAAACATGTGGAAAACTTCTCATCACATGTTTAAATGAAGAGTTAATGAAACGCCTGGTTTCTTCTAGCATGAATTTATGCTTTTTTAAGGAGTAGAATGCCTTTTCCCAAAAATTAATTTTCCACATCAGACAATAGTCCAGTTTCCCTCTACCTTTCCTGCCCTATCTTTCAAAAAATGCATGAAGAGACAGTCAGTTTTTTTCTTGGAAAAGGGGTGGTATGTTAATTGATTAAGGCACTATGGATGGCCGGTTCCCCAAGTAAATATTCTTATCTAAATCAAAACTCAAATTTAAAATTATGGTACATACTTCTAAATTTTCAGCTTGAAAAATATATGTGAAATGTTATTACAGAAACTGTGAGTTATAGTACTTTCATAATTATCCGTATAGTTTATGTACTGCAAATACCTTGCTCTGAACAATTTTCATCAGGATGCCATGGAAGAATTCGTTTCCCACTTGTAGTTTTTCTTTGTTTCTACGAAGCTGTCATCATTTTCAAACCGGGGTTTTTCAGAACAAAGTCAATTAGTCCTAGTATTAATGAACTAATCCAAAAATAGATCTAATCAGGCACATCCATGCATCTGTTCATAAAAAGTATCTATTCATTACTGAATTAAAATGGATAAAGAGACTTTTCCTTTAACCTGTCACAAGACTGTATATGCTATTGAGGGTACAATGCCTACATATCCCATGTTTTTGTATTCTGTGTCTCTCACTGTATGATGGCTTTTATTTATAATCAGTTTTTGAGAGTGAAGTTGAATGATTTAATTACAATGCCTTGATAATTTAATGCATTTTGCCCCTTTTGGAAATGCACAGGATAAGCAGAAGCAGTTTCCTAGAGGATGCTGCACTTTTCCATATAAAAATCATTATAGTCAGTGATCACAAACACTATTTATTTTTCCAATAGTGAGCAAGAATCAAAAAATGATATTTGCCTCTCTAAATATTCATTTTCAAGCACACGGGGTACCTCAGGGTGAGTACGCTTAATGCAGAAGTGTAAAACCCAAAATATGAAATTTTTCAGTCCTGAAATGATGCTGCAAGTGGAAAATACCACACATGATCTCATATGACAGGTCAGAGTCAAAACATGGTTCAGTGTACACAAACTGTGTTTCATGCACAGAATTATTCAAATATGGAATCACATTCAGGTTAGGTCCATAAGAGTGTATATGAGGCACAAATGAATGCTGTGTTTGGTTCCATTTCCAAGACACTTATTACTTACATGCAAATAGTGCAAAAAGATCTGAAATCTGGTATATTCAACATGCATAATACAGCCTGCAAGCTTGGATTAAGTATTTTTCTGTTTTCTCTCTCTTAGCGAAAATGGTTCATTATGTGTGAAACAAGGTTTTTCACAAGATTCTTATGTAATGTCCAGTAATAAATATATGAACATCAAGAAGGAAACATCTTCTCTAAAGCTCCAGGATTTATTTCTATTTTCAGATTCCAGATATTTAAAGTGACAACGAAAATATTAAAATATGACTTCACTGAGTATTTTTGTTTATTAGTTAATTTTCTTCTTCTTTCGGTGACCATTCATTGAATACCTACTTTGTATAGAACAGATAGGTAAGTCAGAGTCCTTAATTTAAAGTAGCTGGAGGTATAATGCTATGAAAAGCCACAGTGACATTGAATATTTAGGCTGAATATCAATTGTTCAGCTTTGGGGTAAATGCAAAATAGGCACTTACAGAATATGTATGAAATTACTGAATAAAGTTCAATGTTATAGAAACGCATGCAAACTGTGATGAAAACATGGGTGAGTTAGGTTCCCTAATCCAATAGAGAGAGGTCTGAGATGAAGTAAGAAGGAAAAGCAGGCAAAGGAGAAAGGCAACCACACCATGGTGGGGAGTGGACAGGTAATTACAGCAGTGCTGTGTTGCTAGGGCATCAAGTTTGTTTTCTGTTTTTTGGGTTTTTTTTAGGTACTAGGAATTGCACTCAGGACCTTGTGCTTGCCAGGCAGGCACTTGTGCCACTGAGCTATTTCCCCAGCTGTAGGGCATCAAGTTTGACACTGAGAACCTCGAGAATTAACTCAGGAGGCACCATGTCATGGAGGTCCTTGTGATCACAAGTTGAGTTTTGTGAATTCACCTAAAGGATGGTTATTGGCTGTGCCAGACTCCAAAGTAGAAATTCTCTTTCCTGTACCTATGGAAGCAAATCTAGGACCTCCTTAAATCAGAAAGGACTGTTAAGTATGAAAATTACAAACAGTAGATGGAAATTTTCACTGACTGGAAAGAATGTCCCTGCCATTGTTGATATTGCTGAGCTTTGTCCTCTTAATCATGTTCCTGTCTTGGTCATGGTTCTCTAGTAACCATTATTTATTTTATCCATCACTTGAGGTTTTTTCTCACTTCCCATTAATAGCTTCTCAAACTTAATGTTTGTTCATTTTTAGCACAAGAGCCAAGTATTTACAGATGAACAAGTCAGAGAAAATAACATAAAAAGTTAATAATTCCAGAGACAACAGTGGAATAAGTCAGCCTTTTGTTGGCTCCTTTTTTAAAGCAATACCATGACCTTGTGGTGCAATTTCATCTCATTTTAATTATATGAACACCCTCATCTGTGATCCCAAGGTGCTTTGCAGATCCTTTATGGTAATTTGGAATGGAGCCATAAGTGCTCATTCCTGTTTTACAAAGAAGACAGTGGGTGTTATTCAGATTGCATCAACCTAGAAGAACTCACTGCAGAATTTTGTGCTTCTGGAATCTTCCATTCCCACACAGTTCGACTCTCTTTCTCATGGAAGTAGAGGTTGGTAAAAGGACTCCATCCAGTTTCTGTACCTTGAATAGAAATGATAGCTCCTTCAGCTTCTTCAGTTCCCTTGAGGAAAGGGTCCCTCTGTGGAAGGAGTAGAAGCTACTGGAAGGTCTGACAGTTCCCTTTTTTTTTTGTGCCCTTGCTTTATTTAGTGTAGCTCAAGGTGAGGGTGTGTGTTTTTAAGAAAGAATTTATAAAGAACCTTATAAACTGCAATGAAAAGTCAGTGTTTTATCCTGAGGTCAGTATGAAATCATTGGCATATATGACAGTGCTAAAATAATCAAATATAAGGTGGGGAAAAAAGATTTCTGCTGCATTCAAGAAAATCAATGAGTATGAAGGCATTTAAACTGTTGAAAAAGCTGTGAAAATAATCTGAGCTTGAAGGGACAGAGACCTAGATTGGCATAATGCATTGTAGGTAGTTATTTATGCTCTTTAAGAGGAATAACTAATGCAAGTGAGTGATTAACTGGATGTGAGTTTTAACACAGTGAAAGACAAAATATAGATGAAGAACTGGATACCTCACTGAGATAATAGCACATGGATCAAATCAGTTTGGTGGGGAAAAGAAACAAATTTATTTTGTCCAATACTTTACATTACTCACCAAAAGTTATATGTTTAATATAAACATTGAATATGTTTCTGAAGTTAAAAATATGTTTTAAGTTTTTGTAATAAGAACTCTGGTATACCATCTAGGTCTTTCACGTCTTCATTAGCTAGGTACTATTCTAAAGCAGAGCTTGGTCAATGTCTGTGATTGTATAGCCCACAAATTAAGAATGGTTCCTACAACATTATATGATTGGGAAAAAGGCATTGTAATACAAAGTACTTCCTGACAAGTAGGAGGTACATAAAATTTAAATTTCATTTTCCTACATTTAAAATTCAATATTAGAATGGGTATCCATGCCCATTCATGTGTTTGCATATGACTGCATTTTCATGACATTGCAGAAATGAATAGTTGCAATAGAGATCTTATGTCCTACACACCCCAGAATATTCATTATCTAACACTTTACAGAGATGTTAGCCAACTCCTGTGCTAAGATGATTGTTTCATTCTCCAACTTGATGATCCTAATTTAAAAAAAAAACACACTTTTTAATAAAAAAATGTTATGGCATTTTAGTTGAGGGATCATTTGTACATTTGGTTGGGTTTTCAGATTTATGGGCTATGTTAGCTACCAGATGCACCACTGTAAAACTTATTAATGCATTTAATTAGTATTGAATTTTTCTAATATTTATGATACCAGAGCAACATGAAAGTGCACTTCAGGGGAGGTATCATTAATCCAGGTGAAAGAAAAAATAGAGATGACGTCTTAGTTGAGTTCATCTTTACACCAGCGTTAAAAAAAAATAGTAAATGCTTTCTCTAGGCAGCTGCAAGTTGCAATATCATTAGCAATACAGCAATATTTCATGTTACAGTAAACTTTATTAGAATGTGTGAGGTAGTGAGGCTGGTGTTGTGTGTTCCACGGTAGCTGTTAGAGCTGAAATTGGTTTGCAGTCATGCTTCAACCTATTTGCTTTCAGAAAAAAAAATAACTTTGGCCAACCGACCATAGTAATAACTATTTTCAAGTAACATCGCATAGTATTTTCAGTATTATAAGTAAGGCTTGATACTGTGAGACAGTTTTTCTACTGCATATAAAGCATGGCAATTGTATATATACTGGTTCACTTAGCTGAAGGTAATATCGGCTTTTAGAAAGCTTATCAGATATTGATTCCTTCTCAACATGTTTCTTCAATCACTTAACAATGCCTAATCCAATAAGCATTGCCATTTGGCTTGGAAAGTCTTGAGTCAGTTGACTTCTGTTCAAAAACATGACATCTTTTTTGCTGAATCTTCATTAACAGTCACTATGTGAGTGACTTTGCTCTAAAATGTCTGTGAATATTGGGACTTTGACCACAGAATACAAGTTTTAAGATAGGAAGGTTGTTTCTGTTCTTCTGAAGGTCAAATGTAGCAACATTTAAGGTTATTGCTTTGATTCTTTTAGTGTTACTGTTTTATTCCTATTGAAAACTGAAGTAACATTAGAACAACTAAGATGTATCTGTGTGTATTTAGAAAAAGCCTAACAATGTAGGCATTGAGATCACCTTCTACAGATGCCCTAACTATCGTTCTCTATCCCCAAACTCCTTGCCACTGTGATTGCTTCTTCTTTTTCCCAATGTCTAAACTATACCAACCTCTTTTTCTAGCTTGAGTCTTCTTTCTATATACAGAGTTATCTCCATATGTATAATGGCTACTTTGAGTGAATCCTGAACGTAAACTCTCTTTGCACGAGGTGAGTAAATTCAGAGTCTTATGTACAGCATCCAAGAACACAGTGGAGAAGTATTTTTGCCACACTCCTTAGTCATCAATATTATTTGATTCCTGAGTTATTAGGGACTGCTGTTGTTGGTGACCTAAGTCATTTATGACAATATTCTCTGGCTCTGCTGTTCTCCCAATTTCCTCTAACAAGCTTGTGTCTTTGCCTACTGCTTTCCACTACCAACATGTTCTGGCTGACCTCGACAAAGGTGACAGAGGGTTGAAGTTAGAATATTGACTGAGATCATCAAGAACCAGGAGCTAGACATTGTGGAATACTTACCATGTCTCATGCACTGTTTAGAAATTATAGTTAAAACTCATAAAGAAAAGTATGAATCTTTTTCAAATGAAGTTAAGGTCAGGAGGACTTTGTTGTTGTTCCTGTCGAACAACTAATAAATATGTAACCCTGACTTTAAATTGAATACGCCTGGCTTTAAAGCCTGGGATTTTTCTCTCGCCTCACTTTTCTATGTCACCTATCTTTCCCTACAAAAGAGATAATTTACAGAAAAGAATACGAGTAAGGAATAGGTTCAGAGAAAATAGAGTCAGATATCAAGAGCCAGGAAGGACAACCAAGATAAAAGCAAAATTATAGAAAGAAAATGATAGTAGTTATCTAAAAAGCCATAGAGTATGGGATTTCTAAGAAAAAAAATTATCAATATGGCTGAGTTGGGTGAAATGGGGCTCGTAAAAAGACCTCACCAGTGTTCTAACAAGTACCTTTTATTGTGTATCTTTTCAGCACTTGTCCTCTTAGTCTGCAGGTACGGTCCCAGGAGAGCTCTGGTGCTCTCGGCAGAAAACTAAGGCCACAACCCTCTCAAATATCAAGCATCTCCCGCACTTCTGAATTCTGCGTCATGAACTTGCTCTTCATAGAGTGTTTCATTTCGGAAAGAAAGAGACTTGTAAAAGAAAAGATCTCTCCATTTAATGGGCCAAGTAACTGAAAGTAGAATACCTATTTTTTTTTCCAGACAGAATTTCTTTGAAGTTCATGTGTTTAGGTGCCATCACAGGAAGCCAGCGCTGTGGCTGTTTACTGTGTTTCCTGGGGCAACCTTGTGCTAGGTCTAGAGAATTTTAACAAGTGCTTGACTTTCTCTACACCTGAAGATTAATGTGCTGGTAAAAACTTTATGAACCCTTAATCATTCATAGCAAACATAAGGGATCTTTTGAAGCTAAAAGCTTCAGCATTCATAATTAACAGATGGCAGAATAGGACCGTGTAAATATGAAAGTGTTTTCCAGAAATTTTAATAAATGCTTTCTTTTTCTTTATTTAACATGTGGCTACTTTAAGTTTGAAAAGAAGTGTACTTTGTTAGTTACAAAAATTCAAACAAAAACTTTCCACCATTTCTAAACTGTGAATGAAATTTGGATGACAATTTTATGTCTTGGTTTTTGAAATTTCATGCTTATCTTAAAAATGGGAACAATTACTACTGTTAGCTAGTGTTGTGTAAATAGATCACAACTCCTTGTAAGCAGTTACTGAAATCATTTGTGTGCCATCTCCTCCTATCTGTTTATATCACCTCTTCCTTGCAAAAAACATACACATTAGGATATTGTATTCATTTGCTAGGGCTGCTGTGATGTAGTGAGTAGATAGCTATATGAAACGTTGCATTTAAAATAATACCACAATGAACTGCAATCTGGGGGACTTAGCAGAAATTCATCATCATGAGTCTCTGGAAGCCAGAAGTCCAAGATCAAGGTGTCAGCGAGGTTGATTTCTTCTGAGTGTTTTGAGGACAAATCTATTCCAGACCTGCCTCCTCATTTCTGGTAGTTTGATAGTCATCTTCAGTGTCCTTTGGCTTCTGTTGTATCATCCCAATCTCTGCTTTCATCTTGCAGAGCATTTTCTCTGTGCCTCTTTGTTCCATTTTCCTGCAAGGACACCAGGCATATTGGATGAGGGGCCCAACCTCTTCCAACATTACTTCATCTTTGCTTATCTAATTTCATCTGCAATCATGTATCTCCAGATAGAGTCATGTTCTGAGGCATTGTGGGTTATGAACTCAACATGTGAATTTTAGAAAAAGAGATATAGTTCAACCCATGACAGATAGTCCAAACTGTTCTGTGATACCAAGTGGCTCTTAAGTTTTAGTTATTTAAAGTATGAGAGGTTTATTTCTTTATCAAATTCTATGGGGATCGTAGTCCATCTTCCATCATCTTACGTATACTTTGGCTCAGTGTTGAACCTGCATGCACCACATTGTCCAGTGATTTCCAAGATAAGGAAAGAGAGCAGTGGACACTCTAAAACAGGTAAAGTAATATTTCTGCCAGTAGACGACTCACGTTTTCTACAAAACCTTTATTGGCTGGAAGAAGTCATGCTCCCGTCCTGAAAGCAAGGAGGTAGAGAAATTCTACATATATGACAAGAAAGAGTAGAACCAGAAATACTCATGAGCAGTACCTTTATCCACATGTCTTTATCCATACATGGACTGAGTAAAATCTGGACATCTCTTAGGAAGGCCTGCAAAGATTTGTAGCTGTTGACCTAAATAAGATTGTTTTCTCAGGACGTGAGATGTTTAGTCATTAATGAAGTCTGCATTCCTGTAGAAAAGGAGGAATCATTTCTACAGTGAAAATGAAACATATATCTATATGAGTAAAAGTTACTCTGGTTCCAATTCCAGGTAGGTATTTATTCATCAAAGTATCACAATACCTTTGCACATGATCATCATGGTGTAAGGTTGAAAGAACATGTATGGGACTTTGATTGACTGGTTGATTGATTGATTGACTGATTTAAGAAAGAAGAGTCTCCATAACAATACAACAGAGCTGTGATCACAAGAGCTTCTCAAGGGAAGTGCAGATACAGTCTCTCTAAATCTTTAGCTAGAAGGATTTCCAAATAAATATCCAATTTATCCCTTCCTTTCCTAGAGTGTCTCCCACTTACCCCCAGTATATCATCCTATTTGTGTTCTCCATAACAATGCCCATGCTCACACACTTTATTTATTGTTTGCTCATTTCTTACATTCCCTGTCTTTTATTCCTTATGCCCCTCTCCCTTCCCACTCAAGTGTAAGTTCATGAAGTCAGTTTCCTATCTCTGTCTCTTCACTGATAACTCCAGTGAGGAGAAGAATGCGTGTCTGATACAGAAGGAAACTCCAGTGAGGAGAAGAATGCGTGTCTGATACAGAAGGAAATATCCTGAAAGAATAAACAGAATAAGTAGGGCATTTAAGATAATAACCAAACATAATAACAGAAGGTAGGAAGTTGGGGACAATAGTCTATCACTGTTAAGATATGGGTAATGGGAACTGGAAGCTTACAGGATATGCATTTATAATGTTTTCAAAACAGCCTATTTTTCTTTCCTAGATTCCATAGTATGTGTGTTTCTCCTGAGGATTCTTATGACAACATATATTATGTAGGAAATTATATTCATTTATCTTGCTTTGTAGAAACAATACATTTTATATTGAATAATATATGATCTCTTGTCACAGCATTTTTTTCCAAAGGACCCGTGATTTAAAACTAGTCCTCACTGGATTTGAGGGTCATTTGGGGTCCATGAATTTGGGCAGAAACCATTAAGTAAAATGATCCTTTCTAAATGGCTCTAGTTTCTAGTTCTAGCACTGATCTTTTTTTTTTTTTTTTTTTTTTTTAAAGAGAAGTGCTATAAAAAGGGAACACCTTGTTTAAAATAATCTTTTGAAAGGAGCCTTAGAGTATTATTTGCCTTTTATCAATAAAAGACATCCACTTCTTCCTAGTAAACAGGTTTTTCTCTCCTAGTAAACAGTGACAGAAATAGTTGTCTGGAGATCCACTAATCGTCTAAATGAAAAGAGCGGTGTGCACAGTTAGAGCTGTCCCTGCAGTACAGCCGGAGAAGCTGCATAAACTGCTACTTGGCTTATGTGGCTGATTTAGGAAAAGCACAGGTTCTGGGGCTTCCTAAGAATTACCTGTTACTGTGTCTTAACTTATAACACAGAATTATGAGGCGATAGACTTTGTGGGCACCATGTGTATTCTCCTCTAATTTCTCATTTAAAGCCATTTCTTAGCTGGCATCTTAAGATATTCTGACACAGCTGAGGCTTACTTTTTAGAACTTCAGAATTAGCGCTATTAAACTTTACAGTTTAACAAGATGTCATCACATTGTGTCCCAAGTAATTGGCATCCCCTGGAGTTGTACAATATAGGCTCTAAATTGAGATTTAAATGATCCAGAGTGTGGGAAGTGAAACACATAGAGTCTTCGAAATCAATGACATTTGTTCATGTTTCTAGTCACCCTCCATGAGACTGAGTGTTCTGTGAGCTTCTGATGTGTGTTCACTGGTACCACTTCTTCCTTGTCTGTCTCCGTGGTAGGGATGAGATGACTTCAGAGCCTCTCTTGTGGCAATTTTCCTACAGCGCAGTGTCTCGTTGGCTGCTATACAGAATGCTGCCCTTGCTTCTTTCTCGTTAAAGGAACCCTGCCTCATTTCTAGTTATGAAGTGTCATTGTGATGGATTTCCTGACCTTGGGAGGTAGGGGCAGCCAAACTGATGTCATCCTGCTTGTTGTGCCTTTGCTTTTGGACTGAATACATGGTCTTTAATTATTGTTGTTTCTTCAACCTTGGGGAACACTTGGCAGTGTTATCAGTTTTTATATTTGGCAGTTTGAAAATAGAGAGACTTTGGCCATAATATTTTCGATTAAAGGCTTATATTTATTTCCTTCTCTAATTAATTTTATCCACAAAGACTGAAATTTGGCAGATACTTAAATTTAATAAATTTTACTACATTTAATATTATGTTTCATAACATTGATAACTATTTAAATTCACTGCTTTTTCATGATGAAATCCAATAAGGTGGCACTAATATACACAGAAATTAAGAAAATTATTATTTCATTATTTCAATGAAAAAAACACTTGCTGTACTAGGAAAATATGATAAAAATATCAATAATTATCTAGAAGTTAAACCATATCTAGATCATCTGATCTGGACCAGAATCAATATTCCATTGGAAGTTTATGGTCAAACAAAATAGTTTGAGGAAAATTGTATCAATTATTTTCTATAGTGATCAGCCAATCTGAGTAATTAATATTATTCCTTCCTTGCAATGTTTCACTTTTCTGTAGTTCACTATCAGTGTTCTATTACATAGACACAGTTTCAAATAATGAAGTCATATATATGCAGTTCAGCTGTTACTGATTCTGATATTACAATATACATACGAACTTATAATTACACACTGGTTTTCTCCAAAGCTGGATGAAATTTAGTCTCCATCAGTTACTCACCTTAATCCCCAGTAAGCGTAAAAATCAGACAAGAACAAATAAAGACCAGAAACTTAGTAAACACTAGTTGAACAATTCTTGTAATCACAGTTTCACAGTTGTGTGTCTATAGTTGTTGTCACTTATTTCATCCTCATATGCCTTTAGTCTGAAAAATGTGTTACTGTTAGTGTCAAAACTTTATTTTTATTAGAACAGTCATCAAATCTACAGCTTAAATGACTGGCAGGAACTAAGTTCTAATCTTAGTCCTACCCCTGAAAACTTGGCAAGTAAGATGTGCATGTGACCAGTACAGTATTTCCCAAACAAGCCATCGAGGAAAGATTTTTAAAAGAAAGGTCTATAGATCACCTTCCCCACTTGGTCAATTGAATTGAAGTCTTCTTGCTAGTGCCAGAGAGGGATGACTTTTTTAATCTCTGTGGGTAACTGTGGCACTGCCACACTGGAGACTCATATTTAGAGATGAATGAACTAGAAAACCTCTCATTTTCCCAACTTCAATTTTCTACAAAGATGTTTTTCATTTTCTGCTTTTAATTTGATGGACAAATCCCATCACTGAAGTGGGCAGAACATATTTTTAGGATAGTCTTTATGCTCCTGACTTATTTTAATAATGTACTGATAAATTATTGAATCAAAAAAATCTTAGAGCTGTAAGGATGCTTAAAGATTATTCATTTTACCCCTTCTGTTCTCAACATAAATCCCTTTTTCAATACTATTTGCAGATGATCCCAATCTCTCTGGATGTTAGACTTTTCCAAACCGAGGGTGTTTAAGATTCTTTATTATGAAACTTTTAGCCCACGGCTTATATCCTCGGTTCTGATTAACACTATTGATGTTTTCTGCAGGGCACTCATTTCTGGAAACACCTACGTGAATAAAACAGGAGTTCTCTGTCAGAAGTACACAGACAAGTGAACAGGCAACTGTAAAAGAGCATTAATTAGTGAGTGAAAAAGAAAGCACAAAGAATAGATGAATGCATGTAAAAAGGACACTTAAAACTAGTCAGGAGAAGGTAAGAAGACTGTGGAGAGCATGACAGATCACATGAGACAAATGATGCTTAGGAGTTAAGGGCAGAAGTAACTTTGGAGGCAATAAAACTGTTACAGTGCATTTCCTCCTCTATAAGGAGCTGAATGTGACTGCACGTTCAAGCAATACATAGTACTGTTCCATGGATTATAGAAATTACAACATTGTTCCCTCTGCCAATTTTAAATATACTGAAATTCCTGCAAAGGATCTACATCTTGTTTCAATACATAGCTGTGGTATGGGATAGATTCAGTCTATCATTGTCTTCTTAAACACGGTAGGGTGATTTGATCACTATAAAAAGCTCAAACTCTGTTTAGTTGAAGTTGTACATTTCATATCTGAAGATGCTAAAGTTTAGGAGGTTGATTGCACAAAGTGCAATATTAAACTCTAGGCATTTTTATTACTAACCTGATAGTCCAAGTCAACTTTCTCTGCTCTGATGCAGTACTAATTTAAAAATAAATTCCAATCTTCATAACTTTATACCATGCTTGCTTTGCATTTTTTTAACATCCTTGTCTTGTGTTATCCTTCTGTTCCTAAGAGCTGAGCACGTAGTTGGTGCAGATATTTTTTGTCCAACTAAAATGGATAAACATGAAAGGATATGGGAAGCCTCTAAAATATCACTTAATACATCAAGTAAATTACACATTATCCAGCTCACACATCCTGCCATCTTCTGTAGATACTTATGATAGAAAGACAGAATAAAAATCAGGATAAATGTGTGACAGCTGACAATGTTAAATAATCCTTTAAAGCTGTGAAAGCCTTCATTTGCTCTCACGAGTTGTGACATATGGTCAGAAATGGCTTGAAGATTTATTGTGTCTTCTCTGTTGGATGAGATTCAAAATATACTTTAAGAAAGCTTCCATCTTTCATCATCCTTGAAAAGATCCTTCAGAACTCATAGAGCATGTAGAATACAGACAGAGAATGATGAGGTTCACGTGCCTAAAAATGACACGCTCTGATCAGCATTGCCAGCCTATCACAGAAAATTACTGGGACAGATGCGTATCTTTTTATTGACACTACTCTTAGAGACACTGCCATCTCATTGACCTAAAGAAGCCCTAGGAATAGATAAAATCTTTAAAGTACTTCTCCTCAATGTTGTAGCAGAACCGGAAGGCAGATTTTAAAATTATCATTTTAAAAAATGGTCATTCTTTTCTGCTATTTTGAATTTAACCTGAAGGATTAAAAAAGTAAGAAACATAAGCCTGCTGGTGAATCCCAGCTTCTATTTTGTAAGGAAATGAACACCTGAATTTTATTAAACACTGAAAAAATAAGGAATAAAAAAGAAATGCTGAATCCATATAAATGAAAAAACAAAAGAACAACTTGAGTAGAACATTAAAGATAGGTCACCTAACTTAATAAATTCTCCTTGGCACAAGCAGAAATAATCAAGCCTACTGTGTAAATTAGAAGGAAAGAATCAAAGGGAAAATCTCCCAGAGCGACTTCTCCGGTAATGGCTGTGTCTCACTTTCACCTATGTCCTTCCCTTTTCTTTTCCCTGGCCTCTGTCCCATTTCTGCTCTACTTTTCCACTATTTGCCTCCTAAGGTTTCAAAATACAGAGAAACCTATTTCTAAAGCCTTCCCAACATATGGCAGCTTGTGTATAAATCATTTTATTTAGAAATTAGGACAATCTTTCTTGTTAGAAGTAGAATAAATTGTGCCCCAATTTCAAATACTTATGAAAAATACATTGTACTTTAACCTGAATGTTATGTTGCATAAGTCACCCCCGCCGTCACATTCTAGGTTAACTTTCAGATTAGAAATTGAATTATATGCAGTATAATCTATAATTGTTTTAGACAAATACTAATTATTTCTTACTTAGAATGGGAATGTTTTATTGGGTAGCCCTGGTATTAAGTTCCCACACTGATGCTTTCTTAAAAAAGGAATGAGAATACTGTCTAAAGATCTGGTTAATGGAAATTTCCCCAAATGGCTGCTACCACTCATGTGGTAGGCTAGAAGACCAGGTGGATGGAAATTATATTAAACTTGCCAGAGCTGGAGACGTGAACATTCAGTCGTTCCCCTTACACTTTGGATATACACACTGTTCCTAGTGTGATTTAATTACTAGACCTGCTTAGACGTAAAGGATTCTTATCAACTCAGGTCCCTGCTACATCTGCGCATTGTGGTTTGTTTTTGCCAGTAGACCTTTATCAGAGTTTATTGTAGACATCTCATTAGTATTTTGGCATGCTACTCTGTACCAATGTTGAACTTTGTCAGTTGAAATAGAGACCATGTTAGGGCCTGAATGACAACAACTCTAATTAACCTGAACCACACTCTGGAACACATTTTGAGATAACATTGCCATGTAAGTAAACCGCTGTACATGTTCTCTTTTCTTTTCTTTTATTTTTTTTTCACTAAGAAACTGAGGGGCTGTCATCCAAAGATGGTCTCCTATCATTCCTCAGACATGCTAGTTTTTGTTGTTATGGTTGTCATTGCTGTTGAGTCACCTGAGGCTTTGCCTTGACCTCCCTTTGCCCTCTCCCATTCTTTGTCTTTAAATTCTGCTAAAGTGCAAGCATTCCTGATCACCTTGTGTAATGTGGTTTACATACTTGCTTTCTGCTGCAGCCTTTCATTTCTGTTACAGATGTAGAATTGTTTGTGGAATGTGTACTCTTTTCTCAACAACTGCTTAGCTAGAACATAAGATCTCCTTGTCAGGAGAGATTTTGTCCAGACTGTTAAATATTACACTCCCCAAACCTGTAAGTATCCCAGAAATTTGGTAATGATCGGTCAATGTCTATCGAATGAGTTTGAATGAGTTTTGATTGCTTATGTTGCTTATATTATAGAATATTGTAGAAAATGGTCCTATTTGCATTTCTGTTCTATTTTGAGTGTGATTGTCTATCACCTAGGTGACTGTGGGGATGTTAAAGTGATAGATATAGTCCTATTTTCCTGAAGACCACAAGGCAGTTGGCAATTGGGCATGTAAAGGGAGGAGTGAATGAAATAATAAAACATACAAAGTAATTAGTGGTTTATGATTGAGGACCAAACAAGACTTTCATTCTTATTTTATTTAAAGTAGTACAATGGACCCAGCAGTAATTTTACTCATCAATTAGAATATGTCTTTTAATCTTTATTGATTTCTAGCTCTTCACTACACAAATTCAAAACTACTCCATGATGTCATTTGAACTGTAAGCTGGGAATTATTGCACATGCTTGTACATGGGATGGTGAAGCAGGAGGATCACAACTTCAGAGCCAGCCTGCGCAACTTAGAGAGATCCTATCTCAGAGTACAATTTTAAGAAAGGGCTGGGGCTACATCTCAGTAGTAGAGTACTTGCCTTGCATATTTGAGGCTGTGCATTTTATTCCTGGCATAGCAATGAATGAATGAATGAATGAATGAATGAATGAAATGTTTAAGAACAAGTATCCTAATTTTACTGATGAAGAAAGGGAAGTCAAAGAAATAAAATAATTCTCATGATGTTATACAGCTGTCAGCATACACAGGCAAGGTTCAGATCCATCCTTTCCAAACAGAAATCTTACACATTTTGCTCTATACAAAGTTAATTTTCTTTCTCCCCCTCATTTACTCTCCAGCAAACTGTTAAAATATTTTCTCTTTCCATAGGACAATTTGATCTTTAGTTAATTCTCTACCTCTGATCACCTGATAATCTTACACGAAGTTACCAAGCAATCTTGCTTTTGTCATAATAATATATGAATAATAAGTAAATTATACATACATGACAGTGCTGCCACAATAGGGACCTTCCCGAAGTGTGGTGACTTGCAAATAGTGTGCCTCGGGACTGCTGTTGGAAGTTTTGGGCATGGGATTGGGAGAGTGCAAGGGGAAATTTGAGTCACATTTAGGAAAATGGGTGCAGCTTGAGACCATCATGTTAGGTGAAATAAATCCAGATGGTATCTCCTATATGAAAAACCCAAAGTATAAATAAATTGCAGAGCAAGTTAGAAAGATATATCATTGGAAAGAAGGATATAAACCTTTTGCAAATGGCAACAGGGCCAAGAGATGGAGGCAGGGGGGAGCAAGGGCAGCAAAGGGGAGTTAAAAAGAATTCAGATGTGTCCTATACATGTTTCAGTTCCCTGAAGGAATCTAATCATTATGCATTGCAAACATGATCTAATCAAATAAAAATTGAAACTACAAAAAAAGAAAGTTTATACAGTATGGACTCCCATGAGGAATGATTTTCTAACCCGGGTCACTCACACCCACTGGCGTGTGTCTTTTCTGCACGCACTGGGCAGTTGTGAGGATTGCTGTGGAGAACCCTGCATGAAGGATTACTTGTTGGTGCACTATGATTCTTACTCAGGATGCTGTAAAGTGTCTGATGTCAGGTGAAACTCACAGTATGGGAGCCTGATTGGGAATGCTTGAGAAAACTTCTAAATGTGTTTCCACATATGACAAGTAATCTCATAAATTAGTCTTGATCTTAATGGACAATGGCTTTGTTAAATGTATTTAGAGATACATCAGTTTATATACTTTAATCAACTTCATGCTTCAAAATTACGCATTTCTTATATATATCCCTACGCTCCGTACTAGGCTTTTGAATATCATTTCTTATAGTGCCAAATTCATTATGGTTAAATATCCTCCCAGCACCTGAAGATTTACTATGTGTTCTTGTATGAAAGAGGCATATTGTAATTTTAGACTGGGAACTGGAGATTGAAAGACATATTTTTACAATTAATTTTAAGAGCTACTTAGCTTCCTATAGTACTGTGCAATTTTTTTTAAAATACAGGATGTTTTTCACATTCACAGCAGTCAGAACAAACAGAAAGATGAGCAGGATATTCAACAACACACAACATCAGAGCAGAGCAGATATAATACACAGATAAACTGAAAATCACTAAGTTAAACTAATAGAACCATTAACAACTAAAGTAAACTATCTGGGGCAATTTCTAATTAATCCAATTACACTATGCATGGAAGGGCAGTTTCCTTGAGTTGAATGAAAATAAAAATTTGGTTTAGCTGTTGTAAATCATCAAATAAAACTATTGTAACATTCAAGTGCTTCAATATTTCATTGGCAGTGACACTAATGAGACTTTTTTTATTTTTTTGCTTTCTCAGAGGGCAGAGTTCTTAGGCTTATTTCTTCACTTTTTCCTGACTCCTTTTTATTACTAATAATCAGGGTAAATGAGACATTAAACATATTTGAGAAAATGTAAAAATGGCTGGATTTTTGTCATGCAGCTGTACCACAGACTTCACTGCAAAACAACAATATAGTTAGGTAGTTAGATGTTACATATTTTAGTATTAATCAATGTGATGTAAATTAAAATTTTTTACTCATTCCACTTTATTATTCTAATTTTTAAAATCACCACATACTCAAAGTCATTGTTTTTGTTATTGTCCTATTTAACTATGAATTTTTAAAACTTATTTATTTATTTATTGGTATCAGTAGTTGAACTCAAAACCTTGCACTTGCCAGGCAGGTGCTGTGCCGCTGAGCTGTATCCCTTGCCCTGAACTATGGATTTTAACAATTGTACAGATATGTGTAATCGCTAATATACTCAGGAAGTAGAACTAGGCAAAAGTCCTTTGTTGGCTATGTACAGCCTTTATAGATATTTACCCTGGTCTGAACTCTGTCCTGTGATTCTCTTTCTTAAGAGTTTTTCACAGAAGCCAGGTCTTCCTGTTTTATAAAAATCAATTCTTATTATTTTTGCCTTGATGGATCTTTTTTCTGATGTCACGTCTGTTTATTTCCAGTTTGCAAAAAAAATTTTTATGTATTATTTTACATGTTTGGTGTTTGTGCATTTTATGTTTATATCTATAGTCTTTTTTAGGTTAAAATTTGCATACCATATGAAGTTCAAACCTGAGTTCGTTGCTTATGTTGTTATTAATATTGCATGTGGAGTCAGGCATGGTGGCATATGCCTGTAATCCCCGCACTCGGGAGCCTGAGGCAGGAAGATCATCATGAGTTCGAGGCCAGTGTGGGTTACACAGTGAGATCAAGGCCATCCTGAACTACGCAGTGAAACCTTGTCTCAAAAAAAAAATGAATAAATAAGTAAAAGGTGCATGTGGATGTGCTGTGCTTCCAAAATCATTTGCTGAAGACACAACTCTTTCTCCATTCAACTGCTTTCGTATTTTCTCAGAAGTCTAATGGCCTTGTTAAGGGTTTATTTCTGGGTTCTGCATATTCTCCTCCCTTGGTCAATATATGAATCTTCTCAGCAAATCCACACAATCTTGGTTATGGTAGTTTACAATAAGCATTAAAATCCGGTAGTTACTTCTATCTGTGCTCTTTCTTGCCAAATGCTTCTGATAATTCTAGGCTCTCTGCCTTTCCACATAAATTTTAGAATCACCTTGTTTTATTGACCAAAAATAATTAAAATCTTGCAGAGATTTCTTCTCTTTCACAATATTCATTCTTCCTCAAAAATGAATGTTTTCTGAGAGATGCAGGTTTTCTGTGCATGCCATGTATCAGGATGATGAAGTTCTTTTCTATTTCTAGCCTGCTGGCTGAATTTTTGTTTCATCATGAATGAATTTTGAGTTTTCTCCAGTGAGTTTTTTTCTGGACCAGTTAATATGATCATAAACTTTTTTTTGGCTAGTTAATATGAAGACTTACATAAACTGAATTTCAAGTTTTGGACTGGATTTACATTACCGGCATAGATCCCCCTTGGTTGTTATTTTCTTACTTATACTGGACTAATTGGGTTTTACTTGTTGGACTTAATTTGTAATATTTTTGAGGATTTTTGTGTCTGAGTTCATGAGGGATAGAGTATAAATAATTTACCTCTTTTTCCTTATTTTTTAATTTATTTTTGTTTTTTGAAACATTGTCTCACTATGTAATTCAGGATGGCAATGGACTCCCTTTGTAGCCTAGGCTGCCCTCAAACTGTGGAGATCCTCCTGCCTCAGCCTCCCAAGTGTTGGCATTACAGGTATGTGACACCATGCCTGGCTTTCCTCCTCTTATTATTCCTTCTCATCACTCTCCTCATTCTGGTCATATCTTTCACTGAATTTGATATGGAAGCAATAGTTTCCCCATCAGATAAATTGGAGGCATGTCCCAACTTTCCCTTCTTTTATGTTTTTGATACCAAAAGAAATTGCATAAAATTATTCTTTATTCTTTAAATATTTGATAAAATTTGACAATTTAGAGATTTATTTCCCAAAAGTTTTGAGTATTCATCTTCCAAAGTCAATCTCTTAAATATTTGTACTTTTTGCCCTGGGTCACACTTTTCATTTTATAAATTTTAAGAAATTCATCCATTTCAATGGCTTCCTTGGATTTATGTATAGAATCATTCATATTCTGCTGTATTTCCTTTTAATTCCTACAGAGTCTCTAGGAATGAGTTCCCTTTTTGTCCCTACATTGGTGATTTGCATACTCCTTGTTCGTTTTCAAAGGATTACCTACTTGCTTAATCGCTTTTAAAAATCAACTTTAGGTTTTATTGGTTTTCTCTATTGTTTCCTTTACAACAAATATCTTGATTTCTACTTTTGTCATTCTTAATTTTTTTCTAGTGACGTGTTATTTTGGTGTTTCTTATTAGTTCAGGAGGAAATTGTGAGACTTTCCTTGTAATATAGCAGTTAAGGCTATACTTTTCTCCTGTACTTTAGCTACATTTTTTAGACTCTCATTGTATTATAGTTCTGTTTTAAAAGTTAAAATAATTTCTTGTTTGTCTTGATATATTCTGTTTGAGACAGAGAATATTTAGAAATGTGCTGTTAACTTCAAGTATTGGAGGGGAATTTCATGTTATTTTTCTACCTTCAAGTTCTGGTTAAGTTTAATTATGATGAGGGAATATGCTGTGTACGTTATTCTTTGTTTTATGACAAAAGATATGGTGCATTCGGGAAAAGTCCCAGGTGCATGTGAGTAGGGCGTGTATTCTGCTGCTGTTCGGTTGAGTACCAGGTAAATGTCAATTAGATTCGGGTGACTGATGGTTTTTTTCAGTTCTTCTCCATCCTTGCTGCCTTTCCAGCTACCTAGTATTGAAAGAGGAGTACCAAAGCCTTCAATCTGTAGATTTGTCAGTTTCGTTTTTCAGGATTGTTGGTTTTGATAGTATGTATTTAGAACTGTCTGCTCTTTATTTTGTTTTAATACACGCACAACTAAGTTTTCTTGGTTTCTTGCCTTTTATCATTATGTAACCATCTCTTTAATATCCTTTTCTGTGCAAATGAGATTTTTTTCAATTTCATATGCTAAGTAGTTTTCTATTTTATCCTGGACATTGTGAATATTACATGAGCTTCTGTGTCTTATTTAGCTCTTGGGACAACTGTAGATAATTTCTGTGTTAGCACTCAGTTAAGCTGGTTAGGCTGAGGCCACAGCTTTTCACCAAACTTTTGTGGGTTGTAGTCCTGATTGACAGTCCAGTTAAAGTCTTTGTGGTCTTCTTTGGCTCTCTCTCATGTGTGTTCCACCCTGGGCCAGCTTGGTGTCTATGAGGTGATCAGTCTGTTAAGGTTTCTTGTGGGGTCAGTAGGAGTAAAATTATAAATGTGCAGATATAGGCGAGCAAAGGTGTGCAGAAGTTTGAGGCCATTTCTACTGTGTCCTCTGTCTCCGTTATTTATCCCCGAACCTTCCAATTGTCTGAACTTTATTTTTCCTCCAACTAGATTCCTAAAGCTTTATTTTCCACTCTCTGTGATATATTTTTGCAACTATACGAGGACCCAGAGCTAAGCTTTGGGAAGAAAGAAAGGAAACAAAGAAAGAAAGAAAAAAGTCTGGTCCCAACTTCTGGTAATTCCAGTGTGTAGAATTCAGCCCAGGATATACAACATGGAAAATGATGCTGAGATCACAGCAAGATTATTGGAATTTTGAAATCTGGCCATATTTTCAACTACACCTAGAGTAGCTGATCCTTCCATCGTGTCCACATTTTATAGCTGTATCCAGAAGGATTGATGGTGGAAGGTGTTTATTGTACTCCCGTAATGCTCGAGACTGAAACTTTCATCTCATGTTGAAACATTTTTTTATTGTGATGCTATTATTCAGCAAGTGTGATTTAAATTAACACGTAGCAAGTGCTAAGATGATTGAAACAACTCAGAATGTACAAGCATGAACATCTCTATTTAATAACTTTTATAACTGGAGAATTGATGATAGGCAATTGTCTGAATCACAATTTACAACTTGTGAACTTAAAGTAGTTTTTCTTTTAAACTCTAGCATAAAAAATCTTTTTCTGGTGAATGAAACTGGGTACATAGTACCTTAACTGTTTCATTTGCATTTCAGTATTTTGACAGAGTCGGTATGATTCAGTGAGAAATAGGAAGACCTTGTATCTGTAAAACCCTATAAAAGTGATGAGCAGAGTTGAATGACAACTCAGTCAAATATTACACCCTTAAACCAAATATGCAAAGAGACAACAATCTCTATGAGCCTTGCATGGGAAAGTAACCTGTTGAACTGTTTCTCTCTCCGTGTTCAACAAAGTACTTAGGGAGAAAGAGATTAATTCATTTTTAATGCTAGGAAAATACAGTCATTAAAACGCAGATAATATAAAATGCCAGAAATGCTTTTAACATCACAAGAAGTGCACTTCTTTCTTAAATACCTAGCTACTTTTGGAGATCTAGATATGCTGAGCTATTAAATATTAAAATAGAGGTTGCTTTTTAAAATGCAGTGTTTCTTATCAGAAAAAAAGCAGTTTGAACAAGCATTGCTATTGTATAATTCATGATATTGCTGATAAAATAGTCTAGTAGAATTATTTGTGATGTTTTTGAGAATGACTGGGTGTTTTTTTTCTTTAATGAATATTTCCTTGTTCATGTCCTTTTAAATGTATATGAGTACTGTTAAGCTATATAGAATAGATAGTCACTTGGAATTTACTAATAATAATATAATTTCTCCATATTTTATGAGTGAATGCAACCAAACCAGAGTATTCATGTGAATTTTGCCATGTTGCACATTCTAGTAAATACGCAATACATTTTATAGCATTGATGCAACAAAAAAATAAATGTTGTTATGATTTTTCCTCTTAACTCTTAAACGCCATGACATTCTGAAGTAGAATTGAGGATTCCTTCATTTATATATTTATTTCTTGGTAAGCATCCTGACAACATAGATATGGCCATTCATCTTAAAAGGATTGCTCTTCTCTCTTCCTGTGCTCTGTCATCCACAGGTATATTAAGAGCTTTTTATAGACAGTTGACTCAGATCTTTCAAATACCAATTCAACTGCAGGGTTCTGTGTCTATATTGGTTGAGAAGAAAACAGTTTATAGAAAAGTCATACATATGGCTTTGCTTCATCATACTTGACTTCTCTTGACAGATAAATCTCCTAACACAATTGTGGATTGCAAAAAGTGATTTCCCAAACTCTGTTTAAATAGCTGTAGCATGTGAAAAACAGAAACAACCTTTCAAGACAAGATGGTTAGTTCCTTTGACATAATGTACCTTTAAAACTATCTATGAAATATGAAATAATGAATTTATTTTTTGAAAGAGAAAATATCTGAATATAATCACTCACACTGTGTGAATAATATGCAGACATAGAGGTTTAAAAAAATTCAATATACCCTCCTATGAGTAAGTGATTATGGAAACATGATTATTTTCCAAAGACCTATTTCATTAATGTAAGGAACATTTTAGAATTAGAAAGAACTTCCTGTTAGCATGATGTAATAATCTACATGGATTTCTAAATGAACTGAAATAAATGTTATTTGTCATGTAGTAGTTATAAGAACTCCATCTAAATATTCTAAGTTAAGTCTTCATGAATAACATCTCAGTTTGGTTCCGGCTAGGTTACTGGGAAATGTGATTCACTCCCAAGGAGTTCATTTGTAACATTACTTATAGTAAATATATTTTTATTTATGAAAAGCAAAGATGTTATTTTAGAGACTCCTGGGTTTTGAAATGTTAAATTTAATTTTCTTGGACACCGAAAGTATTTATAAACTCATAAAATTAAAAACAGTTTTCAGGGCTGGGGATTTAGCTCAGCAGCACAGCACTTGCCTGGCAAGTGCAAGGTCATGAGTTCGGTTCCCGGTACTGGGAAAAAAAAAACCCAAAAAATAAAAAAATAAAAACAGTTTTTGTTTAATGCAGAGTATGGAGTTGCTGTCATTCTGAACAAAACATAACCATTAATAAAATGAATGTAGAAAAGAAAATTCCTCTTGACTTTAGTTAAATGTAGAGGAATTACTGTGCAATTTAGATTTTGTAACTCTCCTCTGGTTTGGGCTGATAATGAGATATTTATGGTATTTAGATAAGTTTCCATGCTTTCAAAGAAAACTAAAGAGAATGACTGGGTTCATTAGCTCCTGAAGTGTGAAAGAGAACTGACAAAATTCAGTAAGCTATCAGTCCCGAAGCAACAGTGTACACAGAATTTATTTATCTGTTTTTATATATAGAAAAAGGAGGATATAATCAGAGGAACATTTGGAAATGTGCCTATATCTATAGGGCTGAGAACTGGTAGCATTTTAAGAACAATTCTCATGTATCAAGCTAGGAATGGAAACATAATATAATAATGAACATAAACTAAATAATCTGTGTAAAATCTGACTTATTTTTTGTGATCAGTTATTTTTACCCTAAGTTGCTCATACTTAAGAGATCCTTTAATTATCTTCCTTATCGGTTTTTTAGACACAAAGTCAGCACAGTCTTAACATCAGGTGTTCTTCTTCATATAAGGAAAAATGTATGAAGCTTTTTAATCTTACCATACTCTGTGTGTGAGCCACTTACCTAAAATTATTAATACATAAGATATTTAGTGGTACTTGGATTGACTTTTTTTGTAATTACACACCTTTTAAAATTATATTTTTTAAAATGGAGGTTGTTAATGTAGAATAAGCTTAGTAATTGAACATATTAAAGATATTTATTATGAGGCTGACTCTGGAAAGGTAACTTGGACAAGAAATGATTTTACTTTTTAGAAAATTCAGCCTAAAAATCATAAAATGTTAGATGCCTTGACTCTGGGTTTTAACCTAAATTTTGGCACAGGTCTAGTTTCCTATATAGAAGTCAATATTAGCTGCAGACCCTGTCTTGTAGGCACGCGTTCTTTCCCTCTTTCCTCTAGGCCTGATAAGGAACTTGACAAGCAGACTAAGTCTGAGAAGCAGTGTTCAGTGAAGGACTATCTGAGACTCATCTTTATAGATCAGTGAGAGGCAAAGTAGAGTGAATCAGTTTGCTAGAGTTGCATTAACACTTGTAGTTTACTGAACAAATTCTGAAATGTCCATGACTGCACCAATAAATGCTAGAGCTGAAGCAGTTACTCAAGACAGTCCTCCTTCCTCAGAGTGATTTTTAGGATTTTCTGGATCCATAGCACATGAAGAGTTTCAGGGTGAGATCTGCTGGTCTTGGCAGGAAGCCATGTGGTAATAGTGATGGTGACATAAGGGAGATATTTCCAGAAAAAAAATAAGGAAATCATGTTACATTTCTTTGAAATGTTCAGTGAGAACATGGTGGGTCTGCATGAAGTGTACCTGAAATACAGAAGAGAACCCTCTAAATTTTATCGCAACTGTGTACACCAATTTATTCCAGTGTTTCTTTAAAGGACAAATAACAGTGTCAGAAGGAATCTTCAATACACTTTTAAGGACGACTCAAACTTAGGTATGTTTAGTCTTTGCAGAAAGAGATAACTACAAAAACATTCTACAACTGAACACATAGTTGTAATCAGAAGGGTGGAATTTTCCTTGCATGACTGTAGCTGAAACTATTGGAGTAAGTACACTATATAGAATTGTTTGCCTGGAGGCTAAAGTAGATGACATCTAGGCTTTGAAGAATAGAACTTGCAGCCAGAATAAAACCACCTCGTCTTTACACAGAGCACATCTGCTAGGAAGAGGGGTGAAATGGCAGTATACATGAGGACTCTTACAAATTTTAAAAAATAAGTTTGGTAGCCCATGCATAGCCCCCTTCCAAGATTGTAAAAACCAGCATCCAAAAGTCACAGGCTGATGTGTGAATGGTGAGATCAGTTTGACGACTGAAATATGAAGTTTTCATCTCGGAAGAAAACGTACAAGCACACAAAAAAATGACTAAGCAACATCACACATCATGTAACTACAGAAAACTCAAGGAGGATCTAAGCAGATAAAAGTTTCTGATAAGACAGTGAGTTTACATCACTGGATTTCAGCCATTGCTTCATGGGGAACTTGAGGCAGAATGGTTTCTGTCAAAAGGTAGATGATTAATTTACCAGATACTTGTCACTTGTCTATTTTGCATCTAAATGTCTACATAGAGCTATGTTACCTCCAGGATCACTTGCTATCAATAGTTCTATGATTTGGGGCTCATCATAAGAGAAGATTCATGTGGAAGACTGAAAATTGCATGAGCAGTTTTCTTACAGCATATTGTTCTAGTTTTACTTTTTTAATTTAAGGATAAAAGAACGAAAACGTATTAACAAACACTCATCCATTTAGAAAATAACACAGAAACAATATGAGCAATACAGAATTTCAGACAAGGTGATAGGAAATTCGCACTGGTTGTGTGTAAGAACCTGAAACAGCTTAGTTGTCTAGAATAAAACAACGATTTACTTCCCATGCAGAGTAAGACAGAGAGACAGCCCAAGCCAAGTTTCTCTGGTTTGATTTATTTTGGAAGCAGAAATAAATAAGGCAAGCATATAGAGGGAGGAATCTGTGAAGTCATTACTGGAAATTGAAATTTACAGCAGAAGCAAGATAAGAGTTGCATTTTGGAAGCATTGATAAGAGAAAGTCAAATTGTACATTTCTTATGAGACAATTTGGTTACGTTGGCAACATACACAGTATTCCTCACTTCTGATAAGCAGTGTTCATTTCATTTCCACCTGTGGCTTTTGTCACTGTGTCTCCAAGGGACATTAATGCTTCAATGAGAACTAATTAACATTTAAACTGTAATATATACACATCGATTTGGGGGGGAGTGTGTTTCTTTAATACTGCTCTGCACGCACCGGAGCAGGATATCACAGCGATTACTTGCCCTTCTGCAAAGCATAGGCTTTGGGAATGTTTCATTAGATTTAGTGGTTCTGATGATCATGGTTGTATGTTCCGTTTTCACTCACTAAGTCTGATGAAATGTAAACTGGGTGTAAACTGGAGGCTGGCAGCACACTTACATCTTTTTTTTTTTTTTTTTTTTTTTTTTTTCCGGGACCGGGGACCGAACTCACGACCTTGCGCTTGCCAGGCAGGAGCTTTGCGGCTGAGCTAAATCCCCAGCCCCTACACTTACATCTTTAAAAAGGTCTGGGGACACAAACACTACTTTTTTTAAAAATCAGCTTTGTCAAGGCATATTTTCACACAAAATTAGGCTTACTGTGTTAAAGTATATGGTCATGTGGTTTTTGGTGCTTCGGTTGTTGTAATCTCAGCCTAGAGTGTTTTCCATCACCCTCAGAGAAACCCCACATGCACTAGCAGTTCCTCCTGTGTACCTGCTTCCTCCTGTCGTTGGCTGCAGCCCATCTGTCTCCATCACTGTGAATTTGTCTGTTCTGTACATTTCATATAAACAGCACTTTTTGCTTTATCTATGCTGCAGTAAATAACAACCTTATTCCTTTTTATTGCTTAATAATATTCCATCCTGCGGCTATGTGAAGTTTAATTTGTGAAGTTTAATTTATCCAGTCATTCATTGACAGGCATTCAGTTTCTCTCTACTGTTTTTCTGCTAAGACTAAATTTAATGTGAACAAATCTCAGAAGTTTTTATGAGTACATATGTTTTTGCTTCTTGGCCGTATACCTAGGAGTCGAAATGCTGGACAGTATGATAATTCTATGTTTAGCTGCTTCAGAAACTGCCAGATTATTTTCTAAAGCAGTGCTGCCACTTCCCTGTGTTGTTAGTGCTATATGAGGGTCCCATTTCTCCACATTAGCTAAAGTGTTTGTTATTGTTTGTCCCTTTGAGGATACCCATCCCAATGCTTACAAAGGGGTAGCTCTTTAAGGTGCTGATTTGCATTTCTCTGTAGATTAAAGATGTTGAGTTTATTTATATGTATTTATTGATCATTTGTATATCTTCTTTGGAGAAATATCTATTTAGATCCTTGGCCCATTTTTATTTTTTATTTTTTATTTTTTAATTTTTTGTTTTTTTTCCAGTACCGGGAATTGAACTCATGACCTTGTGCTTGCCAGGCAGGTGCTGTGCCTCTGAGCTAAATCCCTAGCCCCCTCTTGGCCCATTTTAAATTAATCATTCATATTTTTACAGATTAGTTGTACAAATTACTTATATAATGTGAATATGAGCCTCTTACTATATTCTTGGTATGCAAATACCTCCTCCTATGGTATGGGCTAACTTTCCATTTCTGGATAGTGTCTTCCTATGCACACCATTTTGAAAAATTTAATGAAGTTTTTGATTTATGAATTTTTATTATCACTTCTGTATTTGATATCTTGCCTATGAAACTATTGCCTAAGTCAGAATCATGGGTCCTTTTATGTTTTCTTCTAAGAGTAGCATAGGGTCAGCTCTTAAAATTTTGTCTCAGATCCTATTTCTGTTGCCAGAACATTTGAAGTACGTTTTTTTTTTATTTTGTGAGAGAGGCATCTCATGTCATTCTTTTGTGTGTAGATAATCTGCTGTGCTAGCACCATTTATTGAAAGTACTGCATTTTCCTCACTTAATGGCTGTGGTGAAGTTGGCCATATGGGTGAGGATTTATTTCTGGGCTCTCAAATCCATTACATGTTTGTCTTTGTGTATCACAGTATCGTTACCATATTGTCTTCATCACTGTAGTTTCATACTAAGATGTGAAAATGTGAAATACAAGTTCTACAACACTGTACTTCTTTTAAAAATCATTTTGGCTGTTTGGGTTTGCTTGCAATTCCCTATAAATTGCAGTCCATCTTTGGTTGAATTCTGGAGTGTTTACAGGTCAAATTATTAAGTCTTGGAATTTATAAACACGAAGTGGCTTTCTATTTATTTAAAACATCAGTATCTTTCAATAATATTTTAATTTCCAGTATACGAGCCTTACAATTTCATTATATTTAATCCTACATATTTAATTATAACACTTATTTTCAATTTGCTCATTGTTAATGTGTGGAAATAAAGTGGTTTTGTATGTGAATTTTGTAGACTGCAACTTTGCTGAGCATATTTATTTGTTCAATTTTTAAATCTTTCTTTAGGATATCTTATCTAGAAGATCATCTTTGAATAGAGATATCTCTATTTCTTTTTCCCAATTTGGGTGCCTTTTATTTCTTTTCCTTCCTTAATTGCCCTTGTAATAGTATGATTAAAAACCAAATTAACTTAGCAAAGGTAAGATAGAAATTAAATGGTTGTGTTCTCCTATACTTAATTTGAAAACCTCTATGTAGAGGACTGTATAATAAAGCCCAATGAAATTTATGTGAATGAAACTTTATGTGAATGAAATAAAAATTAACCTTTATGATCAGGAAATACAATTAAATTTGGAGGATGTTGATTTCAGGATATAGTAGTTGGCTTGATCCACAGAGTTTATGTCCCCAGAGTCTCAGTGGTTCCTGAAACTTAGGCAGTGCTGAACACTCTGTACAAGCACTATAATACTGGGACAGTTGATCTGATAACCGAGACAGACACTAAAGGGTGACAGGACATATAGTGTGGATATGCTGAATGCAGGCATGATTCATATCCTGAGAGGCAGGACCGGGTCAGTGCAAGACTTCATCACAATAACTGTGTGCAATTTAAAACTTATGAATTGCTTAATTCTGGAATTTTCCATTTAAGATTCCAGACTATGATTGGTTATGGATTATTGAAGCCACAGAAAGTGGAAATTCTGTATTTGCTTCACAAGCTGAAATGAATGGCTAAGAAATCACTTGCTGTGAAATATAAAACAATACTACTAAAACACAGAAATAGAGAAATAAAACCCCAGGTGACATGAAATATTCTCAGTGTACTGAGGCTCAAGTTGGGCTTCAGCTTTTATGAGAATGCAAATATTAAAATGAACTTTAGCTTTCTTGCAGAGTTTAAAAATGTTTTTGTGGAAATAAAATATAGACCTCAAGTTGAAAGTATGCCAGAGTGACCATGTTGAGCCTTTGTGATAGCAAATAATGTTTTTTCTTATTTTACCTAATTTAAAATGTAAAAATTTTCTAATTCTTTTTAGGCTATCTTCATGAGATTCAGTTCTGAAACATTCTAACTTTGCAGGTCCTACCCATTTTTGTTTGCATTTGAAAATCCAAGACCACACTACAAACCTGATACCACTGAGATGACCAAGAGTTCAAGGAGTTGGCCCAGTGATATCATAAATTACAATAGTGATTCTGCTTTAATGAAAGAGGAGATCCTGACATTTGTTGCAATGTGAATGAATCTGGGAGAAATTATGCTACGTGAAAAAGTCAAACTCATAAAGAACTATATCACATATATATGTTCATTCTCTTTTTAAAAAGTAAAATATATGGGCATAGGGCATATATCTATGAACACATAGATATATGTGTTCAATGTTTTTAGAAACTTAAAATATATGGGCATAGAAAACAAAATATTCATTATCAAGGGTGAGGTGGAAGGAGGAAATGAGGAGATGTGGAGCAAAAGATACCAAGTAGCAAATATGTAGAATGTGCAAGTCTAAGGATCTAATGTACAGCATGAGGACTGAAATTAATAATAGCATGAGTAGTCAGGATTGTTTTGGAGGAAGTTATACTTACTCTTACCATGAAGTAAATGGAAAATTATGTATGGTGATAGATGTCTTAATTCATCCCACTCAGATAACTTTTATTATGTATATACATTTTATATACCTTCCTTAAATATATACAATAAATTGTACGTTTCTAAGAGCCCCTGGCTTTGGTTCAGTGAACTCTTTGATAGCCAGGCATGCACTCTGTTAGCCAGTCACAGATTTTCAGACTGCCAAGCAGAGGTAGTTTGTATCTTTCTATACTGGCTGTTGTTTTGCTGAACATTTTTAATAGGTGGTATTCACCTTCATGTAAGCAGAGAGGTTCAGATACCATTTAGTTTTACTTCTCACACTCTAATCCTGTAGTCCTCCCTTCTCAGCCTTTATCTTTTCACAGGAAACTGGACAAACTCTGAGCTTTGTCTTTAAATCATTGTTCTTCATGCCCCTTTGCTGGGTATGTGACATAAGCTCTACTATGAAATGTGCTGGCCAATAACAACGCAGCAGTGATGTTTCACACAGAGTACTGACTCATTGGATGGAATTTATATTGTGAAAATATTAAGCCATGAAGTATTGTATAGAAATAGGGATAATCCATCTAGTTTTTACTCAGATCTGAGAATTTCTATCCCTGTGTCCTTCCATTCACCCGCTCATCCATCTATCCAATACTATTTGAGACTTTTAATAATAAAATTCTAATTTGAGCAAATGCCTTATGCTATACTGAAAATAATTCTAATTGGTGATAGTTTGAAATCAGACTGCTACTCCCAGAATTGTTTGTTAACATATGTATGTTTAGTATAATTCAACAGCTAATAAGCTCCATACATAATGTTTGTTCTTGTATGGTTTTATGTCTTAATTTATTATTGGAAAATAAGAATGCAATTTATGGTAACAGCACTGCTTCTGAATGGTGGATGTACTGTGCCCTTAATCTGTGAAGGGTTGTTCTGATCAAAAGAGGGACTAAAGGAGCTGGGCGTGGTGGCGCATGCCTGTAATCCCAGTACTCGGGAAGCTGAGGCAGGAGGATCGTTGCGAGTTCGAGGCCAGCCTGGGCTACAAAGTGAGCTCAAGGTCAGCCTGAACTGCGTAGCGAGACCCTGTCTCAAAAAAAGACAAA
>NW_004955404.1:16276521-16283478 GCF_000276665.1 Chinchilla lanigera | reverse complement strand
GTCAAAGATAAAGTGGCAAGCCAGGCTTGGTGGTGCATGCCTGTAATCCCAGCACTCTGGAGACTGAGGGAGGAAGATCGTTGTGAATTTGAGACCAGCCTGAGCTGCATAGAGAGACCCTGTCTCAAAACAAAAAAAAAAAAAAAAAAAAAAAAAAAAAAAAGAGGGACTAAAATCTTATTAGAACAAGGTTCTTCACCTCACAGATAGACTTTAATCTCTAATTTGGAAATGAGTTACACTGTATGCTCTGTTTCTGTATATCACAGGCTTATTGTGCAGAAAAGCAAAATATTCAGTAATGTGCATTCTTCATTATTGGTTGTGACACATAAACTTTTTTTTCGCTACTCATGATTCTTATAGAGGATCAGTCTTAATCCTGAGAAAAAATGCAGTTCTTTAAAAAAAAAAAAAAAGAAATTAAAATTTAAAAATTTGGTTAAATGAAAATTTGGTGCTTATACATTCGGGGTATGTTGTCTACTCGTGTCTGCCGTACCAATATTTTTGCTGGTTATTCTCTCAGGACTTGAATTGAGTTACTTCTTATATCATCATCATTCATTTAATAATCAATGCCATTCATGGTCCCACAGGGGATTTTTATTACTTTAAGAAGTGAAACTGTTTTTAATTCTCTGAGTATCTATATCTCATAGTTGTTCAACAAGTACTGCCTTAGTTATTTTATTGTTGCTGGGACAAAATACCCAACATCCACAAGTTAAAGCAGCAAAGTTTTATTTTAGCTCAATAGCTTGTAGATGTTTCAGTCTATAGTCAGCAGGCTCCAAGGCAGGGCAGGGTGGCAGAGGAGAAATGCTGTGGCAGATAAGAAGGATAAGAAGGAGCAAGCAGTGGGCCTTCCTTTCCCTTTTTATCCCATCCAAGCTACAAGCCTATTGGTCGATGCCCACCCACACCCACAGTGGGCTTTCCCATTATTCAAAACCAGAACTTTGCTAAACCAGTAAGCAGACTAAACCAGTTACCATGTACCCTTAATCTAGTATCACAAACCCTTGATGCAGGGGCTGGGAATTTAGCTCAGCGGCAAAAGCCCCTGCCTGGCAAGCGCAAGGTCGTGAGTTCGGTTCCCAGTACCGGAGAAAAACCAAAAAAAAAGAAAAAAAAAAAAAACAAAACAAAACAAAAAAAAAACCCTTGATGCAGCTACCTTACAAAAGCTGAGTGTGCAATACTTTGTGGGGACATCTAGATATAAGCCATAACAGGTACCTTAGGTAAAAAAGAGGTATCAGTGTACTTCATAAAATGTTTCCTTGGAGTTTTTTTCATAACCTCACAGAAATCTGTTTGACAAAAGGCTACATATTATGAAAGACTTTTCCCTCTAAAAACTACAGTGAAACCTTCTTTTGGACACGTTAAGATTTCCTGCTTAGAGTAATTGTCTTCAAGTTTCTCTAATGTCATAATCTTCCATCACCTATCATTGTAGGAATTTTCTCTTCCTTTGCAAGTTTTATACTGCTAGTCACATTTTTTGGACTTACCATCTTATTTACAAAAAATATTTTAATCTTTGTCTTTGAAAATAATCTCCAACCTAAATATTGTTTAATCTGTTTAAATTTATTTAATGAAAAGTATGCATTAATAAATGATAGCCAATTGCAGATAACTGTAGTATAGAAACTCAAAATTACTTGACATTGCCAATTCTGTGTCCGTGGTAGCTTTGCAATTACAAAACTATTATGGAATTTTACTTTGATTTTAAACACTCATCATTATTTCACAAACATGCATACATTGTTCTCAAAGATCTGATGATCTTGTAGTTATTTGTATAGAGAAGTAAGAGGATGAGTCACTGTGGGAAAGCAATGTGAGACCACAATGTGGACTTGAGGACTTGATGTCATAACAGAGTGGGCTCTTGTTCCACAAGGATGTGAAGGGAAGCACAGTAAAGGGAGGCTTCACAAAGGGATTGATACAGAGATTGGTTTCAGAAGATGTTAAATAAAGCAAATAATTTTAGGGAAAGACAAGGTGAAGTGAAAGAAGCAGACTCTCATAAGCAGAAGGAATCAGTGGACACAAAAGTATACAGGAAAACAGCTGAAGTTTAGGATGGAGAGGAACCCAATGAGGTTTCATCCTAGCCAAGACCATCGTTCAGCATCACTGAGGCCTCAGTGTGCTCATTTTGATATTTTACTTTAGGAAGACAGAAAGAGCAAAGCAAGCTGAGACATGAGATGGGAAGATGCGTGCTTGGTTCTCTGAAGGCGTAAGAGGCAGATTTCAGATTCTTCAGAAAAGGGAACATATTGCGTGACTATTCATCTCAGGTTTAGGAGACCATCCTGATGTGTGCTGGTTATTCAATTTTATTTCTACTATTACTAACTCTCCAACACTCCATGAATTCTTGAAATTATCTTGATTTTGTTGACTCCCATGGTTACTTTAGACAAGTTACAAACGGATATAGGAAGCAGACGTTTGCTCAGGTTTCTTGTAGAATCCAGCGTGCGAACAGCAATGCCACCAGTGGACACAGAGCTGACTGGAGGAGAAGCTAGCTTGCAGGGTACTGACAGGCGGTGGAGGAAGAAGTCAAGAGTTTATTTTTGTAGCAGTCAATCTGAGATCTGTGCAGTTTTCTCTGTGTCTAACTAACTGTCCAGGCGTCTGTGGGATATGGCAATTAAGTGATGGGAGTGGTTCAACAGGAATAATTTCACTTGGGCAGACCTGAGCTGAAATGTGAATGGGAGGCAACAAAATGTCACAGTAGGTCACTTTTTTTTAAGAAAATGCATGCAGAAAGGGAAAGAGAAAGAGGAAGAGAGAGAAAGGGCCTTTGCTTGGTAATGGCCATGAGTGTGAAGAAAAATTGTTTTAAAACTTGAACTATGTCTATAGATTCACATTCACCAACTGTGTTTATAAAATACTAATAATTGGTCCTGCAAGAGGAAATTATCTTCTAACCAATAATGTTTACAATACTGTGGTTTCAGAACAAGTTAAAGTGATTTCTGAGCATCTTAATATACTTTAATATACTAAAATATATTGTGTATTTCCAAAGGAAATATACTATGCTATGATGCCCAACCTTATTTGGCAACTACCTGCTGTTTTCAAAGATCTATTAACTCCACTACACAAGAGGCCATCACAAAGTATAATACCAACACGACCTGGTATAATTTGGGATATGGCACAGCTAGTTTAATGAACTGATGCATGCTCCACAACTTGCTGAGTAGAATTGTCTCTTCTGTGAAATGAAAATAATATACCTACTTACCGCAAGACTGCTGTTCAGCAATTTGCATATGTCTAGACTTGCATGGTTGCTCATGGCCCAGAACACTGCAGTTGGTGTTACATATCTCCACTGTCATTCCCACCCAAACTCACCAGTCTAGGAGGACTAAAAGAGCTCACTGCACAGGACTGCGAGCATGGTGTCTGATAGTCCTATTCTGTGATTATCAATTTATTAGTGTTTTTGTGCTGCCAAGCAAAGGAACACACTTAAAAAACATTTCCTTGATTTGAAAGGGAAAGGCAGTGTGGAGGGTGAAAGAGGGATGACTCCAAGCCAAGGTGTCAACTGCTGGTTGGACAGGAATAAATGACAGGGTGACTATCACAAAAGAATGGCTGAAGCCAGAATCTGGGCATAGAACTACAGTCAGAGCAATGCAAGTATGCAAAAGAGGTAGAAGTTGAGGAAGAATAAAACTACTGATTGAAAAGAATTTGCACTGACCCTTTTTTCCCCTTGCCCAAACACGTTTTGTTACTTTCCTTTAAGTGTATCACTTGTCATTAAGCATGAGGGTGATTTCTGGACAGACATAGATAAGCATTTAAAAACAAGATATATTTTCCTCATTTTGTAGAAAGACAGTAAAGTCTGAAATCCATGCTTCTTGGAGGAATGATAGTAGTCTATTAAAAGCTTCATTAACAAATTAATTAAATTTAAATTTCTTACCAATTCCTTTTATTAAAGATTTTGGAGGCAAAGGCCTGTGATCTCTCTTCTCAATCTCATTAGAAAAGGCTTTTACAAGTTATGCAATCATTGTGATCAATAATCGTAGTTCATATATACTACTTTTTTTTTAACCTATGCTTTGAAATTGAAACACTAATTTCCTTTCTTAATCAAACATACTTAGTGTTATCCTAAGTTTCAAAGGCTGAAATTTATACTCAACCCTGCTTTGTAGAGACAGCACAACCTATTATAGTTGGGGAGTGGGTAGACTTTGGAGCCAGACAGTCTGGCTCTGCCAGTGACAGGCTTTGTGACCTTGGACAACTTACTTAACCTCTCTGTGCTTCAGCTTCTTCATTTATAAAAGTTAATGGTGATTTAAAATCTATTTTATATAGTCACTATGAAGATTGAATATGTAAACATGTATAACGCACTTAAAAGTGTGCCTGGCACAAAACCATTCTGTATAAATAGTATATGTTAAATATGATAAATAGAAGATAGGGTCTGTTGGGTAGAAAACCTTGCATTTATCACTTTTTGCTTCCTGAGCTGAACATTGCTAGGCCATTTGAGAATTACGGACACCAAGCCGAGTCGAGTTTCTTTTCAAAGCGCTGGTGGTATGCTAAGTGAGGAAGGCTCCGATGGTTTATGAGGTGGTGACCCTGATGCCATTCAACTGTTCTAACTTGACTGTGGTTGACTCTGTCTGCCTTTTTATGAGTAAAAGACTAAAACAACAAAACTCTATGTGCTGTTTGTGGAAGAGGAAAGTGTAATATTTCGCTTTCCGCATTGGCTGTGCGGGCATCTACATTCTCATCGTGTTCTGGTCGTTCACGTGAATACAAAAGTAACGCTATTTTCTTTATCATCATGTGATGAGACTTGTCACGCATGCTTTATGAACAGCAAATTCTTAGCTCTAGGAGCAGCCAGGGGTAGGTCATAAAATAAAGGATTAGAGAGCAGAGATATTAGTGAAATAGAAACATCAGCACTTCTCACTGTATTTAACTCAGAGACGATGAGGTCTGCCTGGGGAGCTAATGCTACTTAACTGGGTTTGGGCAAAAAGCCAAGAGGAAATTGTATTTCAAAATGAGACGGTCTGCTGTTCCATATGTTGGGTAATCCTGGTCACTTAACAGGGATGTATGGCCATTTCATGCAAAAGATAAAAGACTAAAAATACCCTTTTATGTTACAGAGCACAGTGCTGATACAGTTTGAAGCTGAAGGACAATGGGTGGCATATCAGGCCCTTAAATTATTCAACTAAAAATAGTTGAGAAACGGAGCTGGCATCTCTGACTACAGAGGAAGTTCTGAGTGAACTTAATTTCTGCTCCTCATTTTCTGAACCATAGAACTGGTAATGAGGATGGTGACAAATGGAGGAATCAAAGGTCACTGCAGAGGTCACTTCTGCACTCCGGAAAGACATGGCTAGCTTTAAATCCGGGGAATTTCCCATGTCGTTCAAAGCATATTCTGGTAAAGAAGGCACATTTGGAAGGTAGGGGGAGTTAAACCTATTGTCTTAGATTTGGTGTAGTATTCTGAACTCAAGTTTCTAACCTTGTGTGGGTTAGAGAGAAGGGTGGGCCACTTTCTACACCAGGAGAAGCTTCAGCCGGTCCTTCCAGTAAGCCCTTCTTTTAGGACAGTTCCCAGTTATGACATCCCACCCACTGGCTGCCCTCTCTTTTTCCTCATTTGACAGTTCGGTTCTCCTTATTCTCTGGTTGAGTTCTCCAAAGCCAGTAAACAGCCCGTGCAGCTAATGACCACATATTGTCCTATTCCAGCCTTTGGGTGACTTTTCAGTTTCTGGTTCCTTGTTGTTAGTATTGAACCGAGTGACTTTCAGTGCAGTCACACAAACCAGTTGTGCTGTGCTTTTCAATGGGGGTGCACGGTTTGACCCTTAGGTACACTTACCAGTACCCAAGGGTGACGTTTAAAACATCCTATTGTACATTTTATAGAAATATACACATATATTGCCTCATTCTTTACGGTATCACTGAGTCTTGTGCCTTGTATTTAGTATCACTATCAGTCAGTGCCTCAAAATCCTGATCAAGTTCTTTTCAGAAAGGTTCCCTTAACTTAATTTATTTGTTAAGATTCCAAAAACATTACTAGAATTTAGGGCAGATTATCTGAATTTTCTTGTAGAAAATCTTGTGCTTCAATTTTAGTTTTTATTCACTTGTATACTTTTTTATTCAGCATCTATTTTTCAATGCTGGAAGTATATTTAGAGTAGAAAACTGAAGTAATTATAGCTCGGTTCATAGTGAATCATTTATGTACATGGAGTAGACATTTATACACATATTGAGGACAACGACATCTACAATTTCCAGCAAAGTCTACTTTTAATCAATGTCATGGTCCCAAGTAACTTTTATGGGATCTCTGAAGATGTGATCTCTTGATTTTAAGATAAGAAAACTATTCATAATTTTCTGAGTTTTTTAAAGATTCAAATTCACACTAAATTAAAAGTTTCTGTCCTAGCTAAAGGGAGTTAATAAAGACATGGCAAAGCCATTAAAGTACCCTGACTACCTTGTCAAGGTGGTAAGCAAGCTTCTGCTGCCACTGAGCACATCCTGAAAGTTGACTGCATGATGGCCCCTCTGGTTTAAGGCCAGGGATGGTGTGGGCAGCATATTGAGTAGTTGACTGAGGAGCCACACTTGGGCTGGCACTGGGTGATGGCATTGACTTCTGCTACATGATGGAGGTTGAGTACCTGGAGAGAAGCCTGGGTATTCTTAGGAAGTGTGAAGGGGAACCCAAAGCATGCAGATTTCTGAGGCTTAGTGAAAACATTGCCCTTAAACTTCAGACTCTTAGGGGAGAGAGAGAGAGACAGAGAGAGAGAGAGAGAGAGAGAGAGAGAGAGAGAGAGAGAGAGAGAGAGAGAGAAAGAAAGAAAGAAA
>NW_004955404.1:16162889-16276421 GCF_000276665.1 Chinchilla lanigera | reverse complement strand
AAGAAAGAAAGAAAGAAAGAAAGAAAGAAAGAAAGAAAGAAAGAAAGAAAGAAAAAAGAAGGAGGGAAGGAAGGAAGATAAAAAATGTATCATTTGTGGTTCATTTTCTAATTTTGTTCAGGTTTGACTATCTGAGACACAACTTGCCCTTCTTGTGTTAACAGATTCAAATGTGACTCAATATAATTTTTAATGTGGTGAAATAAAACTATTTTTCAATTTCAAGTTGCACACAAGGATGAGAGTCTGCATGTGCTTCTAAAAGTGTCTCCTTTACTTCACGTCTGAATGAAAATCCTATCCATTCACTCTTCACAATTCTCTCCCTGCTGAAGCTTCAGCCTGTTCCTCCATAGGGATTCGCCACTTCTTAGGACCCACAGTGCTTTGTGCTTGTTGCTCTCTGTCTTTTCAGTGCTACATTATTTTATATCTTCATCTTTTTTGTGATCCCCTAGGCCATCCTGAGCAGCTAAGACAAATGATGCAAAAGGTTCCGGAATGGGTTGGGGTTGGGTACCAGGTACAGAAAGGAAATACAGAAACCAAGGAGGCTGAGACCCAGCAGGAGAGTAATTTTAGGACAATAGTATTCACAGGATGATGCTGAGATTGGAGTTGGAAAAACTTGGAGGAGAATCTGAAAATAAAACAGAAGTTTAGAGAGAGGGGTTGGAGACCCGGACAATGTGGAGGGTGTGCTGGGGGAATGAAGTAGCTCTTGAGCAAGCTGCTAGAGAAGCAAGTAGGAGAACACTGGGATTTGTGCTTCTGTGTAGCAATGCGAAAATTCATTTATACATGAAGAGCATCCAAACTATAAAAAAAGGCATTTTAGTTAATATTCCATGTGCATATATCTGTTTTACATCCTCATATACTCATGTGTTTATTTGGAATTAAATGTAAATTAGCCAAAGCATGCTACGAATATTTTTTAAAGTTTTTAAACAGATCTTTTAAAGCTGTTTAAACATCATCTTCCCATAATGAACATTTTAGACTTGAACAAGTGAAAGGGGCTCCTTATAATCACTGTTTAAAGAGCAGGGAAAGTGTTCAAAAGACAGTGAGCATTTGCAGTATTACGTTTGCAGTAGGAATTCTATCCTGCTTCTCCCAAAGTGTGTCCTGATCTCCAGCAGGAAAGCGTCCTACAAAAAGTGTCAGGTATTCCACACACCTGTGTTGACTAGGAATGACACCTGAAAATGGCAATGACCTCATCCTGAGTCTGTAAGGTTTCTCCCATTAACAGAGCTTCCCATTACTTTGGGCACATTTTCTGATTTTTTTTTTTTTTTGAGACAGGTCCTTGCTATATAGTAAGGCTGGCTTTGGACTCATTATTTAGCCCAGGTGACAACTAACTCATGGAGTGATTCTCCTGCCTTAGCGTATAAGTACTGAGATCATAAATGCACAGCACACCAGGTTTCTGTACTATCTGAGAGATACCAATGCCCTGTCTGCAGATGAGGACCTCATTCTATATATTTTTACATTTTCAACCCCTAGTAAGTGATTATTAGAAATATAGCGAAATTCAGTTTGCATTGTTTTCTGTGACCCATTCATTATCGAATGAGAGAAGATTGGCAAGCCTGCCAATGCACAGGTCTTTTTTAGATTGGATTCTGAGAAGCATTTTTAAAGTGCTGAAATCCCAAACTTCTGGGCAATAATTTGATCCAGACTCATTTGAATAGAAATTGCACCCTTGAGACTAATCAGTCCCAAGAACTGTACCCAGAAGAAAAATCTCCCATCTTAAATAAAGCAGAGAATTAGAAATGTTAAAGACGATTCCTTCTCTCAGGGAATCTGGGCTTGAGGTCCAAAGGTTTTATTTATTTATGTGATAGAAACCACTCTGCACTGTTTTCATGGGAAATCTCTGCTGAAATTTTGGGCTATCAAGGTTGATATAAACATGAGTAGTGGCTTCTTCTTTGTCTATAATTTGCACGTGTTTATGCACTTGGAAATGTGTATGTTGGCCACAAGGATGACACAATGACTCATAATATTGTAAAGTGTATGAGAAAAGTTAAGTGACTCACCTTAACACGGGAGCTTAAACATTGTTAACCAGTTTATTTTACAAAGGTTTGACTTTGGCAAAATTGTGAAGCAGAGAGAAGATACTTCTATAATCAGTGCAGTGTGACCATGATCTGGTCTCATCCCCGACACTAGATTATGTAAGACTAACAGTCTTATGTTTCTCTACATTACTTCTTCTAATATGTACCCACTTTTGTAAAGGGAAAGCTTCTGTGAAGCCCCAGAGAAGTTTATCACCACTGTGAGACGGTAGCAAGACTCCAGTCTAAAATGAAACTAGGACAAATGCAAATCTCTGCTGCTTCTCAAAAGTGAATTTGCTCCTCACACTTAGATTGCTATAGCTCTGGATGAATCTTCAGGTCTGGGGTTAGCAAAGTAGGTCCAGGTAGTAAATATCCTGACTGTTTCAGTCAGGGTTTTACTAGAGAACCAGATATGACACAAGATGTACAAATGTATAAGAAATTACAGGATTGGCTTATGACGGTCAGCCAAAGAGTTGTATGAGGAAGCACACAGACTGTGTCTGCACACTGAAGACTGAAGGAATCAGTCCAGGGTCTGGAGTTCACTGCAGAGTTCCATGCAAGTCCATACCAGGAGGACAATGAGTTTGTGATGGAAGGCTGAAGGATCCAAGGTGGAAGCCGAAGAGTCTGTACTAAAAGCCCGGAGGCAAAGTCCAAGCTGACGGTGAAGACTGGAGCTCCTCCAAAAGGAATGGAAGCCTGTGCTAGTGGGATGAAGGATCTGTGCTAGCAGCCTGAGGGATCTGCACTTGAGCCAGGAAGTGATGCTGAGAAGAACCAGAGCTCCCCTGAAAGGTACTACAACCATCCTCAGCAACACTGAGATCCCCGAGATCCTCCAGGGGTGAAGACAGCTGAGTTTTCATTGGGAAAGCCAATGGAGCAAGCTTCTCCAGGAGACTGAACTGTGCACCTTCTTCCGCTCTGGAGCCAGGAAGCGATGCTCAGAGTGAGGACCAGAGCTCCCTCAAAGTGAACTGAAGATATTTTCAGTGCCAACAAGGTCCTGAACTCCTCGAAGGATGAAAACAGCCAAGTTCATCAGGAAAGCCAGCATAACAAGTTCCTCCAACAGAACCAACAGCTCCTTACAGCTTCCACCAGCTCCAACAGCCTTTCTTAGCTCCCAACTGCCTCATTCTCCTTCTCTAGTTCTGCCTCTTATGCTGATGACAACAATCCCCAGGTGGGCCTCTCACACTGAGCACCATGCTTACTCAGTTCTGGGGGTTATAATTTACCACTAGTTATCAATCCACTACACTGACCCTGGATAGCGTCGTTGTAAACCCATTTGACTTTTAACCTCATCACAATTCTCTCTTTTTTACTTCTCATTTTTTTTTAATCAGTCACCATCTCCTGAACACACAGATTGAGCTTTTTTTCCATGTTCTCTAGTTACTGTAGATGTGACATTGTCATGTTTCAAAACATCCTTACATACAAGCCATATAATTCCTCCCTCCCTTTATTAACTGCACTGTGCTATTGATTCGTGAACACTGAAATCATGTACCACAGCATTATAAATCATGCTTAATGAAGCTAATGTATTTTCTCTGTAAGACACAGCTTTCAGCCTTCTTATAGTCAGGGATCCTAGTTATCTCTTCAGCTGTGTACTTGGCATCAACAGTGGAATTGCCAGCAGAGATGGAAACATGTGGCACCAAGTAGACTGCAAATACGACACTTGTTGACAGTGTTCGAGATGAAACAAGAGGGCAGAGCCACTCATCATTAAACCTCAGAATGCCAACTTGGACCATGCACCAGGTGGCTTCAGTTTTTATCAGTCTGTTTTTTTTTCAGTTTTATGTCCATTAGTGACCATGAAAGTGTCATGAGGACTGTGCTTATAGTCAGTAATAACTTTTAGCAAGTAAACAGATTCATATTATGTAATTGGCAAAAAAAGAGGATCAACTGCATTTACTGATACAATTTAACCAGCAAAGACAAACTTAGCTAATAGGATGAATAGACAAAAAATGTAACATGACAAATGCTCAACTGATCATACTACCAGTCTACAATCCTGTACTACAAGTTTCAGCTGCATACTTCATTCAATACAAATTACCTTCTCTTCTAACTCAACAGTCCTTTAAATTGAACATGGCTGTCTTCTTCAGTTTTTCTTGATCTAATGTTTTACAGCTTTTAAGAAAGAAAATTGGAATTCATACTCATGCCAACAAATACTCAAGGCAAGTTCATTTAGCACAGTAGGAATGCTGCTAATAATTCTTACACACCTGTGAATATCATAATATGAGATAACCTATAAAACTTTAGCTTAAAGAAAAGTTACTGAGGAAATCATATACCAAGTCTTAGCCCCAGCCTGATATTCTGTCCTTCTTCTGTTCTGGTGCTGATATTCTGTCCTTCTTCTGTTCCGGTGCTGATATTCTGTCCTTCTTCTGCAGCTGTGACTTTGCCCTTTTCTGGGGTCTTCTGCAGTGCTTCCGCTGTGGACTTTGGGTTGCCAGGTATTTGTCTGTTGTTCTGGTTTCACACTGGCCACATGAAGTAGTAATCCTGTGTCAGTGGCATTGGAATGATTTCCACACCACCTGGCTTCATGTCACAAAGGGCGTGTTAAGAGTTTAGGTAGAGACTAAGCCACAGGAGTCAGGTAAATATTGAAAAATGGAGTCTGTTTTCATGCAAATGTGTAAATGGCAGCGGAAGAGCGATGAAGGCACTAACAGAAAGTATGACACTGAGATCAGCATGTCCTTAAATAGAAGGTCTGCGAGCATTGGCTGGGATTTTCAGCTTGAGTTCTCTTTTATTCTCCTCATTTTCTTATTGACGTTTCATTGTCTCGCCCTCAGTGATTCCTCAAAACCCCTGTTTCTGGTTCTGATTATAAATAATGCATCTTGGTGTAGTCACTCTCAGCTCTCATCTTTTGGGTATGATATCTGTTTTTTTTTTCTTTAAAATTTAAAATGATACGATCCTCACTGACTTAGTACTCAGATATAGACTATTATGTAAGAGACTTCGTATCTAAAGCAAATATAACTGATGGTCATGTCCATGCCAAAAGTCATGCTGAACTTTTATAGGTTGTGTTACATTGTAAATATGAAGTGTTTATCACTGTACCTAAATATTTATTCCCCCTAATTTCTACACAAAAATTAAATGCCCTGTACCCTGACAATAAAGCAACTGACAGTTAAGGAACATGTAATGTTTTCATTTTGTGTTTCTGCTAATACAATAAATAAATCTAAATGACTTGCCTTTTAGATTCAATTTTTATCATGGACAAGTATTTTCAAAGTCTAATAGCACACTTTCTGGTCTTAAGTCACCAGTTTGCAAAGACATGCACTGAATATGCACCCTTAGCTTAAGCTTGGAGTCATCATTGCAATTGTTAATCTGTTTTCCAGGAAATTCTAAATATGGAAATTTTGTTTACTACTAAAATTTTTCAGGGAAATACTTACCCATAATATATTATTGCTCTTCCAGTGGTAGGAGATGGAGTGACTTTCAAAATACCCTTAATCCTATATTAAATTGATTAAGAGCTACTTAGCTTTCATTATCAGCTTCAATTAGTAATATTATTTTTCAAGTAACAATTACTCTTTGTGTCAATTTTCTTTTGCATTCTCTGTTGACTAGCTGTGAAATCATCCTTCACCATTTCAAAAATATATGCCAATGTGCTATGGTTTAATGATTGCCTAGCAAGCACTTGATTTTTAAAGGGAACATATGTATTTGTTTTAGGATTGCACTGCTTTTCAGGTCAGCTTGCTTATGCTTAATTACTCTTCAGATAGTGTGGGACTCTGGATTCAGTTTGTTATACCACCCCTGACTGTGAACAGCAATTCTTGTCATTTGTCACTTTGAACATTGCTAAGCGTCCATTTGCTCTGCATTCACTTCACAGCCACCACTTTTATTTTGAGGCCACTGTTAGCTTCTAATTTAATTTTGTCAAAGTAGTGTAAAATGGTAACAAAACAGTTACTACCACTGCTTTCCAAATGAGCCTGAACGGGGAGACCTTGAACAAAATAAAATCAAAACAGAATCTCATGTTTTTAGTCCTTAAGATTTCAGATAGAGCCTAAAATAGTTGCTACATGACAACCAGCCGGAACTTTCTTCTTCTGGCCCCTTGTGCACAGAGTAGAAAATACTGACACTCTGTCCTAATGACAACACTGAGGAGACAGTCTTAGTGGTCAACTAAGTCATAAAAGAAAGTTAGAAAAAGTCCAAGTTCTTTTGATTTACTTTTAGAACATTACCCTCCACCATGGTTAGTATGTAATATGTTTGCATCCTATTTTTCTTGCATCCCTAGTAACAAGATGGGTTGCTTTTCTGAGCAGTTTCCCTGTGTGACTCTCCTTGTACCCCAGGTATACATGGTGTCCTACCTGGTCATAGCATAGAGGTGATGAACCTGATGAACCCAGGTGAATAAATATAATCTGTCTGTGTTGTCCTCAATATCTTATGGGCTATGCCCATTGTATAAAATATATTCTGCATAAAACCCCAAATTGTTTTTCCATTAGCCTTCCCCCCTCAGGCTGTGAGTGTCTAACCCACAGCAGTGCAGGTGAGAAAGCTGGTGTTTGACCACCATCTTGAAAGTTTCCTAACAGTTGCAAAACACAGAAGTGTACAAAGTCATTTTGAATGTCAACCACATTCATTTCTGATGAGCACCCATAGAACTACCCTTCCTCCTCAGGAATTGCCCCGCTTCCATCCCTCCCTCACGACAGCTCATCCTTCCCTCCTCGTTTGGCCTTTCCAATGAATTCCCACTGTCTGTGGAAATTCTGAACCCATAGTAGTGCTTCTGTGAATGTTCGTGCATTGCATTAGTTTTTATTAAAAACCACGAGAACATTTTAATGAACCTAATAAGTTAATGCATTCCCTATAACTAATGTGGACTTAATTTATTTCTTCATTGCTATACAGTGTGAGGCTAATATATAAAATGCTGTTGACGTGAGAATTTCAGGCTCTTCCATGCTGTGTTCCAGTGCTCATGCACCTTTTGTGATGTTCTCGTGAGACTCCAAACTCACTGTCTTTCTTACCCCCTGGTTTCTGTACATGTTACTGCCCTGGTGTCAAATGCCTCTTCGGCTTCTCCCTGGCTATTTCTTGCTTATACATTGGCATATTGAGTACTATTTTGTTTGAAAAACTTGTTTTTATAACCACGGTGCCTCAAGCACTTTTCCCCTAGCATTCAGCATAACATTGCTATGATATTACCTCATTTAGTTATTTAAAGAATATGTCTTTTCCTGCTTTTTCTAATTGGATTATAATCTTGGGGGTGAAAGCAGACATTACCTATGATTGCCTCTTGAATGATAAGCCTGTAACTGAATTGACGAGTGTGCATTGGCTCAAAAGCTAGAGATGGCAGAAAACAGCAGAAACCTTGAGGTGATAATGAAGACCAGTTGTTCTTAAAAAGAAAAGCAACAACCATCCCATTAATAAACGAAAAGAAACACCACTGAGATCCTAGTATCTGTCACTCATGCGCAAAGGGCACTTTCTGTACTATATTTAGTTTAGTCCTCTGACAATCTCAGGAAACTGAAGATCAGAAAAGTAATCTATTAGGTTCTTACAAAGAGTAAATATAAAGCTAAGCTATAAACTCTGGTTTCTAACCCTTACATAATTCCTTTTTACACAAGTCTATAAGTCTCTGAGTATGGAATGAACCTTGATGATTTGCTTAACAAAATAATGGGTAAATGTAGTTAGTCATTCCTGTCATTTATTCCAAGACACATTAGATTTGGAAAGATATGTAAGAAATCCAAAGATAGTTGAACTGCAGTTTAGATTGTATGGAAAAGTAGCATAAAATTATAGCTATTTTATAGTGATAGAAATGGTATAAGAACATACTAGGTATCTTCTTCCTATTAGCTGCAGCCTAATAGAAGCCTCTGGCTTTGGCCCAGCCTCATTTTTATTTAAGTAGTTGTGTTCTATGAAGTAGCTGCACACACTGAATTATCAAATGGTGATGCACTGCTCTTAGGGGAAATGCAAGTTTAGGTTCCTACAAGCCTCTGATGACATTTTCATCAGTCAATTCATGACCTTGTTCTTTGTGTGTTGTTGTTTGAACTCAGTCTCACCCACTACTTCCTCGCTCTCCCCATCTCCTCCCTCTCCCTCTTCTGTTCTTCTTCTTCTTCCCCTCTCTCCTTGTGTTAGGGGGCGGGATTCACTAACAATGGACCTATGTCCAGAAGCACTCAACAGTGCCATAGCTCATGCCTAAATGCAGCTTTCCCGACACAAACATTTCCTTCATAAGGCACATCACAGCCTTTTTGCTCTGAACGACCCTAGGACGGCACTTCAACATTGCACTTGGGAAACACTTTAATAGGCAAAATCACCAATCTAAAGAACGAAAACTCTACAAGTGGTGTTACACAGAGAACACTGCCCCTTGCTTACAGAGAGAGATCTGAAACAAGACAAAAAGAACATGGGTGTCCAGTGACTCAAACTTTGTTCTGAGCATCTGATAATGACTGAAAATGCCACAGATATTGATTTTGAGGTTACGAATAAATTTTAGTGAGTGGTCCAATTTGCAAAAGTATAATCTACAAGCAGTAAGCTTAGTATCTATTATAAAGTAGCCTCATAATTTGTATTCCTACGATATGAGCCATATAGGTTACTTTATCTCTTTTTCTTTTTGCTGTTGCCATTGAATATTTTTTGCTGCTTAGATTATTTCTTATGCCTGGTTAGCTTTGCTGTAGACAGTTTTTTTCAGATGGGAAAAGCCTGTTTATTGGCTGTGGTTTGGTGCATTGGCTTTTTCATAAGGCTCAAATCTTACCCTAGGGCCCAGAGAGATTTATTATTAATGAGGCAGGATAAAGGTTAGCAGCTCTCAGTTAAGCCCACAGAATGTGTTCCAAAGTGAATTCGTCCTTTTGGAAGATTTGCAAAATTTGGGGGTTGTGTAGTTGGTGGGTTGTTTCATGGGCATTGAGTTAGTAAGAAATCATCTATTTTCTCTTGGGAAATACTTCCCTTGTTTTGTTCCAGTGGGAAAAATGGAATTCTCTGAGTAGGAAGGTAGGAGGGGATTTTTAAACCATCATTAAATTAATGTATTTACAGTGTAAAGAAAGGATCAAAGGTGCCTGTTTTGTGTCAGCCTGGCTTACCAAAGTCACTTCGGGTGCCTCTGGGCAAGCTGGGCAAGTTTGGAGGCTACAATATGTCTTCTAGGCTACCACTGAATATTTTAAATTGAATCTTTGAATGGTACTCTAGATGTCTTATAATTGAGGTACTAAGCAAACAATTATTGGTACTCTATACCTTTTTATGTTAAAGAGAAGAAAACAAAACAAAATAACACAAACAAAAACAGAAACAAATAAATAAAACAATATAAAAATGTTACAGAATTTCAAACCAAGGTGATAGGAAATTAACGATGGTTGTTGTATTGTATATTGTTGTCTTCAAAGTGGTTGCTCAGATAAGCAGATATAGGCATGTAAGATTGATCAAACAATTAAACATTAATAGTTCCTTTCAATAAACCAATGGAACTTAGTAGTATAATTACCTTAGTTGTCCTGTGTGTGTGTGTGTGTGTGTATATATATATATATACACACACACACACACACACATATTTTTACCTTCTTTCTTTTCCTTCATCCCAGTTCATTCCTTTTGAGCAATTTCTTTCCCTTCCACAGTATCTGTTGCACCTTGTATGAGCAGGGTGGTTCTCTTTTAATATCCTAGCTCAAGCTTTCTCTGTCAGGCTGAGGAATATGGTTTCAAAAGCCTAGGAGGGGGCTGGAGATAGAGCACCATGGTAGGGTAATGCTTGGCTACCATGTGCAAGGTTCTGTGTTCCATCCCCAGCACAACAAAAACAAAACTAAAAGCCTGGCAGATCTTCAGACTCCACACAAGGATGAGTGGGTTGGCGTCCCTCTGTGTGAATCATTCTGGAGAAGGATAAAGGCAAATTCAGAAGGTGGGAAACGGGAGTCCCAGGGGGAGCTCTGGCATTACCAGCCTGTGGACTTGGCTAACTCAGACTTTCTAGAGCATGTTGAGAACACTAGAACAGAACTTTCATCCTTTTCCTTTGTTCTCTCTGTTGATCATATTATAAAACAGCTGTAAAATAACTTTTATAAAACTGTAATTTGGCTCACTCTATCCACTGGGCTTCAGTTTGTGGCACTGTGGTACTATGAGCAGTGATACAGACAGTGTTTTAGATGTCCTATACCTGCAAGTCATTTATTTGTTTCTATTTATTTACTTATGTAGTTACTGAGTCACTTCTTGTGGTACTGGGATCAAACCTAGGTCTTCACACTGAGCTATAACTCCATCTGTTTTTATTTTGTTTTGTTTAAGATGTGACCTGGTGAAGTTTAAAATGTGATCTGGTGAAGTTACCCAGGCTGTGTTCAAACTTACAACCCTCCTTCCTGAGCCTGCCAGGGTGCAAGGATCACAGGCGTGCACCACTGTACCCACTTGCTTTTCTTTTTGGTTGCCTAATACTGACAAAAACCAGCAGAATATGAAGTATTCTCAAAGGAGTATTGTATCTGTTCTGGCATATGGATTGTTTTTGTTGCAATGTAGAAAGATCTCACATCTCCCTTTTGTGGGACAAGGGGGTGGACACTACAGTTTGAAATGATTTTCTTCTTAACACACATGAAGATAAAATAGTTTCTCTCTATTAGGTGCTGTGTTTAGTACTAAGCATATGAGTAAAAGTACGCTCTATAATTTAAGAGTCTAAAGGACTTAGAGAAGTGACAGAAAACTTCAGAAATATAATATTTATTCATTCAACACCTGCATATTGTGTGGTTCATAGGTGCCAGACCCTGTTCTACACACTGAGAATATAGCTCTGAAAATGAAGGTTTGTGTTCCAGCAAAGGGAGAGAGAAAATAAATAAATTAAGCAAGTCCTATAGAATAGTGAACTGGTGATCAGTGCCAGGGAAAACAGAGTAAGGAGTGCTGGTAGGCATTATTTCAGAAGGGAGCGTCAACCGTGAATGATATAAAAATAGCTGGCAATATGCACAATAAAGGAAAATAAGCAGAAGCAGAGAAATAATGATTGCCAGAGAATGGAATTTCGTTTTGATTTTTCAAATGGGGTGATCAGGGAAAGTCCTTTGAATATGTGACACTGAGCAGAGGATGGGAAATGAAGAGCTTTAGTAGTCTGGAAGAAGCACATCCCAGAAGAAGGGCCTGCAGAGTCCCTGAGGTGGACTATTCAGCATATTTAAGCAATGGTAAGGAAGGCCAAATTGGCCCAACCAAAGACAAGGGGTGGGATAATACAGAGGAAGTCAGAAAGACAGCAGGGACAGAAGTCCCCATGGGGTGCAGAGATGTGGAATGCCTTTGAAGCTTTTGAGTAAAGAACAGGCATGTTTTGACTGATGGATTAAAAGGACTGCTCAGGCTACTTTGCTAAATATGCACTGTAGTTGTTAGAAGTCCAGTAGAAAGGCAGAAGGTAGAAAATCCATCCTATTGCAGAAGGAGGTTTTTCATGAATGTCAGTACAGCCAAGCAGGGTTTAAAAGGAAACTTGGGCATTTTCAAGGAGAAAGAATAGAGGAAGGATATGTCAGGTGGCAGAAAAGCCTGGGCTGAGCTGAAGAGCTCAGGGGTGCTGTAGCATAAAGTGTGGGGATTGCCCACTCTGTTATATGTGACATGTACCATGAGTGTCATAGTGAAGGATTTGGGCTTCATCCTGCTGTCGCTTTGGAGCCCCTTGATCAAAGCCGGGAACCAGAGATGCTGTGTGGCCACCTGTAGAGGAGGGCTGTATGGGAAACTGGAGGCATGAATAGTGTCACAGGGAGCACAGAGAGCAGGACGGGAGTCCCCCATCGCAAGGTCCCAGCCTGAGCCATCTGTGGTGGGCAAAGTACAACAAATGAATAGGTGCACTTGAGTTATGTGTTAAGGCAAAAGGAACATTGCATTAAACTCATCAGAATAGCACACCTTCAAGGTAAATATATACAAATACACATTATTTATTTGGCAGCAAATTTTATAATGCCACATTAAAAACTGCTTTATTTGGTATAAAAATCAAATGAATTCTGAGTTAGATAGTCCATAATACTTTGTAAGAGTGGGGTTACCTTGCTTGTCCAAAGAACATATTGTGGCTGACATGCAACCTCAAACTAATCTGCCTTTGTTTCTCTCAACCAAATTGCCACCTAGTAAAGAAGAACAGGTGTACCTTCTTTTACCTCAGCACAGGATCTGAGAGCAAGCCCATTGAGGAACCCTGGACAATAAAATGAATAAACAACGTGCCTCTTTTTTGTAATCTTAGCAAGCTCTGGAAGTGAATTTGCTTATACAACAATTATTATTTTCTTGAAGCTTCTGTCTGGATCTGTGGATACAGCAAGGCAACTTACCACAAACATCAGTGCCTTCCTGAATTTCACAGGTATTTCTGGGGTGCAGGTTTGACACTATTTTCTCAATGTGTTTTCAACCGCACAAGTAATGAAAGACATGCAGGTGCTTGTCATTGAGAAAAAGAGAACTCTCAAATATGCATGAAGTGCCTGCGATTGCATTTTAATTTACTTTAGGAAATTGCCTACTTTGTTTATTCATTTTTGTTTTGCATAATAGTTATGACAGCTCTGGTTGGTTTCTGATTCTAAGGAGACTACAGATGCAGATTTCTTAGATATCTAGCACACAGATTTTTCTGTTGAGTCATAAATTGAATTTCATTCATGAGAAGGTAATTTACACTTTAAGGCATATTTTTGTTAATAGATCAGATTTTTTTCAATGTCATTTCTTTTCAATTCTCCTGAAATAAAAATTTCTGTCTATTTTTTTCTTCCTTCAAACCTATTTTACCACAATTTTGGTTAGGAGAAGGAAGAACATGTTAGTTATTTCTGAGGTTATGTGGTTACTGTAAGTGGATCAATTTTAGAAGGAAATTAAATTTGTGGTGAAACGGTAGGTCGTTTAAAGAAACTGGCATTATCCAGATGTTAAACAATAACATTCCAAAAGGATTTCCTATTCTGCACTTGAGAAAGCAGGTGTCCATGTTATCAGGTACATATTAGAGAGCTAAGAACACTGAATTATCTTTCCAAGGCATATATGAAAATTAGATTTTAAAAAAGCTTTTATACTGCAAAGTGTTCTTTCAACTTTGGTACGTTAACCATGTAAGACTGGTTGATGTATATGAGACACCAGGAGAAATTGACACTGTTAGTTACTATCCTTGGAAAACTGGGCCATTGTTCTAGATCAGGCTAAGAACTTTATTTTCTAGGGTAGTAGTGAATCTCTATTTTCACTGGTTTGATCTGGGGAAACATGGAGCAAGAGCAACACTCTGTGTAGTACCCTTCTTTCTAATGTCATTAAGTCTCCTTCTGTGTGTTTTCCCCTCTTCAAGAGAATCATTCTTCCCCCATACCTGGTATCTAGATGCTCATGTGTAATCTATCGTGGTTGCTCTGGGGTCTTTGACTTCTCTTCCCCTTTTGCCTTCCTTCAACTCTATGGCTGTGAAATGGATGTATTCAGTATAAGTCTAGTCAATCAAATGTTCATTCTTTGCTCTTCTTTAGTGGTGTTGCCTTATAATAGCTGGCTAAGATTCTAGTTTGTGCCTTTGTACCTGGTAATTAGTAAATACTGATATTTACAAAGAACAGTGAGTTGCCTTTTCATATTCTGCCTTGATGTGTTCATTAAAAAGCCACAGAAAAAGTCTAAAATAAAATCCCAGATATGAAACCTTGGTCATTCCTTTGCGCTTTGTTAGTTTCTAAAGGAAATCGAAGAAACCAGTGCATGAGATACATGATGCTGTTCTTGCCTAGTTAAAACCTCCCTCCATGCAATCTTAATATGTTTATTGCCTTTTGATACAGTTCTTGGGTGTGTTAAGAATTAGACTATGACATTATGACAAAAATATGGGGTGGATTCTTCACCAATGGCTAGAACATTCACCTTTCAATTAACAAGAGGCTCAGAGTCTTTGAGAGAAGGTTGGTGGTCTAACAGATATCTTTGCTCCAAGGGGAAAGCCATAGTTACTCTGTGACTTTAGAAAAGCCTTGCTGCACTGAATTGCAGATGAAAAAGAAAGTTAGCTGTTCACAGTTTCAAGATCTGGTTTACCATTTTAAAAATGTCCTCCCAAGAGAAAATAATGCCCTCATCCACTCTATAAGTTAGGGAACAAGAATAATAGATTTGGAGTCTGAAAGCATGAGGGCAAGCACCTACAAGAAGCCAGATACTACTTTGTATAAATAACTTTTAAGGCAGAAATGCAAGCAAATAATGAGTATAGTTCATCATTTCAGAGTATTTTCCATCATAAATAGACATACAAAGTAGTAATTAGAGCTACTCACAAATATACCGACTCTCCTTTACATGGGTGCATGCTAAGATTTTATTTGACTCTTCCTTTTTGAATTAGATACTGCCACTTGACTTATTTCTCTAAGAATGTTGAGTGGTAATGAAGCACCTAGTTTCCAGATGAAAGCTTTAAGAGTCAATGTGCGACTTGCCTTGGAAGGGTGTAGGCCAACCTGAATTCTTGGGTGTCTATAAGAGACAATGTTCTCTACCGACTCAAGTCAGACATACAGTCTTAGAAATAAACTCTGGGGACTGCTTCTTGTCTGGAAACAACATAGCTCATTGCTGTGGATGGAATCTTTGTGTTCTCCCAAAATTTCGAGGTTGAAACCTTCATCCCCAGTGTGATGCTGTCAAGCCTTTGGGCAGTGATTAGCTCATGAGGGAGGAGAAATCACGAGGGCATTCATGCTTATAAGACAAGATCTCTCTCTCTCTCTCTCAAACCAGGAAAAGAACCTTCACCCAACACCCAACACCGCATCTCCCAACAACTTCAACTTGCATTTCACAGTCTCTAAAACTTTGAGAGATAAATTTCTGTTGTTTAAACCACTGAATCTGAACAGTTTGAACTGACTAAAATAATCATGCAGATGTTACCATGTCTTTACTTCTATACTTACTTTACATTGCTTGAAATAAAATTTTACTTAGGAATAATTAAATTTATTTTCACAATAAATTTGATATATATATCTATTTAACATTTTTTTCATATATATATTTAGGATTTGATCTCACCGCTGCTAACTATTAGCTTCACAAAGTTGGTGAATTATGTAAAATTTTTGAGCCTTAATTTTTTTTTCAAATAATGAAAAACCAGTTATTTTATAGGGTTGTGATGATTATGAAATGATTAATTGCCTATAAGTCATGTAGCAGAATTCCCAAGGGAAAATAAACACTCAAAAACTATGTTCATTCTGACCCTTTTCTCTGTTAAGTGATAAATAAATTCAGGTGTGAATGTTAAAAGGTAGCAAATGCCCTCATGACTTGTTTTGTAGTGGATGCTATCCAAATACAAGTAACCACACATAGGATACAAAGTGAAAATTACTATCAAGGAAGCACAAATGAAATATCTGATATCTCATAAAATGATACAGCTATAGGAAAATCATTTAGGAATCATATAGAAAATGTAAGCTATAAGCATTCATTCAGGAAACCAAGGAAAATCATCCATCAAAACTCAGATAGAGGCTTTAGTAAATTGTCTCTTAAAGAAATCTCCAGCCATGTTTTAACCTTTTCAATCAAAGTTTAGCCAGTGATCAACGGTGATGGTTGAAAGCCCTTGTAGAGGTCCACTACTATAGAAGCTTACCATCTAGAGGAATCATCAACAGTAAATTTGAAATCTTAAAAGTTAGCCTGTAAATTGAGCATGGTGGTGCATGCCTGTAATCCTAGCAGGGAGGCTGGGAGGCTGAGGCAGGCAGATCGTTGTGAGTTCGAGGTCAGCCTGGGCTACAAAGTGAACTCAAGGCCAGCCTGAATTGCATAGCGAGACCCTGTCTCAAAAAAACCAAAAAAAAAAAAAAAAAAAAAAAAAAGCCTGTTTGTTCTTTAGAAGAGTGGCCAGCCCAGAGTAGAAAGAAGGTTTTGTATCAAAGGAAAAACTTTCAGAGCTCAGATATTGTCACCTTTTCCAGACGGGTGGTTTTCCAAATTGCACCCACTTTCTCACATCTCATTAGCAAACTTATGTCCTACACTTAACATCAAGTGCCAGAGCAGTGCCCCTACTAATGAAGTCACAGAGCCCAATCTATTTATCAAACATGATCTTGGATTTAAAACATTCTGAAAATTGCAAGACAGTAGAGTTCCTATGCTGCTAAATTACCAGGGTTGTTTGGTCAGGAAATGGGGCACTGGTAATTGAAACATCTTGAATAAATTTTCTAATTTATTACACTCATAGGCTGTCAACACCAGTGAAAGGTTTCAGAACTAAACCAGAAATCAGCAGGAGGAGCTTGAGTTGGGAAATTTAAAAAAAATCATGAGAGTACGGAGAGAAGAATGCTTAGAACAGCACAGAGTGTTCTATCTAAGCACAAATCAAAGCAAAATGGAAAAGGTGTTTATTCTGCATTTGTGTAGCAGGCAGATAGGAAGTTATGGAACTAAGGAATTGATGGGCTCCTCTGAATTCTTAAATTGTAAATTCTCCTGCCACATTTGGGTTGAGTGGATAGCATTTCCCTTAGCCAGGTGGTTTTCCAGCAATCGCCTTGGTTTAGGAGGGCTGTTACCAGCAGTAGATTGATCAGGACCATGTAGGGTGAGGTCAAGGTACCCATTAACACAAAGGACTTTTGAATAAATCTTCTACACAAGGCAGTATATAGTACTCTCATTTGCAAGGCAAAATGTGGATTTTATTTGGAAAGGCCTTTGAGCTCACCTGTTATTTTTAGTTGAATTTATAGACAAAATTATTATGTGCAGTTGTCACCAAACCTTAAGGGGAAATAATGGTTCTCACATGCATCAAGAAATACCTGCTAGCTTTCCTACTATACCTGGAATCTTAAAAACATCTTCCTTCATCACAAGAAGGATAGAATACTTAAGGATGTACACAGCTTTAGGAGGAACAAAATCTAAAGCAACAGTATTAGTTCCTGCCTCATACTTGATTTTCATGGCATTTTGGTTGTGTGTTTCTATGGCTAATCCAACTTGCTGTCTACCTGATAATAATATGCACTAGATTTTTATATCCCCACCTTGGAAATCACTTTAGGTTATAATTGCTTTGGATTTTATCTTGAAGTTCATGAGTACAATTTCCAGCTGATGTGAATCACTCTGTGGAAGTTTTATTAGTCATTTGTTTGGGATTAGTTTCATTTCCATTCACAGTAATTAATTCATTCATATTTGCTGCTCCTTGCTTTCTATGTTCTGGAACTCTGACTGTGAGAGATTAATTGGAGAAAAATTAACTCCAACTAGATCAGTAGCTTTTGTTATTTGTAGTCACGTTGGACTCTAATGTCTCTTTAAATAAAAACCACCACTTCATAGATTTTTTTTTCCCATGCATCAATGTATTATGCATTTAACATGAGCAATATGAAAAAATGAGTAAGTGACCTCTTGTGTAGTCCAATGACAGGGTAGAAACCGTAAATAAATACCTATTGTTCAACATCAAAACCGTTTTCTGTATAATGTGCTTTAGTTGATAGAGGGAAAAAGAATAAAAGTGAAACGTTAATTTGTGCTTCAGTAGATGATTTTGTTGAAAGTCAAAATAAAACATGTACCAAAATACATTACAACATCATAGTAAATAGTTTAGTTCAATTGCATTCTAGTGTGGTGGGTTTTGTGAGGGGACCAGGTAGTCCTTTAGTGAGACAGATAACCGTGCCACAGGGCCTATATAGTTTAGGACCATTCACATACTCCTCAGATTGTAACTATGAGCAAATCTGAAAGTTACAGCTCTAAATTACTACATTTTTCTTGTAAAATTAGAAAACATGAAATTTCAGTCTTTAAAAGAATGCATGGCTCTATTTTTAAGTGAAATATATTTTATCAGCTAACAGGGAGGAACTGTATTAAATTGAATTTTGTAATGAAACAGTGCAACCGTGCTCTGCAAGACGTATTTGACATCTTAATTTCCTTGCCTATTCGGACACAGAAAGTATTAATTCTTCATTCATCATAGATCTTACTGAACTTCAGTATGTAAACTTATGATGAATGATAAAGACACACCGGGCCAACTGGGATGGCTCTAGTTTTCATTTTCAAGAACCATAAAAAGCTTTGATTTGCAGCTGTTAGAAGCAAGTTAAAATATTATGAGAATACCACCAACTTGCAGAGTGCAGCTGATACATTTCTGGTGACTGCAAAATTATAGCATTGTCCAATCCAGGAGCTAAATGGTCCATCTCTCTTGATTTGAGGAGTGCTGGATGACTACCAATTTTACTTGCTGCCCTTTCTCTTTCTTTTCTCTTTTCTTTACCATTAGCTATGAGTAATAGATGCCTTTAAAGTCTTTGCCATGTGACTAATTGATCTCTTCAAATGTCACTTTCTCAAAAAAATTCATTCATGTTTTCTAATCAAAAGAGCAGTTGCCAATGAATAACTTTTTAATAATTTTTAGTCTTGCTTTAAAGTAATCATTATCTTCACAAGGTAATATGCTGACACTGACTTTTTAAAAAATACTTGCAAAATATTTTAAAAGAAGATCTTAAAAATTGCTGGAAAAGGTCTTTTATAAAAAATCTACTTAAATATAAAGATTCCTCATGTTCTAATTTCTTTAGCAGTGTGCTCTTTCTGTAGGTAGCATTTGTATAATATGCAAAGTAGAATTCGTGTCATGATCTTGGATTACTTTCCACAGCAAGTGATTCCATAGGTGAGACAAAGGATCTTGGTTTGGAAAGGGTAGAAACCACATTAGTATAGGGAAACTGGCTCTCTAACCCTGGAATTAATGAGCTAGATCACTGGATTTCATCCACAGTGTGGCAAGCTCTCACACAAAACAATATCTGTATTATCTTACATTTAAAAGGCAGGGTTTTAATAATATGTGGTTATTAGTGTACACAAAAATATATTAGGTTCTGTACTGGAAAACTTTTACTAGTCCTCTTATTAGACCTGGAAATTTCAGAGAATTTAAGGAATTTTTAGGATAAAATGTAATTCCTTCTGAAAATCATTACTTATGAGACAACTTCTTGAACAAGTTTTAGGCATTTGTTGAGATTAACCACTTTGTGAGTTTTCAACTGGAATAGTATTGGATTTCCTTTATTAGACAGATAAGAACATCTAAGATTTAATTCCAAGGGAAGTTTTTTTAAGGTGAAAATGGTATAGGTACTTAATGGAATTATCTTGATGCCAATAGATGTCTACACTTGCTAAAGCTACTTAATATACTCATCCCTTCTACTTAAATGAGACAAACATTGGCTTTTCCAATGATACTGCTGTTTTCGATCTATTAATATTTCAGAGCTTATTTGCCTTAAGTTGGCAGGTACTTGTGTATGCTAGTGCAGTGTCTTGCAGGCTGACTAACTATTGCTTTTACCATTGTCACTTCTACTTTTAACTGTCTACTACGCCTGCCTTATTCTTGCAGGAAGGAGTCCCATAGGCTTCCATGAGTCTTAATACAACATGGCTGCCCCTAAAAATGTTAATAGATTGTGACAAATATGAAGATAATTCATTGCAACATAGTTACATGTGGAAATTGGTGGCCAGTCAGTATTTATTACACTGCTCATTTACTTCTCAAATAGTATTGGGCTCACTGTACAGTTCTGCATTAAAGCTTACTTAATTGCGGGGCTGGGGATTTAGCTCAATGGCAAAAGCGCCTGCCTGGCAAGCACAAGGTCATGAGTTCGGTTCCTGGTACTGGAGAAAAACAAAAAAACGAAAAAAACAAAACAAAACAAAACAAAACTTACTTAATTGCCTATATGAAGTGTATTTTCAAGTAGCTGTTAATGGTAGAGACACTCAAAATATTGGAAAGAAGTCAGGAAATACAGTTTATCGCCCAAGCTGGTTTTGGAATAAACTGTCCTTTTTATTTTTCTAGTTGGTTTTTGTACTAGATATCCATAAAAAGACTAAGTTTCATTTGAACTTCAGCATACCTTTTACAAATAATTATTATTTACCTACTACTACTGCATTTCATTTTCTACTTATAGTGCAGGAAGAAGTTATGAAAGGCTATAAAATCAACCAAGGCTATGGCAAGGTATCATCAGTGTGAAGGGTGTAGGCATGCCCTTCTGCACTATCTGATTCTCTTTGAATTGTAGATAACTGATATCAATACATGATTTAAATTGATAGGCATACAAACTGTTTTTATCCCCTACATACACAACTGATCTTTAGTTACTAATCCTATCCTAGCCTATTCCTGCTTATATCACTAGAATAAGCCAATTTTTTATTTACTTAGAGTTCATTTGGCATTAAATTTTTCAGATTTATTTTTACCCTTGAGCTAGTTGTAAAATCCTACTAGTTCTCCCACCAATTAATCCTTGATAAATATTTATCTATTTATCTTATGTTTCAATAGATCATGATTATTCTGTCTTTTTAAAAAGTATACTTTAAGCACACCCAGCCATGCAGGCGCCAGGGGAGGCAGGCAGGCTGCAGGTGCCTGCTGCAGGAGGCTGTGTGGCTGGGGAGTGCAGCCCCTTTGGGACCTGGTGCACCGAACCACACAGGAGCCCAGAAAGGCAGGCAGCAAGTGCCTGGGAAGCTGCGTGGAGACATGCTCTGGCACTTGGACCGGCTGCCACTGCACAGTCAAGAAATACCATGTCATAGAGAAGCACTGACACGATAGGCCCGCCCGCAGACGTGCATGAGCCATCTTGACAGGGAGAAACCTCTGGGAAAACATGCCACATGGTGGGTCGCTCTTGGCCCTGCCCTTGAGGGCCAGAAAAGTGTGGAGTCAGTGGAAGGGCAGCTAATGAACAAGGACTCAGAGAACACAAGAGTACCGACGCCCTAAGACTCAGAGGTAGAGCTGCCTGGGGACACAGGAGCCATTCGGGAGCTGGAAACCAGGAGGACCTTGCGCAACCTGGGGAGACTCCCCTGGAGGCCATTCTTCCCCTAACTGTACAGGCTGCAGTGGAGGAGCAAGGGGAGCTCTGGAGAGGTCTGTACCAAGACTTCATGGATTACATGGGTACCCAATATTCAAATTTTGAAGAACCGCCTTCATGGAGAAGAAACGTGTCTAGGTTACCTGCCTGGGACACTTTGCACCTGATGGTGCTGAGACTGACTAGTGGGTCAAGGACTTCATCCACATGTTCCTGCCACCGGTGTTGACAGTTGGGGAGAGGACACTATGTGGTTGAGGGATCCCAATGTGCTGGGAGGCTAGAGAGAACACCCCTCTGCTTTCTTAGACAAGAGACATTGAAAGCATACTTCCATGGATCCCAGTTTGGTAGAGGGACAAACTATTGTTACAGATATATTTGTTACTCAGTCAGCCCCAACTAGTAGAAAAAAGCTACAAAAAATGGCTTTTGCACCAGATAGCTCACTTGAGATGTTAGTAAGAATTCCCTCCTCTGTATTTTATAGCTGTGACAAGGAGGAGGCCAAGGAGAGAAAACAAAGAGAACTAGAAAAAAACAGCTGCTTTTGTTGCAGTACTAAGAGAAACAGACCCTAAGTCTGATTCTCGGGGCCCCAAGAAGAACTCATCTACTAAATTCTTCTGCTACAGCTGTCAAAAGGCAGGTCACCTCAAGAGGGAGTGCCCTAAGAAGCCCCCTGGGCCATGCCCTGACTGTTAAGGTGACCACTAGAGGTCAGACTGCCCTCTGAAGCAAAGGACCCAGAGCTCAGACCCCTCCTACCAGCTGGTCTAACAGGAATAAAGGGGCCCAGGGCATACTCTGCCTTCTCCCTCTGGCCAGACCGTTATCTTCAAGGAGGAGCCCTGCGTAATCATGACTATAGAAGAAAGAGTAAACAGCCTATTGCTGGACACTGGTGGTAGTCTCTCAGTCCTTCTTTTCAATACTGGCCTTCCTTCCAGCCATCACACCTCAGTGAAAGGAGTCACTGGTGAGGAGGTAATCTGTTATTTTTCACAACCCTTAGGCTGTAACTACTTGTTAGATCTTTCTTGCATATCTTTGTTTTCCTGAGAAACCACTTTGAAGATACCAACATGTACTACAGCAGCCATTGATAATTTCCTACCAATTTGTCCATAACTCTGTAATGTTTGTATTGTTCCTATGCTATTTTGTAATGGATGTATATTACTATGTGTTTTCCACAACAGCCATTGAGAATAGTCAATGATTATTTAATTGATCACTCAGGTATATCTCTATTTGTTTTCCCTAGAAACCACTTTGAAGAAACCAAAGTATAGTACAACAGCAATTGATAATTCTTTACCTTTTTTGTCTGTAACCCACTATTATTTGTCTATTTGCTTTCTTGAGAAACTATCTTGAAGATGCCAATAGGTAAAATAACAACCACTGATAATGTCCTACCACTTTGCCTGTAATTCGGTAAATCCCCCTATTACTATGTTATCCTTCTTTTACTATTTTAAATTTTAAAAAAAGATATATCCTATGCAGATACAAAAAAAAAGTATACTTTAGCAATTTGTGTTTTGGGGCAGAAATTTTAGATGCATATTTTAGTGTGGTTTTTGTTCTTTGCTCATACTATGTAAATCCTGAGAATCTGGCTTTCACAAAGACGTGCTCCAGAGATCAGTGCTAAATCATCCAAATGAAATCTGTGGAAGTAGGTGATATGAGTAACTTCACTGCTTACTTATTTCTTTCCTTATCTCCACAAATTAGCTGCAATCTGCAGGCATTTCTTAGCTGGTGCACTATGTGTAGCATCTTCCCAGCAAATCTCTCTTTTGCCACAGAAAGAAGTGCAAGCCGGTACATAACAAGCCTAGAGAGAGCCAGCAGTTCGTGCCTGAATTGCCACTTGAAGTGTATTTTCTTATTCACACTTGGCTGCCAAAGGAAATTGAGTGGAAGGAAGTGGAAGGAATGAAGAGCTTGATGTCAAGGAGGTTACTCCTCCAATGCCATGTATGGCTTTGAACCAAAAACCAAGATTGTATTTATAATCTCCAATGCGTCCAATACTACATTAGGCACTTCTGCATAGCCTGTTATGTTTCTTATTTCCTACATGGTTGTGATGGCCTTGCCTGATTTTGCTTGTCACAGACATACTATGTTGAAGGATAAAGATTCAATTCATGCCTCATGATGCTAAGAACAAAAAATCTTAATGCCAATTTTCTAACCTTTCCATTTATTTGGAATTTTTGGTTTGCTTCTTTTCTGTTTCTTATAATTAATTCTGAAAATCTGCTACTTTTGCCTCATTTTGAATGGATTTCCTGACTATTTATGGGGATTCTTATATATCCAAAGACCAGGTTTAGCACAAGATTTGAAGGGCTGGGGAGAGAGAGCAGGATGGGAACTGATTCCAACTTGGAATAAGCCTATGGCAGCCTGGACAAGAACAGTGTGAGGACCCAAGATCATTAGAGAAAGGGCTTCAGTTAGACCTGGATCACGAAACAGGCAAAAGTCCTGTATATCAGAACCCTCACATGTGGGTGCAAACAAATTGCATTTGAAATCTGGCTCACTACCAAGGGGCTGTGAACCTGCAGCTATACCATCTTCATTGATTCAAAATTAAAAATGAAAAAACTCAAATTATCTAGTCAAGAAAAACTGGAAAGAACCTGCAATAGCACCAAAGGAGAGATTTTTACCCTGCTCTGGACCCAGAATCTCCACTGTTGATTATGCAAAGAAAAGAAAACTTAGCATCCTTGGTAGATGAAGACAATTTCAAGAAAGGGTGCACATTGTCAATAAGTTGCTTCATGTCAACAGATGTGTAAATAGACAAAAAGCTTATGTTGGGTCATGGCTGCAGGATCAAATGAGAGATGCTCTCATTCTGTGAAGGACAAATCATGTGAATTATTTTATTTGATTATTTCAGTCCTGAGACCAACCTCTTCCCACAGGGTGTAGCCTTGAACAGGTTCACTTTGGTTCCCACTCTTACATAGATCTTGAGCTCCAGGTTTACCACTCTTGTCCTTTGTACTCACCTTTTCCTTAATTTAATTTTTAAGATTTTGTTAATACATGTTTTCAGTTCATAATGATTACATGCATCATTTTAAAACATCCAAATACCGGGTGTGGTGGAGCAAGCCTGTAATCCCAGAAATTGGTGGGCTAATGCAGGAGGATCACTGTGACTTCAAGGCCATCTTGGGCTACAGAATGAGTTTAAGCCCAGCCTGGATTACATAGTGAGACCTTGTCTCAAAAAAACATATATATATACAAATATTATTGTTAGCTTTTAAGACACTTTTTTCAGCATTGAGAAAATTCATCATGTTTAAAACTGGAAGATAGGAGCGTAGCTACATGTGGACCTCAATGAACTGGAAGTGAGTGAATGTCACTGGAACTTGTAAAGCACCAAGGCTGTGTCATTATTTTTTTTTCATAATGTGAAGCAACCAGGTACTGTTACCCACCCAGTGCTGAACATGTATGTGTACATACTTCACCTTGTGGTAGTGAAAAGTTAATTAGCATAATGCTGAAAAACATGATAATTCTGCCAAGTATCTAAAAGTGAGAAATCTAAAACCATTGTTGTAAGTGGCCTGGACTTTTCTTACTAGTAAAATCCATATGTGGTAGTTGGCTCAGACGGAGCCATGGTGTCCTAGCAGGATTTGTTTGAATCCTGTGGAAGTTGTGTGTCTGGCTTGATTCCACCACTCCTTGTATAAACAATGTCTCACTCCTATGGCAAGGGAATCATGAAAAGCAAAATTAATTTGGAGGGAGAAGAAAAGAGAATGTACCGTGCATCCCAAGCGGATGCATGCATCCAGACTTGTAAATGCCAGCCACTTGCACAGCGAGGTGAGGAAATAAATCCTTGCAGAATCATTTGTTCTCCATGGTGTGCTGGGCAAGGTGTCAGGAACATGCTCCCCAAGAGGTAGCTAAAGATTCTTCTCACAGGATATGCTGTCAAAGCCCAGTTGTCTAAGAGCCTGTGTTTTGTGTCAGTGAACTGGAGTACCTTCTAGGAGTTTATCTGGAAAAACTCTCAGATATTGTTCCGGTAGATTTATACAGGTTCATCACCTATGACTTTCTCTTTTACTTCTGGGAACTCCTCCAGGATACTGGAAGTGTTGTACAGTGGGATAAGAGAGATTCTCATGGGCACGTTAAGGGAGGAGCAGAACTAATATTTGGTGTGTTCCCAAGGTGTTCTTTTTCCTTACCTCCCTCAAAGCAACAGAACAGTCAGCGCGGAGGGTTCAGATTCATGTCAATCAAGCAATAGGATTTGGGTTTTTCTTATTTTAAGAAATAAAAGAAGGAAAACATATTAACAAAGGATTTGAAACTAGAGTGTGAAGCAAATTTTTAGAGGTGTTTGATTCTTTGGAAGTGCCAGAGGTACCTGGGCAATGCACGACAGGAAAAGAAGTACACAAGGGTATGGATGTTGTGGGCTGATGAATGAATAAAAAAAAGCAGTAGTTGCAATTTATTGACAGACAGTCAACTCACACAGAGTCTATATTTCCTATGAATATCTTATGCATAGAAGGAGAATGCATAATGTCATTGTAAGGCCCTATTATTTAAATAATTATTGAGTTTGGTTAGTTCAACTGTCTTCCAGTGCAGGTATTTCTACAAGAGCATTCTAGTCTTTGTACATATTCAATAGTCACTAGGGGTGTACAATATCCTGCTGTGAATGACATCTTACAAAATGAGGGTATTTGTTCAGTATCTTGCCAAAACTTTTGAATATCTTGTGTAGTATTCTAGTAGATTACTAGAAATGAAGTCTGGAACCTAACTATTTTACTACCACCATAAAATATCTGTGTGCAGTATTCATTTACTGTGAATATTATGAGGTTGTGACTATGATATGTCAATAGAAAATTGCATAAACGTATTTAGAGATTTTAGCAAGATTATTCATTAAAAAAAAAAAGAAACCACCTATAGTAACTCCATGTCTCCTATGGTTGACTGACAACTCGTGGTCAGCTTGTAATACCCAGCTGAACTGAACCAGTGTGGTGCTATGTGTGGGAGGCTCACCTGAGGATTGTTGCATAAGAGACAGAACAGGAAAAGAAGAAAAGATGCTGATGGGAGCTGGTACAAGCTGCTGGGAACCTGTTGGAAGATGTTGAGAAGTTGTGGGGAGCTGTTGGCTTTCCTAGAGGAGTTTTTCATGCTGGCTTTCCTGATAAACTTAGCTGTTCTCATCAGAAGAGGAGCTCAGGACCTCACTGTTACTGACTATCACTGTGATACTTTTCGGGGCACCCTGATTTTTACTTTAAGCATTGCTTGCTGGTTCCAGTGCAGATCCCTCAGCCTGCTAGCACCGATCCTTCTTCCTGCTGGCACAGATTTTCTAGCTTCCACCACTGATCTTTGGCCCTTCCAAGTGCAGATCCATGAAACAGGCCTGCATGAGATATTGTTATGGGCTGTAGGTCTCCAGGTGGACTTGTGGGAAGGATTGTTATGAGCTCTAGATCTTCAGCTGGACTTATGCAGGACATTATTGCAGGCCCTCAGCTGGATTCTTTGTTCTTTAGTGTGTGGACAGATTCCTGCAATGTCTTGTATATGATTCTTTGGGTGATTATTCTAAATAATCTTATAAAATATGTGTCCTATATTGTTTCCCTTGCAAAAACCCAAACCACAACAGTTCCCTTCTACTAGACATACCATGATTCAATAGTGCATCGCTTAAATAATTGTTTCATAGTCAGCCTAATATTCTCTTTGAACTCTACTTGAGGGAAGTTCATGTTTTGCATAATTTCATTGATTAATTTTTAATTCCTTTATATACTGAACAAAAGTGTATCAACTGCCATTACAGGCCAAGTACTGAATTAGGTGATGCACATGCAATACATGAGCAAAGAGTATCCCAGAACTCCAAGAGCTTATGTTCCCATACAGGACCTGGATGAATATGTCTAACAGGTCCAAGTTCAGAGCTATAGGACAGAAGGGAGTGAAATGAACACTCACCTAGACTCTAGATCCTGGAGGATAAGTGAAAGCTCAGAATTGTATTTCAACTGATATTTAAGAAAGGAAGAGACAGAGAAGTGGAAATATAAAAGAGATGCTCGTAGATATGGAAGTAGAGAGAATTCCATGACTGAGAGTATAACTGAGCACACTATACTGTCAGTAATTTTGTTTGACATAGCAGCTCAGAAGGTGAATGGCTGGAGATAGTAACATAGACTCCTCTATGAATAATCAGAAGTGAGGGTTCATTAAGATGAATGGTATAATAAATGCACTCACCAAAAGCAATCCAGGTGTGTGGTACATGTACATGTGTCTAAGCTGAGATAATCAGTGTTTCTTTGGGGTGAATTTATTTAAACTCTGAATTTCTCAAGGAATTAGGTATGGACCTCATATATTTATTACTTAAGAAACTATATAGGAGTTTGGAGAGGCTAAACCCAGGAGCCCAGATCAAGGAAATTCTATGTACTTACATATTATACATTGCCCTAAATTGGACCACTGGCTTCCTTGTATACTATTAGTTCTCAACATTTATCCTTACATGTATGTTCTTTCCCCCGTATAGTAATACTCAATACAGGAAGTTTAACCACTGTGTATGTAATTCAAAATGGCAGTAATCATGAGAAACACAGTGTCAAGGGGCTGGGGATTTAGCTCAGTGGCACAGTGCCTGCCTGGCAAGTGCAAGGTTGTGAGCTTGATTCCCGCTACTGGAAAAAAAAATGAAAAAAAAAAAAAAACAAAAACAAAAAAAAAAACAAGAAACACAGTGTCAGAGACTAAAGTTAAATTATCTCAATGAGTATCTCCCCTCAAAGATTGAATGTCTTCTCACTTAAGGCTTTGCTTCAAGTCTAGACCTCAATTCAAGACCTTTTTTCCATTAATAAGCTATTCTGAATGAACTAATATGATAAATTAAATATTTTCTTAGGTGAAATAATATCATCTTGATCACTTATTTTTGCATATTTGAATTTCAATATTGGGTAAAAGAAGAGTTGTACATGGCTTTCAGTAACACTATACAACATATGTAACTGCCTATTCTGACATGCCAAAGATCAAGAAGATGAAAAAGCAGCTATGACTACTCCCCTTGCTCCTAGATATTGAGTTTCTATTCCTTTAAGAGTCTACCATGGAAGAGGAAGAGGTTGCCAATTCAAGTCCTGTGTGTGCAACTTAGTGAGACCCTGTCTCAAAATGAAAAGTAAAGCAAGAGGTTAGACATGAAGGCCAGTGAAAGAGCACACCAGGATTTGATCCTCAGTACTACATTAGAAATCTACTTGGTAAAAATTAATATACAATAATAAATGAACATATTTTGTTTATAGCATGATGATTTAGTATTCTACATAATCCCCATAGCCAAGCAAACTAATGTATCCATCACCTTACATAGTAACCTTTTGTGTATATGGTTAAAAACAGTTAAATTCTACTTTTTTTCTGGCATATTATACAATATTATTAGCCAGAGTCTTCATGTTTAAGAATACTATGTGCATCATAAATGCATTTTTCAGTCTTCTTTAAGAAAAAAAGAAAGTTTAAGATTTGTCGTGGACCTTCATTTGTCTTTAAATGCATGGAATATGTGCTTTAGTTTGGGAGACGTATTGTTCCTGTCTCTCCCAGGTTTCTATATTCCCCTTGATTTAAACCATCACTGAGCTTAAATCACACAAATTCTTTATGATAATTCTTGATTCTACTGCTGTCACCTGAACACTGACATTTCGAAGACCCAGTTTGGAAAGGATGGTGGAATTTATTATAGTATTTGAAGTGCTGTCATTTCAAAATCTAAGTCTCTAACAAATTTGAAAGAGAGACCTCCCCCACTTCCTTAATTGCCAAAGTAACGCCAGAGGAAGAGTACTCTGTCTGCTTTGTAGGCTTTCCATCACTCTTGTCTGAGGTAGAGACTGATGCTATTTACCTGTGGGCATCCATCTTCGGTGATCAGTGGGAATTAAAGTAATTATTATAAATTAATGGCCCTTTCAGTTGGAAAAGGTTGGCTATTATAGAGCTTTGCTGTCATAGAGGCAGACAATTAATGAAATACACACTTATAGACTGCACCATATATCTGGTGACATTTCCAGCCACTTTGCCTTTTATTACTTTACTCTGTGTGATATGATCAGTGCTGCAGTCATGCCTTTACAGATGCCCACTAAACCTGCAGTATTTTATGGGGAAAAAATAATTTTTCATAAAAGCTTACATGCAGTTCAGTTTGATTAGGTTCTTAATCACTCTCACCTAGACTTGGCCCCTGTACTGAATTGGTTTGAACTAGTTTACAGCTATTGAGCTTCAAGCAGTAAATCCCAGGTTTTCAAGTGAGCTGTCATATAATTTAGTAAGAATGCTGATCTGCTGTTATCAGGGTCAAAAACAAGCACTTTGTAAATTGGTTTATTGTATATCACCACAGGATCACCAAATTCAATTGTCAAAATGGCTACCTTTGAGTAAGCAAAGATGAGTGCCAGATGACAGCTGCAATAAACTTGATTCTGCTCATCACATGTGGGTGAATTTGTAGGAGGCTGTTGGGTTGATTGATGCCATGTGGGTCACAGAAAGTGGAAGATATAAGTCAGCATCTCCGGTCAGCTGAGATGCAGAAGGTCACCAGAACTGGTGAATTACTCTTTGCCTGGATTTGACAAGCAGTGTTGGAGCAGCTTGACTGGATGTAGCCAAACAAGCCCAACTATGTCACTTCAGGAAGGGAACAGTGTCATTCTGAGAAGCTCCCGTTCAAGCTGGAGGATGAATAACACCTTTGCATACTTGAATCTGGAAGGTTTACTCAATTCCTGAGATGTACATGTGAAAAGAATTGTGAACAGTTCTGAAATTTGCAACATATTTATGAAGTTTCCCTGTTTTGCATTAGCAATTAACTTTTTTATGGGAGGATACCATGGCAAATGTTGGTGAAACACAAATGGAGAATCAGTCAGTATAAATATCCTTAGGAAGCATGATAAAGATGTAGCCATCTCTCAGGACTCTTCCAGAACATCTTGGTATTAGCAAAGAAGAAAACGTGTATAAAGTCAACCAAACCTATCAGATCATCACAGGGTATGGTTCCATAACTATGCATTGGTAAGAATGCTCCTGCTTTTGCTATCTGTGCTTCTTCACAATATCAGACTTTAGTTGGGTAACTTTTTGCCCAAAGCCTACAATCCAAAATACATTGTATACTGCAATGCACTACATACATTATATACAAATGGTAGCAAAATATTCATAAGAAATATCCTTACTTATGGGATGAGTGCTAAAATATTCCATTATTTTAAACCTGAATGCTGGTGGCTACATGCTGAAGGATTTCAAATCCTGCAGTGATAAAGACATTTGAGCCAGGACAAGGTGAAAGCGGAAAGTGCAAACCCCATTTGGATGCTTCTGCCTCATATTGAACCTTAAAGAGGTAGGCAGGGCCAGGTGTATCGCTCAGCAGCACAAGCACTCGCCTGGCAAATACAAGGTCCTGAGTTTGACTCCCAGTACACACACACACACAAAAAAAAAAAAAAAAAAAAAAAAAAACCTACAAAAAAAATGTAGGCAATACTTCTGCTACTTGACTGGAAATCAAGTAAGCAAAGTTATAATCAAAGGGAATTTGTGATTAAAACTGTTCTCAGAAAGGGCATGAAAGTCTGCAACTTGATACGTGTCTAGAAGTATACAGTTTTATAGAACTTGTGTATCTCTAGGGCAGACCAGAACTTGTGAATGTGCCTTTCCATCTGGAGTCTCAGATTCTTTAAGGACAAAGTCTTCTCCAGTCCCTTAGCACCAAGAATAGCGCCCAAAGTGTTAATCATGTGGCATTGCACAGTAATGGAAGGACTGCATGAACAAATGAAGAAGTGAGAAGAATCAAATGCTTTTTCTTCAATATTTATTACAAAACCTCTGTTAAGACTTATGATAAAGCAGGAGGCAGTACAAAAGTAAATAAGACAAGGTTCACCATTACTGGTTTGGAGTCTGGGAGAGGTGGGTAAAAGCAGATGGCTAGGGAATAACTAACTTTAAGTCATTCATAACAGCTGAACAGAGTAACAGCTTCCTTCTCAATGGTGGCTCAATGGCCTGGAAGAGCAGCTGCATTCTAGAACTGAAAACTGCAAAAACTGGCTTTGTCACCTTGGTTTACCTTGTTGTGAGGACAACTCTGCTGTGACCCTGGAGACTTTCACCACACAGTAGAGCCACAGTTTCCATTCAACTCTGTTCCTGAAATAACTACCCTATTCCAGTACTTCTATCTCTCTCCTGGCAAGTTTATACTGTATTCCTGCAGTCAGAAATGACCAAGAACAACCAATCTCCCTTTAATGCCAGTAGATATTTGACTCAGTCAGATTCTATGTGGGCTGTGGAAATGACCGATTCCAGTGCTCTAAGGGATTTTCTGTTAGATTTAGGACTTAATTAAGAGAAAGAAGTAGTCAATAAATGAGACATGTTACTTTAACTTCAGTTAGTGGTACTCTAGAGCTGGTACCTACTGGCTTGTGAGAACTGATTGTTAAACTTCTGGAAATTTTGTGAATCTCTTGCTAAATATAGTCATGACTAAAAAATAAAATTACATAAATTTAAAATTAAATAAGTTACATTAAAAGTAAGAAACAGAAAAACCTAATTGCTTTCTAATTATTTGATTATTAGTCATATTTTCCAGGCCTGTTGTATCTGAATGGGAAAATGGTATGTAAAGGAAGCTTCTAGAGGTATCTTCCTAATATAACATCTGTAAAAATCATTCTGGTTGCTAGAACTCAGCCACATTGGGTGTAATTATACTATGAAGATCAGTATAATTTGGACATTATATTGGAAAGTATGTCCTTTTTAAATCGAGTGTCTTCCAAACAGAAAGAAACCCCCACCCCCCCAAAAAAAAAAAAAACCTGGAGAGCTCATGTGCTGGCACAAAACTTACTCTCTAATGTCTCGTAATGCTATTGATAAGCACTGGAAGGAAAATAAAAATAACAAGCAATGGTCTTAAACCTCAGGTTAAATCGATAATCTTAAACAATCAGGATAAACACCATTGTAAACATCCAGGGAGAGAGCAGAAAGGCAAAGTTTCCTAAACACTCCGATCTCAGAACTCTGAATATCTGTATCCATCAGCATTCTTCACAGGAACCCTGCCAAATGTACATGTCTACTCATTGACATTTACACATACACATGCATGCACACACAATACCTGCATAAGTAGGCATGAGAGAGAGAGAGAGAGAGAGAGCAAAAGAGAACAAACGTTGTCATGCTCTGAAACGTTGTCATGTGATTCTGAAATCTGTGGCGCAGGCCGCCAGGCTGAAAACGGGCAACAACTGATGCTGTGGCTTTCTGAAGGAATTTGTTTCCAAGAATACCACAGTGGTTTGCACACAGTTTTTGCCTTTTCCAGGGATTGGTTGCAGCCTATTACATTACTGAGGGAAGTCTTATTTCTTTAATCAACTGGTGGTAGATGTCAGCCACCTTTATAGCCTCGTCATATTGACATGGAGCTTGTACAGTGTCCCAATCTTTTTTCCATGGTACCCTAGACCAAAAGAAATAGTAACTTCCTTTATTGTTAAATCTAAATAGTCAAGTATTTATACATTTATACAAAAAAAGTAAACATTTTTTTTCACTTAATTCTTGGTCACAGTAATTTATTAATGACTAGCACACAAACTTTTCAAAACTGTAATGAAACTGGGTACCTCCAGCCCAGCCTCATTTCATGCTCCACAAGAATTTTCACATGCTAATCATGAAGTGGACATTAAGGAAGAACTATGCTTTGCAAAGATATGATATGATTGAAAGGAATGTAGGAAATCTGATGTTGAAACTGTGAACTGTGTCCAACAAGTACTTTTTGCAATTTCCTACAGATGTCAAATTTCTCTCAAAAATTTAAAATACTTCATTTAAAACCCCCATATATTTGCAGCTGTGCCCCCGTGAGCCTTGTCAAACATTAGAGGCATTGCAAAGACAGTTGATAGCCTTGCTTTGGACCACAGAATCTCATTGCTAATATGATTTGTTGTTACTAAAATATGCAGCCATCATTTTGCTGACCTGTTTCCTAGGGATAATAAAAAAAGTTGCAGCTATTACAATTTTCTTCTGAGATCTTTCTATCAAAGTGTAAAATTAAGGCTAGGAAATAACACAAGATGTGCATATTTCTGCATGATTGTTGCTGTGCCTAAATATTACTGAATTATCTTTTGTGTAAAGTCAGTGCTTCTAAATGTCCAGAAGGTTTAATTGTAAAAATTAATAAGTTTTGTATGTACATTTAAGGCAAGGAGGAAACCTTCTATCTAAAAGTGGTCAAAGTACTTAAGATTTAATAATTTTATAATAGACATGGCCACAGTTAGATGTAGCAAAAAGAAAGGATGGTTTTTCCCACTACTGCCTGACTGATAAGCTCTCTCTCCTGCCACCAACCCTCCATATTTCTTCTCTTGCTCATTTTGAGCATAAGTTCTTTACACTGTCCAACCTCATGGCTCAGTCAGCTGCTCTAAGATGGGAACACTAAGCAGGTGGTGACCAGAAGCATTGGAGAAAGTTCTATGGAAGTTTCTCACATTATTGAGGGAAAGAAGATTTCCCACATTATTGAGGAAAATCTTCTGGGATAGGCTTCACATGTAGCACTTTGGGAGTATCCTTGTGCAACTGCAGAAACTGGTTTAAATAATTAACATCTTGGTCCCACTTTTTAAAGTTATCTTTGTAAATTGCAGAGTGAAAAATTTTAAACTACAAAGATTAAACACTTAAAAAGTTTATTAGGAAATTAACAGCATCAAAGGGTGACGGCTTATAGGTTGTTTGAATGATAAGATCCATGTAGTAGAATGTTAATTGAATTTTCTTAAAATGGAGTGACAGTTTGTACATTTCTTATTACGATGCTGAATCACTTTACTAAACAAGAGCGGCCCTGAAAGATATGAAAGGATCATTTATAATAGCACTTTACCTGAAAAAAAAAAGTTTAAAAAGCAGTTATGTGGAACTTTTGGAAACTTGAACTTAAGGAAATTAACTGGAAGTCACCTTTAAAAATACTGCTTTCCTACATTCAGCCAGTCCTGATTAGCTTGTACAGGAACTCTGTAAGATTAAGACATTCCAAATGTTAACTACAATTTAAGTTATTTTAGCTATGAGAAACTCTCACTAAAATTTCTAGAATGTTCTAGAATATTTTATTTCCCTATGCCTGTTTCCAGTCAACTTCCTAGGCTCTACAAAAACAAATTTACTAGATATGTGAGGAAACATATCATATGACAAGGAGACTACAGCCCAGTACCAGACATGCAAATTGACTACAGAGAATTCACTGGAAGACCAAAATAATTTTGACATGAATGCACAGTCTGAAGAATGCCAGATATGAAGCAAATATTGCACTGTCATCAAAGGTTTAAAAATTGAAGCTTTGTTTGTTACATCTTGCCAGGTAATTTTCACTCTTTAGCTTTTTATTTCCTACCTACCTCCTGGGAGGTCAAGGGTCACAGCTTCTCCCCATATCCCAAAACTCTGTAAAAACCCAGAGTTTTCTTGGCTGTACTCTGTGAAATGTCACTCATTCTGTGTGCTTCATTTCTGTTCTTCCTTTTTTTTTTTTTTTTTTTTGACTGAGCAATGTGAGGTTCCCAAGTGCCCTTTCTGAGGGCAGAAGTTTCAGAAGTGAACCTACAGGGGCTGGCTGTGTGGTTAACGAGGTCTTCCTGTCTGCTGCTTTTAACCACCATGCCACTCACCAAAGCTTTCAGACTCTGGGCCATCTCTGGAAGGAATAGTACCTGGCAGTATCACATTTCTGCTGTCACCACAGCATCTTGGAGTGAAAATGAACATCTGGACAAGCATTTAGAGAATGACATTGTAAAGACTGACATATAATTAAAGGGGACACATAGAGGCAGAAGCAGCCCCATCTCTTCTTTCTTGAAAACAGAGGACAATATATGATCTGGTTGTATTTCCCCACACTTATTGTGTAACATCCTGGTGGGATTCTCTTCTTCCAATCTACGAGGCCCCTTGTTTATTTTCAATCTAAAGAAGAGTGGTTACAAATGCAGGGACCAAGGGAATTCGCTGGCATTAACAAGTACCCTAAGAAGCATCAACCTATGTGGTTCCAGTTATGTGATCCTGGGTCTCATCTTGCTGGTCCTGAGCCTGGCATAATGAGTTGTTCATAGAAGGTTTCCAATTAACACTGATGAACAAAGATACAGTTAACGTAGTTTCCAAGTTTTCAGTATTTATGTTCCCTTGTCCTGATCCTCTTCATTTTTAATGGGTCTTGATATGTCTAGTCCTTCTCCAGTTCAGCTGTCATATCTAATTATATACCTAATGTATAATGAAGAACTAAAGGCATTTTGAGAAAGGAGTGTGATTGGGAAATTTTTAAAGGACAGTGCTTCCCCCCCATAAATTATAACTTTGAAATAATTTCATTACTATATCAAATACTTGTCAGTACCAGGGAGTGTTCAAGCTAAGAAAAGTTTCATATTCTTGCCATTTAGAGAAATAGGAACAAGAAGAATGAGAGCTACTTTCTTCATATGATGAAGTTGTCTTCAAGTAGGACTGAAAAAATTGTTTCAAGTCTTGTGATCTAATAGCCTCTGTCCTGTTTGTGCTGTTCTAATACTGATGTAGTCACAACACAGAACTGATAGAACACGGCCGTGTGATAATGATACTTTTTACGGACACTTGAAATTGAACTTCATGAAACTTTCACATAATAGCATGAAATGTTATTTTTTGTTTATATTTCCCAAACTCTTGTTGACAACTTCTAGAAAAACAGAGGCAGACTGTGTTAGGCATAAAGCCCTTGGTTTGTAGATCCCTGTTCTAGGGGAAAATGAAATCCAAGCAGAATGAATCTTCCTCAGCCTCTCAGACACTTGGAATCATCAGGTTGTTTGAAGGATATCAGTGGCCAGGTTTTCAAGATTTAGGAAATCAAAGCTGTATTTTGCTTTTGACTCATTAGAGTTCAGTTGGGGCTTTTTTAAGTACTGAGGGTTTAACTCAGGACTTTCCCACTGAACTACATTTCCAGCAAGTTGTTTTGCTTTGTTTTGTTTTCTTTTGTTTTGCTTTGTTTTGCTTTGCTTTGTTTTGTTATTTGACAGAAGACCTCACTAAGTTGCTCAGTTTCCCCACGTGGGGTTGAACTTGCAAGCCTTTTGCCTCCATCTCCCAGAGGGCTGAGATTATAGGCAAGTTCCATCACACCTAGCAGAGATGTGACTTTTGGTCAAAAACTGACCAAAATAATATAAACATTTTCTTTTATCCTGAGGAAATAATTCTATAGCATTTGTGATATTTTTGAAAGAATCCCCATAGATCTACATTCTTGAAATTAGATCTTCTTAGAAACATTATAATCTCTTATAATTCCAAGAATGCCAGCATTTCACATGAAGCAGAAGAAAGGTAATTAGTTCTTGGTGGAGTAATATTATACCACATGATTTCGAGCAGTGTGTGTGTGTGTGTATACGTTGAGGCATCGGGTGTCATGGAAGTATATCTAACATGCTGCCTCACTCATTCAGAGATGTATTAGATTACACTGTTCCTAGAAATGGACATATTCCCAAGAAGACAACTCATTTCCTTTCCTCTGTATTGGATAGAGAACTACAGACTGACAAACCCAGAGGACCAGGGAAATATCTGAAGCTGATGAAGCTGATTTGCAGGTGGTCATGTACTCTGCATCATGAGGAACACTAAACTAGAATCAGTTTTTGTTTCTTGAACTTTTTGAAGATGACTGAAAATGAAAAGCATTATTCAAGAACCAGGACAAAAAAGTGGGAGTGCTTTCTACTCCACCTCCATGACAGAAATCAAAGAATTTACTGAAAGCCATGAAAGCATTGACCAAAATGGAATTAAAGGAACTTATGTCATCAAGAATCTGGGTGATATGCATAAACCCAGTATTGGGTACTCTACCGATGATGGCTCCTTTGGTGGAAATATTTTCATCAATTCACTGCCCTTATCAGTATGTTCTACAGGAAGTCCAATTTTTTTTAAATATCCATGGATATGAAAAAAGATGATGTGATCAGAATCATCATTATACTTCTCTTATTTTTAAGGCAAAATAAGTTATAAACATTATTGTAAAACTTATTGGGCCACTGAGAGATTTTGCTTGTGCATATATTTGTGTGTGTTTTTGTCCCTATCAGTCAGGTTGGAGAGTTTATAAAAGAAAGTTAGGGATTGGTGGACCATTTGTTTTTGGTAGAAGACTCATACATTTCTGGTGTAAAACCTGCTTCTTGGTGGGATGTGGGCATCAGAATCACTTTGAAAAGAATTTCAAAATTCAGTTTGTTCTAGGCTCTTCAATTTGGTGGTGTCAGTCCTTCCTGTGAAAAGTTCTCTCCAGTAAGCCTGTAGTTGAACAGATTTGGATAGCACTTACTGTGGTGGGAACAATGGTGTGTCGAGTAAGAAGGAAGAACCTATCACAGGCTGTGGGGTTGGGTAGGGAATTTGGGAGAGGATTCAAAGAATCAAGGAGTCAGCCTAGGTTGGGTGCTGTCACAAAGTGGGAGATATTCCATAATATAAGCAAATTTTATCATAAGGGTTCACAATAAATCCAACCCAAAACTTGGGAAACTAATACAAAGCTAAGTGTGTATGTGATTAAAAAAAAAGAGAAAATTTCAGTGTGTCACTTTTGCCAAAAAGGCGGCATTTGGTATTTTTTGGATGACACACTGACCTTGTTTTCTGAGACAACATTATGCAGTGTTTTTGCTTGGTGTCATTTCTTGGTGGCGTCTGAGTCATTTTGTTGGTTCCCAATGACAGTTTACATTCGGGGGGAGAATATGAGGACCCATCTGGCTTCCAAACGCCAAGGGCAGCTTGGTTTTCTTTCTTCATTTCTCCTGCATGCTTTCTTCTTTGGCAAAGCTAATGGCTACCATTTTTTCATGATGCACTTCCAAGCTTTTATTACAAAATATTTCAATCATATAAAAAAGTAAAAATAATATATTAAGCATCGTGCACCTATCAAACAGCTTACAAAAAGATTACAGATAAAAGCATTTGAACATTTTCCTCAGAACCTAATCCCTCTTAGGAGGAAACTATTAACCTGAATTTGATGTTTATCATGCTTGAGAATGATGTATTTCCTTTCCCTTTAAAAACAGATGTGTAATTTTATGGTCTCCATTCCTAAGAGTTGTATAAAATCTAACAAATACATACTTTTGATCATTTTTATAGTGATGTTATTCTAAATAACAGCTTAAGTTACAAATGATGTAAAGAATCATACTTTACACGGGTATAAAAATGCACATTTATATGTACTGTTAAACATTATAAACCAATTGTAATCATGCCATCTAGTACCTTGTTCATTTGTTTTAAGTGCTCTACAGTGACTTTAATCTCAGGGGCAATTTGTTGATTTTATTCAGTAAGACATTGAGTGGATTTTCGCTCTTCCCCCCAGAGACGCTGATAAACATTTTTGACACAAAGTGACCTGCATCCAGTGGAAATTCACATTTTATGCCATAACAGACCATTTTAATTTCATGAAGCAAAGGATTGACTTCTACTTGCAAATAGCACTAAAGCAAGCAACGCTGTCAAAGCAAGTGGCCTGGTACATCTAGAGATAAACCTGCTGCGTTAAATGAAAGACCTTCGTTCGCTTTGATTGTACATTTCTGTATGGCACAAGCATTAATTAAATCCATCAGTGGTTTCTGCCTTCCAGGAGAACATTTTCTGTCTGAAAAGAAATGTCAACTGAAGATGTGTGGCACAGGGGACCTCCCATTAAAAACACGGTCGCTTTCACTCAGAGAGAAGCTCATACTTGCTGTGCCCACTTACAGACAGTCGGGGAGAGAACATAAGCATCTCTTAATATTCCCACAGCCTTCCTGACTAACAGAGCCTGGGGAGGGGGACTCTTGCACCGTTCAAGTTTCCAAAGACAAGCACACTTAAGACTCTGACATTTGTTTTCACCTGAAGTTACTTGGGACATTTCAAATGAAAGCAGGAAAACAAACAAACAAGGCTTGGAAGGTTTTGAAGCGCTGTCCCTTATCTGATAGGAAAACAGAGACCAAGTAGAGCATCAGCCTTAACTGAACTCCACTAGGTGCTTGGATGGCACTGCGTTCATATGTGAGGCCCAGAGAGAGTGTGGGGCAGATGGCTGGAGAAGTACATGGGATGAGTGCCCCAGTTTCCAAGCAAAATATTCAGACGGGTAAAATCTACCCAAAGTCCTGTACTGATGTCTCCCTCTTTCTCATTGCAGGGGAGCACTTAAGAATTTGTCCTCAGGAATACACGTGCTGCACCACAGAGATGGAAGACAAGTTAAGTCAGCAAAGCAAGCTGGAGTTTGAGAACCTCGTGGAAGAGACGAGCCATTTTGTACGTACTACTTTTGTGTCGAGGCACAAGAAATTTGATGGTAGGTGAAAGAGTTTGCACTTTACTTTGTTATTGGATGTGTTTTCAGTGTGAATGGTGCCATTATCAGAAAAGCGTTTCTGAAGAGGGTGCTGTTCATTCCTTTTTAAGCATTTCTCGTAGAGTCTATTTTTAGACAAAGCGTAAGCTTTTCTTGAGAGTAAGTTATACTTTAGTATTCTCTTGGGAAAATATAAGTTAACAAAGAGCATTTTTGCATTTGTGCTTTGCCTCTGAGGTTTATCCTAAAAGATTTACCTCACTTTTGCATTATTAGAGTGATTCTAATTAAGGTTTTTCACACTATAGCTTTTCTTCAGTTTTCATGAGTGGATTTTCTTAAAAAATTGTATTACTTAATATGAAATATAGCATCACTTGTAAGAGGACAGGCTTGTCCTCACTGTCAGTGCCATGGACTCCTTTGCTTCTTTGCTATTTTGATGGTCTAACACATTGTACCTCACAGTTTTGGGGTACTCTGCATTGAAGTTAGACCCTCCCCTGTTTTTCATGTCATAAGCACTGACTTCATATCGATATTTTCTCTGCTAATTGAACATTTTCATTGGAAATCACAAAGAGCACATTCTCATCAGAGCTTCGGAAAGAATTCAACTACATTTTGATGTTTCAGAATAGTGTTAATATAGCTGGAGATTAATGTTTTGCAATGATATGTAGTTCTTACCGTCCTAGCAAGTGAATGTGCCTTACTGTGATGCATTCTGAGCTTGACTTGCAAGTTTTGGCAAGCTTCGGAGGGCCCTATTGGACACAGGACGCTGCGCTCCAGCAACAGAGGTGCTATTCATTTTCTTCACGCTCTCCAGTCAACGCACAACAGAGCCAGTGAGAAAGCTTGCCAGCTACTTTCCCCACTCCTTTTTCTCTGTGTAGTAGGTAAAATGTTCCACTTCATTGCCGCTTTAAACCATTATTGTAACAACGGTTTCTTTCAGTTTAATTCCCTGAGTTATAACAGACAGGTCCACAGGTGTTTTCAGTGTGCGTGACAATGTGACGATTTACATGGAAGTGTTTGGTATTTAGCCTGTACAACACCTTCACATCTTTTCGTCATTTATTGCTCATGTATAACTTTATCTGTGGCCACTTATGAAAATAATTCCCTAGGATGTGCATGTTGGTCCTTAATTGCAACTAGGGAAAACTTGGTGTTTGCCATTTATTGGCTGATTACAAAGCCAGCGGCATTTAGGAACCCCTGGTAGGGTGTTTTTGGGCTGACTACAATCTATCATTTCAAACTGAGCTGAATTAAGACATCTTGTCACTTGTAACTGGAAGAAGGTATATGTGATCTGCTGTTGCTGATTTTTATTTATATCTTTGGAAAACAACTCTAACACATTTGCAAAACTCCAAAAATGCTGAAATAATTCCAGGGCAGTATTCACAGTGGCTAATATATATTCTTTTTAAGAAAATTCTTATATATTAGGTGGATTTATGGAGAGTTGATTTCTTAGACAAGTGAAGCTATTCAACAAGACTGAGGTAGATACTTCATATTATTATCATATCCATAAATTTTAGTAGCTCTGGGTCTACAGTACTTCATCTCAGATCGCTTTTGTCTTATTAAAGAAACCACTCTCTCTTTCTCTATCCTTCTCTTTTCACAGGTTTGTTTTAAATTGTTCTAATGTACTTAGGGCCATGATGTCAATCAGTTTGACACAACATTGATTTTGCTAAGATTAGATCTGCCATAGGTTAGAGAGAAATTCTTTAGGAACACTGCATTAGGCTGTCATGGCAAAGAAGTTAAGTTTGTTTTTGTTTTTGTTTTTGTTTTTCTTGATGAAGGTTTCAGAGTTAAACAAAAAATCTAAATGTATTCCTGGTAAATCATGTCTTGAAAATCTCATTCTTAAAATAACAATAACACCAACAATAATAACAACAGTCATCACTATGATGATGATGTATCAATTTAGAAGTCACCATCATGATTTCTGCCCTTTTGGCAATTCTGACACACAGTAGTCTGATCTACTTTCTTACAGCACAGAGGTGTTCCTGCTAGTGGACCTTTTAGGAGTGATGTGTTGGGGATTGAACCCAGACCCTTGGCACTTGTTAGGCATGTGTTCTACCATTGACGTACATCTCCAGCCCTACTGACTTAAAAAAGCACTACCCCATGACATGTATTAATGGGTATCATTTGGTGAGAATGTAGAGAAATGGTCTAGGATCAACTGTACAAAATAATCTGAGCTTTATTTTTTCGTGTAACTTCAATGGTGTTTATGAAGGACTTTGAGTTTCTTCTTAGTAACTTTAAGTTTGGTGAATCATTTTGCATTATTACTGGTGTCTATTTTTTTTTTCTTCTCTCTGCCAAACACCACAGGTAGCCAGAAGTTCAAAAGCAAATCAACACAATCATATTCAAAATGCAGCCAAAAGGAAGGTCATTTCTGTGCACCCACTCGTGTAGCTAGAATTTTGTGTTTAGCAACATCTGAGCTGTCAGACTGGCATTTGTATGTAAAATCTCACAGCTTGCGTGCTTCTGGATCTTAGGAAAAGGAGAACGACTAAGCATTCTGACAGTAGTCTGAGTACTGAGAGGTAATTCCTGGTGCTCTTCCCTCACCCTTTTCGTGCTAATGCTATTTATCAGGGATAAACTGCAGTGGAAAGTCAGAGCTGTTAAGGGGCAGAATGAGGATTCTGGGCCAGGCTGAGCATACCTGGATTCCTGTTCTCAGCCACCTTTACCCCAGAGTTCTCCCAGGGTTTTCCAGTCCCCAGATGTGCTGTCATTTCATGGTCATTGAGCTATCCCTCTCTCTCCCCTACCTGTTCTGTCCCAGTTGTTGTGGGGAGGAAGTGGGAATAACTGTCAGAGAGAAGTGCAAGGGGATTTTTTAATCCTTAAAAAAGAAACTTACTCACCTAAATATAGTCCAGCCCTCAAAGAGCCGGGAGCCTCAGGGAGGAAAAGGACTTGCCAAGTTTCCACCAAGAACGAGGAAACCAAGTTTATAATTCCGTGCTTCCATCACTCTTCGTAATGTTATAGAAAATCAGGATTGGTTGAAATTCTAACTAACTGTATTTTTTTGAGTAGACAGTGGCAAAGACTTAATGATATTTCTTTATCAAGGTAGTAATTATATTGATGGGTAAAGAACCTGAGAACATTTCTTGTAAAGATAAAAAAATTTATTTAGTTGGAAATTTTTCTTAAATTGAAGAGGAATATTACAGAGTCATTGAAGGCACATTACTTATTCTCCTTGCCCCATAAAACCTACTGGATTCTATCTTAACATAGACACCGGCACACTATTCTCCAAGAATATGTTTGTGGAATACGGATTATTCAGAGACAGAAAAATGTGCAGAAATGGATATTTCACTCTGTTTTTCCCCCTCTGAATTTATTTGAGCTACAATTTTTGCAAATTGGAGCTACATACGAGGTTTTAAAATTTAGTATATTCTTCTTGATCTTATTAGTTTTCTTTTCTTGCTGGTTGTTATTTATGTATTTTAATGATATACATTTGTCCAGAGATTCTGGCAGCAAGTGCATTTTAAAAATCAAAATAAAATTAAAAAATGCACCGTAATTTCCAATCTCAGGAAGAATGTATTCTATAGTAATTCTCTCAGAATACCCATTGCACTGAATGTGGAAATAATTTATATACAGAAGCATAGTATTTTTATGCTGCAAATCTGTTCATGTTTTCTTTTTAAATATCATTTCTCATCTATATACGGTAGAGATGACAATATGTAATGACTTCTTTAAAATATAGCCTAATTTTCTCAGAGAATACACTTATATGAAAAAGAAAAACCCCTAAGTAGTTTTCCATATGGTGGTAAAATCTTCCATATTTCCTGTCACGTGGGTAATATTTTGTGTATGTGTGTATGTGCATATGTATGATTTGTACTTGAAAATGTTTATTTAAAATCCCATATAGAGAAGACACATAGCTACACATACTATAGATAAAAAGATGATTTATAATGACTAAAATATGATCATTGTCTGTCCAGAAATTTGCCTTTTCAGGAAACATAAATGAAAACTAACGTAAAAAATAGGATTAACTGTACCCCTAGGTAGGAGTCCATTGGAAACAGAGAGAAAGGAATGATAAACCACAGACCAGGATGCATACAGAATATTTTAAGATTATGATAAAAGGGGCTGGGGATTTAGCTCAGTGACACAGCGCCTGCCTGGCAAGCACGAGGTCATGAGTTCAATTCGTGGTACCAGAAAAAAAAACAAAAAAGAATAAATAAATAAATAAATAAGAGTATGATAATTAAAAGACTGGCAAGAGGAGGAAAAGAAGTTTAGAGGTTTGTATGCATAGCCACAAAGTCCTTAGGACTTCTCATCATAGTTGTAGATTTTTCTCCCAACAGTGTAAAATTACTAACACAGCATTTATCTGTTATATACACATTCTATAGGAATTTTTTATCTCTTTTTCTGGCTACTATTGTTTTTGTTTTCTTTTGTTTTGTTTTGTTTTGTTTCTTTCTGGTACCAGGAATCGTACTCATGACCTCATGCTTGCCAGGCAGGTGCTGTATCGCTGAGCTAAATCCCCAGCCCCCTACTATTGTTTTTTGAACAACCAATCTCACAATTCCAGGGCATGAAAAGAACCGTTAGTCCTTCTTTAGTACATCTTTGGTCTTACTGTTGTAAGATGTGCTCAGCTTGGCTTGACTCTAAATGAGGGATTCATGTTAATGGGATCTAGATGTCACTCATTCATTTGGAAGCAGAACTATAACCTGGGCGCATTCTTCTTTTTGTGCAGTTTGAAGACTCTAAGACAGACAAGTGCAAGCAGGATGCCCCTTAAATCTTAAACAAGAGTTGGCACTCTGTCTTGCCAGATTTAATAGGCCAAAGTAAACCTTGTGGTCAGTTCCCCACACTATTGGGGTGGGAATTCTACTACTCCACGGAGGTGGAGATGGAGGAAAGAGTGAGTATTCCTGTATCACATACTACTAAAGTTCTCATCTGGGTTCCTTTTGCTCCACACAAACAATATTTTCCTTACCATATTGGCTTTTTAAAAATGAGTTTCCCAAGAATTTAAGAACAATAAATATTAAGAAAAAGTAGAAACATGCAGGCACAATTGTTATACAATGAACTTTCCTATCACTAGTGTACGCACCAGCGAATACATGCGTAACCACTTGCACACTTGCAGTCGTGCTTGTACATGCATGCACTTGACACTTTCATATCATTACAAGAGTAAATTGAGGTAGGATTTCTTCTGTTATAGGTCACCTTTATCATCATACAAAATAACAAGTTAACTTTAATTCATAAGGGTTATAATGCTAGTCACCACAGGAAGTAATCAGCTGAATGACTCCTTTACATTTGCTAGGATATCAGCACTGACATGCATTTCATATGTAGGACAATCGTCTTAGCAAAATGTGTTAAAGTGAGTTTTAGAAATTAAAGAAATGGTCTTATTGGCTTTGCAAAATAATCTGACCGTTTTGCCCAAGGGGAGACCTTCCAAAACTGAAAATCAGCCAACCAAGGATTTCACTTTGACAGAGCTAGGGAACAGGTTTATAAATCACAGATGCCTTGTGTTTGTACAATGTTGGGCAATGATCTGTAATAAGGGAGTCCTTTAAATGCAGTGCACGAAGAACCCTGATTTTTCTACAAGTGAAATTTGTCTTCCTTCCCTTCCTTCCTTTACTCCTCCCACCCTCCCTCCCTTTCATCATTCCTTCCTTCCTTCCTTCCTCCCTTCCTTTCTTTTATTTCCCCTTTAGACTTTGGCAGATCTTTCAAACCTAAGGATACACACTGTGAATCAACCATTTCATGGCGTCTGTGAGGTACTACCAATCATTTTCTAATTCTTAGAACCGTACCACACACCTCAACATAACTTAAAATATACCATGCTCCCAGTGTCATTGAAATATTATCATCTTATTATTACCAATTCCCTCGTATGGTGGCTTTGCTGAGCAGCTGTTTCACAGACGAGCCAATTTCTTTTAAGTATTGCTCTATCAGACTCTGAAACCAGCCGTACCAGAAGGGTTCTTGGTCATGAATGTTAATGAGCACACAAGTATCTGTTCCCTGACAGAGACTCGCTAATCCTTTGAGTAAGGACGGGTAAATTGCAGGAGAAATTTTACCTTACTTAAATTGATCTGCCACTGAATAGAGAAAACTGATTTCCTTATTTTAATGAAAATCAAGAAAAATATTTAATGGGACTGTAAATTAGAGCTCACAGGCAACATTTTCATCATTTGACCTGAGAATGCAATAGCTGAGAGTAAACTGGTCTGACTCCATGGCACGTAGAACACCAGTGAATCCATTGTGTCATCTTAGTAGTGAGGTGCAGTTGGACACGCAGGAGGATTCACGTGTTCTCTGTCTGGGAGTAAATATCACAAAAGACTTGATTTTCCTTGATAACAAGGAATGAGAATAAAACCTTTTCCATTCTTCTATTGAGATCATATGAAAATTTCATTTTTCTAAACAAATAAAATGATAAAGACAGAAAAAAGCATCTGTGTGCATATAAGACACTAAGGTTTAAAAAATAATAGTTTAAGTGTATTTTTATCCAAAAACAACTGTGTACTGATGAAAGCCCTGAGGGGGCAGACAAGACCCGGATGTACAGAAGGTGGCCAATCTTGAAGGTAGATCATGGTCTCCATGGGGCTTATTAGGGTATTCTGGTTTTGTATAATTTCTAAATACTCACACTAGAAAAATTTTTAAAGAGCATGTACAGTACTGAAGATTTCAAGGCAATGAATTAATGATGACAGAGAGCAATACCCATCGGTTTCTCATTTCTTGTGCATTCCATAGTAAATGACACAGAGAACACCACTTTCAAGTTGCAAAGATAAATATTGCTCGCTGGACCAAAACTACTTTCTGCTCCCATCAAAGTTTCTAATATTCTTGTGCTGAAACTGACAACTCTGGTACGTAGGGGCTTGTAAAAATAGTTCTCTATCTCTAGCTCTCCTTCTCCAGTCTAATTGAAATTGTGAAATTCTTGCTTCGAAGAGATAGGGACCCTAAGATAGGCAGTGTGCTTACTATGGTTTGGATTTTGAATATTCCTCCAAAGCCCATGTGGTAAAAGCTTGGTGGCCAATGACTGGTGAGAAATGGTGGAAGCCTTGAGCATGGGACCTAAGAGGAGACATGTATGCCACTGGAGCTATGAAGGGGACTGTGGTTTCCCAACCCCTTCTAGTTCTTTCTTCTGCTCCCTGGCCATAGGGTGAATGGTTTTTCTCTTCCAAATGGCTTTGCCATGATGTGCTGCCTTCCCACAAGCTCAAAACAGCCGGTCCAATTGGTCATAGACCAAATCTCCAAAACTGAGAGGAAAAAAATAAATATTTTATCTTTCTAAGTTCATTATATCAGGTACTTTCTTATAGTGATGGGAACTGGACTGATACCATGTACCTACATAAGTTCCTGGATTCATGAGACAGTGTAAGACATGTAATAAAAATCATTACCACTGATATTTCTATAGCATTCAGCATTTACTCAGTGAGTTTTGGTTGAATGATTCATAGCAACAAGAGCTAATGTGGTTTGACATTTGAATAAATCCAAGGAAGAGTTTGTTTAATAATTAATTTTCTATGATTCTAATTATTTCAATATTAGGGAAAATACCTGAACCAAAAGAGGAGAAAGTTGTAGATCAGCTAAGAACACTGCATGGTAAGTAAAGCTCAGAAAAAATATTAAATCATTCATTGTAGCTTCAAAATTTATCATTCTTTCAAAACATTTGTTATACTCACTAAGTAGGCAAATGCAATTCTTGGGCTGACCACAGAGAGTAGTTTGTGATCTTCACCCTGCTTCCTTCCTACCTACAAGTTTAATGAAGTAGAAGCAACTTGAGAATGAATGGCAAACTTTGGAATAAGATTCTGGAAATGGGATCTCAAAGATCTTTAAATGTTTGAAGATTTTTTTCTACATAGTTTTCTTTTATTTCTGAAAATTTCTTTGCATATTTTCTCCCCTTAAAAGCATAGTTCTATGGTCAGTACAGGTTTCAATTCTTTTGGGCTTCCCTCTCCCCTTCTAAGCACTTAGTTACTTGACATCTAATTATTTTTCACTTATTGAATGTTCTTTTAGTTGTACTCTTTTAAAAAATATGATTCATTGCATATTCTCTGTTGAAGACTAAGCTCATTAAGTATAGAGATTAGATCTCCTATTCCTATTTCATCTTCCTATGCTTGCCTTAATCTGGAGCATATTTAATATTGCTACTGTGCTGTCTGACTATGGTATCAACCTGTACAGACCCAAGGGCACAGAGCAGTTAGATGAACTACTTAAATTCCTATAATAAATGTGACAGGAGAAAATAGGAAACCTCAAGTTCTAGTTATCTATTGACTCTTAGGGTCCATAATCCTGGGAGTCATATTTGATTTCAGCGGAATTTGTTCCAGTGAATTTAATGGAACTAATTTTAAATTCTCCTGACAGAGATGATATTTACTTAGAGTGCAGCAAATAGACGCCCCTATTTTACCTTAAAACGCAGGATGGATGTGTTCTCTATCTCACTCTGTCTCTGTATATCTCTCTCTCCCTCTCCTCTCTCTCTCTCTCTCTCACACACACACACACACACACACACACACACACACACACACAGGAATAAGGCAAGGCTAAGAAGGAAACACTTCTCTGGGAGAACCAGAATATCCTGCTTTCTGATTTCAACACTGGAGGTTATGATTCTTTGGCTTGGGAGAGACTCACAAATCTTAAGTTTTGGATAAGCCTCTTCCATTTATGAAGCAAGCAGTCTCTGGGCCACTGAAATTAACACTGATTTAAGTAGAGCTGAGATATTAGAGCTGGGTACAAAAATTTGACAGAGATTTTTAAATGTTTGTTGTGACATATAAGCATCAGTATAAGGTCAGCCAATAACATGTCTCCACTCTCTAAAGGGTATTTAAGCACCTGTCATCCATAAGAGTTTTTTGTACATTAAACAAGTCTCTTTGTTTCTTCCTGTATTTACAATAAATTATGTCCAACATCAATATCTCATTGGATCTTTTGCAGGTCAATACCCTGCTTTCTCATTTGAATTTCCAAAAACTTGTAAGGAATACAGAATTTTCTTTTTTCTCTTATTTTATAGTTCCTAGCTTCTAATTTCACAGTTCCTAAAATATTTTGATTTTCTTAATCATTATTTCTGCTAAAATGACGCTTTATGAAACCAAAAAACTTTGAATAGTAATATTTTTAATTTCAATGTTGTGTGCTTATTGTATAAAGCTTGAGTAATTTAAATTGAACACACTCAATGATTTTAAATGGCATTAATTTTATGCATGACTGAGGGAAAACAATAAAAAAGTACTGGTCTTTGAAAAATGGAGTAAAATGTAACATTTATTAATATCGAGGCTTTCATTTTATTTTATTAACTTTTACATTTTATTCAATTAACTTCTATTAACTTCTAACTTCAATTAACTATTTTATTAACCATTAAATTTTATTCAATTAACTTCTGAAACAGTTTTCTAAATAGGAGCTCTTAATTCCTGTGTTCAGTTTAAAATAAAAGTAAAAAAAGACTTGAGGCCCTGAAAGACAAATGTGATCTACTGTTTTGCAGAGATAGTATTTCTATCTCCCATCACACTTCATAATGTTTTACCAAAACAACTTGGGATTCTTTTAGCATCCTGAAGTTGACAGCCCCTATCTTGAGTTCAAGAACATGCCTGTCACCCTATGGTACAGGTGCATCTGTGCTGTGTGATATACTACATCAGGATTTATAATGAAGAATAGGTCAAGGCAGTCCATAAAACAAATCTTCTCATACAAGAATGACTTAAGGATACTAGAGAATTAAGGAAAGTCAGAGCATAGAATTTGAAAATTTTTAAATGTTCACCTTGATCAAATTTCGATCTTTCTGAATTTTGTCAACTTGATCAGTAGCTAAGTCAGTCTTGTTTTTGTGTCACAGAACCCCAGTACCTGTTTGTTAGGGAAGTTGATATCAGCTCTATCCTTTTATGTCTTCAGGGAATTCCAAGCCCCTTTTCAAACAGAGGGGTTGCCATTAGGCAAAATGTTTTGCCTATTTTAAGATTTAGCTTCTGTTTGTTTTGTTTTGTTTTATTTTGTTTTGTTTTTTGGTTCTGGGAATCAAACTCAGGACCTCGCATTTGCCAGACAGGAGCTTGTGCTGCCGAGCTATATTCCCAGCTAGCTTCTGTTTGTTGCATGAGACTCTGAATTGTGTCATAAAACTGAAGAAATTGGAGAGTCACTTCTCATTGATATGTGCTATATTTTTAAATTGTTTAACACATTTCCTGAAAGTGTGTGTATGTGTTGAATGGATGTGTATGTCTAATGCTTGAGATTATTTTTTCTATTTGCTGAATCTACATCAGGTAGCTATTTTTTCCCATATAGATTTCAGGTGCTTCACTCATTCTTCACTGTTGGGGAAGGGTGTCCTGTTCTCGAAATATTATGTTAAGTTCTGTTTTAGAAAATATACACTGTCAACAGCACAGACTGTATGTGGTAGACAAGTATTCAGATATAGCATGTGCATTTTATTGACAAAGTCTATGAGCAAAACATTTCTTCCTTTTCAAAATGAGTATAATAACGTCTGTTTTGAAAATTCAGTGGATACGAGGAGTCTAGCAAATGTCTAGCAGACGAGCACTTATTGTATGGTAGCTGCCCTCTGCTATTCCTCTTGTCATCATCCTCCAGCTCACTTTTCCTGAAAGTGGTGACAGCCTCACAGAAACACTTAGACGAGAATAGAAGTAACTGTGAGGCTGCCTGGGGAAGTGGGTGAAAATACAGATAAAAGTCTCAGAATAGAATCAAATAATTTTAATATAAGAGGGCTATAAGTGGTTTTATGAACAGAAAAAAAAAAAAAAATGAAAACTCTCCTGAGAGTGAGGAAGGCTTCAGAGATGTGCAAATATGGTGGATGGCTGGGGGCTGGGGACTCAAGAGGGAAACCAAGACATGTCCATGTGGAGAAGCAAAGGATGCTGGAAATGACAAGGAACGGAACTATCATTAAGGTCCTTGAGAGTGTTTTCAATGTGAAACATTCAGCTTATTCTCTGAGGATCAATGGGTGTTCTTGTTTATATTCATTTCAAAAGTTGGCACTAACGTTTAGTTTGAAGTTAGTGGACAAAAATGAAAATCCCTGTTGAACACCGTTTCGCAAAGTTTACACCATGGGGTTTGTTCTGTTTAATTGATGGCTGTCAGCAGGTGTGTGGATTAGACAGTGAAATCCCTTCAGTTTCTTCCCATGTCTTCAACTGTGCAAGCCAGTGTAATATTTTTAGTTAAGTAAACTGGGGATCTGTGACTGAGTTAGATTTTGTATGGTCCCTATGTGAGAATTGTTTTCACTGAGGACTGCTTAAATCGTGCATGCAAGTCAGTTTCTACAGTGATTTGTGGGGAATAGTAGGATGAGAATTGGTCTGCTCTTTTCCTGTGCTAGTATGTTCTTTGATTTCTCTCAGAAATGAAGGTGTATTATGCAATAATCACAATTTTTAAGTGGCTCATGTAATTATGAGCATAAACATTAAGAAACCAGGTACAGCATGGCACATCTGTAACTTCAACACTCTGGGAGGCTGAGACTAGAGAATCACAAGTTCAAGTTCAGCCTAGGCAACATTTAGTTACTGCACAAGACACTATGTCAAAATTTAAAATTTAAAAAAAAAATGGAGACTGTAGCTTAATGTGAAGGCCCTGGATTCAGTTCCCAATATCCCAACTCCCATAGAAGAAAATTAAGTAATTTTTTTCCTGTTATAAGATCATACCACATGTACCATATCTCTAAGCTTATAAAAGTAGTTCTATTGGTAAATTTTCTCCTGATGTTGTCAGCTTCCAGTTGCAAGAACAAATTTGTATTGAAACTACTACATCTATATCTCACTTTGTGATATGTTACATTTTTATTTTACATACCTTGCATCTGGGTCCTGCCAGTAGCATTGTACATAAATATATAGTGCAAGGATAATGCTATAAATATTCTAACCAACAGTGGTGTGCACGTAACTGTTGGTAATAGGCCAGCATATGTAATGAATTGACTTTTCTCAGTAACAATTCAGTACACATCCGACTTGGTAAATAGATCTTTGGGGACAGATGCATAAAAACAGCCCATGCACTGGTTTTTTTTGTTGTTTTTTTTTCAAATCATTAGAAAATCCAGAGCCTTTAGAGCTCTGATAAAGTCTCCTTTACCTAAGAACATGCATATTTATTCATTGTATATTCATATAGTGTTTATTAAACACCTATTGGTTTTTCTCAGCTATATTTTGTAAAATCTTAAATTCTCTTTTAAAAGGTAAAATTCTTAAAGGCAAAGAAAGTCTTCATTTGTTCCCGGTTATTAGGGACAGAGCGATACGTGATAGCATGGGAAACTCTTGAATGCTGCTATGAGCTATGCATTCCTGGATGACTACTGGTATCACTTTGTCCTTCGGTTCACTAACTGTGGCTGACGTCAAACCAGGTTCATTTGTGCCAAGTTCCTGACAAGGCCAAGACGCTAAGATCCCTTAGAACAAGCAGCACCCAATATCTCCTGCACCCCTCACAGTTTCTTGCCACAGGAATGCTGTTCCTTTACTGCATGGTCTATAGAGAAAACGCCTGTGCTCACCTGTGGGATAGCCCAGTCTCTGACTGAGTTCTTCATTGCGGTCTCTTAGTTGGATTAATCCAGCCCTGCTCTGTTCTTGTCCTTATCTGAGAGGAAAGCATTTTAAGGGCCATTTGTTTTAGGTAAATCTGAGGAGTGGATTGTGAAGAAATATTAATAAATAACAATATATTTTCCTTCTCCATGAGAATTTTACTGTGTACAGCATAGCATTTTGATACTGTGGGAGAATTATGAATGCTACCTTGAAAACAGACCGGAAAGGTCAGTTCTGTGTTTTCTCACTAATGTCAAACCCCAAATGGAGCTTTATGTTCTGCCTTCTTTGTCCATTGGCTTCATTCATACGTGTTTGAATAGAAAGCTGTCATTGTCAAATATCTTAACCTTATATGCCATGACTTTTAAAAACAAGTAATTAATATAATGAAGGAAAGGACCAGCAACCTTTAGAAAGACTCAATAACTTGAGCAGTAATGATTAATGACCTTTTGTCTCACAAGCATTTTCTTCCCTTTTAAACAATCATCCCCAAGCAGAGCAAACCATGCGCTAAACAGCCATATTCCACACTAACTGAAGAAGTTTTTCTTTATTTCCAGTAGGTGATGATACTCAGTTTAGATAAGGAATTATTTAATTCAATTATAAGCAACAACCTTCATAGGAATAATAAGGTTTGGAAAAAATAACACTAAGTTTAGATAAATATTAACACAATAGGTGAATATGTCTATGAAAAATAATTCAAGTAAGATTCACACACATTTACATAAACAATTGCCCAACATACAATATACAATAACCTATTTTTTTTACAGGAAATGCATTTTTATGTATCAATATTGTTTTCTATTGTCCACAGGAAAAAAAATAAACAAGATCCTGAGCAACATTATATTTCACTTAAGCTAGTCATGCTGATATTGATAAGCAGTGCCAAATACACAAGGGCGGAATGGTTTCTTTCTAGACTATTTGTTTAAAAAATAATCCCAGGCTAATGGGGGATCATGTATAGAGAGCTAAGCCATGCTGAGTGCTCATTAGATATGACTTAGACTCTGTAGTTTGCTTTCCCCACCCTCCAGTTGGAGATAGTTATATGTGTTTCAATTAAAATCTGCATTTACTTCCAGCTGGCAACTTTACCATCCATTCCATCAATGGAGAGCAAAGGTCGCAGACTCCTGCCTGAACAGATTTTAAAAAATATGCCCTTTGCTTCCCTTGTGAAGATGCCTGCGAGCCTCCCATCCTGGGAGTGGGGGGGGGCTGGATTGTGAAGGGTCGAGTTGCATGGGGACTTTCACCTTATTTACTGATGTAGCTTTGGTAGCTGTCGGTCCAGATGCTGCAACGGCTGTTGCTTTGTGGATTGGGATCCAGCAGCAGCTGTTGTTCTTTGCCAGAGCGTGTTTCTGAAATTCAAAATTTAATAGTCTGAGACCCTAGTCATTGAAAGCTATGCTGAAAGTTAATTTGCTGAATCCAAGTTTATTTTCCTACTTAAACCATAGTTTTTGATGGAGCCTTTCCCCTGTGATGCTCAGTAAAATGAGGAAATGACGTACTTACTGCCATTTCCAGGCTAGGGAAAAAGAGAATGCAGTAGTTACAGGGCAGGGACTGGGCTTTGCGGCTTAGTTACTTGGCTCTGTTCTTATTGTCAGATGTTCAACTCTAGGCCCTGAGTGCCTTCTACCTCCTTTGCTTTTGGCAAACTGACAGGCGTTTTCTTTTTGTGTCTCGAAAAGGCTATAATAATGAGTGCTACTGTGTGGATTGCTTGTGAGTTAAATGAGATAATATGTATACAACAGTTAATATACTATTTAGCACATAATTATTATTTACTATTCTTAAAAGATCAGCCACATCAGTTTTATAGTTTTTCTGATAAGTGAGAAGGTTATTCATTTCCTTGTCACATACTCAGCAGAGAGCTGATTTTCTTGCTAAATATGAAAAAGCTCAACATTCTGATTATTACAGCTAATATTTATTAAATAATACTATGTCTGAGGTACCACTGTGTTTGCATATGTAATCTTATTTAATGATCTTAACTAAATCTATGAGATGAGTGATACTGTTTTCATTTTATTTTGTAGTTGAGAAAGCACTTGCTCAGAAACATAAACAATTTGCCCAAGGTCTCACAATTAGTGGGAGAAAAAGACAGGAAGGCACTAAATCCACAAGCTTTACCGAGCTGTATTCTTTTCCACAAGGAAAGCAAGTCAGATTACCTGGAGATAAAGCATTTGAGCTCTGCTTCTGATATGAAATGTTCTACTTCAGTGATGGGAATTTCGGGCAGCTCCATCATCCTTTTGTGACTCTTCCCTTCCCCTGACCTCTGCCTGGTTGTAAATAAATTTGTTATATTTAAGCACACTCTGTGAATAAGCCTATGGCTTGACATTCTCACTTTGATGAGACTGGGTGTGATGCAGTTAACCATAAAAAGTTGTGATAGCCTAAAGCTGGACCTTTCCACACCGAGAAGGACCTGGTTATAAGCCCCACAGCTACAGCATGGTGGGAGGAGGGAGTAGCAGTATTCCAAAGCAGAAGCATCAACGGCAGTCTACCTAAGAAATCTGCAGTCCTCTCCTGCAATGTACCAAGAGTCTGTCTGCACACAGCCAACCGTTCCAGGAGTAAGGCTGCAGACATGGGTAACATGTAGAGCCTCAAAGATACAACTGACAGTGTGGCGGTGGGGTTGCCCTGGGTGCAGAGCTAGGATTCCAGTTTAAGAGTTATTCACCACCCACCTTGGACGTTCTGTGTGTGTGATGCTTTACTAAGACAGGGTGTGAGCAGGAACCCAACCAGAATTTACACCCAAGACTCCAACCCAAACAGTAACAAATATAGGAAGTGAGATAATTTAATATATACTCTTTATGTTTTAGATATTTTGTTGTATACACAAATGACCTATTAGAATAGTACTTTTGCTGTGTCTGTGCTACAGCAAATCTTTCAATGTCAAGTTTGGTCCTTTATGAGAGGCAAGTTGCACAAATCTTGTTTTTTCTCCTTACTCTCAAACAGTGACCATGTTCATGTCAAAATCAATGATAAACGCTCTTAATTTCAGTGAAATGTACCTTTTCTCCCTTCTGAATTTTTGCCCTCTGAGAAGTGAATGATTTTGACTTTTGAATGTTGCACATTTTCTTTTGTGAGTATGTTTTATCAAGTGTATTCCCACCAGGAAAAAGCCAATTCAGTGTTTAAAGATTTTATATTCAAAGAACCATATTAACAGGGAGCTCTGTTTTAGCAGTTGACTCCTCCTTCTACTGTTACAAACTTTACTCTATTCCTAAACCTCAACTGTTACTTTTAATTCTTGCAATTCCCCTAGCTTTTCATACACTATTTCAAATGTTTACTTAATTTTTTTTTCTGAAGTAGAGACATAAGAAAGTCAGGAAAGACGAAACTTCCCTCACAATGTAACATTTTTGTCTGGTTTTAGTGCTTCTTCGATATTGTAAACATGTTGAATGGTAGTGTGGCTGAATGTTTCTTTCCTTACTTTTCTCTCAGAGCTGTCACCAACCTCATAGACCATATGTATAAGTTCACTGACTATTTTCTGTGCCCCCAGTTTTGTGTCCCTTCTTCTTCTTTTTGCCTTCAGTAGCGAGAAATACCACCCAAGACTGCATTCTGCAACTCAGGCTTTAATTGTACACCTTTTCCACTTTGGCAGGGGTTGGTCCCTCTGTGATTTTGGTGATGAAAAGAGTACAGGGAAAACTCCAAAATGAATTAGAGTGGGGTCTGGTTCTTGCTTACCTGGCCCTGTGTTAAGGTGACGCTTCTTCTGGGAACAGTGGGTGTACATCCTCAGAATGAACAAATGTAAACTACTTGTTCAACCCTTTTACCTTTTCCACTAATTCAGAGTATTTTGATCTGTCTTCACCAGGCAGTATCTGTTAACTTGATTCTTAAGGATATCACTTCTTGAACGGACTACAAAGAGCATATTGATATTTGTTTTTTGTCTGGGGATCTAGAGAAACTTTAAAAGTATAATCTCTTTGAAATTATATTGGGTCAGTCTAGTCAGTCGAATTGCATTAAAAGACAAGAGAAAAAATAATGAGAGTGAATTACCTTCTGATGATAGATAGCCTTATGGTTAACCTGGGACCAGAGCTGACAGGAAACAGCTTTTAACAGGACATAAGGCAGTGCCATCTGCATGCAAGAGAACAGAGAGATGGAAAGGCGGGGATGGGTTGTAAAATTTAAATTTCCCCTGCAACAGTCCTGTTGCAAGCCACTGATAGCTGCAAAAGCAATTACTACTTGAGTATTATTAAATCGCTTGTGTGAGATATGTTGTTAGTTGCTATTCTTTCAAAGCTAAGCCCTTAAACCATATGTTAATGACACATGTTGAATATTGTTAATATTCTTCACATACACTTAGCTTTTCTCATGGTAAAGTCAAATGAATTTTGTCTCTATTAAAGGCGATAGTGCTCAATGAAGACATTTCTGGAAAACATTTATTAATTGTAAACATTTAGGCAGTCCTTTCTTTTTATTAGAGATGCATGTTTAAGATGAAAGTAACAAAAAACATGAGTCAGTTGTCAATCTAGTCTTGGGAACAATTGCAATAATAATACACTATACACTGTGATTGATGCACAAGCTATATTCTGAAAGGAAGCAAGATGGAGTGACTGCCTTACTCGTTTGATTCAGAAGAATTCTTAACAGAGATGATGGACATACCAAATTTTAGCATGAGGGTAGGAATTTAGTAGATGAAAAAGGGAGTTATTCAAAGTATAGGAAAAAGCATATATATAATATTTTCACTATGCTTGACTATTATGACTTTTAGATAGAAAACTATTTAGTTATACTTCTGAAAAATGTTGAACTGTATGAGGTCTGAGATTTCTTTCAGATGTTGTGATTCCACATGACTGTATTGAGATAACAGCGATAGAATTTAGTTTTCTGTAAAAATGGCCAAAATGATCACAGTTTCTCAGGATCATAGAAAAGAACACTTCCTTCTCTATCACTTCATTACTCTGGGGGAAGACTATAGTGCCTTGCTGCTTACAATGACAACTTTCTTAAATATGTGTATTATGTACATTAACTAGGAAATTATTAAGGAAATACTGCCTCCACAGACTTTCATATATCTCTTTAAGGTTATAGATTTACATTCTAGCAAGATGCTTCTTCAGATGAACTCAAAATATCACAAGAATTCGCTCATTTTAAATGGGTTGACAGAAACAACTGTCAGGCTGTGTAGACGTAGTCATTCTATGACATCTGTAGTGGTTAAATATTCTAAAAATGTTTCTTTTTTTGCCAGTAAACAAAATACCACCAAACACTACGCATGTCTCATAGTTTACCCTACAAGAGCTGAGAATAGCCAGGTGATTTTCTCAGAGAATCCAAATACAACAATAGTGTTCTTTATGGTTGATTTGTTTTAGTTCTTCAGTACTGGAAAATGTAGGAAACTTGTTATGAGCCAAAAAGCTAAGTGAAAACACAAGTCCGTGTGTGTGTTTTTCCATGTATCTTCCTCATTGTAAAGGTCTGAAACATTTCCTGCAAAAAATATAGTTAGTGGTTATCTCTACTCACCATATAAGAGACTGCCTCCAATTTTCATTCTAACTTTGGAAATACTGACTGCATTTTGGTAAGTATTAGATTAACATTAAACTTCACTAACAGGGGGACTATAATAAATATGTCTTTTCTTTATAAATATTATATTTGCAGGTCAGACTTGTGCAACAAAACTTTTATCGTTCATAATGACTATAGTGACCCACTAGCCAATCTATCTCTTGAAGATGGTGAATGCAAGAGCAATGGATGATGGGTAGAAGGGAAGGAATAGCAGGATCAATAAAAGCAATGAGACCCTGTTCTACACAAAGACAGTTGCTCAGGACAAAAATCACAAAAATGAAAGCAGCAATTAACTTGTGCTTGAGTGAAGAACTCAAGATTTGAGAGCTATGGCTGGTGTTTAAAATTTAGTTCTGCTGAGACCCTGAAACACTTAAACAAACTTCAACAATTTAACCCAGTATAAGGCTATCTTTCTCTCACATTTGAAAATAGATCAACTGCTCAGATTTAATACATTGATATTATTGGTAATTCGAAAAATGAACAGAATCATCCTTCATGTACTGACTGTTACCTTTTTTCTGGAATCTGCCCCTACCTTCCAACCAGAATAGTGTTTCTGTGTTCATCACAGTGCATACTGTATTAGTACTAAAATTGAGGTAATGTTCATACAGATAAATGAAGTCACATTTGTGACAACAGAGGATTAGTAGCTTTCCTCATTTTTCATCTGAATTTTGATGGGATATAAGGTTGAGTTTAAAGGAGAACATTAAAATTCTCATTCTAAATCTCTGCTACACAAAGGTAATCAAGAATGACAGTGACCAGAGACTGTTACACTCACATGCCCCCATGATTTTAATCATTATAGGAGGCTTAAGAGATTGTTTCTCTGAGATTGGTTAAGTTATTTTCATAACAGTGAAATTGTAAAGACTAGCACTCAATGCTTTGCTAATTCTGATACAAAATTTAACTCTTTAGCATCAAGAAGAGGTAAATTTTTTGATATATTACTTCAGTAGGTTTGTATTTTTTTGCTACTGGGAATTAAACTCATGACCTCAGGCTTGCCAGGCAAGTGCTTAAGCTGCTGAGCTATATCCCTGGCCCTGTGATATAATATTTGTACATTTTTAATATGACTATATATCTAATAAGTAATTTTAAGAAAGTATATGGTATTAAAAATAAAAATTAATGATAAAACAATTTCCTAATCAGACTTCAGGTAACAATGAGGCATTTCATCAAAGTAAAGATGTTTAACTTATCTCATACATATAAAATATCTGTCTACTAGTTAGACATGACAAGAGCTTCCATGATATTAACTAAATTTATTATTATTATTATTTAAAGTTTGCAGTCAGGTTATTATTAATTTGTTATAGGATTGATCCAGGATCTGTACAGTGGGCTATATCTTCAGCCCATTTATTTGTGTTTTACTTTGAGATAGAGTCTTGCTAAGTTGCCCATTCTGGGATCAAACTTGTGATCCTCCTGCCTCAGCCTTGTAAAGTCTTGGAATTAAAGGCATTTGTTACCATGCCCACTAAATTAATTATTATTAACTATTAATTTGTTGGATATTTTAACAAGATTTATCTCCTTAAGCATTCAGTTTAATGTCACTGAATACATTGATGGTGCTATTTAAATGTCAAATAACTGCTAAAGTTCTAGGACAAGCGAGTTTCTCATGCATATTTAAATTTCTAGTACATTTCACCTCATCAAAAAGGAAAATTTTGCCATTAACGCATATTCTCTTGCTCTCTCTTACATTTCCAATAGACTGTGAGACATAAATATCTATAATTCTGTACAAATTAGTGACCTAACTCAGGGCAAATGTATACACATGAATGCTGGTATTCTTGGATTTTAGTTACATATATTATCATTTTTTCATTATTGAACATGCTAGTGAGTATCTAATATATACTTAGTAAATCTGCTGCTTGTTGTCAACACATAGAAAAAAGCCAGTTTGACAGCATAGTTTTGTAGCATGCAAACCTATAGTGTTGACCTCCAAAATGCAGTTTTAATATCTGTGCCATTTGATGTCATATGAATTGGCCCCTTAGAATTTGAAACTCTAACGGGCAGAAAGAGAGAGAGAGAGAGACAAAGGAAATTAGGCGCCAAGCGCTGTGTTAGGAATGTCAGTTTTGGGCGCATTGCCCTGGAGAGTAGGTGAAACGATGAGGTTAAAGAACAGATATAACAGGTGAGATTTGGAGCTGCCCTGTGATATTATGAATTATCTACACTGGACACCTTTACAAATAGATTGACATTTTTTTCTTTAAAATATGTGATGAGGTAATTTTCAAATTATTTTCTAAATAGAATAATTCTTTAAAACAGAGCATTAAACAAAAAAACATATATTAAAATTCAAGAAAAAATAAATTATAAACATTTGTTTTATAATTAAAGTGAATATTAATGATACTAACTTATTCATAAGTCAGTTTGGGGGGGGTGGCACTCTTGGTGATGGTTTCTAAGATGTTAAAATCTGGGACATTTTAGTGTGTATATTATTGCTTCACAACAGGCATCTTAAAATATAAAATAGGAACCAAGCATTTGGGCCTCTTAGGAAGCCCTGGAATATGGTTTTTAATGTCAGCATTTTAGAAAAAAAGTTATGTTCTGTATTCCATGGGAGAATGAGTAGGAGACCTAGTATTTAGGTGATTGCTTCCAATTTTCTCAAACTCACTACTCCCAAGTTTAGCTCTCAAAACACACATAAGCAGTTATGCACAAGCACACACACATGCATGTGCACACACACTGGTTATTCTAGTTTGAAAGCTCTAATTCTACTGATTAGCTATCCACAAATGAGAATTAAATTTAGAATGTTTTGATTTGGGGTAAATACGCATGGAGAGAAATCTTGTTTTCATTATCTGAGCTGAAATTGGCTCACTTAAGATTTTAATATACCAGAAAATCAATATTAAGAATTTATTTTATATAGTTTTATGCCTCTTACAAATTTATAACTTCCAGCCATCCATTTACTGTACAATGAGTGCTCAATATGTGATACTGCATTTGGTAGTGGAATCTGCTTCAGTGTACTAAGGTTATCAGGAAGAATCTGAATATTTTGATATAATGATACGTCCTTTTTAAGTCTTAATAAAGTATTGGAAAATGTAACTTGCTGGTTAACACATTGCTTCTTCTCCTTCTCCTTCTTCTCCTTCTTCTCCTTCTTCTCCTTCTTCTCTTTCTTCTCCTTCTTCTCCTTCTTCTCCTTCTTGTCTTTTTGAGACAGTCTCGCTATGCAGTTCTGGTTGGCTTTGAAGTCACTTTGTAGCCCAGGCTGGCCTCAAACACGCAGCCTCAGCTTCCCAAGTGCTGGGATTACAGATGTGTGCACCATGCCAGGCTAACACATTGCTTCTTAAGGTGTACCCTTCACATAGAGTAAAACTTGAGGTTCACATGTTATCCTGAGTTTTTCACTACATTTGCTTATAAACATATTTTTTTACATTTCTGACAGAGAAGGGAACAAAGATTTTAGACAAAAAGATAATTTTCTAATGAAATGGCAAATGACCCAGTTTTTCCTTTTTATTTTCCTTTTTATTTTATTTTTTCCTTTTTATTTTATTTTTATTTTTATTTTATTATTCTTTATTTAAAGAATAATAATAATGAAAAAAAACAACAGCAAAACACCAACAACATAGACAAAAACAAAACAAAGCAAAAACAGTAAAAATGATACAGGGTTTCAGAACAAAATGATAAGAATTGACAGTGGTTGTTATATTATATATTGTTATTTTCAGTGAAGGTGCTCAGGTTACCATATGCAAGAATGAAAGATTGATCAAACAATTAAAGATAATAAAAAATTAAAAAAATTAGAAACAATACAGTTTCACTAGACAAGATGGTAGAAATTAACCAGTGGTTGTTATACTGCATATTGTTGTCTTCAAATTAGTTACTCAGATTACCAGATATAAGCAAGCAAAATTGGTCAAAAAGAAAATAAAATGAGGCATTAGCTGTTAGTCTTAAGAAAATTATTGGCTGTGTACTTTTACAGTTTATGGTACTTTTCTGTGAAATGATTTGATAGTTTTGAATTAATGATCTCTTCTCACCTTCCCTATAACCCTATGAAGTTGGTGTTATCATTGGCATTTTGGAATCAGGGTGATTGAATCTTTAAACTATAACTGAGGGGAGAAAGGTCTGAAACTACATCTAGGGCTTCTTACACAGGCCCTAAAATGCCCCTGATTTGTACTCTTTGTTCATTATAATTATGGTCCAGATTCTATGAAAAGAGGCTAGGGTAGGTTTTTGGGAAGCTTCTAGAGAGGCCTTCTCGGTACTCCTAAGGAATGTTAGTTGGGGGTTTATGACTCATGCATTTAATTTCTTTTTCTTTGAAATTAATGGAAAAGTTACTTGGCTCGTGTTTCAGAACCTGGATATGCCCCTCAGAGGAGAACTTATGGAGCCCTTGGAGATGAAGGGAAACAGATGAGAATTGGGACTGATATAGTTCGGTGGATTTCACTCTCTTTCCCAGATCAGTAACATGAGCATCACAGAAATCTCATGAGCAGTGTCAGATTTTGGCTCCACCCTGGATAAATGCCCAGCAATCTGTATCTTAACAAGGCTGATGATTGTGACACAGCTTGATACACTGCCCTATCTTCCTGGGCCTCCAGGAGCATTTAGAAATTTGCTATTATTTCTCAGAAAAATAAAATGTGTAGAAAGATATAAATTCCAAGAGATAGCAGATCTAATTGGTTTGTCAAGATTAGTTCAATAGACAGCCTTTTTGCATTTGCTCTTTCAGAGGCAACTCTTAGATCTCAATAAAAGCTTTGTTAAGCTGGAGCTTTTCATTTTCAGAACAGTTTGGTCTATTCTGAACTATGAGACCTCAAAAATGTGTTTTGCTCTTCCTTTCATGTTTAATTCTTATATCTCTTGGCCATAGAGGGAAGACCAAATTGTGCATAGAACTTCATAAAAGAGGCATACTACATTAGAGCGATAGCAGGCCAGTTAAGATGAAATTGTTCTGGGCCGATCAGGTCAAAGTTAGATATTATCTGAAGCAGTAGAAAAGGCAGGGGAAAGGGTTAGGGTATTTCAAGCCATAATAGCACATTAAGTAAAGTTAATAGGCACCTATCCGGTTCATATTATATACTATATGCTAGCAGTTGAGTTATTTGTCAGTGGAAAAAAGAAGGTGAAAAATCCCCATTCTGGTAGGCTTTATTATATTCAGGGAAATGGAGTGTATACAAAGAATATTATAAGCAAGTTAATAATAAAATATGTCAGAAATTGTAGAGTTATGGAAGAAGTTTTAAAATGATCCAGGTGTATGGTAACATCTTAGATACATTGTGAATAAAGTGTTAAGTCACACAGAATACATTGTTTTTATCAGTTTCAAGTAATAAAGGTCTTTGTAGAGGAGATGTAAGCTCTCTGTCAGGATTCATGAAATCTAACATTTGGAAAACTAGGAAACGTAAGCCTACTTATACATTTTTTTCCTTGGGCATGGAGTTGGCAAGAAGAAAATTTCAAAATCAATCAACCAATTAATAATGACAGAAAGAGAATGTGGACAAACACCTAGAAAATTTTATAAGTAGCTGAAGTGAGAATAAAACATAAGAAACTAAGTTGGAGGAAGCAGCCTGCTTCTGTTTGATTAGTAGACCTTAAAGTCAGATCCTCTAAGTGTCATCTCTGGCACCTGCTGTGAAGGAGGCTGTTTTTCTAATGGAGACCCCTCACTCGAACACAGGCTCTCAGACAAATAGACTGATGGTTAGTTTTCAAGATTTTTTCATGTTTTGCCTTTTAATCTTTCTCAAATCATTTAATGCTACTGATCACCATGCCATTTAAACTGTACTTTTATGTGTGATCCATTCTTACTTAGGGTGTTACACATGTTCTGTATTAATCAAATTGAGTGACGGGGTCAGAATCCCCAAGGTGACCTTTTAAAATATGAGTAATAACACATCAACCAATTGCTACTAATGCTATTTTGGTGGGAGATAATTTTAATGATATGTACTCAACTATGCCAAGAAATTTTGTGTGGATATGTTATGATAGTTTTTGTAACAGCTTTACTGAGATACCATGCACTTGTTATAGGTGTAGCTGTGTCCACTGGAAAAGTTATGTTGAAGGGCCAACCTCCTGGACCTAAGAATGTGCTCTTATTTAGCAAAGGAACTGTTGAGGTATAAACAGTTGAAGTCATTCAGGAGCATGATTTTTCTGTAATTCAATATGACTGGTTTCCTTAAAGCATACATTTTGCATCTGGTTTATTTTAATTAGCATAACACTTAGGGGATTCATCCATATTGTCCTTTTACTTTGTAATATCAAATTAACATCCCTCTAAGATAACCTACGTATAATGACAAACCTTGGGAAGTTGTGAGCATTCTTCTTTGGGGGGCAGAGCTGTTGAGGACATGTTAGAAAATTTGTCAGTTATGATAGGACTTTAAACTCTATTGATGTTTAGCCATGAGATATGAGATATTCCATGCCTGTCTTAAGGTAGTGGTTCTCACATCTGAATGTGTATTGGAATCACCTGCAGGGCTTACGAAAATAGATGTTGTGGTCCTCACTTGTAGGATTGCAGACTCAGAAGCCTGGGGTGTGTTCTCAAAAGCTGCATCAAATTCCCAAAGCATGCTGCTACTCCATGGAGCATCCTTTGAAAGCAATTACTTTAATTCAGAACCAATTTAGCAGTATTGACACTCTCTTTGTAGTCATTCCCATCAATTCTTGTCTTCTCGGTGTCTCATAATAAGTAGAAGAGATTACTCTTTCTTAACCTAACGTGGCCTCTAGTCCAAGGATACATTTGAAAGCTGTGTTTAATTTTCATAACTATTATACAGGCCATCAGTGAAACATTGCATCTGCCAGGAGCTTTCAATATGCAGGGTAAAATTTAAAAATCAATCAGCTTAATGTCATCTCTGTGCTTCTTGGCCTTTTGAGATTATAGCCCCTTTCTCTATTTGAAGGAAGTCACAGATCTGTAGAACTGCTTAGAATTGCTAAGAATTTTTTCTCTTTTCCTTTCTTTTTTTTAAAAGAAATTTAAGCCAACAGTATAATTACTCAGTTTCTTAAATGCACACAGGTTAGGCAGAGTGTTCACTTTTTCAGTAGTAAATGCTTGCTTTTTGCATCATAGATTTACCTTCACTTACCTTTGCTTGCATCTCTCCTATTCAAATGTGAAATGTGTTTGCAGTTGCTTTTATACATTTGTTGCTAGAGTGAGAGAAAATACTTAAGTACAATAATATTAGTTTAAGAAAGTTTAGAGAAGAGACAGAATTGGGCTGGGGATATAACTCAGCAGCATAAGTGCCTGCCTGGCAAGCATAAGGTCTTGAGTTCAATTCCCAGTACCAAAAACAAAAAAAAAAAAAAAGAGAGAAAAGGCAGAATAATGTTGCATATAGTTTTTATTATGAGGCCTGAAACTTGTGTAAATAGGGAGGGAAACACTTTTAAATTAAAATACAAAGAATTTTATATTGTATGTAAAATATAAAATGTCACATTAAACAAACATTTAGAATAGAGGACTTATGAAAATCAGGCAAAAATAATAGATCACACAAACACTGCAGAGAGGTGGTTTTTATTAGCTGTTTGATACAGCTATGCAATTATTTTTGGCCTTTATTATGGTGCATGAACTCTTATGGTATTTGCCTAGAATATTTATGTATAGAACATGGAACTTTGATGGCATCTGTCTAGAATATTTTAAGCAGAACTTAGTAAATGTCACATGCTCTCTAGCATATTTGATTGAAATATGTCTTTCATTACTGATCGTTTAGAAAAGTTTCATTCAGTTCTACAGGCCTCTATTGATAATACAATGGGAGAGCAACATTACTTTATTGAGGTTCAATAAAACTTGAGACTTTACCCAGTGGTATTCACATGTTTAATGTCATTACTACAAATTTAGATCTTAAAATCACAGAGTCTGATATATTTAATATCATGCAATTTCCATTGCTAAAGAAAAGAGGATTATGTACTTATCATTACATAGATTTTATTACGTGTATGTTCCAGACAGGGGAGAACTTCATTTTGCACTAAATTTCATTAAGGATCAAATTTCTCACTTAGAATTTTGCATCCTGTATCATGATTGGGTATATTTTCTACAGATGAACTTTAATTGTGCATTTGAAACACTGTTTTCCTCATATGCTACCCACCAACTTCCAGTACCAACTGGTGGACCATATGTTTTTATGGTGACATGATCTCTATCTTTGTACCTTTACTCAGGACCCAGTGCCTGTGTGTCCTCTAGAATCCCATTCTTACACCAAGAGCACTCCCATTCACTTTATGCAAACATTCTAGAGAGCTACGGAAATGCACCTTACTGAACCCAGCTACAAGTATTTCCACATCAACTTCCTTTTGCGTGCTTTCCACTTCAGGCCATGGCCTCTCTAAGAGCATATGACACAGAGGATGCACAGTTTAGGGATGGTTGGAATAAGGAAAGGAATGCTTACTGTGTCACTTTTGTAAATATTACACACGCATATGGCTATGTGGTTGTAGTGCAATAGCTCTTCCTAATTCTAGGGGCAAATCTCATCCCAGAGAGCAGGAAGCTTAAGAACACTGACCTCAGGGGATAGTTCCCTGAATCTTTGCTATCAGGAAATGCCTCACAATATGTTAAAGGAGGGTGAACAGGAGAAAGAGGGGAAGAGAAGGAAAAAATTTTTCAGGTGGGAGAAAAAAATGTGCATGAACTATGAAAGGTGGGTTAATTTTTATTTTACTTATGGTGTTATCTCATCTTATCTAGAGCTGAAATTAAAGTCCAGGATATACCACTTTCAGGGATTTGTTCTTCATTGGCATGTTTCTTTAGTACAACTAGCAAGGCATAGGGAAGACATGGCGAAGACCCTTACACTCTGTTATTATGTGCCATATGATTTTAAGAGGTGATTCAAAATTGTTGGAGGCTTCTAAGAAAAGGTTGGCATGATGGAAATGATGACTTGGAATGATGATTTTCATCCTTCTTGCTAATAGCCATGAAGTAAATGTTGGAGCTCCTAATTATCCCATAGATGGGTTCTCTTGCTTTCTATTTTTCTATCATCTATAAACCACTAAAAAGCTTTGCCCAAATGTACACTTCTTTAAAAAATTCCTATTTTTTTTCAGATTGTCAAGATATGGTAGAAGATCAAGAAGTAAAATTTACCTTGCTTGTTTATCACTTCTTTTATGTTATAGTCAGTTCAGTGGGCTATGACAAAATACTATAGCTTGGGAGACACAGAAATTTATTTCTTATAGTGCTGAGGCTGAGAATCTAAACTCCAGGTGCTAGCAGAGTCACTCTCTGCAGAGGCACTCATGGACTGGCCTCTCACCGTCACCTTTGCTGAAGGGGTGAAAACTGGCTTGGGTCTCCCAGAGAGGACACTAATCCCATTCCTGAGGGCTCCATCCTCATGACTGAGTCTCTTCCTGGAGGCATGATCTGCTCCTGGTGCTACGGCATTGGGTGGTTGGATTTCAACACATGAACTTTTCAGGGGTAAATTCAGGGGTACAGTTCATCACAAATTGTTATATAACCTGTGGATTTTTTTGGTTTTGGTTTTGTTCTTTTTTTGGTTTTTTTCTGGTACCAAGAATTGAACTCACGACCTTGCACTTGCCAAGTGGGTGCTGTGCCACTGAGGTAAATCCCCAGGCCCTAACCTGTGGATTTTTTTATTAAACAATCATAAAGCCCAATGTAAAAAAGCACAACCAGCCACAAACCTAAAGATTACTTTGTACACATAGCAGGAGTCAAAATGTTGCCATTAGCTTTCTTCTTTCCTTGCAAACTTTTAGTTATATAATAGATATTTTTTGAACATTATGTGCCAAGTACCATGAATATTTATGTCAGCCAAACAGTCAAAAATCTGAACTTTATGGAATTTGCACCATAGCTTATTTTTTTCTTGAAAACAGTGTCTGTCAATCTGGCTGGCATTTATTGGAGTTGAACACTATTTTATCCTCGGAGTGAAATTTTTCATTTATAGTTAAATGTAAGTCATATTTCATCTGCTATTCATGGTCAACTCTGAGGGGCTTTTACTTACAAAAATAATCTGCATTTAAATGGAATTCATTCCAGCCAGAATCTACTGCATAGCATGAAAATATCATTTTTGCCAATTGTATTGTTCTGAATATCTAACTTATTGTACAATTAAATATCAAAGTCTTTTAGATTTCTATATTGCTTAAAAGACCAAAACTATTTGTCACACTAGAAATATTAAACATTTTGAATGAGAAAAATGAGTAGTTTTAAGTCATTCCAATATTGTTTAAAAAGCTTTACCTTCTACAGGACTTTTTACAAGATGCTGCAAGTCACAGGGTGTGTGGCCAGGGTGACTGTCAGCGATGTACATTAGAGCCCCGGATTGTTCCAATGCTAGTATTCAGCCTCTGTGGTTCACAAAGCAGAGAGAAGTCCGTCACTGAATACTGGGGATAACTAAGTATGCCCTAGTCCTTCTTTCCTCCTCAGGTTGTTACCCTGCTTTTCAACACATGAGAGCTTTGGGATCTGAAAGTCCGATAGTCCTGCAAACTTTTAGTTAGTGGAAAGGTCAAGATTAGAATTAGCTGCACAGTAATTTCTTTTTTTTTAAATTTTATTTATTTATTTATTTATTTTAGTTTTTCTCCGGTACCGGGAACCGAACTCACGACCTTGCGCTTGCTAGGCAGGCGCTTTTGCCGCTGAGCTAAATCCCCAGCCCCTGCACAGTAATTTCATTACAAAACTAGTATAATGTACAATTTTTTAAAATGTCAATTTTAAGGCATACGAAAATAAGTTTATTAAAATTGTCTCAGTCAGGCATGAAGGGCTTTGCCTGGATCCCAGCACTCAGGGAGAAGAGATAAGAAGATTACAAATGTGAGGCCAGCCTGGGATACATAGGAAGATCCTGTCCTTAAAAAATAAAAATTTAAAAAATCTGTCTGGAAAAGCCATAGCAATCATATTGCTCTTGTTTTTTTCTTAGGTTCCCAGAAATTTGGATAAAAAGAAAGATGTAGAGTTTTACAGTGTTTTATTCTCTGCAAAGAAATGGCCATACAAATTCACAAAGAAAGGTATGCTTTGGACAGGAAGTAACCTGAACATATTGGCAGGGTTTATCAGGAACACCGCAGCAGGTGATTTTACATAAGATGTCAGTGAGTGAACATCAAGAGCTTTATCCTACACTGAGGTTGAAGCAGTTTCTCTGGGTGTCTAGGAGAGGGCCCAGGTGAAAAGCTTTCTAACTGAACATCTTTAACTTAACAAAGTACTCTTTACACTGGTCTTCACTTTTCCTTGTTTTGCTCTTGTCTTTTGGACTTGCTTTGACAGTGTTGATATTTGGGAACCTCTGTATTCCCCACAGTCTCTGGGAGACTGGAGTAGTTCACTGCTAGGTTCAGGTTGACCTTAGCCCAAAATCGCATTCCTTGGCTCCTACGTAGGTGGGCATGCAGGGGAATGTGTTAGAAATTGTGGAAGTAAACCTGTTTTTAAGCATTAGGAGTAAGTGTATTCTTTCTGAGAGGAGTCCTTAAGCACATGTCTAGAGAGTGTCAGGTCCTTTTCCTAGGAAAGTACTTCTCGATGTGGCCAGATGTTCAAAACAGAACCCAGAGTTCTATGCCCTAGACCAAGATGGAGTGTTGGGGTACTTGTAAACAGAGAGCTGAGAGCCTCTAACAGTGTCATACCCAAACAGGTGTTTCTTTTGGGAATAGTGGAAGGCACACAGACAGTTAAGCAAGATGAATATCATGAGGAAGTGATGAGGAGGTCCCTGCTGAATGGGAAAGTATTTCTTCTTTCCAACAAACATTGTGTTGCTGGAATTTGGCTGTGTTTTAGAACACAGTTATCAATTACCCAAGTAACAAATCTTAGTTAGTAAGTCTGAGTTATAAATCACCTCTTTTTCTCCCTCCAGAGATTCAGTCATCTGAATCTGTCCCCTTCGTACTGATTTTGAATGTAAATAGGAAGTATTTCTTTTGGGTATAACTCCTGAATTTGTTTTTGATTATTTGATTTAAAACTAGAAATGGCACTCGCTATATACTGTATTAAAGAAGCAAATTTTCAAGTCCTGTCCAGTTATCTTTGAGGGGTCTGGAGACCATTTTTAGGGGTTTTGCCAGATAAGAAGTGTTTTCTGTATAATTCTAGGGCATCATTTTCTTTTTCATTTTTGTTCTCTCAGGAATGTGCAGTGGAGTCTTCCACAGGTGAATGTGATCTGCATGACATCTTCCCTCTGAATGATAATTGAATGTATGCTTGTGTCTGCATCTGCTTTAACCTTTCTCAGCTGTAATGTCTAACATGATAAGTACTTGTAGATGTATCTCAAATAAAGAAAAGCTCTGGGGCACCTTAATTTTAACAGAGTAAGAAGTGGCCCCATAATCAAAAGCTTGAAGTAGTTATCCCGAAGTATAACAAATGTTATCTACTGTTATGACATACAACCTAGTCCTTTAACAATTTATTTGATTGGGCTGGGGATATAGTTCAGTGGCACAGCTCCTGCCTGACAAGTGCGAGGTCCCGAGTTCAATTCCCAGCACAAAAAAGAATTTATTTGATTAAACACATTTAAAACAATCATAAAATATATCTTCACTCTGGAAAAACATGTTTTGGTTATTTTGCAAGGTACTGCAGGAAAATTTTTTTGGTTGTTCTGATTACCATTACATGGCATAGTATTTCAGTAGCACATTTTAATATTTTACCACTGCTAAAAATCAAAGCATAAATAGAAAATCACCATTTCTTTTCAACTTTTCTCTACTTTAAGAAAAATGTCCTTTTATCAGTAAGGAGGGAGGTTTATAGAGGAATTTAAAACACTGATATTTTTTCACTCTAGCTGATATATGTTATGGAGAAAAAAACAGTGAAAGAAACTTTGGATATCATATGCTGGTTAACTCTGGAATTTCTCAAAATTTCCAACAAAAACCAGTCATTTAGGCAAGACATGCAGAGCTGAGTGTCTTCATTTTAAACCAGCATTGTATTAGGTCAGCAGGGTATTAAATGCTGAAATTACCTTGTCATATGGCATTGGAGATGTTTGAGAATTGTTCACCCTCTTAGAAACCTAATAAGGAAGTAAACTCTGACTTGGGCTTTGATATTCATGGCATTTTCATACCTTAGTAATTTCAGATTTCTCCAATAATTTTCTTGCAGTGAACTATTGTTATGCCTTTGAGTTGAGAAACAGAGGTACACCCATGGCTTTATAAGACTTTGGAGGTAGCATTTCAGTATTATTATTTTGTTTCTTTAAATTAGAATGGGAAAAAAATTATGTAAGGCATTGGAGACTCAGTGGAGAGTAAATGTCAACTGATGCACAACTATAAGCTTCAGCCATCACAGGGACGCATTTTAAAATGAAAATATTCGGTGGGGTGTATCATTCATCACAGGAAAAGAAGTGTTTGTTTAACCACTGTACCAAAGTTTTAAACAAAGATACTATTGAATGAATACTTTTTGTCTTCAGTTTTCCTTATTCCTTTGTGTTTCATCTCATTGCAATAATTGCTAAGCTGCAGGAAAAATAACTTTTTGAAAATTTCAGGAACTTCCCACAAAAAGAGATGAAATTTCACAACTTATATATTATGCTGAAATTTTCTGGACTGTGATGTTCTAATCATTCCGTCAAAATTTACCAGTACAAAATATTGTGGATTCTATGAAACAGATACATATTAGTGTTCCTTCTCTTGGTAGAATGTTTGGTGGCTTAGATACATGTTTTTAAGTTGTTTCGCATAAAATGATCAGCAGATACCACAGGTATGAGATATTGCATTGAATTCATGATCTAGTGACCTGGATTTTGGTCAGGACCCTTGCTAGGAAGCACAGTGCAATTGAAGTACAGATTTAAACTATTTGGGTCAGGCTGGGGATATAGCTTAGTGATACAGCCCCTGCCTGCCAAGAACAATGTCCTGAAGTTCAATTCCGGGTACCAAATAATAATAGTAATAAATAAATAAACTACTTGGGCCACAATGTTCCTGTCTTTGACATGTGAGTTGTACAGTTTTGGGAAAGACATTTATTCCTCTCTGGGCCTATTTTTTTCATCTATAAAATGATGATGTACTATTCCTTTCAGAGGGTTGCCTGGATTATAGAGTTAGTGCCTGTGCCTGGCGTCTGTATGGTATAGGCATGCTAGCTGCTCCCTTTGGCTGGGGAAGTGGCACCTGAAGGCGCATATGCTACAGCCTTGTTCTCTAGTCAGTGGTGCTGTTGGAAAGTGGTCGAACTTTTCACAGGTGGTACCCGGTTTGACCTCTGCTTGGCAGGCAGGATGTGTTCTTTGCCTCTGTCCTACTGGAGCTGAGTGGCTTCCTCTGCCATGTGTTCCCGCTATGATGCACCACTTCGCCCCAGGTCCAAAGGAACAAGCACAGCCGACCTGCGATATCTTCAAAACTGGGAGCCAAAAAGCAAATCTTCTTAATTTTGAAATTATTTTGTTACTATAATAGAAAACAGATTGACAAAATGTGTTATTACTATCTGTGAAATGAGACAGTCCTCTGGTTAAGCTCTAAGACTTATTCCAGATCTAAGTTTCTATTTAATTGTGTGAATGGAAAGACAGAGTCTTAGTGCTATGATTTTGTGGGAAATCATCATTTGGTGGTAAGCCCGAATATGTTTGTCCTGGCTTATACAGACTGCCCAGCTAAGACCCTTGGTACATACAGTGCCATGTGTCCCTAACACTGCCCCAAGTTTAGATTTAGGTAGGGAATCTTCACCTGCAGCCATTGTGATCCCAGCCTGGAGCCTTTTCTGTGTTTCCAGTCTGCATTCTGACAAGGAATCTTTGCTTTAGTCTTGCATATCTATAGTCTATTTAAAGTGTGTGTGTGTATGTGTGTGTGTGTGTGTGTGTGTGTGTGTGTGTGTGCCCTGTGTTTACAATAAAAACATCCCTCAAGGAAAAATTAATTTTCCATACCCAAATAAATTTAAAAACAAATAAAGTTGTTAGGCAACTTTTGGAGAAAAAGAACTTGCTGTGTGCATAGGACCTGATGGTGTATGCCTTTAATCCCAGCTACTCGAGGAGGCTGAAGCAGGTAGATCACAAGTGTGAGGCCATCATGGGCAAATTAGCGAGACTTCATCCCAAAAGAAAAAATAGAAAAGGATTTGGGACATAGCTTAGTGGTACAGCACACAGAAATTCTATCCCCAGTTACTACACATGTATGTGCACAAATCACAAACACACACTCACACCAACTCCCACCCAAACACACATACATGCACACATGATGTTGTTTGTGTGTGTGTTTGTTTAATTTCATAACACATTTCATTCAAAGTTTTGCTCAAATTGATAGACATTGCCCCTGCAAATGAACCTATAAGGGGTATCTGGAGGTCTTGTGTGTGATTTTATAATCAAAAGCCCAAAAGTCTGGGAAGAAAGAAGCAACCAGGGGATATGACTTGGAGACTATAACTCAGAAAGACAGTAAAATAATAAAGTCCTTCTAAAGTAAACACCTTTAAACAAAACATTCTCCAAAACCATTTGTCACTCCTGTTAACTTTTTATTTTGAAGCAATTTTGAATTCACAGAAAAGTTGCAGAACTAGTAAAAAGAGCTTCCTTGTACCCTTACCTTGACGCCTAGTTAGTATTTTATCACCTTTGCTTTGAAAATGAGTAGGATGTCACAACCATTATATTTTAATTTTTCCCAAATATTTTCTAATAAAAATTTCAAACATTCAAAGCTTTTAGTAATTCTGCCATGATTTTCTCTAAACCTGCCACCTATGTTCTTCTTCTAACATGTTACTCTATGTCTCATTACAACTCCATTAGCTATCCCTGCATCCACCCATTCATCCATTACTCCCATTGATTTTTTTTAAAGCAAATCTATTGATGAATAATTTACATACCATAAAAGTTGTCCGTCAAAAAGTTTTAATCCATGGTGAAGTTATTAAAAAAAATCCTAGTATATTTTGGTAATTATAAGGAAGCAACCCATTTCTTGGCTTTAGTCATTGGTATCTTAAAAATGAGACTAATCTCAGCTAGTAGTCCAGGGTTATATCCCAGCACCTGCTTCTGTCTGGTGGCTGAAATCTTAGAAAAATCCCATATGACTCCTGAATCTCCATTTTTGAAACTATGGAATGAGACTCTTTGACCCTTTGATCAATAAATTTCTTACGGCTCTGAAATGTAGAAATTATAAGTCCTAGGTTCTCTATGTCTGGTTGTTCTGCAGAGTGCTACATCCTACCTTATATTTGCTTTCCTCAGAATTAATCCTGATGACATCATGCAGAGCAAGTTAGCCTAAACATTAAAGGGGATAAAATACTCATGCCTTAAGGACTCTTTGAGAGTGAATCATTTATACATAGCATTTGCTATATTCTTCTGTGCAATGGAATCTTGCTGTTACTAATGTAGAAGCCTGCTGGTAAATGCTCAGACTGTACATATTAGCCAGCTGGTGGCTGAATTCTAACTAGTGAGCTGCCTAGAATTGGAATAATTAATTTTCCTGGAGACAATATATTGTGTTGTAGCTTTTTAGATTTGTGACTGTAATCTGTAACCACCAGAGAATTTATTTAGATTTTCAATTATACTGGAATTAGTAATTTATAGTAAAGACATGGGAGTTTGCTAAATAGGAGGCACAGAGCTGTGAGTTTTTCATTAATAGTTTTGTGAGTCTTGCATAATACCCAAGCTGTTAGTAAAGAACTATTAGCTAAATAGTCAGTTCATGGTCCTGTTATCTAACAAAGGCAAAACCTAACATGTTTACCTCAGGAGGTTTCCCATTTATTCTAAATTTGGTTTTCTTTTCCATGAAAACTGGGTGTTACAAAAAAACTTTATATTTTAAAGAAATGTGATTATGAATGATAAATTCCTTGTTATATAGTGCTGTGTTCTTTATTATATTCTGGTAATGTGCTTTTCTTATCATCCATGAAGAGTACCATTGGGTCCTTCAATAGTACCTCTTCAATGGAAGAACACGTGAATTGATTCCTCTTTAAAATCATGTATTTCTTTGGATAGAAATATGTCTTTGAAAAGAATAGTCTCATTAATAGTTATCAGCTATTTTGAAGAGATGTTTACACAAAATTCTGGCCATTATTTATAGATAAGCCAGGAAACTAGACATTACTTTAAAAATTCATAAACATTAAGAGGAAACTGTGATATTTTACTCCAATATAGCTTACTTTAAACTTTGCAACTCTTCAACAACCTATGGTTATAACTCTTCTGAGTTGTATGATTTATAACATTAACTTTTTCATGAAAGGAATGCTATATGAATATTATTATTCTTGAAAACAATTGTTTTATATCAATATTATAAAATAAAATATGTAACTTTTAAATTTGAAAATGAGTATAGTATGATTTTACATCCTTGGGTTCATTTGAGGTATATGATTGTTAATTATAAACCCTAAAAACCATTTCAGATCTCAGAATTTTCTTAATTTTAGAAAATTGATTCAGCACCTATATAATATGTTATAGGAATCTACAAGGAGATGAAGCTGATACACTAATATTTACACAGTAAAACACAGAGGTGTTCCCTCTGTGTGAGATAAGTAAAACTGGTAAGTAACTACAGTAGTGCTTTGGTTCGCAAACCTAGTTCTTTCTACCATTCTGGTCACAAACCAAACTGGATGAGAACCAAAGCAAATTCAAACTCAACTTTTTATCACTCTGTAAATTAGGTATCTGTTTACAACATTTGCAGTAATGGAAGTTTTTGGTCACCAGAGCTTTCAAATTTTAGAATTATAGATGAAGAATTTTGGACTTAACAAAATGATCTGATTATTTGTTTTTTTTTTTTTTTTTGGTTTTTCTCCGGTACCGGGAACCGAACTCACGACCTTGCGCTTGCCAGGCAGGCGCTTTTGCCGCTGAGCTAAATCCCCAGCCCCATGATCTGATTATTTGATGGTATAATTATGGATGAGTCTACAGAATCTCTTCAAACTAGCTATTTAAATTAAGCACCATATGCTTGTAATATCAAAATTTAAATGTAACTTTCAAAAAATTTAAAGGCTTTTACATAAGTGGCTACTACTGAAACTATGCTCAATGAAAGTGAACGTAAATATAATCCACAAGTTTGATTAATATATTTGAGTAGTTACACTGTTTTTTCTTCCCTAAAATTGAATTAAAATATCTTGGAAATCTCTAACAGTTTTCTATAAATTCTTGTTGTCCCCAACCTGAAAAATAGTACTATAGCATATGAATATCATATTACTTAAAATTAATACTGGTTTCTTTTTTTCCCATGGAAAAATTTTCCTGAGATAATCTTGAAATTAACACAGATAGATATGTAACAAATTTGAGGCCATAAATTCATAGTTAATAATTATGAAAAGGAAAAATAATCCTAGGTAAATAGAACTGCTGGTTATTTGGAACAAAATTTTATACAGTGTGGTGATACACTAGAAATGTAAAGATTCCTTATAAGACTCTTACAGGGGCTGGGGATTTAGCTCAGTGGCACAGCATCTGCCTGGGAAGCTCAAGGTCGTGAGTTCAATTGCTGGTACCAGAAGAAAAACAAAACAAAAAAAAACAACAACAAAAATAAGACTCTTACAGAAGTATGAAGTATAAAAGGTACGGTAAGGTCAGGGATATAGCTCAGAGGCACAAGTGCCTGCCTGGTAAGCACAAGGTCCTAAGTTCAATTCCTGGTACAAAAAAAAAAAGTAAAAGAGAATTGCTTAAATACTATTTTAATGATAACTTATGAAAAGGGAACAATATTAGCCAACATCATTCTTTTTAACCTTAGAAAGTAGAGTATAACCATGTATCGCTATGGTCATGTATGTCCCACAATAAATGTAATCATTATGTGTTATGAACAGGTACTAATAAAAAATTTAAAAAGAATTCTTTGAGAAAAGAGGAAATAAATTTCCATTACCTTCTCTTTCAATGCAGTTAAAAAAACCTGTACTTATATCTATCACTCTTAAAAGAAGGGTGTTTAAATACTTTCACTTGTACACAAATGGAGGTGCTAATTTGAGTTCTAATTGATAAATATGTCTTATAATATATTATTTATCAGTGTATAAAATATTGAATCTAATCATAAATAAATATAGTAAAAATGTGTCTAAAGATGTAGATATTTGAGGATGGATAAATGAATGAAAACAAGTGTTTTTTTATAATTTGGGGATCATGAATTTATTGTTAAACTTATTTTTATTTCATCTATGCAAAAATATAGTTCAAACTTTCCATTAGTACTCCTAAAAGATTTAGAGAAAATATTCCTAAAATTCATCTGGAACCAGAAGAGCCTAAAATAGCAAGACCAATCCTGGGAAACAAAGGAAAGGCAGGAGGCATCACAATGCCTCACTTGAAATTATATTACAAAGCTACTGTGATAAAATCAACATGGTCCTGGCAAAAACACAGACCTGAAGATCAGTGGAACAGATTAGAAGATGCAGACACAGCTACAAATACATTAGGCCACTTTATTTTTGACAAAGGTGCCAAAGATGTTCACTGGAAGAAAGATAACCTCTTTAACAAATGGTGCTGGAAAAACTGGCTTTCCACGTGCTGAAGCCTAAAACTAGACCCATGTCTATCACCATGCACTAAACTAAAGTGAAAATGGATCAAAGATCTAAATATCAAAATAAAAACACTAAATGTACTTGAAGAGACAGTAGGTAAAACTCTCAAAGACATAGGGGTAGGCAGAGAGTTCATGAACAAAAACCAAACTGCATGGGAAATACTTCAAAGAATCAAATTTTCAATTATCTTTTGAATGTAGGGATTTTTTTTGCACTATAATGCATAAAAATGGTGACAGCATATGGGAACCCAGATTTTTAGTCTTTTCTCAATTATAATGTACATCAATAACTATTTATGTATACTGAGCATCTAAAATAACTTTATGTGACTACTAGCATCCAGAAAAACTGAGCTGGATGCTTCCAGGTATAATATCCTAGTTATTCTCCAAATGTGTATGTCATATATACCATGATTATAGATAAAACATTCAGTGATCTCCAATACTACTCCTGGAAATTTATTGTGCAGATATCCATGCAGAAGTAATATTTACTGTGGCAGTGTTACAATACTGAAATACGTGAAATAACCTTAACAATCGTCTTGTTGAGGATGATCAAATAAATTATGATACATATATACAGTGAAACTGTATGCTTCTGTACAATATATAAGAAAGATTTCTCTGTGAGGAAATGTTAGGAAGAAGAAGCTACAGAAAAATACATGTATCACACGACCATTTATCTAAACAGCGAAGGTGGAAGAACGCGCTCAGCTCAATTCCCAGTGCTGAGGGAAAGCACTGCGCTGGAGAGGAGACATAAGAAATTACAACGTTTCCCTGCTGCACAGGGCTTGAACTGGGGGGAATGGAGGTGGAGATGGGACGGATACTTTTGCTATATGTGTTTTTTTAATTTTTGATGTATAACATAAATATTTTTATAATTAGCATTGTTTTCTGAGACAGGGTCTCACTATATACTGAAGCCTGGCTTTCAACTTGCTTATGTAAACCAGGCTGGTCTGAAATTTAGTGGCCATTTTCCTTCAGCCTTCCAAGCGCTGAGATTAGAGGCATGCACCACCACCCCTGGCTCTAATGAACATGTTTAAATGTTTTATACCTGATTTTTTCCCACCTGTTCATTCACAGTATGCATCTTTTGGAGCCTACATACTGTGGGTCCCTACTCTTACACATGCTGTGTGAGACTAGAGGAGAGCCAGGTGTGCTGGTGCAGGCCTGCAAACACTGCATTCCGGGTGGCCAGAGCCGGAGGGTTCCGGGTTTGAGTCTGTCTGGGCAACTCTGACCCTGTCACTAAATAAAAATGTTTTTCATAGAACATATTTGGGATACATAGTGTTTATGCTCAGTTTGGTTCAAAATAAATCTTTTTAAAGAGCTCTGGATGTACCTCAGTGCAAACGCCCAAGAAGTGGGGGCGGGGAAGATGGAGGGGGAAAAGGAAAGGAGGCTAGGTCAGTTCTCTGGTGCTGAAAGAGGGACATAACCAGGGTCTGAGTTTGTGTTCAGGCTACTTCTATTCCTCAGCTTTTCCATTGTTAGGGCAAGTTTCCTACCACTCACAACTTAAAGGAGGAGGGTTTTATCTGGCTCATCATTTCAGAGGATTCAGTTCACGGTCACCTGGCTCAAAGAAGGAACATCAGGGTAGGAAGGGGCGGTGGAATACAACTTAGTTCATGCAGGTGGGGAAACAAAGCAGGGGAACAATGCCAGAGAGCAAGGGTCCAGAAACCAGATATAGTATCCAATGTCACAGCTCCGTGACCTACCCAGACACACCTAGAAATATGTTTTACTAATCTGCTGGGTAGCTCCCAAGCCAATCCAGGTGACACTGAAGCTTATAACAAAATACCATAAAGCAGGCAACTTATAAACACTAGATATTTCTTTCTCACAGACACGGAGGCTGGGAAGTCCAAGGTCAAGTCACCAGCATTTTGGTGTGTGGCAAGGCCCCACTTTCTAATAGATGGTGCTGCCCTCACATGTGGAAGGGGAAAGGCAGCTTTTGGGGTATCTCTTGTGCATCTACTGCATATTCATGATTAGGTTTCAGCTTGTGAATGTGGGAGGATGCAAGCATTAAGATAACAGAATTCAGCATGGCTTTTTATTTTTAATCAAACAAGATGTGAATTGATTATCTTCCATAGTTTTGACCTAGCTGTATATAGTTTGCTAATAGTCTGCATAGATTTAGAATGTATAAGAGGAAAAACAGAGAACTTTTGATTTGTATGATAGCTATTAAACCTGATGGTTTAATTTATATTTCTGCATTAATATTAAAGGTTTCATTAAGATGGATGAGCTAAGAATAAATCACAGAAAATAAAAATATTAAAGCATTATATGAAACCAGGCATGCTGGGGCACACCTGTAATCCCAAAATTCTAGGAAGCTGAGGCATGAGCTTCACAAGTTTAGGCACACCCTGGCTTACATAGCTACTTTGCAAGACCATATTTTAAAAATAAAAAGTAAAAACAAGTGTTGCAGAGCTGGAAATGTAGCAATGTTAAGGCCCAGATTCAATCAACAGTACCAGACACACAAAAATCATTATGTGAATTAGAACAACCCATTTATGTTCTGTGCTATGAAGTGACTTGATCAAGTACTTGAAATATCAAAGCATAGAGTATAAGACACATGCCTGTTGGTCACTTGATGAGTCTTTTTAGGTCTATACTAAAAGACATCCTGGGGGCTGGGGATTTAGCTCAGCGGCACAGCGCCTGCCTGGCAAGTGCAAGGTCGTGAGTTCGATTCCCGGTACCGGAGACAAATAAAAAAAATAAAAGACATCCCAATCTTGCTACCCAACCTTTATAAGCATATTTCATACTTCAAGTGGCTAATCTTCCAAAAGCATCTATAATTTCTTCAACCTGTTAAAAAATATAATTACTACAAAGTGTCTGCAAATGTCTCTCTCTTGCAAATAAACTTACACATCATATGAAGTATTTGTATACTTTGACAATACAGTTTAGAAACTCCTCCTTGTGCTGTAATTTATAATCCTAGCACTCAGGAGATTGAAGCAGGAGGATCACAAGTTCAAGGCCAACCTTGCCTACATAGCAAGTTTGAGATCAGTTTGGACTACACAGTAAGATTCTGGCTCCAAAAACAAGAGAGGGGTGGGGGATGTTTGAAACCAGTGCAATAAGATACAGCAAGTTAGATACTTTCTTTAAATACCCCACAGTAGACCCCAAGACTTTTTGACATTAATTTTCAGTAAACAAAAATATAATTTCTTTTCTAATCACAGAATAATCTTTTGGAGACCATTTTTCTGGAAGCTGTTACAAAAGTAGGCTATTATTTGGAATAGCATATTTTCATTAGATTTCAGTGGTGCATACGTTAGAGGAAAATTTGTATTAAACAGCTGCATGCAGGGCTCATACTTTTTTCTTTTCCAGTGCAGGGAAAAATGTACAGTCATCAACCTGTGTCTCATTCCATGAAGTCTACTGTTCTTATGGCTGTAGATACAAAGCTGAACAATCAGCATAAAACTTTTTCTTTTTCAAATTGCAAATACAACATCCTACCTATCATACGTTCTTCAGTATTTCATAATTTCAAAATATGTGACTGGTATATCACAAACACTATTAGTTTCTGTTACTATTATATATCAGAATTGCTGTCTTTTCTGATGCTATATATGCTACAATGGATGAGAGTAGAAGTCTTGCTCATCAACAACCAATGTATATTTAATAGCATTAAGAATTCATTAAGGCCAAGGATATAGCTCAGCGGCACAAGCACCTGCCTGGCAAGGGCAAGGCCCTAAGTTCAATTCCCGATGCAAAAAAAAAAAAAGAATTTGTTAAAACCATTCACCAAGAACCATAGTAACTACATGGGCTGATCTTTTGAAAATATAGAGAAAATAAGAGGAGAATCTACCATCTTCCATCTTCTATTAGCCACTCTCTAAATAGAATCTCCTAAGAGCTAGTTACACCATGTAGAGTTTCCTTTATGGGTCAACTCTCAGCAAGGGCTAATGATTGCTCAATTCTCCTTTCACGCTGAGCACACATGGTCTGGGTGTGGAATCAGAGGCCTAAGGTTTACACGCATAGTCTTCACTCAGACAAGCAATGGAAGAGAACCAACAAGAAATGCCTATTGCCCAGTGTGTCACAGGTGCATTAGTATATTAGCAAAATGTAGGTGTTGCAGAGGTAGGTATTAACATGAGACACACTGCAAAGAAGTAAGGACCACAAAGCTGAGAACAAGTGCCATTAGGAGTATTAGTACAGTATTCCCAAGTCATTTTTCTCACAAGGAAATAACATTGTAAATTCTGAAGTCATCACAATTCCCGCACCCCATGCCAGTGACAATTGAACTAAAAACTGTTCTGTTTCTCACACCCCTACTCAGCAACTTCTAGAAATTTTTAAAGCTTTAGAAATATCATCAGAACACAAAAGGTGATCATAACTATGATTTTCTTGTGATTATATTCATAACTATTCTCTTCACATTATGCCGTAAACCTCTGTGACAGCTTTCAGCAATCTTTGCTGAATATGCATGCGTTTTCGAAAAACGAGCCCCTGAGATATTTACAGAAATACATATTTTATTGATTTCTCATTTCATTTTGAGATACTACTTAGCTTGCTCTCAAATATTGGTAAAAATGGAGACATCAAAAATTTTATAAAGTGCCCCAAAATAATATTGCTGAAATTTTTTGGCAGATCAAGTGCAAGTGTTTGCTCATAGAGATCTATTTTCTTATAAATAAAGCTGATCAGGGAAGCGTGAAATTGAGAGCACTTTGAGGGCCCATTGGAATTGAAGTCAGTACACTCTGCTCACTCTCCACCATTCTGCTTTTGCAATTTGTCTGAAAAAATGGGGAAAAAGAGTAAGTTCATGAAGCAGCCCTTTCATGGTCTGGCCTGAGCTCTGTGTAGTTTATAATGGCAGCTTGTAGGGTCAGAAATGACATAGGATGGGGAAGCAAAGAGGAGAAAAACGCTCCTCTCCAATCAGTGGAGATAAAAAATGCACTGGTGGCTACATAAGGGTTTGTGGATGCTGTCTGTCTTTATTATTCACCTTCAATGGATAAAAATGAAAAAACCAAACATACAAGGTAGCTTGCTTTGAAATATCAGGATATTTAATGCCCCCTCCCCTTAAATCACTTCAGTCCTATTTTAAAGTAATTCTCATAAGAATGTTAGCGGAAAAGAGGAAATGAAGGGTGGGATTAAAAGAATGTCCACAGTTCACAGATAACCACGTAGCAAACTCAGTTTCCCTCTGGAGCACAGCAGCTCCTATCATTTTCACTGAAGGTGTCAAAAATAGAAAGGAGAGCATCTTTCAAGAAGAAACCACCGTATGGTCTGAGCAACTGATTTGAAGGTAACAATATACAATGGAATTACAATGGTGAACTCCTACCATCTTGTCTAGTGAAATTCTGTATTATCTCTAATGTTTTATTTAAGAATTATTTTCTTATTCTCTTTAATGGTTTGAGCAATCTTTCATTCTTACATCTGATAATCTGAGCAATATAGTTGAGGATAGTGATATGCAATGTAACAACCAGTGTTGATTTGTATTACTCTGCCTTGAGACCCTGTATCACTTTGAATGTTCTTGCTTTGTTTATGTTCGTGATACTGGTATGCTGCTACAGTTCTATTTTTTTGTTTGTTTATTTCTCAGGTGCTACTCTTTTTAAAATTAAAAAAAAAATAAAATTAAAAAAGAAGAAGAAACCACTTTAAAAGTAGCTTTATAGACTGGAGATTCCTGGGAAAGTTTATTTGAGAAAATCCTTATGATCCATTGTTTCTGAATTCCTTGATAACTTTCTCATCCCTGAAAGAGTGTTGCAGCTGTCTTCTACCTAACTTAGAACAAATAATCAAGCCTTGAATAAATACTGTTATTTATCCCACCTGGGCTAGGATAAAAGAAGAAATACAATGCAATTATTAACACGGAGGAACACAGGAGCTGCTGGTCCAGCCTAGAAAAGAACATTTGCTAGATTTGAAATATCAGGGTATTTAACTAAGTGGCATTTTGCTAATGTAATTACAGCTGAGGTTACAGAGAAGAGTGAATTTACCACAGGTCAAAGCATTTGTTGAAGTCTGTGGAAAAGAATTGGGAAGTGTTGTGGGCTACATATCGGTTTACAGACTAGGAAACTGCAAACACATAGTTTTAAATAAGATTCTGTGTTAAACTCATCAGGGAATGAAAGAGTCCAGATTTTTAAAAAGTCTCCAGAAAGAAGTTCCAGAGAATTAGTAGAGTCTAGCTGTAAAGGGGAGGTTTACTGTGGCGAGAAATGTCTGTGAGTGCATGAGTGGAAATGCGCTGTTAGCCAGGTTTATTTATAGTTAACCCTCCCTTTTCTCTTTCCCCATTTAAAAAATATTATTTCTCTAGCCTCTCATCTGATAGCATGAGGAAGGTTAGCATCAGGCCATTACACTCTTTACTAGGAGAAAAGCCTAGAAAAAAACAAGACGTTTTAAAACAGTAAAAGATGAACGTGAAGTGTACATGGAACTCTTATGTCATAAATTGAACATGTGAGTGTCATGCCCCTCAGGTAATGACATTTCTTCTGTGTAAATGACTAATGGGAGAATGTTCACGTTATAGCCCTTCTTTCTTGCTACTGCCTCAAAGCTCTTGCTTATCTGCCATAAAACCATCGTCTACTATCACTTATGGAGTAAAGTGCTATGCAGTTTACATCTGGCTTGAAGTTAATTTAGAGATGCATTTATTCAGCTGTTCTTCTTTGCACACCTACTCTGTGTAGCTGGGTGCCCAGACATTGGGATGTTCAGTAGAAGAAACAACTAAGCTTTGGACAAGTATGAACACACATGTACACCTGGCTTCTTGCCTTTTTAGGAGAGAAGCTCCTCTGTCAGCAAACTGTGCTGTTAGAAAGCTTTCAGTGGAGAAAATTGTGATGAAAGTGGATTTTAACCATTTCATCCAGATTCCATCTCTTTGTCATCTCTTTGGTCCCTGTATTGCCTAAGACCCTATTTGCCTAATGTATTTTTTGAAGTGATTTATTAATAAAGACCCTTTGATACATTTTGCTTTACAGCCTGAGATTGTAAAGTTTGAAGAAGTTAATAGCTCCTGTGTGATTTATCCATAATGGACATTCTGTAGAATAAAATGTATCCTCATTTTAAAAAAATATATCATTAGAAAGGAAAAGGTACATTGTCGGTTCTTGTTCTGTCTATAGAAATCAATTCAAATCATGATTATACTCCTAGTCTCTTTGAAAAGGATAAAATATTCTGAACTAATGGCTTTGAGCTCTCAGGCAAAACCAGACTTTTATTGGCAGAAAAACTATCAATGGCTCTGCAGAACAGTTTTACATTTTCTCAACCAATACAAACATTGCTTTTGATACAAATTGAAGAAACGTCATGTTTTCAGACACACCCTTATTAAATTTTTCTTGAATATTAATATGAAGATGGCAAATCAGAATTTGACTATCCTTCATTACTATTTATAATGGGAGGATAATTAGTTTGGCACTAACCTTGAATGTGAAAAGACCCTAGGAAAGACTAATTCCTGGGAGTGCTGTTATTTTTCAGGATATCCTTTTGCAACCACTTTCTGGCATGCTATCTATGGGAAATGGAAATCCTAAATGGTTACTTATATTAGGAATCTTGGAAGGGAGTGAGATAATGACTTATGGGGCATCTACCTCTCTGTTAAATTTATTTCTGTGTCACATTAATAGACCTTGCAAATTATAAAGTATGGGTACAAGACCTAAATATATACTTGGCACACCTCTTTCATTATTTTCTGCTAAACATTATTTTACTGCTATAATTTACTACTTTACTTTTTATTCACAAAAAGGAAGCCATAAAGAAAATTATTAAACATACACTAAACAAGTCTGCAGATTCACTTTCTAGAAGACGTCCTGCTAAAATAATGTGAAACTTTATTGCAAACATGACTATCATCCCCCACTGATATGCTACAAGTGAGAATTATTTGTTATGAACCAAAAAAGACCATTAATGTAGAGCATTTTAATATTTGTATTTATTATAGTATTTCACCGAACTATTCTAAGCATTTAGTGCTTAGTATATCCCAGTGCTTGTTGTAAGAATTCTCCTATGTTACCTCATTTAACAAAATGGATCTTACTGTCTTTATTTTAGAGAACAGAAAGCCGAGGAATGGGGAAATAAAAAAACTTTCTTGAGGTCACAAAATGAGGCTCCAGAGCCTCCTCTCGTTAGTGCTGTCTCTCTATTGGATGAAAATGGGTTGTGAAGTATCATTAAGCCTTTTGTCCACTAATTTTGAGACTGATTTTTTGCATCTAAATATTTATGTATGCATTCCTGCAATTTAAATCTACATGGTAACCTACAGTTATTTTACAAGGGTGAATTAATTTCTCTGTTATCTACATGCAGGAAACACACATTTTACTTGAAAATAAATGTTTTCTCAAAGGTAGAGAAGAAGGATGCAGTAGACATCTTTAATAGATTTATCTGTGTACTCTGATTAAAAATACTTAAACTAATGTGTTATCAAAACCTTTGCATGTATTTCCTTTCAGAAAGACTGGTAAGAGCAGAAAATGCCAAGAGATTAAAGACAATCAAAAGTCTTGATGTTCCACTATGAAGGTGGGAAGCATGGTGGGCTTAGACAGATAAATTTAGTGTCAGCTTTTCACAAGAACTTCAGATGGATTATTAAACACTTTAAAAGATAAGCTCCGCATGTTCCCTTTCGATGTCTGTGTTTGGAGTCCCTGAGGCAGGCCATGTACTTTCTGTGCCTTTTTGAGAAGGCAAAAAAACTGCTAAGGATTTATTAGCTGTTAAACTAACAAATTACCAGGAAACTTACATGGCTATGGCTTAATTGACATGAGCTGAATTCACATCACCCCATATATGACTGAGCATTCATTTATTCCTCATTCAAAAGCTAATTATTGAGCTTCTTCCTTTACAGACCTTATGCTTTCTGAATTTCAGAATGGGAATTAGATGAGTGAGGGTTTGCTCACTGGTAGATATAGCCATGTGGAAAAGCCACAGATCTGCTGCCCTGAGCTGACAGCTTCGGGCACAGATCATTTACAGAGGCATTTCTCCATTATTGTCTAAATCATAATGTTTAGATGCTCCTAACTCTCTTTAATGCAAGTACATAGTGGGCTTTCTATATTTTCCTCACCAGATACTTTTCATTATCACTACCATCTATGCAATTTATCACAATGCATCACAGAACCACAGAATGTTAGAGGGACATCAGTCATAGAAGTGTGCACTTTGTCTGCAGGCCAAAACATGACCAAAACAGTACTGAGAATTGCACACAAATTCTGGAAAAGACCCCCAAACTGTTCTCTCATTTAGGTTATCTCAACTTTGGGTTCGTAAGAAAACATCCAGTGTCTGGTCCTCTCAGAGCATCGGTCTCATTCTTGGCAGGCTACACATTTGGTGAATGACCGTGTAATAAACTTGTGTTCATAAGGTTCATAAGATGACAGAGTTTAAATACTCCTACCACTACATTTTAGCACAAGGATTCCTTGCCCACCTGTCCATCTGAAGAAGGACTTCAAAATCAGGATTCTTGAGTTTGAATCCAGAGTGTACCATCTTTTGATGACTTTGGCCAAGGGACAAAGCTAGTCCGTGCCTCTGTTTCTTTACCGGTAAACTGCAGATAAGTGAAGCCCTTCTCAAAGAACAGATCCTTACCTTTTGTCACCATGAATTTCAAGTAGGTCAGAACTTCTGACTGAAAATTAGATATCAGTCAGCTCACATCAGCCAGTTGTTTTCTGAACAGCTTATGATGCATTATGAAGTATATACTAACTCTAGCTTTGTAATACTTTAGTACCTGATTCCCTGATAAATAAACACAAATCTTGTGAACATAACTAAGTGAGATATCTACTTAGATTAAGAAAATGAGTAAGTTACCAAGAACTGTAAGTTTCAAAATAACCTCTTCCAAATAAGGTATTGCTTTTACTTATATGTTAAGAGCGAACAAGTGAATAGTTATTTTTATTTTTAAAAAAAGTAACTGTCTTCTACACTGTAGAATTGAGAAGAACACAATGAATTGTTTTAATACATTTGTTGAGAAGCTTAGATTTTTCTCTTTATGAAAAAACCTCTAGCATATTAAAAACAATTAAAAAATAAACCATGACTTATAATGTGTGCCAAAATTTGGGAATAAGAAAGATGCCAAGAGAAATAGTACATTCTTATATTTAAGGATGGGGATGGAGGGAGCGCACTGTGTAAAGTGTAAATAAGAAAGTTCAGTGCCAGTCCACTGTAAGAAACTTAAATGATTAAAACTTTGAAAAGAAAGATGATGATATCTAGGATTTTCTATAAATAAATCACAGTATACTGATCTCAATAGACATTTGATAAACTTAATAGAGAAGAGAATTTTTGGTTTCTGTAGCAGGTGGACAGCTACATTGGAATCACCCTGAGAACTTTTTTCAACTAACCTTCACAATTGTCTTTCAATATTTATGGGGCATCCTGGGAGTTTACACCTTCAGCTTCCCTCCTTACACATGTACACACAGTAGATATGAGTTTTATTCTCTGCTCTACTTGTGAAAAGCACCACTTACAAAGAAAGGCCATAGGGATGCTACTGGAATTCATTATAATCTTCAAGGTTGTATACCTATATGTTTCAGATAAAAACTTGGAATACATTTCCATCATGCTCGCATGTTTAAGCATAGAATTTAGTCCCTAGAAGATACCTGAGAGGGAATGGTAAAGGAGAAAAAGAAAGTTATATTATTATATTTTCCCTTAAAGATAATTAGTCTTTCACTGCTTCAATTTTTTTTACCTTTAAAATAAAGCGGTAATCATAGGGTTAGGAGGAATAAATAGTTAATAGAGAAGTAGAGAGATAGAGGTACAGATGTACATAAGTTCCCAGTAAGAATTACCAATTATTAGCTGTTATCATTAGATCATAGGTGATCAAGTCTCACTTTTCTTTGTACCTGTCAAGTCAAGCATGGAGTAGTGTGTCTGCTCTGGGCAGTTTATGTTAAGAAAAGCATCAACACCATGGAACGTGAAGCGCTTGGAAGGTGGGCTGCATTGGTGTTCTATTCTTACTACAAAAATGGCAGAGCATAATGGACCTTCAATAAGAATTGTTAAGTGGATGGATTGAAAGAAGACATGTGGCCACTAGGGTTTCAAGTGAGTCAAAATCTTACAGGGAAAGCCGAAGAGATTGTGTGTTTGGATTTTCAAGTAGATACAGCTAAGGACCATCACACAGTCGTGTTTCCCTGTACTTATGTCTCTATAATTATCAGTTAGTTTTAAACTTACTGAACTATTCCTGTTTGCTCAAGAAATTACATGGTTAGCCCACATTTAGGTTAAATACATTGTAGTACAGAAGAGGAACATTTGAGTTACCATAGGACAAATGTCTGAAGCACATGGGCTCTCTATCCAGTGATATACTAGGCTGTCCTTTGAAATTATGAGTCAGTGTTACCGGAAATATTTGGATTGATGCAGGATGATGATTCAATAAGAGGGATGATTCATTCACTAGATAGAAAATTAGAACAGATGTACATCATTATGTCTGTTATATGTCATCAGATATATCACAATCCTTAGTTTTTTGTGATCTCTGTGTTACTTCTCTGTTTTAAAAAAGTTGTCACCGAACTTCTATTCCAATTTAAGCCAACTGTCAGTTCTCTAATTGACCATTTCATAAATAAATTAATGTATAGCAAGGCCTGAAAACATTGGAAATTTGTACTAATATTTTCTGGAATCACTTATTTTTCATAGCACTTGAATTAATATAGAATTTCTTTTTGGAAGTTGGTAATGTAATATTTTCTACTTTATGCCTTCATATTCTAACATGCAGAAAGACAAATGTTCTATGTTTGTTGCATATTTTCAGACTGAATGACCAAGAAGTCTGTGGTATTATCTGGATTAATAATTAAGGCACATAACATGCTTTTATGAATATACGCTCCTGTGAAACTCGTAGCAGTTGAGCTATAAAGTCTTACTTGGGTAGTATGTGTGAATAAAATGTCTACTTTCACATGACTCACTTCCCACACTATGTTTATTTGTTCTTGTTGTTCAAAACATGCTTTTGGAACTAAAATAACTGGATGGAATGACAGAGGATAATCAGCCATTAGTTACTAGAAAAATGTTTCAAGACTAAAGGTTATGCATTATTTAATGAATTTAATTATGGTTTACAAAGCAGGTTTAAAGCCAGTAAGCATGCCTTCATTTTCATTTTGTGTCTTCACTGTGATTTAGACATGATACATGATACATTTCAGTTGAGTGGATTATGTATTTGCCAGGTAATTACTGAGTGCCCAGGCACTATCTATGCCCAGGCACTATCAGCTTAGCTCTGGAAATGACATAGCAGTGAATGGCAAAACTCTTCGCTTTACTATAGTTTTACATTCCATTGATTATAATAGATGCTTAAAGGGGCTTGCCTGAAATTCTCCTGTAAGTTCTGACTCATCAGGATTGGATTTTCCCTTCCTGTCCTCTTACAGAATGAAGCACCCCCCATCCTTCTTGAATATCTCTGTAATAGGCAGTAGGCACAGCCCTAGGGAACAGCATGCCAGAATAAGGGTGGTGTTGGTGAAGGGGCTTGGCTTATTCATCGTTTGTGCTATAACAAAATACCGAATATTGGAAACTTTATAAAGAAAAGTTTTCTCAGTTTGTATATCTATGTCTCATGGTTGATCACATCAAAATGACAGGAGCCCATGCAAGTGTGGCAAGAAACACATGCTGAAGAGCTGGGGAGGTGCCAGGGTCCCTCATACCAATATTTTTCTCACAGGTTGTTCTAGTCCTAGGAGAACTATATGAGTTGCCCTGTTTGATGTCCCCAAGTGACCTGATTTCCTTTCAAAACCCAGCTCATAAAAGTTTCCCCACCACTTCACATTATCAAGCTTCTAGCTCACTGGCTTATAGGAGAAAGGCTCACATTATATCCAGACCTTTTCAGGCCTCCATGCTTGCTGCAGAAGGCAAATTTTTCAGGCAACTCTATGTACTCCTTTGGGTGCCCATAATGCTTTGCTCTATAGATGTCCTCACATTCCACAGCCCTAGTGAATCCTGCCTCGTGTGGCCTCAGACCTCTTTTCAACTATGTGTCCTGTGGCATCACTACCACAGGCCTGACCTTTTCACCTGTGCTTCCTTAGCATTTCAGCTGCTGCATTCCCAACTTGCACTCCCCTGTACCACTACCACCCTATCTCCTCCTCTCATCCTCGTTCTCCTCTTCTTCCTCCACCCAATTCTTCTCCTCCTCCTCCTCTTCATTCTCCCCTTCCTCCTCTTCTTTTTGGCATCCTGGACATAAAACCCTGGGACGCTCTACCACGGCGCTCTACCTCTGGCTCATTTTTATTCTTTTGTTTTGAGACAGGATTTCATTAAGTTACAATCTGGCCTTGAACATATGATCACGCCTCAGTCTCCACGTAGCTGGCATTACTTGCCCCTGGCCAAATTCACCCTCTTTAGCCTAGACTTATGTGGTCTCATGAATAATACTCCTTTTCTGGTTTTGAAGCTACTTTGTGGCACATGGGGCTTTTGACATGATTGCTAGTATTATACCATTTAGATCATTGATGTTTTGGATTAATTCCACATACTAGCCCACTTCCCTGAGAAGGCATCGTCACAATCTTTTTTCAGGGTCAATAAAATGTTCTAGTACTAGGCTTTCAGGAAATATTTCTTGAATGGAAAGAATGCATCCATTATGAAACTCTTTGTGGAATGTGTTCTCTTTTACTCTTTGATGGCTGATACATGACCCTTCTTTCTTAAGCCTTTGTTCTCATATTTTCATATTAGGTGTATTTCTTATTCTAAAGAAAGATGACAAAAGGAAATAATATGTATTACTTTGTACTTCAAAAAAAATGAATATTTTCCTTTTTTCTCTATTTTTCTCCCTCTGGGATGTAAAACTATTTTAAAAAGGTAAAGTATTTTTAAGCAACACATTTCCTACCTTTGATTTCTGAAGAATATTGCTGAAATTAGTGCTAAATTCCACTTTCAGTCTTGCCATGTTGACCTAAATTACTCAAGGTCTTCTATAGTACGTTCTTTTTGAAAAATAAAATGTAACAGCATTCCCAAACACAATAGTATGTGTCTCTCCTGCTCCACAATAGACCTCAGATGACACTTTTCACACAAATAGTGCTAGAAGTGAAGGCAAGTACTAGGGGAAAAAAGTCTTCTTGCTAAGGGCAACGTGCAGTGTAACCCATGGCTTTATGGAAACAGAAAGCACCATGTAAATACACTGATCCCAGTTCAGCAAATGTTAACAAAAACTAAATTTATATTTGGGATCCACGCTACCTCTGTTAGCTCAGGTGAGGCCAGCATTTACTGTGTGCCAACAGTATCAGATTTAGCAGTGGGAAAACCATGCCAGTTGGGATCAGATGCAGTAGTCTGACTTTATCCATTGATAGAACAGATGCATAATTTTGAATTAGCCCAGAGTATCAAAGAACAATCCTACATTTCTCCCAGTCACTTACATTTTTGTCCTCATTTCCATCCATTCATTCCCTTGACTTCTCATGATCTTCCTCTTTAACTCAAACCCTGTCCTTTTTCGCTAATTTCATTGTTTCCTTCATTCCCACCCCGCCTCTCTCTCATTTGAGTTGCTATAGCAGTTTCTCAGTTGGTCTGCATGTTGATAGTTTGAAAGTCTTACTGTCTTTCCTTGGGGGTGTTGCTTGTTTTTCCCTTGCCTTTTGTTTGTTTGTTTGCTGTTGTTGCTGTTGTTTGGCTGTTGGGAACTAAACCCAGCACCTTTGCACTGAGATACAACCCCGGCCACGTTTTTTTTTTTTTTTTAATTTTGAGAGAAGGTGTTGTACTTTGGATCAAGAGTCCTCACTGGCTCATATATGGGGATTCTGGAAGGTGAGTGAATCATGGGGATTGCTAGAGCTCACTCCCAATTATAATACGAGGTAGGGTCTGGTCAGAAGACTCAGGGCCCTGGGAGGCATGATCTAGAAGGTTAAATCCCCCTTCACGCTTCCCCCCCTTCTCTCTCTGCTTTCCCATGGCCATAGTGTGAATGAATAGCTTTCCTCTGTACAGACCTTGCCACTATGTCCTTGTCCCTGGGGGTTAGCTAAAGATGGGCTGAAAACTGCAAGTCAAAATCAACCTCTCTTCTAAATTGCCAGTGGTGGATATTTTGGTTCATCTACAGGAAAGTGACTAAGATATAAGAGTGTGCTAAATTGCTTGGACTGGGCTAAGAATCTCAGCCCTCCTTCCTCCAGCCAACCAGTGTTCTGGGATCACAGGATGGCTGTACTATGCGGGGCTTTGACTGACATTGTAAACGTTCCTGTCTCATCCTGCACCTGCCCTGCCTGAGTCCTCTGGTAACTACCACCCCGGCAACAAAAAGATTCTCTGCTCTTTTTCTAATTTTACTTGGCTCTCATGGGCCTCTTGTTTATCAGTGTCATTGTCTACCATCTCCCCTCTTCTTCCTACGTTTATTCCTCCCTTTGTTACTGCAGTACTTCAGAATAGATGTCAGTTCATATTTTGAACCAACTCAAATGACTCTCTTTGAATATAGTAACCAAATTGCTATTCATCTCCAGTTTTCTGTTATCATCCTCATCATACAATGGGTCCTACCAAGTACCCCCCTGCATTTTTCTAATTGCCTCTGCTTCTGTGAAGACTTTCTCCACTACAGGTATCTTCTTATACCCTAACACCATACTCTGACTATTGAGTAAGTGAACGAATGAAGTGAGTCTTTTATATTTTGAGTACTTCTTGGTTGAGCCACCAATTCCATGAGCTCAGGTCTCTCCTCTGGGGGTTCACTCCCTTGGATGTTTCTTTACAGTGTATTATTATAGTTTTTGGGAAATTTTTTAAACTTTAAATTTTAGAGGGATAGAGGGTGGTATTCATAAAAATAACCTAAAAGTCACTTTTAATAGATCAGACCTTGGTTCTAATTACTGATATATCTAGCTATTTTTTTACTAATCATTTACAGAACAAAATATATTCCACATCTATATATTCCATCTATTCTAAAATATATTCTACATTCTAGAATAGGTATGTGTTTGAATGTCACCATTAACTTATTGATGCAATAAGCATCTGTGCAAGCTTACTATGATCCTTACTCTGATACCATGAAGACCTACATTTTAGTTAGAGAAGATGAACAATAAACAAAGGAAACATATAAGAATTCATAAACAATCTTGAGATAAATCATAGATGTAGGATACATATATTTCTGTGCATATACATATGTGTATATACATACACATATCTTTACTCATACATATGTATATATATAAGAAGAACTCCTAAAATAGTACTTACCTATAGTACATGTAATGCACTTGGATATTTTTTTCTCTTCCATCGTTTCCTGTTTTATTTCATTAAAATATTTCTGGTTGCATCTTACTGCATTGATTTTATGACACACCAACACAGTGAAAATCATGATCAGAAAAATACTGGCTTAGCACGTATAAAATGTATGAGCAAAGGTAATCAATTTCTTTCTCAATCAGTAGACAGACTTCAGGATACTGTGATTATTCCCATTCAATTAACAGTTGATAGCTTTAGCAAGAGAAGTCCAGTATGTAGTAATCTTTTCACTTTGAATTAAATAAACATCATTGGATAATATATTCTTTAGCCTTTCATTGTTAAAAGAATCTAAAATCTTACCGTTTGAAAGTGACCTACACATTTTCATGCATATAATTATTTAAGAAATTACTCACTGATGTACTATATAAACTTTAGAAAACCATTTCACAGAGTAAAATTCTGACCCAGTTTTTGAGAGTAAGAGAATAGTAAAATTTGGATGATGACATTGACCTTTTATTGGAGACTATGCCATATGACTCAGTTATGTCCGTTGAATTATATTTCTATTATAGCGTGTTGAAATTGGGTAATATCTAGCTCCTTTCCCTGGTAACTATACTATCTACCATTGAATAACAACACTAAAGATTAATAAAGAAAGAAGTATATTCTCCAACTCAAAACTATCATTGTATTTCAACTTTAGAAGGATTCAGTACAGAGATACAAATCATTAGCATTCTCAGAGAAATTTTTAAATGCTTTGAAAGTTTTAAACCAGTGGGCACTCCAGTTCTATGTACATTTATCCAAATAGGAATGAGACCTGTGATTTTGATATTGAAATAAAAACAGTCTAATCTATAAACTGTAAACTAAAACTGACGTCTAATGTAAAAACAGTCTAATCTATATACTATTATCCAGTTGTGCAGAATAAAATAATACTTTTGCTGCAAAAGTTTTTGTGTCTCTCTCTTAGTGGAAATTCCAAGTAATACATGATAGATCAGCCTTTGCATATATTTGTTCTAAGAATAATAAAGAAGTTATCAGACCATATATATGGGTGCTTTTTATTACAATACCAAAATCATTGCAGAAGTCTAAATGTATGAGTAGATTAATTTCTGACACAATGGTTTAGCTCTAGCCTTTATGAAGTCACAGGACAAGTTTAATTATTGATAAACTACATTGTTAATGAAACCAAATTCATACTTGACATCTTTAAAGGTGACAAATAATTTCCAGCATAGCTGTAAACTGTAATCTTCAAAATTCAACATAAGAGTCCTGGGTGTGTAACATAGTGGTGGATTACTTGCCTATCAAGCACAAACTCCTTAGTTTTATCCCCAGTACTGCCAAAAATAATTAAGTAAAACAGCCTGAGAAATATATAAAACTGCTCAGGAATATACACAATATCTCACTTTATCATTTTATAGCTAAGAATGGTCTTTTTAATTAGATTAAAATATATGATAATACTTCTCAGCAAATAAATGATAATAACAAACCACAAAATGAATTATGCAGCTAGTAATTTCCTTATTGTAGATTTAAATAGATTATAAAGCACTTCATGTGGCATTTGACTGGAGAATTTTGGTTAGAATTTCACCATAATAAAAACTTGAAAGAAATCAAAGGTTAAAATGAAAAAAGGTAGAAAGAATACAAGTATTACTATCTCATACAAATTACATTCATTTCCAGGAAGATAATCAGTAAACAATGTATTTTTTCTATCACTTTTCTTCTTCCTTGCCTGGAGAGCGTGGGGCTTTTTATGTGTGTGTGAATTTGCTGAACTTGGCTGTTTGTGAGTTTAATGACATCTTTGTAAATAGAGATATCTGGGCTTGCTGAAAATAAAATGAATGAGGGACACTGTTCCTCAGACCCGTCTTTTCCTATATAGGGTGTTAATGGACAATAATGCTGGTATTCATCCCAAGTGCTTTCTTTGCTTTCCAAGAGTAGGCTCACAGCAGCACAGGCTGGAGCTACAGCTTAGTTAACTCTTACCTGGCAGTCAGTTGAGGTGTGCTCTCAGCACCTTACGAGGAGCAGCCAGGACATGCCGAAAGATTGCACAGGAAGAGAGATGAGTCAAAACGAGGGCCCCAAAGTTGCCTTCATATGCTGTTCCCTATTCCTTTCCCTATTTCTTTTCAACCAGTGTCTCTGTTCCCAGCCATCTCTGAGGACTGCCAGCAGTGCATAAGGTATAAGTAAAACAGCACAAATAATCATTAAGTCTTCTGAATTAACTTCTTAGTTCATACTTGCAATTCCACTAAGTGATTGCAGTGGATTTGTTAGTGCTAATGTTGGGGGTAATCTGGGCTCTGAGTATGAGACATGTTTATAAAATTAAAAGGCAGAGGCTTCACATGTGGGTACTACATATGAAGAGTCTACATATTGAAACTACTTCTGTAACACAGCAATATTTATTTCAAGATTCTCTTTATAGAGTTTTTACCCGTGGATCATCTTTTTTCTCATTTTTTTCTGTTTCTGTGATAGACCAGACTGCACATACTCAAGCGCACACACACGCGTGCATGTGCTAGGGCAGAGGTTCTTTCCATTGATGTCACATTTGTTTTGCAAGTCCTTGGATGCCCCTTTAAAAAGGCCAAGCTCCAGTGCTGCTGACTTTGAACTTACACTCAGGGAGTCCATTGTGTGTCCTTGCTTCTGGCTTCACCTGAGAGGCCATCAGTCACTGCATGGCCTTGTGAAAGACACTGAAGGGAGGACATTTGCCTGCAATGTATTTCCATGCCTCGTGTCTCATCTTTGGTGTTCCAGGTTTCCACACCCCTAAATCTCATTTCATAGAGGGCCGACCCTCCCTAAAATGTGTACATTGCTTCTTTTGTACTGTAGGATACGGGAATGATGTTTCTTTTCATTGTAGCCTATAAAATGTAGAAATTGCCTGTGTTCTAGTCAATTTATAACAATTGGTGGTCAATTGACTAGATCACACATCAATCTGTTTTGGCAGTTATTGTGGCCAAAAACCTCAAATGCTGTAAAGCTGTCATTCTCCTTGTACATTTATGTCCAAGGAGTAATAGACTTTCTTTATTTCCTTCTCTGATATTTTTTGATTAGACAGCAAGTTATCAAAAACTATGTCAGAACTTCAATATTTCTATTACCATATTTAAAAATGTTATTTTTCTAGATACAGTGAATTACTATTTATTATTTCTTTGAAAGAATTTTAAAATTAGATTGAAGTATAACAGCTCAGAAAGTGAATTACAGTATCAGAGAAAACTACTGCCACTTCTTATTTTTTAAAATTTTACAATTTTCTAATGTTTCTAATATAAAGTTTTAAAATGTTCTAATGAGACCTGACAATAGACAAGGCCTCCATTTGTTTCTTAGCACTGCTGTAGAATTTATTGAACTCAATTTCAGCCACTCAAATTTATCTATAATTTTAATATCACTGAACATACCCCAAAGTGATTCAAAGAAAGTTCATATGGTCAATACTGCTGAGTGGTTAAAAACACAGGTTTCCAGAAATCTGGAAAAAGGCTGTTCTACTATTGGCTTGAAGAAACTACTTAACTTGTGTGTACCTCTGTTTTCTTGTCTGTAATGTGGGTATGATAATAGTAACTACCTCCTAGAGTGGTGCAGAATATCAAGAGTGGTGAAAAAAAGTGGCTGGGATATAGTCAGCTCTCCAGCAATATTAAATAGCTGTGTGAGTCCTCAAGTAGGGAGTCAAATGCTACAGTATTATCAATACACAATGTATTATTCAAAGACCATAATTATTTAAATTTTTCAGTTTTTTATTTATCCTAAGAAAAGAGTACTGTAGAATACTGAGAGGGAAACATAGCTGGTAGAAAACTCACCTTAATTTCAATGCTGAAGGCTTAATTAGATGACTAAATACTTCCTTAAGTTGTAAGAATGAAAGAAACAGGCTATGCAAAGAATAAGAAAAACACTTCTGTTAACAACAGACAATGTTAGACAAATGCTTCAAACATAACTAGGAAATACATGGACAAAAGCCATAGTAGGGGCTGGGGATTTAGCTCAGCGGCAAAGCGCCTGCCTGGCAAGTGCAAGGTCATGAGTTCGGTTCCCGGTACTGGAGAAAAACAAACAAACAAACAAAAAGCCATAGTAAATAATATATCAGTCATTTTGTGAAATAACAAGTGTTCCTTCAAATACCATTTCATGAATACTCTGAGATTAAAGATACACAAACCACAGTTCCCAAAACCAATTGCAGAGCATGTTTATGAGGGATATAGGGCTAGTTATGAACTTTCAGCACCATCGACTTGCTCCTTTTTTCTTTTTGAATTATAAGTATGTATTAACCTTACTAAAATACATTATACTCTAGTGTGTTATCACTTAATCAAAAGGAAATGACGTATCATTGTCAGGTTCCACATTTCCAGTTTGTTCTCCACCTTGCTCCCCACCATAAATGGAATGGTTCAATCTCCTTTAAAGTTCATTGCCTTTAAAACTCTCATACGAATCTCAAGTTCCAAATAGGAACTGTAAAAAGCTAGGGTGGAACTGAAGTCAGACTTCGCCCCATCAGAAGAGCACAGTGGTTATGGAAGTAACAGTGTGAATGTAGACAACATAAACGGAGAAAATTTCTTTTCAAGATACTGGTGATACAACTTGGTTGTTAGAAGTCACTCTCCACATACTACTATCCAGCTTTTCCTTAAGATAATTTTAAAGTTAGAAGGATCATTAAACACATAGTCCTGGAGCTTGCCAATTCCTCTTTGTAGTCACATAAACCTGTAGAGAATAAACCCTATAGGCTCTGTAAGGGGGCCTTGTCATCTTTTCTTCTCACTTTATCCCTGGCAGCTAGAAGTGTTGTTGGCACAAAGTGCTCAGTAAGTACGTGCTGAAAACAGTGAAGAGGGAGGTATAACTTAGAAAACAGGTGAAGCAGACATTTTCCTGCTGAGAGCAGATGAGCATGCATCTGCATGGGAGACTCCAGAACCTGCCAAGGACATTAAGAAGCCACCTCAGGCACATGCATGTGGATCTCTGGGCTCTGCGGTAAAATATAACAATTATTAAACTTAATCTTCTCCTTTTATGTCTAAAATGGACCTTAGATCTCCTGGGATCCTAGTCTCTATATAGATAGTACCCAGATGGTATATATTTATAGGAATAGGAAAAGAACATTATATGATGATCATATGGGTCATTCCGCTTTTAGAGAAATTATTCCAGAAAGACAAATCTAAATGTGAATGCCCTATAACCCATTTCCTCTGTATCTAAATGATTATAACATGTGCCTCTCAAATTTATATGTCCAACGTTAATGCGCAATACTCTTTCCAAAAATCAAGTGACTTGTCTTTACATGTAATAAAAGGAGTCATAATATTTAATTAAACATGGGAAATAGCTTGATGCCTATTCATTATTAAGAAGATTTCTCTTTCACATAAAATTTTTTTAATCTTACTCTTGTTTCCTCAAATCTAAAGAATGCACTTAGACACATATACACACTTTCACAGGTAGAACTATACAACAGCAAAGTTAACCTTTGTCTTTCTTCCTCTGAATGGTAAGCTTGCTGATGTTTCTGAATTACCATTTTGCTTTGTTTTGTTTTGGTTTTGATTTACAGCACTTTCATGGTTGTGGAATGTTTTTACTTTTTTAAGCATAGAAGCCAATATTTTATGTATAGGTACATATATAAATATATATTTATATATCTATATAATACGTACCTATACTATTTGTATATATATGTATATACATGTGTACAATCTGAAATATATATGCACATGTCTGTATATATCTTCGTAAAATAAGTGAAGTTAATAGTGCTAGAATAGTCCCAAGTTAATAAATCAATCATAGAACACAATATAAATCAGGAAACATACCTCTCAATTCTGCCTGTAGAGGAATTTTTTAATGAAACCATTGCTCCTCACACACTCATCTCAGAGGAAATCTTTCCATCATACAAGGCTTAAGAAACAATAGTGTAGGGCCTATTACCATGGAATTAGGGAGGCAAAGATCAAAGCTTTAAAATGAGCAAGCTTAATAAAACAGATGTCCAAAGAGTCTTACTAAGCTCACTGTCTCTATATTTTGGCCAGAAGAAGGTCCACGACTCATGCCTGGCACAACCATGGACTCTGCTTTAATATTAAAATGTCTGACATATTTAGCATGTTTCAAAAACATTTAACTATCCTAAGTTTTATGAAAATGTTTCAGTATTAATGCCATCAACTGCAAAATTTCTGCATATGTTCAAAACTTAAGATAGACTGTGTCATGTAAGTTTCAATAGTAATAAGCCATTGGTTTATATGCAGCATCATTTTGAATGGGGTGCTGTTTTGTATAACTGTATCCATTTTCGTGTTTAAATTAGTCTTACTGGGAACTTCCAACGTGGGTATGACTTCAGAAGAGACTTCACACAGTTTGAATTATTGTCCTAAAAACTAAATATATGGGTTAGCCCTCTTGTTTCTGTTTTCCTTCTGCTTCAGACATTGACTACGTTCATTATTTTCCCAATGATGTACTTATTTATTTTTTGTTTAGTTTATTAGTATCTGTGTGCAGTACATAATGTTCACACTCCTTGTGGGAAGTAGGTTGACATGCATAACACATCTTAATTCCTCTTTCCATCCTTCCTCATCCCTTGATCCTCTTCCTTTTTTTTTTGTATATGTTTGCAGTACATAATGTTTACATTCATTATGTGGAGTTGGTACATGTATATAAAATATCCCAATTTCTTGTTTTTATTACTTATCCCTTCCCTCCCTCTCACTTCCCTCTACTCTGCCATAATGAAAGATAAACTTGATTGATTTGTAAGAAACTGGATGCATCTTGAGACCATAATGTTAAGTGAAATTAATCAGACAGACAACCTTAAATACTACGTTGTTTCTCTTACATGTAAATCCCACAGTAAAATTAAAAAGCAAAATAAAAGATAGATAATAGGAAGTAGGAAAATGGATCATACATATATTATTTTAAAGAAAAGAGAATCTATCTCTGTTATGGTTGATACATTGTGTCAACTTGGGGAGTCTAGAGGTTTGGCTAAGTGACTCAGCAGTTCTACATCCTGGGGTGGAAAGGACATGCCCTTCCTGCTCTAGGATGTTGTTCACTGTGTCAATGTGAGGAATTTAGAAGGTTAACTATGTGAGTGCCACCCCCTGGGTGGGGGTAGCCTTCTTACAATGTAAGGGAGGGAAAGAGGCTGCTTGCCTACCATTCCTCCCTTTTGCTCTGGCTGCTTTGCTGTTCTGCAGCCATTCTCCCTTTGCACTTGTTGCTTTGTTATCTTCTGCCTCAGAGCCAGCCAAGTATGGACTGAAATCTCCACAAATTATAGGTTAAATAAACCATTCCGTCCTTCATTTGGGGCATTGGGTATTTTGTCTCAGCCACAAGAGAACAGTAACAAAGACAATCTCACATCTCTAAAAATGAATATACTTAAGTAATAATTTTTAAAAAAGGAAAAAAGTCTACATGCTTTAAATATTTTCATAAAAATATATCTTAGAAATCAGGGATGCTTTTTTCTATTGCTCATAAATACACAGTACACTTTTATGTGTATATGTGTTTTAATAAAATTTGGTTCCTAAGTTACATTTTGTAATATCTGCAAGAGTATTTCTGTCTTTTAATATAAGTCTTAGTTATGGCATTGTTCTATGCAATTGTTTAGTTGTATATCGTATACCTTCTTCTTTCTCTATGCCTATGATATAGATCAAATGATACATTTATTTTATAAGGAATCAGTCCTATTAAGAAGACCATTATATTTCCATTAAAAGCCAGTACTTTTATGTGGACTATCTTACACAACCAGACTTTACATCTGTTTGAAATTTCACAAATCAGTTAATAAGATTTTCTCTAAAATATATTCATTCATATTCTTCCACTGCTGAGACACAGTTTGTCTGGTAAGATGAAAACCCACAATTTTGTCACCATTGAGTCAGTGTTGAATGATTAACACATTGTTCTCATTGCAACGTATGGCCAGCTCATAATTAACTGAAAATAATTCAGTGGCCTTGTTTGGGTTTAAATCAGGTGAAGTTCTACTCAAAGCAGCCATGGCTGACATAATTTACGATGGTAATAATATCAAACTTTAAATCATATCAGTTCATTTCCTCTTTGGTATTTTTCTTTCCCATCAAGTTTTATTTCTTTAGCTACAGAATGCTTCCAAACGACATCTGTGTTGGTCTAAATCATGAGCAAACTTTAAAAATAAAGTGTGCAAAATGTGTTTTTATTTATTCAAAAGATGTTTTCAATTACCATTAAGTTCATTGTTGGTCTAATGTTAGCAGTTTAAATATCTGAAGCTGTTCTCTGGAAACCAGACACCCACCCAAATTCTAAAAATCTGGTACATTTTTCATTTTATTGTGGTTTTCCAAAACAACTGTTGATTGCTCAAAGCAGAAGCCCCTTTGATGAATACAGGTTTAGTCAGAGTATAGTGAGTGGGTTAGTAGCTATTTTCCTTGGAATTAACCAGTCTCTCTGTTCCCTGCCTAAAAAGGCAATCTTTCTGCCTTCTGAGACCTTTTCTTTGTATGCTGCCAATGATGCCACGTCCTTCACCTCTTTGGATGAGTCAGTATTGTTTTTCATCTCACTATGATGTGTTCTTTGTGGTATCTTTTCTGTAGTGTGTTCAGTGTTTATTGAATAGCTAGTTTATCTGGCCTATTCCATTATTTTAGACTCCATTTGATAAGTAGAAGATCCTGCCAGTGTAGTAGTTGGGGTGATGATTAATCACAACAAAGATACATTTCTTGCTCAGGGTATATCCACAGGATGGGTGTAGGGAGAAGAGAGAGAGAGATGGTTGCTTTGTTGAATGCAATTCCTCAAGAACCAAACTACAACAGGTTCCAATCGATGGTATGCCATTGCTGTTACCTACTCTGAAGGTTCATCTCAAGAGGGAACAAGAACAAGAAGGGCTGGCTCTTTCCTTCACTGTCTGGACTGGCAACTATTCATCGGCCCATGACTGCTTAGTTACTTTCTCATTGCTGAGACAAAATACCCGACGGTCTCAAGTTAAAGGGGAAAAGGTTTATTTAGCTCACAGTTTGTAGATGTTTTGGTCCATAGTAGGCTGGCTCCAAGGAAGAGTTGCCTAACAGAGAGGCATTATAGAGGAGAAACAGTCCATGTGTGGCAGGCAAAACGCAACAAGCAGTAAGCCTGCCTTTCCTTACTCCCTTATATCTAAGCCTATATATTGGTGTCACGCAAAACTCAAGGTGGGGCTTTCATTATCCATACCCAGAACTATGCTGAAATAATTTAGGTATCACACACCTTTAATTGCAGTACCACACACCATAAATCCAGCCCCATCCCAAAGCTCCACCTATAAGTGCATGAGACTGTGGTGCAGGACATTTAGCCATAACATACCCACTGGCCACAATCACTCCCATGGCTCTTACTCAATGAAAGGGAGCCAAAAATACATGACAGCACACAAAATGCTTTCTGGACATCATTTTTGCCTATCCTTGAGCAGTTTATAATTTTATTACCATAAATCTATAAAAAATGGTATGGTATGGTCTATTGAATTTTACGGTACCTGTAATGGTTGAAATATTGTGTCAGCTTGCAAAGTTGAGAAACTTAATTGAGTAACCCAAGAGTTCTACATGTTACGGTGTAGAGGATATGCCCTAAGGAGGTTGTTTATGCTCTAGGATATTGTGATGGTTGTTTAATTGTGTCAAATGAAGAAGTTTAGAAGTTTAGTTAAGTGACTGAGCAAGGGGCCAGGCTCCTCACTTTGTAAACATCCTGAGCCTCTGCAAGAGGAGAGCAGGGAGGTGGTGTGAGTGCGACACCCTGCTGGGGTGGGTAGCCTGCATACAAAATAAGGGAGGAAAAAAAGGAAAAATGACAGCCTTTTGCTCTCTTCCGCTGTCTTGAACTGTGCCATGCCATCCTGCCTTGGAGCCAGCTGATTACAGACTGAAACCTCCACACATTGCAAGCTAAATAAAGCTTTCCTTCTTTAGTTTTGGGGGTCAAGTTTTTTGTCTCAGCAAGGAGAGAAAAGTAGCCAAGACAGTAGCCATGTTTCCCAACTAGCTTGATAATGTGTGTGTGTGTGCACACGCACACACTCTCTGACATAAAACTCTGCAACCATGCTCCAAACCTACCAAAACAGAATCTTTTGGTTGAGAGATTGGGAATCTGAATTATGAACCTAGATAATTTTGCTAGACTTCAAGTTTGAGAAAACAACTCAAGTAGTTTCAAAAAGACAGGGTTGGTGAGAAGTATTTTTAGAAATGTACCCATCATTAGCATGAGATGTCTTATACCATGCTGGAATCAACTTGGAGTTTTCTGAACATCTCTTGCCTGTGCCTCACAACTGTACACATCACATCATAAGAAAACACGTATAAATACACTAAAGCATAGTAATTGCTAAGGTTTGGAGAGGTAGGGTTCTTACCTGTGATGACATTGTCCTTACAGAGCTCACTATGTTAGATGCTAAGTATCAAGACTCTAATCTTGTTTGACACCTCACAAAGTGGATTCTCTGATGGCCACTTTTTTATGGAATAGTGGGTTCTTGCAAAGAGAAGACAGTGCATGTATATGTTTATTGAAGGAGGAAAGATATACTATAGAGCTAAGGCTAGAGCAGGGTGGTGAACATATTCATAGCAGCCCTGGGAATAAGGGAAATTGGCTTCTCTCTCCTGCACTTAAGGCATTGGGACAGTTGTCCAATCAAAAACTCACTTGGTGTGGGACAAGATTTAAACTTCTCTATCAAAAGACTTGCTTGACTTTTCACCAGATGTAAAAGAAAAGAGCACTTTTGTGATTGGTACTGCAAAAAAGGCCAGATTCAAGTGAGGAGCTAAAAATACTGCTTTCTGATAGGCTGTGTAAACAGTGCTTCTGTTCTGCCCATGTCCTTGGGTTTTTATGAAACTTGATGCATTCTGCCCAGTTAGTTGCCAGAAAGCAGCATACCAAATCTCCTACCTCAAATTCATGACAGATGAAAGAACTGTCGCTTCAGGAAGGGTAAATAAAATTTCTTCAAGGGGACATGAAGAAGAAACTGATGAAGCTACAGATGAATTTCAGTCTCTCTTTCAAACACACCAAACGTACACCGATTTTTACCCTTCTCTAGTCAGAGACTGGAGTGCTGCAGTTTTTGAATGATCTGCCTTCCCCAGCCCAATGACTAAAGCTTTTTATTACAATAATATGAAGAAATACATTCTCACATTTAACATTTCATTTGCTCTATACATGGTAAGTATAATACATTTTCTTTTTTCTAGTGACTCGTAGGTGTAGATGTATTTCTCAGCACAACTACATGATACTGGCAATATAATGAATTTCTTCCCACCATCCTTGTATGATCTGAGAGCCAGCAGAGGAAGAGCTAATGGGAGACCCAATAACTTGCAACACAGCAAATATGAGGAGCTCTCTTAAAATAATACACTTCTCAGGAAGAAACAGATTGCCTCATTTCAAAGTACATTTGAAACACTGTGGGCTTCAGGAGGCTGTAGTGTTACAGAAAGAACATTTTCATTTCAAAAGCTATGCTTTGTATTTCTGAATTTCAATCTAAGTTACCTTGAACTTGGTTTGGTAAAAGGACTAAGAGCTAGTCCATTGTAAATGGAAATGCAAGATTAAGAAAGCAAGATAACAAAGGAGTCTTCCTGAATTTCCTCTAAAGTAGAAAGGAAATCTTTTCTAAAACAAAAGAAAACAAAGTAGCAGGTGTGTAGCACTTAGTAAAATACCACATGGGAAAAGTCACACTCAGGTAAATAATAAATTATGGTAATGAGTGTTTTAATAGCACCTGATAACCAGATGTGTAGAGAACTAAGCCAACCCCACCAGTAATAGCTTAACAAAAGATGTAAATCAACACATCAGGATCCATTATCCTCACAAAGTAGTGCTTTTAAATAACAATGTGCTGAGAGCTGGCTACATATAAGGGAAGATAACCCTATTTATTAGGAATAACTAAATTCTAGATCAGTGTTGAGGAACCTTTTAGAGACCAGTGCCCAAATTACAACCCCAAATCCACTTCTTTTTCACAAAGTGTCAGTACTACAATTGAGCCTAAACTGAGGTTTATTTTATGAAAAAAAAAAAAAAAAACATATATTAACATCTTTTGTCTCAAAAGAATAACAAATAATAATTGTGCCATAGGTTCACCATGACTGCTGTAAGTATTTCTGTAGATAAAATTTAATCCCAGGGTTTAGACTCAGTATGTTACAATTTAAATAGGCAGTTTATGGAGGGAGACCCAACTTTTGAGGGAAAGTAGTTTCTGGAAAAATGTTTTGTACAACAGTATTTGTCCTTTGTGGTTCTTAGTTAAATAATTTAAATTTCCTGTGCTCAGAATTCTCCTTACTGTAGAAAAAAGAAAATAAAATGTGTTATAGGCAGCTGAGTTACATAGAAACATTACAGGTAATCAGATAGGGGCCGGCCCTGGAAGGAGCCAGTGTGGAAGACAAGAATCCTTGCAGCTATGGGAGAGACAGGTACTTCTTCTGTGGGCCAGACCTCAAGACAAAAGATGAAACAAATGCACCCACATACCTCCCTAGGGATGGACATTAAGGATTGATGTTCTAAATAGGTAGCAGTCATCTTGAAAAAGCTAGGAAGAACAAATAGTATTGTCTGCTGGCCTTCTCTCTCTCTCAATTTGGAAGCTCAGGCACCAGGTAGACTGGAGGTTCCTGCCCAGGACTTGGGCTCTTTCCCTGGTGAAAGATGCTCTCTCCCTGTGTGCTTTAGCAGTTTAAGAAATCGTTTTATTGTTTTATAAGATGAGATGGAGTAAGGAGGAAAAGAGAGGGAGGGAGAGAGAGAGGAAGAGAGAGAGAGGGAGAGAGAGAGACAGAGACAGAGAGAGACTCTTCTAGAAGCCTTCCCCTAATGCCTGGGGCTACATTCCTTGCAAGAAATCTTAGGAAGTCTGCAAAGTCTGAGAAGTCATACTGTAAACCAATTATTCCTCTTTCAAATTCTCTCTATCCCCTGAGGTTCCAGATTTCTACAGGGAATATTTAGTCTACCTCAACTTTCTTCTCTTAGGATAAAGAGTTTCCTGATGGGAGGAACCTGATTAATTGGGAATGCATTGCTTTCAGCATTCTGGGACCCCACCTCCTTTCTTTGACTTCAGATTAGCAGTTGTTGTTTAATATATAAGTATAGACTATTGTCCTAATGGCTATTTGGAGAACATTTTTTTTAGCTCCAACATGATTGATATATTAAGGAGAAATGATCATAATGCAAATTTAGGGTTTCCTTATGCACAATTTTACTTGCTATGACCATGATGATAATGCAGAGGAAAGCACCGGGCTGAATGGGGCCCTGTAAGGCAACACAAAGATGGCTGCACAGGTGCACATACCCATACAACACAGCTCAGACACAGGCTGTGTAGCTGGCTGGACCTGGTGGAAAATATAATATGGAACTCCTTGTTCCAAAATTATTAAAGTTTTGAAGACACTGTAGCAGATCAGGAAACAGATTGCACCAAAGGAGCAAGGTCCTGCACACAGGTCACCCATGGAGCCAGCTCTGCCTCCTGCACCTGCCAGCATTCTCAGTTTACCTCTGTCCTCTGAGTTACATCCCTTCTGCATGTAAGTTGACCTCCAACTATAGACAACTACTTTCCACCATTTCTCAGCATCTCACAAGGAGCAGACCTTCCAATGACCACTTCCACAAGAAAATATCACATCTTTGGAAAGTAAAGTACCTCATTTATTGAAATATTTACATATGTAGTAGCCATTTAATATTACAAGCTAAACAGCTATATCTATTTTTTTTATTGAAATCTTTTGATGCTGTGCATGTAGTCCCAATTTTACCATAAGCCCTATGTTTTGTTTCACAAAATCGTGCATAGCATGGTATTTGTTTTGAAACTTATATTTTATGTTAACAGAATTGACCATAATAGTAAGAAAGACATATTTTTCCTAAATATCCCCCAATACATAGGTGTCACAGTTAATTGAATCACAATAATAGGGAGAGTTTTAAGAGTTGGCATTTCTGGTGGAGATAAGTGGAGTGGTGACATTTCACTTGCTGTCCATCTGGAGGTTGCCTCAGATTTTCAGCTTGCAGCACAATATTCTTAGGTCAAACAGGTCCCACCCTGGAGAGAGGCGTTTGAATTACACTAAAGAATACCGATCAATTTAAGGAAACTCAGACAATCTTGGGATTAAGTTCTTTGATGATATGAGTATATTAAAGAAAACAAGAGTGCTTTTAATCAATTTATTGGTTGCTTGGGTTTAGGTGGGGTGATGCAATCAGAGAGCCCAGAAATAAATGCAGAGGCTTCTGCTTTCCTAAGGGCCCATGATCAGTACAAGAAGTCATATCTAAAAATATATAAAAGGAGAAGTGGATTTGCTCGTTCTTTAATCTTCTCTGTAAAACGATATGGTTCAGAAATGGGAACAATTTTGTCATATTCTAAAGAATGTGAGGTAATTTTATTTAAGTAAGAATTGAGCAGTGAAGGTCTAGATGGTAACCTACAGATGGTTTGCTCAAGTTCCTCATTCTGCATGTGAGGAAGACAAGAGGTGGGGGATACCCAGCTGCCAAAGGCCAAATTGGAGCCACAGCCCAGCACTGTATGTTCATAGTCCACACACACTGGTAACATCATGATGCTTCCATTCTGGACTTCCTTTGGACACCCAAAGCTAATGAAAACAGAATAGAGAATGCTGTCTGAGCACCTTCATAGGAATCACACAAGCAGACTGCTTGATAACATTCAGGATTTGGATCCTCATGTGATATTCACATATATGCAAGACTGCAAGACTTGCTAGGGAAAATGAAAGTGTGGGACCTTTGCTACAAAAAGAAAATATTAAGAATTTCAAAACAGTGACCATTGAAGGAAGCAAAGCATCTGAATAAGTGTGAACTCTACTGCTGTATAAGTCAAACACCCATGAAACTTGCCCTGTACTCGCACACACATGGGATTCTGTTCACGGAAAACCATCCACTCAGGTACCTGATAATAAAATAGGCTGTGAAAAAAAATGGGCTGTGATATTTTGGTTTTCATTTAGTCACTAATGCAAACGTGGTTACAAAATACCTACAATGTGCTAGGAGATGGTAATATGGTGGTGAAAGAAATAGACAGAAGTTCCTCTTTTAGAGAGCTTATAACATGGTTTAGAATTTAGACAGGAAATAAGAATTGAGTGGTGCACAATTAAAATCTCAGCCCTGCAAGAGGCTGCAGCAAGAGGACAGAAAGTCTGAGTCCCACATGGGGAGCTTAATGTGACCTTGTGTCAAAAATAAAAATCAGAAAAGACCAAGGGATGCACCCTAGTGGTAGAGCACTTTTGGATTTAATCCTCAGTATCACCAAGGGGTGGGGGGTAAATAATATAAATAAATTATAGTGATATTTGCCAAGAAAGGGGAAAAGTAGGAAGGAGGATAAGAACTATAAAACAGGAGCTAAGATTTTAGATGGGATGGTTAAGAGAGTTCTGACTAGGCTGCTCTTTGAGTAATTGTTTTAAGGAAATGGGAAATTTGCCTGTGGAGATCTGAGGGGAAGAGTGTATCAGACAGATGGAACAGGAGGGATGAAGGAGTTGATTGATACTGGAAGGAAGCTGGTGTTTTAGTAGACAGGTGAAGAGATGAGAAAGGTAGGTGGAACCAGGCTTCAGAGGAACTCTGGGGTGGCCCTGGGACCCCAACCAGAGGCGTCTATGAATCTGTCCCTGAATGAAGAGTTGTAGGTAGGCCCTTTGCTGTCTGGATGTGTGTTTCTTCCTGCAGCTTCCAGCTTCCTCACCTCCTGTGTAGGACACGAATGTCTTCCCTCCACTCTCGGTGCCATCTGATCCTCAGGACCTCAGTATGGACAAGGCTCAGGATGCCTCCCCAATCTGCCTGTGCATTGTGGTTCTCTAACTTTATTCCATCCCTTATGGCAATGGCTCTTCCAGTTCAAATTCAGGGAGGAGAGACTCATATTGCTCTGGTCTCCTTTTTGCTCTTTGTCACATATGTTTGCCTAACCATAGTGAAGGGGTTAGGTTGTGTGGGCAATCAATGTGCACCTTTTCATGGGGCTACAAGCTGGAAGGTTTCTCTTGGTGAATTTGCAAATGTATTTCAAATATTTCTACAATGATGGAGGCAAATGTATTTCAAATATTTCTACTCAGATGGGGTCTGAGCTGTGTCACCTCACTTCACTGAGCTAGAGTTTGTGCTCTCCGGAGCAACTGTATATAGCCCCCGGGTGTATCTGGATTACTTTACATGTATCAAAATGGTTGAATAAAACACATTGGTCGGTGACTCCCCTTGGATTCAGAATGCTGTTGAATTTTGTCTTCATATTTTTTGGGTGACCAAAAAGAGTCAGATTTTGGATTAGGATAGTTGAATAAAGAAATCAATAAACATTTCTTTAAAATACATATTTTAAACGTATTTAGGGGAGCCCATACTTAAAACTTACTGTTCTACCTTTCACTGACTCAATTTTGTAATATAAATTTAAAAATAAAAGCATTCAAAACTACCTAACTGAATATTTACTAAAAAGTGAAAATTAAAGCAAAGCAAAACAAAAAATGGAACTCCAAGAGTGACTAGTTGTATAATTATAGAAAAGAGGAAAGGCTGAGTCAATTGGGCTCCATTTTGAAGTTTTCCATTGTCAAGGGAGAAAAATTCACTGGATGCAAAATGAAATGTAAAATTGTACTTCTATCCAGAAAAAAAAAAATTGACTTTTAAAAGTCATCATTATTTATCACCAAGAATCCATTTATTTCAATTATTTAAAAGTCTGGCTAGACAGTCTTTGAATTTTGCTTTGCAGAGTTTAAAACCTCCAGGAAAAGGTTAAATACACAGTCTGTTTATGTAGATAGTCTGATAAATATATTGAAAATTGTAACAGTGTTTCTTGCTCCACTCAGACATTTTGACATCTCTTCCTAAACCATCTGGAAATTCTTATTTTGTTCTTTTATAGCCTGTTATGTCTATTAAGAAAATAGATATGTATAAATTCTTAAAATAATCCTACTTATACTGATGGTAAAAATATGAAATGACTAAAAAATAGTGCACGTTTGTATTCAAAAAATACAGAGACCATGCCTTAGTAAGTCACTGAAATAAACTAATTTTCAGTGAGATGCATTATTTCTTTTAATCTTTGAGACTCACAATTAGGTCATATAATCAATGTAATTCAGTTAACAGAAAGTTAGACATTAAATTAACCTAAAGGATTGCATGTTTTCTTAGAAATGGAGCATATTATCCTGGCTCTAGGTTAAACTCTAACAAAAGTTTTGGTTTTTTTTTTTATTTTTAATGGACATAAAATTGGTAAAATTTAAAAAGTCTATGTAAATATAACAGTATATTAATACTAAATAATACACATATGGAGTGGCTGTGGCTTTATTATATCCATGGAGATAGAGCAATCAGCCTCAGATTCATAGCACTCTTTCTTTCCCTTTACTGATTGAGAAGAGGAGAGTTTACAACTTTATCTTGGTAATATCTTCTTTCCATTTCATTTAGTAATATGAAATCCAAAGCACAAATATCTGCTACCGTGACCTTCAGTATTTTTCTTTAACACTATAAGCTTCCAAATGTCAGTGATTATTGTTATTAATCCACAGGGTAATTGTGAGAAATAAGTCAAATGATGGATACAATGCTCATAACATTAAGTTTAGCCATAGGTGGCATAAAATAAAAGCTAGGTATTGTGCTGTTTTCATTAATATCTGTCCACAGCTTACTGGGTGCTTTTGAGTATTGGGTTAGCCATCACCCTGACTGATTATGCCCATGGCACCATGTTAGTGACTCAGTGGTCTTTGCAGTAAGGTTAGATTCTCAGTTCCATAGTGATCAACAGGTCTCCACATGGGAGTGGTGATCACAGAGTCAGTATTCATATTGGTGAGGTTATACTGTGGCTGACGGAAGATCCTCTTACTACTTTCAGCTTCCCCCACTTTTTTCAGATCAGGTCTCTGATCTGTGTAATTAGGCAAATATTACATTTCACACATGTGATATATAGAATATGATTGCATACAAAAAGATTTAATTCTTTTAATTGAGGAGCTTGTTTAGCATACAGTAGGTCTTTAATAAATATGTGCTGAGGGCATCAAAAGTTGGGCCCTAGAAACATTGAAATCTCTTCTCACTCTAAAAACTCATTTACCTTCCTGTAAAAAAAAAAAAAAAAAAAAAAAAAAAAAAAAGATCTTTTTTTTGTCTGTTTACCTCAAATACTTCCATTTATTTGGTACTTGAAATAATGACTTCAAGTACAGTACTCTGAGAAAAGAAATTGA
>NW_004955404.1:16103660-16161029 GCF_000276665.1 Chinchilla lanigera | reverse complement strand
CATTGTTAATTTCCTACCACTTCATTTGCAACTCTGTATTGTCTGTACTGTTCTTTTGCTATTTTGTAAATGGTTGTCTGTCTGTTAATGTTTTCCTCCTTTTTAAAAAAATAAAAAATAAAATGAAATAAAAAATAAAAATAATGATTTGTGCTTTGGTCTCAATAAGTAGGAAAAATATTTTATGTGTCTGGTAATGGATAATTCACAGTAGCAATAAAAATAAGTATTTTAAAATTAACAGCAGTGAACGTACCTTAAACAAAAAACCAATATACCTTTAATTATTTTTGTCTAAAATTGTATAGTTGCTTTAGCACACGTACTTTGTGTCTGTCTGACCTTTCTTCCAGTTGTGATCTGAATTTCATTCCCCAATCACAACAGATGTTGATGTCCTAAAGCCTCTGTCATATATCGGAATGTTACTGCAGTTAGGGATAATGTTTGTAACGGAGTCATTAAGTGGAAATGAGGTCATTAGGATGCTCTCGCTGCAACTAGACTTGCATCCCCATGGGAAGAGGAGATTAAGACACAGGTACACACCAGGGAGAGACCATGTGAGCGTACAGGGGGAAGATAGCAATCTGCTTGCCAAGCTGAGAGAAGCTTTAGATGAAACTCATTCTCATGTTGACTTGAGATTTTGAGCCTTCAGAATCATGAGAAAATAATTTTCTGTTGTTTAAGGTACCCTGCAGCAAGCATCTGTGATATTTTTTATAGTAACCCAGGAGACACATATATTTTTCATCCCAACCTTAATTCAAATCCAATATTTTCTACAAAGCTTTTCATGACAGCTCTACTCTGTCAGTTGTCCCGGGGTTGCCTTGATTTTGTCACTCTATTTTTTATGAATTTTATCTCTCCAAACTGATCAGTAGCCCCATAGGGACATATGCTGTGCTGGTTTGGGTACATTCTTGACTGTGTGTTCCCTGTAGTGTATAGCCTATTTCTTGAAAATAGTAGATGCTTGATGGATATTTTAAGTGATTTTAAATACTCATACATGTATATTCAAGATACAAGGGACTTTCAGTTCCAGGAACTACTCAATTTGGTATGCGTCCCTTAGGATTTCCTTGGGTAAATATTATCAGCAATTCTTTTTCTGTATCACATTACACTTCATTAGCAGAGGTCTGCTGTGGTTGAATATTGTATGAATTGAGAGGAGGGGGAGGGGTGAGATTCTGAAATATGATTGTTAGAGCCTATTGCAAACTGACATAGTATCTCAATTCCAAAGTATTGGTCTTGTCTACCTTCAATGAAAAACTGAGACAAAATTGAGAAGTTCTTTTAAAGTTTAAAACATTTTCCTTAAATGTATATCAAATTAGCTTTGGTTAAATACAAATTCATTTACGTATATAAGCCGCCATATATCAAGGATTATTCACAAAAATAAATACTGTTAACACTGAAAATATTTAGTTTTGAGTTTATATAAATCAGAAAACAAAAATATAATAAACCATTAGGTTATATCAAGTAGGACATATTTGTTGGACTGAATAAAAATTTTATGGACAGTTTTCAATGATTTTGATCCTTCAGATCTGATGCCTGCTAAATTGTTTACATTTGCCAGCTTATAATTTGGCAGGTAACTTTTCTTAGGCATTTATTAAACTCTGCATGTACTGTATTCTCATGGGTTATACTTGTGAGAGCTGATTACTCTGTAAATTTACGCAGAGAAGTAAGTAAAAATGTTACTTCAAGGTAATTGAGTTTTATAGATGAAAGGCAGTCTATTTAGGTTCAGGATCATAGGACACTGTAACTATTGTAAACTTCATGTTTTTCTCTAACCCAAGTTTTATGCCTTTCCCAGAAGGCACTTTTGCTATTGAAGTGGTAATATAATTTCCAGGTTTAACCAATAACCAAATTTTTTCCAACAAAACTCAATAATATTTAAAATGCAAGAATGGAGAGGGTAGAGACTCAGAAATGAAAGAATAGAAAAATCAGGTTATGATTTCCATTCCTTTAAGGATTTTAAATTCATGTTTTGAAACATTTTGGCTGATGCCATTCTAATTTCTACAGTGTTAGAGCAGAATTGCATCTCAGGAAGTCTTTAATCAGAAGTTGGAACTGAGAAGTTGAAAGAACCCATAATTTCAGATTACTAAGCATATGTTTCCCTCTGCTTCCTCTAGATATAAAAGAGTAGTTTTAAACTAACAATGAAAATTACTATTTGTTCTTGATAACCTTAACATACTGCTTGGCATACTTTAAGATTATGATCCTGGAAACACATGTTATCACACCTTTCCCCAGCCCCATTCACAGGGGGTAGGAAGACTACTTTTCTGTTGAAGTTAATTTTTGATGAATAAATCTGACCTTCAGCATGAACTTTCTATTTTCAGATTTGAGCAACTTATCTTGAATATGGGAAAGATTTTGATATATTGTAATAAAATTGAATTTACCCCTAAAAAGCTTGGGTCATCCAATTCTCCATGTTCCAGTAGTGATGCTACCTGTCCTTCGATCCATTTGGCCTTCTCCTGTCTGTCCTCCACTGAAAATCCAGTAGAATCTAGTGGGAAAAACTCACTTTTAGAAGTTGAGAATGACCAAGGTTCCAGGGAATGGCTTCCATGGGAGGTTTCTTAACATAATGATAGTTTGCTAAATAAAGATTGTGTTCATATACAAGCTGTAGAAAATCCACTAAAGAGTGGCTGAAAGAAATTTTTCTTCTTTACCAAAGAATCAGAATAGATCCAGTTCCAGACATATATTTTGTGACCAAAAGGTGTCTGGGTCGATGTGTTTGCAATTTTTTTGATTTTTAATTCATGGATACAGTACAGCTACTGAAGCATCTGCCAACACATCTGAGTTTGGTAGAAGCATACAGAAAGTAAGGCATGGGAGGAAGAGGAAGGAGAAGACGGGAGCAGCAACGGTGTAAAAATATCCAACACTTTCCTAATTTTTTTTTAGCAAATATTACTTGTTTTTCGTTAACCAAATCTGTTTCACATGGTCACTCCTAGGCAAGTGAATATGAGAAAGTGAGTTTTTAACTTTCTACAATAAAAGGATGGTAAAAGAAAAAAGGGTAGAAACAGTTTTAAATAAGTTAAGCTTCAGAATCTGCCACCGACCTACCCAGGGTTGAAACACGGAGCTTAAGCAAAGCTGACTGAGAACCTAGCTAGCCCAATAAGAATTATCCCATGATGTCAAATAATTAAAACAATTATATAATTTAATTTAATTATAACTTAGAAAAATACTTTTACAATCCCATATCTAGGCCCATATTCAGAATGAAGACCTGAGCGGTTTTATTTCTGCGGTGGGAGTGACAGTTGAAACATCCCCCTTCTGATCACTGAAGTTGCTTGCGGAGCAGCGGCAGGGATCTTTGGCAATCTGTCCTGCATGGCAGAAATCCCACAGTGAGATGGGCCTCGCATACATTTCCCTGGCAGCGTGTGGTGGGCCCCACTATCATACGGTCATCACAGAACCTATCTTTTCATTACACCACTTTTCAAAATTTGTATTTTTTTTTTTTTGCCACATTTTGGAATGTTGCATGTTAACACTTTTCAGTGGAGGAGTAGCAGTGCTGCCACAACCTAAATCATGTACTGTTGAGGAAGCAGGAGGAACCACTTGCCCTGTCTGCATGGCTCTGTATCCCCCATTTCTCTGCACTGCCTAACTCCTACTCAGTAATTCTAGGATTGCCTTCAACAGGAGCAGAAATGTTTTAGTTTCAAACTAAAACATTGATGGCAAGAGAGCAGACACATTGATATTTTCTTAGGATGAGAAGAAGAAGCAATGCTTTGAGGAGTTGGTCTATGATGAGGGTCAGTGTAGAAAGTTAGAAAAATATTGTATGGGTTGTTTACTTCGGAAAAATATTATAGAGGTTGTTTATTAATTGTAACACCAAACTAATTAAAGTTTTTATTGAAATGGTAGAAGCCACATGTCTAATAGGGCTTTTAAGTCAGGGGGGCCTTCATTCTTCCAATAGTCAAAGCACTGTTGGAATGAAATGAATAATAGAAAAAAATAACTGAGGGTCAGGTATATAGCTCAGTGGCATAAGTGCCTGCCTGGCAAGCACAAGGTCGTGAGTTTGATTCCCGGTACCAAAAAAGAAAGAAAGAAAAAAAAAAAAATAACTGAAATCCATGGTTGAAATTCTACTTTTCCCAGATAGCTCACTTGAGATGTTAGTAAGAATTGCCTCCTCAGTATTCTATAGCCATGATGAGGAGGAGGCCAAGGAGAGAAAACAAAGAGACTGAGAAAAAACAGCTGCTTTTGCTGCACCACTAAGAGAAACAGATCCCAGGTCTGATTCCCGGGGCTCCAAGAAGAACTCGACAACTGCATTCATCTGCTACCACTGTTAAAAGCCAGGCCACCTCAAGAGGAACTGCCCTAAGAGGCCCCACGGGCCATGCCCTGGATGCAAAGGACACCACTGGAGATCGGTCTGCCCTCTGAGGGGGAGGCCCCAGAGCTCAGACCCATGCTACCAGTTAGTCCAACAGGAATGAGAGGGCTTGGGGCATGGTCTGCCTTCTCCCTCTGGCCAGACCATCATCTCCATCAAGGAGTCCTGGGTAATCATGACTATGGAGGAACAAGAAAACAGCCTGTTGCTAGACACAGGTGCAAGTCTCTCGGTCCTTCTTTTCAATCCTGGCCTTCCTTCCAGCCGTCATACCTCAGTGAAAGGAGTCACTGGTGAGGAGGTAATATGCTATTTTTGACAACCCTTAGGCTGTAACTACTTATTAGATCCTTCTTGCATATCTCTGTCTTCCTGAGAAACCACTTTGAAAATACCACCACGTATTACAGCAGCCATTGATATTTTCCTACTAATCTATCCATAACTGTGTTAAGTTTGCAATGTTCCTATCCTATTTCATAAATGGTTGTATGTTTATTATTATGTGTTTCCTACAACAACCATTGAGAATAGTTAATGATTTTTCAATAGGTCGCTCATGTATAGCTCTATTTATTTTCTTTAGAAGCCACTTTGAAGATACCAAAGTATAGCACAACAACTCTTGATAATCTCCTACCTCTTTTGTCTCTAACTCACTATTATTTGTCTATTTGTTTTCCTGAGAAACTATTTTGTAGATAATAATATGTAAAACGATAACCATTGATAATTTCCTACCATTTTGTCTGTAATTTGCTAAGTCCCCCCTATTATTATGTTATCCTTCTTTTATTCTTTAAAAAAAAAAAAAAAAAAGAAATTCTACTTTTGGCAGTGTCTTTCAAGGTAACTGTGGGACTTGTAAGAATACTAGTATTGAGAATGACAGAACTGCCAGGAATGGTGGCGCACGCCTGTAATCCCAGCACTCGAGAGGCTAAGGCAGGAGCATCGTTGCGAGTTCGAGACCAGCCTGGGCTACAAAGTGAGCTCAAGGCCAGCCTGAGCTGCATATCAATACCCTGATTCAAAAAGACAAAAGAAAAAATAAATAAAAGGAATAAAGAGTGACAGAATTAATTACAAGCAAGTGTGGTAGAATGTATTACAGCATATCCCTGACTATTGTCATGTGGGCAATGTCTCTTATGAGTGCTATGCATGCTAACCTTTGCTAACATTGAACTTGCTTGGGCCAGAGGAAAGGGAGTATGAGAAATATGCCACATTCCAGAAACAGCCTTAAGAAAACTTTGCATCCACCCACCTGCTCCAGCTTTCTTGAGCTTTCCCCTGCTACAAAACTCGTGACCCAGACATAAGACCAGTACCTGACCCCTGGGCCCCGAGATGAGAATAGAGTGCAATGCAGCTGAAACCAGTAACTCACAGCAGTCTACCGGAAATGGCAGTGAGAGATAGATAGGGTGCATGTCTCAATAAAAAAAGAAAGAAAAAATAATAATTCCTACAGTATAAGACACATTGCCATTAATCCCCCTGCAATTATCCTCCCTTGCTTTCAACACAAATATCACACTGTTCTTGCCTCTTTCTGAAGCAGTTATGGAAGCCTTATTTTTTTTATTGCATCTTGTAAGTTTATTAGTGAGGATAACTTTCATGTATTCCTTATTTATTTATATACTTATTTTTTAATTCTTGGGATGCTCCTGGGCCAGACCAGAGCTCTACCTCTGAGCTCCTGCCCCAGGTTGAGGATCCCTTTTTAAGTCCCTGGGGGTCATTTGTTACTGCAGCACAGCTGACTAACAGGAAAACACATGCACTGTTTTATCTAAAATTGGAAGACACTCTCCATTGTGCTACATCAGGATGCCCAGAAGAATGCTGTAATTTTTCTTTTTTCTCCTCCTAGAGGATCACATCTCCACCACTGAGAACAGAAACATGTATTAGATTACAGCCTACACAAGGCTAAACAAAACAAAATGCAGGGCCTTTTTCACCTTATCATGTTTGGAAATTCTTGACGTCAAAACTGTATTGTTTATTTGGAAAAGAGGGGTGCAGGAGTAGAGCAAATGCCAATGTTCAAGAAAGCCACGCTAATATTCCCTACAACAAAGACTATCTGCTATACATCAGCTATTCCCAATATAAGAAGTGAGGGCATTTATAGAATAGATTATATACATAGTTTATTCACTTTCAGGGTGCAGTAAACCATTATGGACTTTTTGGACTTGAGTGTTATTATGTGTGACATATCTTATAATTGCTTGTGCTCCTTGGCAGACTAGTTGAGCTCTGCTCATTCCCTGAAATCTTTTAAAGTAATTGCCAAGTTCAGGGAAACTGATTAGTAAAGCAGAGTTGAAGAACTAGAAGTCCCTTGCCACAGTTTTTCCAGCCTAATTCACACCAGCTCTGTGGTGTAGTTCTTCTGTTATTTCCCTTACTTTCTTTTCCCTCTGTACTTTTTTGAGTGAAGGTTTACATTTCAGGTTATACAGGTACAACATACTCCAGATTATTTTCAGAAAGTGTCCCATTATGCAAAAGCTTTGAGTAAAGTTCTATGGAAATACTGCTCCATGGAGACACATTGAGATTAAGGCTGGGGCTCTTATAGAATTATAATTAAATAATAAAGACTTTGTAGGAAGCACATTTATGAATGAATCTTTATTCAGTACTTTGTATGGCAGATAATAAAACCCAACACATTTTATCATCTGAAAGTGCAATTCTTAACCTGAAATGCATTTCTAGAATGAGTTGATTATGATGGAAGAATATTCTCTTGAAACAAGAATAATATTCAGGCAACATGACCTCCATATGTGGCTGTCATATTAGAAATGACAAATGGGGACATTCCAAAGGTGTCCAGATTGTTCAATTCATTTTGTATTATGAAAGACAGGGTACTAACCTAAAAAAAAAAACAGCAGAACTTTCAAAGTTGCTGAGCTTTCTTAAAAAATTCAATGATAAAGTCAACATATAACCTTCATGTACACTATAGAAATGTAGTGCCTCATTTTAGCACATTGTTAGAATGCATCTGAGTTTGATTTTTATGAGACTGTTCTTATCACACTGCTGTAAAATTGCACTGAAGTTGTCAAGTGAGGCACAAAATGTGCATAACAGTTAGTGATATGACATTTGGTGAAATGTAATTCTCCTGGGGCAATCATACTCTTTTGATACAGAACCTTTTTTATAAGCATTCACATATTCACAATACTTAAGAGTACGTTAATTGATTAATAGTGTTTGAAAGACATAAAATAGGCACAATGTTAGTTTTATGTATGCATAAAGAATCCTACATTTTGACAGTCACAAAAATGTCTGAGTGATTCTTTTAGTTAAAACTAAGTTTTCACTTAATTTGGACTTTACTTTAAAAATGCATTCCAAATGCAAAATGTATTAAAATATTTGAATTTCATTTTTTTCAAAACAAGAAGCATCAGCTGTTTTTGCACATAAAGTAATAACATTCCCCAGTAGCACCTGCACTCTCTTTCCAAGGCATACTTGCCATTTTAGTTTAACAGCTCTAACAAGATCCTTTCATTGCCATCTGTGTCTCAGACTAGCAGGCGTTTTTGGTTTTATAGCTGGAAAGAAGAGTCAAAGTCATAGCTGAAGTTGATTAAAGATGACAACAACATTATAACCATATACAAAAGACAGCAATGACAAGTACTTTGAGAATGGGCGTTTGAACATGAGTCCATGGAAGACAGTGGAAAATGTTTATAAATATATGCTAATGTGTCACCATGCTTAGTTAGTAATCATGTAAGTTTGATTTTTCTAAGATGATCATTACTTATTCCAAAAATATTTGCATAATATCAAAATAATATATGTTTATACTAAAAGATTCATTCAACCAGCATGTATTAACTCCTTTTGTGGAGCTGAATCTTGCATACTGAGGATTGTACCGGGAAAAATTAATAAATAGAAAACCCTGACAGCAATCAGACATCATAGTGTTATATTCTAATGGAGGAAAATAAACAATGAAGGCACAAAAATTTGTAGCTTGTTAGAAAATACTGGCTCCGTGGATAAAAGTAAAGCAAGCATTGGGGTTAGGGAGAATGCAGAGCAGTAAAAGTGGTGTATTAAATTGGACCCCAAGGGGAGGTCTCCATGTTTGAGCACGGTGTCCCAGGCAGAGAGAAGGGTGCATGCAGAGGTCCTCAGGTAGGTGTGTGACTGGAGGATTTCTGGGGCTTTAAGAATAGCAACTGGCTGGGTTGAATGGAGTGAAAAGAATTATGACAGGAAAACCCTTGGGACCCTGGCAAGATCTTGTAGAGTCTGTGGATAAATGAAGTTCTATAACTTTTCTCAGAGATAAGAAGTTAATAGCAGAGTGTTAAGTAATCCATACTATTATATGACTGATTTGAGACTAGCCTCTATGCCCTGGACCAAGTATAGAAGCTGGAAGTCCAGTCAGGGGACTCCTAAAATAACCCACATAAGAGACAATGGCAGCTTGGGCCCGCCTGGGATAACAGAGATGGTGAGAGCAGTCAGAATCTATATTATTTGAAAGTAGAGGCTATTTCTTTGCTGACAGTTTGGTTTTCATGTGTGGGAGAAGTGGAGGGGTCAAGGACAATACCAAGTTGAAAATCATTTCTCATTTTGTGAATGACAAAGCCAAAATGAATGATCTCTTTCAAAAGCTAACCTTATAACACTGGAGTTTCTCAGCTGAGGGGTTGGTAAACAGAACTCACTGATTCTGCAGTGTAGAGTGGGAAGCAATTTTACCTGCTATTTCATAAATTTATTATTGCCTTTAATTATGAATGTAGCCAACAAACAACTAAAGAATTAGTAGTATTTGTAGCTTGATTACAGATAGAATTCACACATATATTCTTACCACATGACATTTGTTGCAAATATCTCAGTGTTATTTATATACATTACCACTTCCAAGGAATTATTGCCAATTAGATGGGGTGCCGGACCTTATTATTTAATTTGTTAATAAATAAAAATTGTACTTATCACAGCATATCTTTATAGCATGAATTATATATACATATTTTATTTGTGTATTTATTCATTTACTTATGGTGCTGGGGATTAAACCTAAGGCTTCACACATGCTAGTTAAATACTTTACCTCTGAGCTACATCCCTTGATTTCAGTGCAATTTTTTTCCTTTGGAATATTATTTTATTTTAGTCATTTTTTAGACACCCCAAGTGTGTGTTCTCAGGCTTTAGGACAATATGCCATGTATCCATGGCATAAAAACATTGAAATATTTCTTTTGGCCATGGTGCACAGTATCGGAGCATGTACAATGAGATGCTTGCAAAGGCAATATGAATAAAACAGCAATCAATTATCATGTGCTTGGTCTGCACCAAGGACATTATCTAATTTATTTTCCATAGCAAAGTTATAAAGTAGAGATAATCCCCATTTTAGGTAGAAGGAAAACTGAGGCTGAAAAAAGATAAGTAACTTCCCCAAGGTCGTATGGCTTAGAAGTAGAGGTTGAAATTTAAATTAGTTTCCTAACTGTATGCACTTGGCTATCTGAGTATACTGCTGCTCTGCGTGGAAGAATTGCCACAGATGATAGAAAACATTCATGTGGAAGCTCTATATCAGAAAATGGAAGCTGGTACACTATATAGACATCAGTTTAAAAGATAGAATGAAAGTAACAAGGAAAATGTTTTTCTCGCAAAGCAAACATTTCCCACCATCATTCCTCCTTTTCTTTTCTTCTCTTTTTTCTTGTGTTCTTTGTTTTTCTTTTTGAGGCTGGTTTCACTATGTAGTCTGGGCTATCCTTGAACTTGCAGTGGCTCTCCTGCCTGAGATTCAGAGTGCTGGTATGATAAGCATGCTCCACCATACCTGGCATTCCTCTTCCTTTTTCTTTGGCAATGAGCGCTTTTTTTTTTTCTGACTGTTTTAACCTGTGTGATCACTACACAGCACTTGTGCCATTTCCACAGTGAAAGGAAGAAGGAAAAATTCCTCTGGGGTACAAATCTGTCAGGTCACCACTATTCATGTCACACATACACACACATACACAGCACACAGTATCACAAAATAGAGGCAAAGATTGCATATTTGTTTTTATTTCATTTTTTTATTTTAAAGAGAATTTTAAAAAGAACAATAACAAAATACCAACAACATAGACAAGAACAAAACAAAGTGAAAACAATAAGAATGATACAGGGCTTCAAAACATGTTAGGAATTAACAGTGGTTGTTCTATCCTATGCTGATTTCACAGTAGTATCCTCCTCCACATCTCCCCACACCACCTGCTGTAAGGAAACTCATCTATTCCCCTAAACATGGAGGAATAGGAGTTCTCCCTCCCTCTGCAAAATGTGGCACGAGCAATGATGAGATTTGCTTAGCCTCCGGTGTGAATGTGGGGCAGGCTATCAGGCTGCAAGCTGTGTGCACTACCTTCACTTGACCTGGGTTTGACTTATCTCCCCCACTATTTAGCTCTCCTTACCGTGCAACTCTTAGCAACATCCTTAATGCACCAAGGTCTTTCTGTCCACTTCTGTAAAATGGCAACAGGTAATATATTTACCTGTGTACTGTCTACTTTTAGGCTGTATAAGTTGATTGATGGTGAGGCTTAAATGAATTATTGCACAACTATCTCAGAATACATGCTTGGATGAGAAGCTGTAATTATTGCTGTTGATGTCCTGAGTTAGATCCTTGGTCTCATCCAAGTAAGTCTTTGGTCATAAACTGACCCAAGCTACAAGTAAGTGGTTCTAGACTGACTAGTGAAAACTACCAGGAAAACCAAAACCTTCTTTGACCCTTAACCTCAGACTAGTAGTAATAGTTGCTATATTTTTCTTGTTGCTGTTGTTGCTGTATTTTATAAAGGACAAAGTAGATCAGATTTCAAAGAACATGACAAGTGTATCAAGACTGTTCAGTACCTAAACATAAATCATACATCATATATCAGATTTGATTTCAAAAGAAAATACTAAACACCTATATGGAAATTAATTCTGCCATGATTGTATACTCTAGTTTCTCTTCAGATCCTAGAAGTCTTTTGCCATTTATAATGATTGTATAAAATATAGCTAACTAGATATTTTGATAAACAAAATTTTTCATTTGCATATCTGTGACTAGAGATCATTACAGAAACCAATAATTTAGGTCATTCTTCACCCTTACCTTTATATTTTTATATATTTCAGAGTTGACCAAGTGTAATAGAGAAGAATGCTTTTGGCTGTCAATTTTTAGTTGACCATGAAAGCCCAGATAAAGAAGAAAAGCAAATCAAAAGGATGTTCTATCATTTCTTTATGAATTTCTTTGCCTGTGTTTTCATCACCTTCCCATACATTATGAGAAAAGCAGAAAAGGTGAGATCACAGAGAACTGAGGGAAATATTTACTTACCAGATAGAAGAGGATCACACCTGTTCTCACTTAATCGTTGAGCCTCACTTAAAGATAAAATGTGTTTTCATTACAGCTCTGGAAAATGTCAGAGAACGAACCTGGAACATAAGTAGCTTGAAACTATTTTAATCATAAAAATATACATGAACATTGCTTTCATGGTCTTTAGGCAAATGTTATACTTTGGGTCTGTGTAACTTCTTGTCCAATGACACCCTTGAATTTAATACATATTATGCAATATGCTTCTTTAAATTCACCCATGAATTAGAAGTCTCCTAACTGAGCATTTCGTGTGAAAGTATATTCATGACTTCTTAGACACCAACCAAATCTTATCTCATCCTGTGTATCTTATATTTTGACTTATGCAGCAGACTGAAAGCAAACTTTTACCTCTTACTCTTAAAGAGACTCCAGCTGGGCACAAATTCAGTTTATATGTGATAGATAAATGGAAGGAAGGCATAGAGGTTTTGCAGGTACTTGTGTGGTTCTATAGGACAATAGAGACCCCCAAAACTGGACATAACAAAAGCACTTACAAATAGCCACAGCAAAGAATAACCTTTGTGTAAAAGTAACCCAAATGCACACGGAAGGAAAAGGGGAAATATTACTGTATTTTAGCAAAGTCAGTTCGTACAGTTTTTCCATTTTCAGCTTCCTTTTTCTGGTGGCAAGTTCCTTTCTTCTCTCCTTCTACAAAAAAGTCATCTTTCAGATGAGAATTTTCTTCCATTTCTAGAAATAAGAAAGTCGGTTTCCTGGTACACAGTGTACCTTTTGTATCTGTTAAGTGGTTTTAGGTCAAAATAATCCTTATGCCAGGGTGGCATGTTTTGGAGTGGTGCATTCTGCCACTTTTCATCCAGAGGTCTCCAGGCCTAAGGCATGTTGACCAACTTCTTTTTCACTCAAAGTCACAAGGCTTTTCCAGGTATCCCATATTCTTGCACTGAATGTTACCCAATACATTAGCCTTTCTCCTGTTCTCGATGGCACATTAAACTTCTGTCCTCAGAAAACAGACATTAATGATTTGAATGTCCTTGTTGTGAATGGTAATTGATCACTTTAAGCTGTGTAATCCCATCATCTTGTAAATGTGGAACATGTTATTTTTCACTAAGTGCATTATCCTGTATATTTTCCCATCAAAGCATATCTCCCCCTTTTAATCTGTCAACCTTTTAAAATGAGTCTGTACTTTATTCCTTCAGGCTTATTTACTTCACTACCAAGAAAAGTTTATACTATACCTAAGATTGGAAATCACACTTCCACTTGATCATTTTTTAAAAAATATTAAATAGGGTTATTCTCAAGACATCTCAAGAAGCGCAATCTGTTCTTATTACCTTATGTACTACTTCCAATGGAAGCCTCATTTTAGTCATATAAAGAAATAATAAAAAAAGTGTGCATCTGCGTTCCAGCATTATTCATGACAGGGATTGTTTAGAAACAACCTAAATATCCAACAGCGAGTACTGCTTAAATAAATTAGATTTCCCCGCTATGTAACCATCATGAAATGGAAAGAGGAAAGTTTATGTTTTACATAAAGTTAATGGAATAGGAAAATATTTGCTGTACTTTATTAAAATAAATAAGCAGATTATGAGTTATGTAAGCAGTAGGAGTACAGGATATTTTTTAAAGACACTTTTTGGAGACAGAGGAATGAATTATTGCAAAATAACAGCACTGGCTAGCAATCTGGCAAGGTAAGCTTACTCAGTGGTAACTTAAAATTCTTTCTTCCGTGTCAACCTATGTTAGCGCTGTAATCAGGGATAAATAAATAAATAAATAAATAAATATATAAATAAGACAGCCCAAAATCTGACATTACATTCCTGCATCCTTTCTCCAGACTTAAGGAGCTTGGTGGAACTTAACCAAATGCAACCATATTCGGTGAAACCTTTGGTTAAACACACAGTCCAAATTCTTTCAGAATCCCACAGCTTTTCACTTGAGAATATTTCAAAGTGATACAGCAAAGTAAGGGGAGGCACATTAGGGTCACTGTGGAACTAAAGAGGGAAAACTGCAAAGACCAGGGGGAGAAAGAGGTTAAGAATGTGGGGTGGGGTAGGGAGAGGAGAAGTGTAGACCTCCGAGCCTGGCCTGTGGGCAAGGACCAAAGGAAAGAATCTCACTGCAGAACACAGCTAAGATTCTTTTTTGGGGGAAAATGTTCTGGCCTTAACTTTTCATGATCCCTTATAAGTAAAATGCAGTGAGAGTCTACTGTGTCCTTTTGCTTAGTATTTGTTGGAGGACTAGTATTTTTAAACAGACATGAAAGCATAAAAAAATAACTTCTGAAATTTTTGTTGGAAGTGCGATAGGTGGATTCTGACACAAAGGTTACATAGTTGGTTATGTACCAAAATGGCTTCCAGCTAAAAGAGGAGAGCCATCATTCCTAAACTGGTAGAAAACCTCCGAGCTTTTGGCAAAGGCGAGATGAACTTGGAGAAGATCAGGGCATTTTCTATAACCTGAACAGTGATCCTTTCTCTGTGAACATGCCTGTGAGGGAAACTCTGAACAAGTGTGGCTCCTTGTACACTGGACTCAAGCCCCACCTTGCTCTGTTATGTTTAAGAATGCATTCCTGCTTTATCCGTAACTCTTCATGTTTCCAACGAAAATACAATGGTATTAGTAGGTGTCTGTTTATAATGTACAAATCATCATTTATTTGTTACCTTAGAGTGCTTCTGGATTTGTTGTCAACTGCTAAGAAGTAAATAATCGTGCATTTTATTTTTTGTTAGCCTTGGACAAAATGGCAACCAAAGACAGCTCTTTCTCTAGAGTATCCATTTCTAGCAGAGCTCTATCATCCTGCTGAGCACACACCTGCTGACCCTTTAAAGCAGAAATAAAACACTATAAAATGTGAGTCTGTTCCTCCTGGCCCCGCCCTTCCCACATAGAGTCTGGAGAGGGAAGATGATCAAGAATGTGAGGAAAATTATTTCAATTAGAATGGTAACCTCTTTAGATGTAATATGCGCCTTAGCTTTAAAAGAATATGCATATTTATAAGAACAAAAATTGATTTTTGAGAGGCATCTCTCTAGCAGTAGTATAGAATTCAAAGATTAAACAGGGCCAAATTATAAAGATGTACCTGTTGTATCAAATAATATATCCAAACAAAATAGTTTGTGAATTTTAAATTGCTTGTACATTTTCTAGAGGTAATTAATCCCACTGAGTCATGACCTAAATTCAATTACTGACATTCGCTAGATTTGTTGAAATAGTGCTAAACCATGTTTTGAGTTTGAATCCTGTTTCTTTTTTTATAAATTGAAGACATTTGCAACATTAGAAAAGTGAAAATGTGAATCATTTGTAAACTGGCCAACAATGTACACTAGTCAGTTTATCTTGGCAAATCCACTTCTAATGTCATCCATGGCCAGAAACCTGTTCCACAACGATGCCATTAACAGTTTGAGATGAGGTAAAGCTAAGAATAAAGCTCTAAGAATGCAGATGAGGCCTAATCCTACATATTCTATTGACTATATGTCTCCTCTCTGATTTTACCTACTAGGGTATTAAACTGAAATTCTCATTTTAATCTGGTAGTTTTTTTTCTAAAGTCTTCAATTTTATTTCCACTTCCTCCCCAAAGTATTATAATGGTCATATTTTTTGTCAGGTTGCTTTGCTAAAAACACTAATTAAGCCCTATACTTTAGGAGAAATGTGTTATTATTGTAATTTTAGATAAAAGCATATTTTAACTGCATTCTTGACATCCTGTAACATGGCGCCTGTAACAGTAGAGAAATAATCAGATTTTTTGGTTGTTTATTATCATGACGTGGAAATCAAACGAAATAAAAGTTGTGCTAGAGCGCACAGGAGGGAAGCTCTCCTTGGCATTGCAGCGGAGTGTCTGTGAGAACAGAGAGGGTTAATGCCTTGTCAGAGAAACTGTGACACATCTATTAAACACTGCTTAATTATCCAGAGACCCAAACACTCATGGATTTTCTGGGATATTAATGGGGTTATCATCATATGTTCTTTGAATTTCTTTGATTATCCATTTAAAATTAATGTGCTAGGGCCAGCGTTACAGCTCAGAGACGCAAGCAACTGCCTGGCAAGCACATGGTCCTGAGTTGGAGTCCTGGTCCAAAAACAGAAAAAGTTTAAAAATTAATATGCTAAAATATCTTTAAATATCATGAGTGAAGACTAAAATCTGGGTTAATTGTCTATATGTGAAGTTGAATTGTACATGTCCTACAAATTTTTTTTTTATTTAAAGTTGAGAGAATTCTCATGTAATTGTAAATTTCTTTTTTTATAATATGCATGTTTCTTTGGTAAAAATATATATTGTAGAACTGCTCTGTGCCTCGATGATTAGCTGTAGATGTGTCTCTGACAAGGTTGGTGTTTGTAGGCAATACATGTACAGAAATGCCTGGTACGTGATAGAAAGTGGAGAGATTCATGAGCAGTAAAAAGGGAGGAGCTCTAGAAGTTCATGAAAGGAAGATGAAACTTGTCTGGGGAAGATTGCGGTGGAGAGCTTGTGGGCGCTCCCTAAGAGGTTTTATGCTGAGCCCTGCCGAGACCAGACATTGCTTAGGACCTGCGTACTTTGGGGCATGCTCGTCTCATTGTGTGCTGAGTGATGGGAGCTCATATGTTCTTTCTGTCACAGCAACTCAACTCCTGTCAGTCTATGACTCTTTCACCACTGCTTTTTCAAGTTACTTCAAGTCGTGAGTCGTTTCCGTTAGCTTATTTTCAGTTCAATTCGCTCATTGCTTCACCTGGTTCTTGTTCACATTTCAGCCTTCACTCCCAGGATCAATAATCTGACTTTATCTTTTTGTTAATCAAGGGCCTTACAAAGGTATCTCATGGGCCAGCTGGTCCCTACCCAATGTGAAAGCCTATCAACTTACGTTCTTGGGTGAGGTGACCTTCGCTGGGGCGGTCACTTTCAGCCAGGAGCATGAAAGCACATATTTTTCTGCCAAAACCTGCAAGTCTTTCCTTTGGGAGGGGCCTATGAAAGCGGCCACCTTTCTACCAGTACTGCGGGACCTGTCTGGGAAATGGTCCCAGATGGCATTGTTCTGTCTACATTGTTCCCTTTCTCCTGTTCTTTTGTCAAAATGGCACTGTTGCTGTTTATAAACTCGAAATCTAAACCCTTTTTCTGTACTTTGGGGTCATCTTTCTTTCCTTCTAGGAGCACCCCTCACTAGATTCTGTTCCTCTCTTGAATTGCTGGGAGAGTGTAAGGCAGAGGCAGAGCATGATGCAGACTGAGTATAATTTTTAACAATTTACAGTCCCATCTGCTAAGAGAGGTCATGTGGCACATGTGCAAATTGTACATAATACAGGCATAAAGCTTCTCATGTGTCTTGTTGAGAGAAAATTACTGAAGAGAAAAAGCAATTGATTTTTGAGTGTTGATGTGGCCAACCTAAAATAATGAAGTGATGATGTTATTAAATATATTCATGGAGAATATGAAGCATAATTTTAATGAGTTTATAGCATGATATTAGCAGTGTATCCTGGAATGGAAGGGATTTGTGATCAATTTGACATCATCTGCCTAACACTTTAGAATCTTTACCCTGAATCCTGAGTCCCAGATACTTAATGATGTCCATCCTTACGATCTGCCATTGACAGTAATGAACTGCACAGGCAGTATCATGCAGTTTGATAATAATATTTGTACTACGAGAGTTTGACAAGTAAGATCAGTGCATTAACTTCCGCCTGTTTTATTTTATGTGATATCAAAGTCAGTATGCCATTCACTCCAGGCCAAGCATCAATGTTCATTAAATAAATATTCCATTCATTATATCATAGCATACAACAGTATAATAAAGTTACTGTAGCTTCAAATGCAGAGTCACATGGTTGGAAAATACTTAAAAGTTAATGCAGTGATATCACCTATGTCAAAGCTTTCTCTTAGGCCTATTAAGTCTTTTAAAAAACTTCATTGTAGAAATATAGACTACATTGAGGAACAATCCCTGTAAATGACAAAATAAAATCTATAACTAATTTTGCTGTTGATTCATGGCATCTTTATTTTTCCTTTAACAATTCTTGAACCTCTCTAGTTGTGCACAATAAGGTCAATAAACGATGGATGTCTTGTAGTCTACTTTCTACATAATCAAGAAACATCAAGCTGAACAGTGCAAATGTACTACTTTGATAGGAAAAATATCATCAAACATCAGCAATTTCTTAGGGACTGATAAAATATATTTTAAAACTTATTTTACTTCATAGTTTTTAACTTTGTTTTTTAAGTGAACACTGGTAGTTAAAGAGCTTTAGATAATTTTGTGAAAGAAGTTCTAGATCAAACACAACTCATGGTATGTTTCCATTTGAATAGGTACATGTAATCTATAGATTGTCTTTTCAGAAATAATGAAAAGTCCAGTAAAGGATGGTAAGACTTTGTTCCTTGCTGTTTATGACAATATTCAGACTCTCAGGCCAATTTAGCTTCTGTTAAGTTTTATGAAATTTCTTTTTTGGCTTTCTTCCTTGAGAACTCCAGAATTATTCTGGAATGCAGATGAAGTGCTACATATGTAGGTAGTTAAAGGCAACAGTCTGCTAAAGTTAAAAATTCTGGACAGTTAAGTTTATGCAGACCAGAATTCTATTATTATGGGAAGAAAAAAAGAAAGAACTCCTGTCATGTGATTGAGATGCAATATTTTAACTATTCAGGGTCTTTTATGAATTTATTACACAGAGCATTATATGAAACTATTTACATATAGTTCTGGTGAATTGATGTCCATATTTTGAAGTTGCATACTATTATTTTTCTTCAAGTAAGATAATGAAACCTTCAGAAGGAGATACAGGAATAAAAGAAAAGAAACAGTGGAAGATATTTGATGTGAATTTATATTTTTCTTAATTCCCAATGGTGAAGTTACCAAATATGTGGATCCTCAAACTACATTTCAAGTTCTCTGAATTTTTATTTTAAGGTAAGAGTAAAAGAATCATAACTGATGCAGTTATTTTCTAGCCCCAATGTTACAAATATTTTTTTGTTTTACCAAGAACGAGGTGAGAAATATAGATGAATCAGAATGATAGAGTTTCCAATATAAAGATCTTTACCCATCAGGTTTTTGATAGAAGGGAGTTGGGGTTCAGACAAATCTACTAGACTTCTGGGGCAGTGCACGCCCATTAGTGAGGTACCAAAATGATCTCATGATGAAAGCCCATCCATAGGTTGAAAACTTCACTGTCACAGTCCGAAAAGAACAGGAGGAAAAAAATGGAGCTCTGAATTTAAAAAAGAGTATTGACTTTTCAGCATACTGGAAAGACAGAGAAGATAAGAAAGTATTAAATTTCACAGACAGAAAAAATATTTGTGGGCCAAGGGCTAATATATAACAAAATTCTGACCTCAATATCTAGAAACAGAAGTTTTTGATCAAGTCCATTTCTAAGACTGTCAGTAGCTACTGACCACTCAAACAAAATGCCGTATACACCTGTTTGCTTCTATATTTGACCCTCCCTGGTCAATTTAACACTCAGTAAAGGCTATTAGGCATCTTAAGAATTTTAAGTTCAGTCCAAATACTTGAGCATATAAAAGATGCCCAAATGTACCCAGGGATGACATTCTGTTCTTGGACCTGTCATCATTCACTTCAATATTGCATATTTTTGAACTTGCTTCTGTGTACACTAATGATATACTGTCAGCACTCATAATTGTAAGTTAGCAGATGTTCTTGTTTTAAGACTTATTTGAAAAATGTGCACTTGTACAGAAGTGTTAAGTATATGTGAAAAACCAAGTCTACAAATGCTAGCCCTTTCCTCAGTTTTTACATCAGTTATGCATGTATCAACGGGAGGAAGGTCACCCACGAAGCAGTTTCAAGTGAGCACAGCATACGTTTGCTTAAACATGACCCTTAGGACATTCCGATGAAATATTTTGAAATGCAGGTGTTTTTTGAATTTTTGACAAAAGTAAAAAATAGAATATATCAAATGTTTTGCAAACAGAGGGTAAAGTTGACTTCATTTTCTCTTTAGTTTTTCATTAAATTATTTTATTTGTAAAGATATATCTTATGGGAGCTGAAAATTTTGTTTTGTAGGATTTTTCTTTTTTGTTTTCTTTCAGCAAAATGAGATTTTAGTGAGAAAAGATGGTCTACTTTGAGAAACAGTTAAGCTTCCATAAGATCAGTGGTATGAGTAGTCCTCAGAGGCAGCCATGGCTAAGGACTTTAAAAGTTGGTTTTCTCCTTTGTTATAAACTGGCTTCCTTTACAAGGTGTTATCAGACTCTGATGCAGAACTCCCTTAACCTAACCCATACAACTATGGACACATTGAGCTTGTCCTCAAAAGGACACCATGCAGACCAGGCACAGCATGTGGAGGTGAAGAGGGTACCTGAATCTCCTTGTTCACCTGACAGTATCTTTGCTTTGCCCACTGAAGAGAGATGTATCATTTCATAAGCCTGCAAACAGGGGCTGAAATCATGCACCTTAATACCACCTCGGGAGCTATTAACAAACGCTGCCACATATACTTTACTGAAGAACAGACAAGCCAGGGTCCCTGAGTGTAGGGTCTAGACCTCTGGATCTTTCAAATGCTCCCCAGCTGACTCTGCTGTATGGCCAAGGCTGAGAACTGCTGGCTAAATGAAAAATTTAAATCTCATGGAGGAAAAACAAGGTAATCCCTAGAACCATCACCAAAACTCTAGGTTAAGCAAAGGAAAATCATACAGAAGTCCTAACTGACCTTAGAAAGTGCCACGCATGATGGGATACTCTGATTTCTCCTCAGATCGTATAAATCTTTCACCTTTTAGTAATTGATCTTAGACATTTTAAATAAGTTAGAGTTGGTTCTTTCTAATAGCTAATTTACAAATACAAATTGGGATGATGTTTTGTCCTTTCCCGTGAATCTAATTTTAAAGATCTTATGGAAATATTTAATATATTTTTGTCTTGGGTTTAGTCCATTTATATTGATTAGTAGTAACTTTCCTTTTATGACATTCATGTTTGGTTGATTTCTTTTACGATGTCACACTAATGCACAGAATTCAGTGATTATTCCACTGAATTGTCCACAATAAACCTGTTTTGCCTTCCCCCCCACAACTGTGCACCAAACTACCCCCGTGCACCTGCCAGCATGCACTGAGTTTAAGTAACAGAACAAGAGAATGCCCCAAAACTCAGCTAGTCTACGAAGTATAATTGAAATGGACAGTAAATGTTTAACTTTTTAAAAATTTACAGTAAGTGATACATTGCCAATGATCTCTCTCAGAATGCCTCCCCCACACACACTTGCAGCACACTCTTCCCATTGTTCTTATCACTTTCTGAAACAGTTCTATAACTCATCTTTTGTAAATCTTTGTAGAAGTTCTAATAAATAATCCCACAAATGCCACTGTCAAGTACCACACAACGGTCCCGTGAAAATATTGAGGTCTGTCTTCATCTACTTCTTCCTCAGATCTGTTCCTTTTAGACTTCTGGCTCTTCCCTAAAACCATGATGATAACGAAAGGTAAATGCTTTGTATGACTTCAGGACTTCACAGCAGCTTCAGCAGTGCAACTCAGGTCAGAAAAATGACTTCTAGAACTGTTAGAGAAAGTGCCACGCATGATGGGATGTGTACTCAAGCCAAGTGGAAGGATTGTGAGGGAGATTAATGGCAATGTGTCCTACTGTAATGATTTATGATTTTAAACACATACAATTTTTTTAATCACAGCTTCTTTTTGGTTTCGAGTGATGCTTCCAAACACTTTTTGAGGAATTTTATTTTTGTCCAGTGATAGTAGGAGTGTGGCTTTATGTTTCCAGTTTTGCCCCCTCTCTCCTGGAAAGAAGTTTTCCAGGAAGACAGACCTTTTATTATCTCTGTGTTTTTATAGGAGAATCTGAGTTTAAAATTCCACAGATGATCTGTCATCTCATCCCCAACCTACCTTTAAGCATTAAAACCTTCTTTTATTTTCAAATAGAATACTTATTCTGTCATGGCAATAAATAAATACTCACTGATACGGATATTTTGTTTGTTTCCATAGGTATTTGGTAAGACTGAATATCATATATTGGGTGTGTGCTAAGACAGTTTCACTTTTTTTTATAAAAATACATCTGCCCAAGGTCATGATTTCACTCGGAACAGTTAAGACACTTAAATTTGGGTTAGGATAACCTATTTTTAAAACTATAACATTTATGTTTCCTTATAGCCAACTCATAATATTTAAGTACTTAGAGGGAAGCGTTGGAATACTGATGAAGGGAGACACAATGATACTTAGAAACTGTGTCCCTGTACCCGCCACATTTATACATAAAGCAGTGGCTTTTAAAGGCAGATCTAGACACTTTGTTTAGTCAGTTGACTGAATGTGATGAATGAAGTCAGAGGTTTGCTAACCTCAGTTCCTCTCCCTGGGGTTTCACTGGTTCCCCTGGAAGTATCTTAGTTATCTGTATCATATGTGAATTTGTCTGTTGTATGTCTACACTCTATTAGATTGAATTCCTCTTCTGAAAGAAAACTTGTAAACAACTACAAATCACATGCGCAATTATATTCTTCTCTAAATAAGGATATGCGTTTGTTGTGATTAAACCATAACAGAAATTTAACTGAACTGTAAAAAGCAGAAGCATACAAATCTCTGAGTTTCTGGCAGTTCATCATGCCAGTTTACATGCATGCTTTCAGCTTCTTACTAATAATATAGGAATTGTGCCAAGTACTTTAGATAGATTTTCAAAATTAACGTTTTCAAGTATGTACTTATATATGATATATGTATAATATATATCTTATACACACATATAAACTATTTTTTTCTCCAGGAAGTAAAAATTTTCTATCAACTAATTACTAGATTTAAACCCAAAATGATGTTAAAATCTTATCAGACATGAAAAACCCAAACTCCTCTTAGCACCAAAAGATGTCAAGTAATAAAAAAGTTTTAGTTTTACTGAATGATAAATTTTATCTCAAAGAAATTCACAAAACTGAGCCATATTACTTTTGGGGAGTCCATTCAGAGACAGTTCTCGAGTCACACCACACCACCCTTTCTTCATCTCTCCACAGTAACAATCTATTTTTGTCTCCAGTCATTTTGCTTTTGAGTATAATTGTCCAGAGTCACTGAAAGTATGTTAACCAACATGATGAGATTCCTGTTGGCCACATTTGGAACAATTCAGGTATCAGAATGAATAGTGACAGAAACTGATTAGACACATGCAATTTATAAGATCTCTATGAATTTGTACAAATAGGAAACAAGTTTCTTTTTTCAAAATTTATACCCTGCCATCCATTCTAATATGTAACATTTCCAGCCAGGAACTAGCGCATACCAAAGCAAACCTTGAATTTCACATGTTTTTTCAGCTCATTTATTCTTCTGGTATGTTCAAAGGAAGTAAAGGTCAGTTGCTACTATTTTTTTAATGTATTTGCAGACCCACTTTCCTATGCTGAATGATCTTTTCTCTTTGGCCAGGTGAACAATTTTTTTCCTTAGACTTCTCTGCGTTTCTCTGATGTCCTGATTAGGTTTTGTGCTTTAAGTAATTACATTTAGAGCAAAGGCAGCCAATCTATAACTCCATTAGTTGGAACCCATCTAATTTCTATACTTGGCAGGTGCTAGGTTTGGTAACTACATTTGACTCTCCCAAACAGAACCCACAAATGAATAAACATGTTTTATTTTTCAATTGCGTCTGGGATATTTCCTTAAAAGCATGTTGATATGAATCTTAAGACACTATCCTAGGCAGATATTTGATGAGTGAATATGACTTAGGAGTCTCCTTCCTCTGTGGTTGAATATCTGACAACAGTTTTCTTTTTTAGCCAAATATGTGAACACAAGTGCTTCCGTCTGCCATGTATACCCTTGGCCATAGTTAGAAGACTGAATTATAACTGAGTCATTCCTGAGCTCAGTTTCAGCAGGGTATTCCTGCAGGATCCAACAAGAATAAAAATTGATATCCCTCTTGAAACAGAGTGGTACAGATGGTGCAGCTTTATAGCTGTCTCCAAATACCAAATGCCAAACTGCTCCTTTGATAAGGCAAGTCACTGTAAAGGTTTAAATATAGCCTTGTGGTAGAATGTCAGCGAGTGATGGGTCCCAGTTACAAGCATACCAAAATGCTCTCTATTTAACATTGTATACAGCCATGTTTGTGAAAATTCTATATCAAGGAAATTATGCACAAGGGATAGGATGCAAAGCCTACCCTCAAAATCTATGCCTATACTAACAAATCAACTAAATTTTGGGAGGCTGGGCAAAGAAGGTAGATTGACACCATGGCAACTAGTAAGCCAAGTTTTCTCCCAACCACTCTCAAAAGTAGAACCCAAATCTATTACATTAAATCCACAAGACTTGCCTTTGTGTAACAACAGCAAAGGAAGGTGAACTTGCCTGCTGAAAAAGTTTAATTATCTTTTCATGCCAAAGATTCCTCCAAATGTTAGATGATAGATAATCTTATGGTATGAAAATTGCACTGCTGCCAGGAGTGGTGGCATGCATCTGTAATCCCAGCACTCGGGAGGCTGAAGCAGGAGGATCACTGCGAGTTTGAGACCAGCCTAGGCTACAAAGTGAGCTCAAGGCCAGCCTGAACTGCATAGGGAGACCCTGTCTCAAAAAGACAAAAAAGAAAATTGCACTGCTGTCACATACTTGTCAGATCATTTTACCTTTACACACAATACACAAACACACATAGATGAATATTGTTAAATAAAACACATTACCTAAGCAGCAAAAGTGCTGCTAGTGTTTATATATTTGCTTTCATAATTTATATGAAGAAAATGAATAATAAATATGAAGTAGAATTTTAAAGTATATGAAAGTTTATCAGGTATTTTTTAAAAGTAGTTCTGTAGTTGTAACAAAAATTGGAACTATACAAAATACTAGGCCCATACAAAAATTTATAGTTCTTAGAAAATTAGTCAGTGAATGGATTCAAATTATTTTAGCTCACTTTGAAATAATGTGAAGGGTATATATAAGAAATAAATGTGTTTAATGTAAATAGTTTCAGCAGGTAAATCAAGACAAGGAAGTCATCAGATAATTCTGAAAATTATATGCAGTCATTGGTTTTTATAACTAAAGGGCGTGATTGCTTGGTGAATTATAATGTCTCTTCTGAGAGGTCCCAGGGTACCAATGAGAAAGGGGGCATCATCACACTCTTCTGTCTCTTACACCTCACCCATGGCAGCAGTGAATGTCCCAGAGAAAGATGATGTCGCATTTTATATATAATTTCTACTTTATTGACACTGTTGTATTTTTTGCAATTTTTATCCTAATGTAGGCCTGATAACCTGATTGGCCAAGTCTTTACTCATATCTGCTTTATAAATCACACTGACTCTTTAATTCTCCAGCAGACCCAGAAGGAGATTTCTAATACAGTATGACAAACCCAGATAAAGAACTACCAAGCTAGTAGGTTTTAACAGATCAGTTTATTGTGATTTAATTTACATTAAACTATACATTTAAATGCACAATGTGAAGAGTTCAGGTAAATATTAATCCTGTAACATCTCCAAAATCAAAATTTAGGATGTCCCTCTCACCCCTGAAATACCGTGCAGCCCCATTCTCCGTCATTTCCTCTCCCCTACCCATCTTCAAAAAACCACCAATCTGATTTTTCTCAAAATGGACTCTTTCCCTCGGTACATACAAATGGTATCACATAGTATGTGTTGTTTTGCATCTGGTTTCTTTTATTTAGAAAATATTTTTGAGGTATCTACATGGTTGGACATAAAAGTGTTCTTTAATTGTTGAGTAGAATAAAAACACATTCACTTTTACCTTTAGTTTTGCATATTAGAAAATGCACAGACACACACACACACACACAATGGTAGATTGTGGGATAGGAGCAAGAGTTTCCATTCACTGTATGTTAGATTTGAATAGTTCTCCTGATTGGAGATAATCATTATGGAAATACTTCTATAATTGAAAGGACAGAAATATACAAAAAATATAATTTTCTCTCTTGAATGTACCTATTTTTATTATAGTAGCTAAAGTTTCCAAAGCTGGAAAAATATGAAATCAAACATTTTCAAAAGTACAAGTCAAAAATTCTTATGTCCAAGATAATTTAGGAAGTAGAGCTTTTAAATTACTTATAAGCCAGTTTGCCAGCCTGCTACAATTATTTTTCAATCCTTGACTCTCTTCCATGTGTGTGTTTTAATGGCCTGTAGAAGTGGGTATGGAGGAATTGAACATATCAGAGAAGGTCGGTAAATGAAGGATTCATGTTTCTTCCCTTTTTAATTGAGGGTTAGTGATTAAAGAGTTAAATTGTTTATTGTCCCCTGAATGTGGAAGACCTTGATATAGAAAGCAGTTGCAGAAAGTTAAGATTTAGTTAACTTTACAAACTCATGGTGCTGTGATTCCAGGATATATAAATTCAAGCTTTGTCCTTGAGAGTCAATCTGTTTGTTCAATCTGTTCACATTTCTTAGTCTTTGCATCCAATTTACATCTTAGGATTCACCTCTGGGAAGCTCTTCTGTTCCTTAGCTCAGTGTCTGGATCTGGACTCCAGGTAAGAGATGCTAAAGAAGAATGTAAATCCAACCATTATTATAGAACTCTTTTGAACTCATTAAAGACAGTCTTCTAGGAAAATCGCCTTCATTTACATTAGGCTCTTTGGAAGGAACTTGACAGGTGCAGCTGCTATTTATTCTTCCCCTCTAAAATGAAGCACTGGCAGCGGGCTGTTAGGTTCTGTGACAGAGCTCATGACTCACCTGAGATGCGTGCAGATGGAGAGCACCCTGCCTCCTTTGGGAACAGGCGTTATTTTCTGAGTAGGAAATGCAGAGCATGAGCATCTTCAATCAGACTATGATTGGATCCCAAATCCATAGCACACTAGCAGAAAAAATTTGTTGAAATTCCCTAAGACTCAGTAAACACTGTGGTACAGAAAACGAGCTCATCTCTATAAGAAAACAGTGGTCGAGGTAATGTGTTGTGTCCACTTCTCCTCCTGTCAGTGCGGTTTAAAGCTGCAGAAAATGAGACTCACAAAGAAGATGTAGCTGACAAAAAGAAGTAGCATATTAGACGCTGAGAGTTTGTCTTGCTGCTGTGCTCCTGGGAAGGATGGGGGATGGAAAGAGTAATTTTTCTCAACTACTGAGAGGGAAATGGGCAAGACGAATGCTAAATTTGAAGGGAATTGTACCAAAGTGTGCTTTGTCATAAGCAAATTGTGTGAATGGCACAAGAATATTCTGGTCAAGAATTTATGAGTATGTTTGAAAGTCATTACTATAGATGAATCCTTTTATGTAGAGCTATTGTGCAGGCTACTGTCACTGATTGGCCATGGAGGTGTGTGCTTGTAATAAATTGCTCTCAGATAGCCTGGTGTGAAAATAATACCCTGGTGTGGAGGAAAAGAGTGAGAGTCTGTATGTTTCAGACAACTGCAGAGGCCATTTCGTGGCCAGGCTAGCCAACTCCCAATGGGAGGAACCACCTTTGTTTAGTTGCTAAACTTGAACTTTGCTTTGCTCTACTAAAATGCTGCAGGACTCTGCAGCTGTTCTGAAAGACATCCTCATAGACTCTCCTTGTTGAGCTGAGATTATCATGTGTGAGGCAGAAGTCCTACATCCAACTCTCTTTCTGCTCTCAGGCCCCGGGGTTATACTTGGTTCTTTCAGTTTAATGTATCTTCCTTTTCCTTAATAGGTCTCTAATCCTTGCTCATTCATAAATACTTAAGTAGCCAGAAGGACCCATAGTTTTCACATTATTTCTTATAGTTGGTCACTGAAACTCACTAGCTAGAATGAAAAGCTAATACTACTATCTACTCAGATGCTAACTAACAGGGTAAGGGGAGTGAGAAGGAAGGAAAAGATATTCAAATACTTGTACATTTAAAGTTAAAATTTAAGTTAAATGTCACTTTCAATATATTTCCAAATAGTATTTATCCAAATATTAATTCTTAATTGCCTGTGATTGATAATATGATGTCTTTGTAGCAGTATTACCTAAAAAGATACCAGGATAATCAGGAAAATGGAATCAAACTGATACTAAAATCCAAAACAACCTAGGAAAATGGAGTGAGTGGACTACTGCTGGGGTCAGGTGATGGAATCAGTAGTTCTAAAGCTATTCATGTGATCTAATGTACAGCCAGGGTTGAGAATCTCTGAAATGATAGAATGACACAAGATAGGGACTATTCATTTATCTAGGTATTAACACGTTTAGTCAATGCCAGGAACTGGTTACAAAAATACTCTCTCTTTAAGGTATTCAGCAACTAGCAGCACAGAATAGAAAGCTAGGGCTGGGGCTGTAGCTCAGAGGTAGAGCACTTGCCTAACATGGACAAGGCCCTGAGTTCAATCCCCAGTACCACAAAAAAAGAAAGCTAGACCATGAGAACACACCCATGACTTCTGATTATATATTTTCCTGATAATTTTCATAGACCAATAAAGGTACTTTTTGTGATTAGTACATATTCGCAATACATAACAATTACACTCATCTTGAGGGGGTTGGTGCACAGATGCATCATGTCTTGGTCATCGTGGTCATTGTAACAGGGAGCCGTTTGGGGTGCAAGGCTTTAGCACTCCTGCAATGTGAGCTAGAAGTCCAAACAGCCTCCAGTGTGCTCCTCAGGAGAAGCATCATTTATAAACAGCCAAGTGAAAGTCATCTGTGAAGTGATTATTCTTCCACACTTAATTCTTCAAAAAAAAAAAAAAAAGACAGGAACTGAGACACATTAATAAAGGTCTGTTTCACAGGAGTACTTAATGTTTGTGTTTCAAACCTTATTATATACATTTTCTTTGTCTGGTTAGGTACACATATCTCCCAAGACACAGCTGCCTCTAAATAATAATTCCAGTGCAATTTGCAGTTGCCTTGACTAATGTAAGACTATATCTTCTTTTGGAAGTGAAGGAAATGGAAACATTGGCTTTGAGACCAGGAAATGTGATCTAGATAATTCTACATAACTAGACTCCTCTCCCCTAAGAGACAAAATTCACTTCATCTATCCATTACGTAGAATTGTCCACTCTGGTCAAGGACTGTGCTGGACATCAGATAAAAATTCTTCTTTGTAATGTGTTTGTCATTTTTAGTAGTACATGCTTGCAGTACATAATGATTACATTTATGGTGGAGAGTTGGTACATGAACATATTTCATCTTAACTCTTTTTTTTTTTTCATGCCCTACCCCTCCACTCACTTTCTGCTCTCTCCAGAAAAATTCTTAAGATGATGTATTTTCATCTGCAAAAGAAGTGACTGAACCAAATAGGCTGTAACTCCTTTACCAACAGTGGAACTTCGTTTTTCTGAAATTCTGAAGACAGGAGGCAAGAAACCCGATGTTCTAACGCAAGTTCTAGTCCTTTGTGTGTCCTACATCTGTAGGGTGAGGATGTGGTGTTCTCAGCTTCTACTGTTCATCTGTAAATGTCAGAATAAGACAAGGGAGTACTATTCCCTGTGGCTTCTGAGCGTGCTTGATACGCTTGTAAATCATGTGTGAGGGAAGTTAATTTGTAAACACTCAAAAATTTCAAGAACTTTGGGATATGTCTGTGTATTTTAATTTATTCTAGATACAAACAACTTTGAAATTATATAATAACATAGGATATGATTCTTAACAAGAACATGTAAAAGTCACCTGGCATGATTATCTAGGCAATAATCTGGTTTTCTTTTGTTGTTGTTTTTGTTTTTTTCAAAAAGGTTATGCCTTCCAAAAGCTGATAAACCCAACTGCAAAGCTGGCAAAAATACATGGGATTCGACAGGCTTCTTTATTTTTCTCTTTCAACTTAAGAAAAGGACATATACAGTGTTTGTCATCAGGTATAATATTATCTGAAGTCATAGTGTCTCCCTTATTGTGAGATACAGAGTTGGTAAACGTAGTAGATGTAAATAGATTTTTTTAAAAACCTGCCATATGATAGAGACAAATAAGGGAAACCCTAACAGTATTTCAGGTGTCCTTACTGTATGAATGGTTCTCACACATAAGCTGCTATGCTCAGCGTTCAGCCACTGTCTGGGTGTTTACCTTTTCCCTTGGATTTGGTAATGTCTGAATAAAAAGGTTCAGTGGACAAGAATCTCTCTCTTTTTTTTTTATTTTAAAAGGAGTAGTAAAAAAAAGGAACAATAGCAGCATACCAATATCACAGACATAAACAAAACAAAGCAAGAGCATTAAAAGTGATACAGGGTTTCAAAATAAAATGATAGGAATTAACAGTGGTTGCCATGTTACATATTGTTATCTTCAACTATGTTGTTCAGATTACCAGATGTAAAAAGGGAAGGTTGTTCAAACCATTAAAGAGAATTAGAAAATAATTATTAGATAAAACATTAGAAATAATACAGAGTTTCACTAGAAAAGATAGTAGGAATTCACCAATGGTTTTTCCATTGCATATTGTTCTCTTTAAATCAGTTTCTCAGATTACCAGATAAAAGCACGCAAAATTTGTCAAAATATAAAAAATTTTGAACATTAGCTGTTCCTTTCAATATATCATCAAACATCAGCTATTCATCTCTCTTTCCCTAATATATATATATATATTTTTTTTTCTTCTTCTTTTCCTCATCCCAGTCATTCCTCCCTTTGAGCAATTTCTTTCCCTTTCACATCATGTATTGTACATTCTGAGTTGTACTTGCTCTTTCAAGTTTCTACACCAGGCAGATAATATGATGTTTATACATGTGGGTCCAATATATTTCACTTCTGAGTATGGCCTCTATTTGCATCCATTTTACATACAAAAGCCTCGTTTATCTTTTTTTATACCTGAGTAATACTCCAGTGTATAAAAATACTGCATCTTTTTATCTGTTCCTCAGATGATGAGCATAGGGGCTGTTTCCAAGATTTAGCTATAACAAATTGTTCTCCTATAAACAAGGGTGCACATATTTCACTGTGGTATAATGTTTTAATTCTTCTGGAAAAATACCCAGGAGGGGAATAGCTGCATTAAGTGGAACTTCCAATCCCAGTTTTCTGAGGAATCTCCAAACTGATTTTCACAGTGGTTTCACCAATCTACACTCTCACCAGCAGTGCAGTAGGGTTCCTTTCTTCCCACAGCCTCTCCAGCCTTTCTTATTGATTGATTTCATGATAATAGCTATTCTTTCTGGGGTGAGATGAAATCTCAGTGTTGTTTTAACTTGCATTTCTCAAATGACTAATGATGTTGAACATTTTTTCATGTATTTACTCTCCATTAGTATTTTTCATCTGAGAAGTATGTATTCATCTCAAATGCCCATTCTTGGATTAGGTCTTTGCATTTGGGAGCCTGATTTTTTTTACATTCTTTATATGTTCTAGATAGAAGTCCTTTGTCTGAGGGGTAGTTGGCTAAAACTTTTTCCAAATTTGTGGGTTTCCTTTTTACTCTACTGGTGATTTCTTTAGATGTGCAAAAACTTTTCAATAAGATGAGATCCCAGTTGTTGATTCTTTGAAGTATTTCCCACATTTGTTTTTGTTCATGAACTCTCTGCCTACCCCTATGTCTTCAAGGTTTTTACCTACTTTCTCTTCCAATACATTTAGTGTTTTTGTTTTCTATTTAGATCTTTGATCCACATGGTGAAATTTATGGATCTAGTTTTAGTAATCGGCATGTGGAAAGCCAGTTTCCACAGCACCATTTATTAAAGAGGCTATCTTTCTTCCAGTGAACATATTTGGCCCCTTTGTCAAACGTAAGGTGGCTAACTGTGTTTGTAGTTGTGTCTGCATCTTCTAATCTGTTCCATTAATCTTTAGGTCTGTTTTTTTGCCCTACCACGCTGATTTTATCACAGTAGCTTTGTAGTATAATTTCAAGTCAGGAATTGTGATATCTCCTGCCTTTCTTTTGTTTCCCAGGATTGCTTTTGTTATCCTACGCCTTTTCTGGTTCCAGATGAATTTTAGGAATGTTTTCTCTAGATCTGTGTGGTATACTAATGGTATTTTGATTGGGATTGCAGTGAACTGTACAACAATTTTGGAAATATGGTCATTTTCATAGCGTTTTTCTTCCTATCCATGAGTACATACTAATTTTCCATTTTCTGATATTCTCTTCTGTCTCTTTTTTCAGAATACTATAATTTTCACTGTATAGATCTTTTACTTCTTTTGTTAGGTTGATTTCTAAGTATTTCATCTTTTTAGATGTTATTGTGAAAAGTATGGTGTCCCTAATTTCTCTCTGTCATTTTGTTGTTTGTGTACAGGAATACTATTGATTTTTGAGTATTGAATTTATATCCAGCTGTGCTACTGAATTTTGTAATTAAATCTATAAGCCTTTTGGTGGAGTTTTGTGTGTCTTCTATGTAGAGTATCACATCATCTGCAAGTAATGATAACTTCTTCCTTTCATGTTCTTATTGCTTTTATTTCTCTCTCTTGTCTAATTGGTCTAGCTAATATTTCCAGAACTATTGAATAGGAGTGGTGACAGTGGACATCCTTGTCTTGTTGCTGATTTTAATGTGAAAGCTTTCAATTTTTGACCATTTAGTATGAAGTTAGCCATTGGTTTATCATAGATGGCTTTTTCTCACCTTCAGGTAAAAGCCATCTAGTCCTAGTTTCTATGGGTTTTTATCATGAATGAGTGTTAGACTTTATGGAAGGCTTTTTCTGCATTGATGTAGATAGTCATGTGATTTTTGTCTTTGGCTATATTGACCTGGTGTGTTACATTAATTGATTTGCATATATTGAGCCATCCCTGTATTCCTGGTATGAATCCCACTTGGTCATGGTGCATAATCTTCTTGGTGATTTGTTGCATTCTATTAGCTATTATTTTATTGAGAATTTTTACATCTATGTTCATTAGGGAGATTGGCCTGCAATTTGCTTTTTTAGTTGGGTATTTCTCTGGTTTTGGTATCAGGATAATACTTGCCTCCAGGAATGAGTTGGGGAGAATTTCTTCCCTTCTAATTTCATTAAAGAGTTTGGAAGAACTGGTGTTAAATCTTCTCCAAATTTCTTGTAGAATTTAGCTCTGACTCCATCAGGACCTAGGCTTTTCTTCATTGACAAGTTTTTTATTACATTCTCAAATTTACTGGCTGATATTGACTTATTCAGGATTTTTATATTTTCTTCATTTAGCTTTGGTAATTCTTATGTATCTAGAAATTTGTCCATTTCCTCTGTGTTTTCCATCCTATGAGAGTAAAGATTTTCAAAGTAGGTATTGATGATTTTCTGAATTTCTAGAGACTGTGTAGTAATTTCACCCCCTTCATTCCTTATTGCATGTATTTCAGTTTTTTCTTTCCTTATTTTATAAGGTTGGCTAGGGATTTATCTATTTTATTTATTCTTTCAAAGAACCAACTGTTTGATTCATTAATTCTTTGTATTGCTTTTTTGTCTCCATTGCATTAATTTCTGCCCTGACGTTTATAATTTCATATCTTCTTTGAGTTTGACTTTTTCTTTTTCTAGAAGCTTCAGGTACAGCATAAGATTGTTTATATGTGCTCGTTCTATTTTCCTGAGGTGAAAATTCACTGCTACAAATTTCCCTCTGAGGAGCGATTTCATTGCTTCCCACAGGATCCTGTAAGCTGTCCCTTTATTTTTGTTTGATTGTAAGTATGGTTTAATTTCTACTTTGATTTCATCTGTGACCCATTGGTTGTTCAGGAGAGTGTTATTTAATTTCCAGGTGTTTATGGAGTTTTTGTGACTTCTTTTGTCACTAATTTCCAATTTCATTGCACTATGGTCTGATAGTATTCATGGGATAATTTCAATTCCTTTGCGTTTACTTAAGCATGTTCTATGTGCTAGCATATGTTCTGTTTTAGAGAATGTCCCATGTTCAGCTGAGAGGAATGTGTACTCTGATATGGTGTTGGATGGAAAACTCTGTAAAGTCCCACAAAGTCCATTGTTTCACAAGTTTGTTTGAGTTCTGTTATTTCTTCCCTTATTTTTTTTTTCTACTTGATCTATCTCTTTGTGAGAGTGGGGTGTTAAAGTCCCCTGCTGTAATTGTGTTGCTGATTTCTTTTTTTTCATGTTTGTTAAAATATGTCTTATATAGTGTGGTGGTCCTGTATTTGGTGGGTTGATGTTTATGATTCTTATCTCTTCCTCTTGAAGTTTTCCCCTCACAAGTATGCAGTGATTTTCTTTTATCTCTTTGGATTGTTCTTTGTTTGAAGTTCACGTTGTGTGGAAATAGAATAGCTAGACCTGCTTTTTTCTGGGTTCCTTTTGTGTAGAGTAATTTTCAGGCTGTGAATTTCCTTTTGAGTTAAATGTGTTTCTTGTATACAGCATACAGCTGGATTTTGTTTCTTGATATACTCTGCCAGTCTGCTTCCTTTGATTGGTGCATTAAGACCGTTTACATTGATGGTCATATGGATATATATTGGCTTATCTTTGTCATGTTATTTTCCTGCTGTTGGATCCTCCTTTTTTCCCTCTTTAACTGCTTTCTCTGCTTTGTGGTTCCTTTCTCTTATTGCTCTTAAAGTTATGGTTTGTTTTATCTCTTCCTAGAATAGCTTTTAGTAATCTTTGTAGGATTGGTTTGGCTCTCATGAATTTCTTCAGTTGTTCTTTATCATGAAGATGTTTTATTTCTCCATTAAATTTGAAGGACAGTTTTTCAGGGTACATCAGTTTGGGTTGGAAGATGTTTTCTTTCAGTGCCTGAAATATGTCACTCCAAGCTCTTCTTGAGTTGATGTTTTGTGTTGAGAAGTCTGCCATGATTTTGATGGGCTTTCCTTTGCACATGTTCTGTTTGTTTTCTGTAACAGCTTTTAATATTCTGATCTTTTGTTGAGTTTCTGGGATCTTGATCAGTAGATGTCTTGGTGTAGATTTATTTTGCTTGCAGTAAACTGGAGTTCTATATACTTTGCTTATCTGTGTGTCTGACTCTTTTTGCATGTCTGGGAAATTTTCTGCTATTATTTCTGCAAATAGTCTTTTATGTCATTTGTGTTGACACCTGCTGTTTCATTGATACCTATTAATCTGACATTGTTTTTCTTTGCTTCATCTTGCAGTTGTTGAACTGTTATTTTCTGGTTCCTTGTGGTTTTTAAGAGATCCTTCCTTTCACATTTGTTAGTGGCAATACTTTCTTCAAGGTCTGAAAGTCTATCTTCAGCTTTCTTCATGTGGTTTTGCCAGCTTTTGATGGGATTTTTAATTTCCTGGATGTCTGTTTGAATCTGTTTCATGCATGCTTGTTCTTTTCTATATTGTTCACTCAATGTTTCCATGAGTTTTCTATGCTGTTCTATTTTCCTATCAATGTCTTCTTTGGATGCGTTGAGCAATTCTTTCATTATTGTTGACATTGCTTCTTTTAACCTGAGAGATTATTTCTGACCTGATGTCTTCTGTGGCTTGATGGAGTTATTTGTGCACTGCAGTTGCTTTCATTTCAGAAATTTCAGGTGTATGACTTCTAGGTTCTTGTGTGTTGATGTCTCCTGGACTTGTTCTTGGTGGGGTAGAGGTCTGAGATTATATTTTGTTACTTTGTATTGCATTTTTGAAGATCCAGAGGGTCCCTCGAGCTCAGCCTCACTCCCGCAATGGTGTGGGAGTGGCAGTGTGAGGATCCAAAGATCTCTAGTGCTCATTGTGGCTCCTGTGCTGGTGTGTGGCAGCAAGGTAGTGTCACAGATGCTCCTGAAACTTTTTTGCATCCAGATGGCTTCCAGGCCAGTGTAGGAGGGGCAGAGGAGTGTCAGTGGAGTTTGTGAAGCTGTCTGGCATTCAGCCTGGCTTCCACAAGGGTTTTGATGGGGTGCATGTACACACATGAATGAATATGCAATCATATTAATATATGAGTGTCTACCGCATTATTATTTGTAACAGCAAAGCCCAAAACACATTAAATATAATTAAGGAGTGGCAAAAATGATTTGTAAAAAATAGTACACTTATCACATCATACAACCATGAGAAACAATTTTACTGATTAGAAGTAATGTTCCACATACTTTGATAAATATGAAAATTAATTTTCAGAGGTGTATCTGGAATATCTTATTTGTGTTTTAAGTGTGTTAGAGCTGGTTTATAGAAATTAATGTACATATATAGACAATTGCAAAAATATTCCAGTGCACCCAGAGATTTCTGGAAAGATTTAAGGACACTGTACATATTTGTTTTGTATTTCCACAACAACAGTAAAATGAACTATCTATAGCTTATTAACAAGTAATTACAGACAGTCTTCAACTTGTGATTGTTTGACTCTACAGTGACATGAAAGTTATAGGAATTCAGTGGAAAATGTATTTTGAATTTTGTTGTTTCTCTGGGATATCGATATATGACAGATGTTATCTCATGATTCTGGGCAGTAGCAGAAAGCCATAGTTAGCAATCAACCACTTGACCAGAAGATAAATTATCAGTATTCCACAGTGGACTGTGTGCTGATATCTTTTGTATACAGGTATTCAATAATGTACATAAGATGTTCAAAATTCTATTAGAAAATTGGCTTTGGGTTAGATAGTTTCCCTCAAGTGTAGGCTAATGGTAAGTGTTCTGATCATGTTTAAGGTAGAATAGGATAAGCTGTAATGTTCAGAATGTTGAATGGAGTTTTGATTGATATTTTCAATTTACAGTGGACATATAGGACATACTTCCATGTTAGGTAGAGGATCACTGATTGGTACATTATAACACTGAATTATATGACCCCATGACAACCCATTGAAGTAGGCATTTTTGTCTGTTGATCAAGAGGATGCTGTCAGAAGACTGCCACTTTCCTAGCCAGGCATTAGTCTTAGCCCCCTGAAGTTCCAATGCTCTACATTTCCAGTTAGACTACATTTAATGTCTCAAAAGACTTAAAAGCTATAACCGCAAAAATCTCAAACACTGATTCCAAATTTACTAGTCAAGAGTAAATTGGCATGCATCACAAATAAATGCATCACATGGCATGCATCATAAATAAAACGTGACTCAGACAATGATAACTTTCATATATCAATGATACTAATGAGTTGGGAAAGTTAAAAAAAATTTCCAGGTTTGTGAAGAGACTTGTAACTTATATAATTATTTAGGATTCATTTATATCAAACTCTTGCAGCTTTTCCTAATAGGGTAACTAGGAAATTATTTTCTCTAGCACATGATTCTTCCCTCTCCCCTCCATAGGGATTCAGTCAGGGAAAATGTGAAAAAGAAGTAATATCAGCCATATTTCCTTCAACACATACAAGCTGAATTTAGAGCTCTGTTCTTTTTCTCTTGTTTATTATTTCATCTTTACAAATAAAGGTTGAGACACTTGCCCACTTACTAAGTAAAGCCTGTTTTGAGAATGTAGTAGTACTGAATAGTTACTAGGTTTTCAGTGTTGATTGAGTGAATGAAGGACTAAATGAGCTTCAATCATTCAGTATGAAGACCTAACTTATTTTACGTGTCATAAAGGTAGCTCAGGCACTATAGGATGAAGTAATATGCATCCGTGAAGTTTTGACTCCCAATGCAAGATTTTAATCATTGCATCAATACAAAAGAAAGCTCATTACTTCAGCACTCTGGCATAGCAAAAATGATGTGTTTTCCTAACCAATCTCTTCTTTTTCCAGTCTGTGTAGGACTTTTTTCCCAGTAGCAGCTTTCATTATATTCTATTCTTTAACCTTACCAGATGTTCCCTGACATATGAGTTCTATCCCGATAAACCCATCACAAGTCAAAAACATCATGTAGAAAATTCACTGAATACAGCTAGCTTCCCAAATGTCCTGGCTGAGCCACACAGCACACTGGAGAAAGTTGCTTGGTTTCCCTTTGATCCTGGTGCTGACTGGGAGCTGTGGCTTTCAGCCACTGCTTAGCATCCCAACAGAGTGTCTTACCATGTATCTCTAGTCCTGGGAAGTCGGAAATTTGCAATTTGAGGTATAGTTTCTAGGAAATGCTTGTTGCCTCTGCATCACCATAAAGTTGAACTGTGTAAGCTGAAGATCTCAAACTGAGGCCTATGTGTCTGCAAAGCATCTAGAAAAGTGCCTCATTTGGCAAACATTTAAAAGTGATACCTGTTGTAATGCTGGTGCTGATAATGATGGTTTCTTAAATAAGATATATTTGACTCATGTGAAAACATTGTTTAAAGGCCAAGGAGATAGCTGAGCAGCACAGAACTTGCCTGGCAAGCTCAAGGTCTTGAGTTCAATTCCCAGTAACCCCCCGCCAAAAAAGAAAAACCTATTTTTTTATAGTTATCTTAGTATTTGTATTTTCTTTTAAAGCCAAGTTAGAAACAAAACAGTTCTCTCCCAATTCAGTAAAAGCAGCCTGACAGTGTTAGATCAGTTAAAGGAATACACACCATGAGCAGTAGACATATTAAAAATCACTTTCAAGGGGACTCTGGCCCCCAAAAACGTGCACAACATTGTGGTTTATGCTATCTGCTGACCTTTAACTCTGTAAATTTATCTGTGGAAATCTGATTAAATTATTCATACTTATTTCTTTTAATAATTTATAATAATATGACTTCCATTTGAAGAGATTAGAAATATTAAATAATGTAATCATAATATTCAAAGCCACCCTTTAGAAGCAATGTGTACTTTATTTCCAAAAAACTGAATAAATAGTAGTGCCCCTTCAAACCCCTGCCTTGGTTCATATTTTTGTGGTTATATCAAGTATTAAAAAAGTGGGTAGGAGAGATTTTTGGTCCAAATAGAGTATCTATTGTGATATAAACCAAGGCCACCAGCGGCACTGGGCCTGCCTGGCAAGCGCAAGGTCCTCAGTTCCATTCCCAGTACCAAAAATAAAAAAGTACAAAAGCAAACCCAGGCCACATTCCTCAGTCCATGTCTTAAACTTTAGAATCTCTGAATGTGACTTAATTTGAAAAACAAATTTGGAAATTGTCATTAAAGATTTTGAAATGAAATCATCCTAGGTTGTCCAGCAAGTGCTTAAATCTAATAACAATGTAGATGCTTATAAAAGAGATAAAAAGAGAAGCAGCATTAAAGAAGAAAAAAACCACCTGAAGACAGACTCTGATGAATTAGGTTGATGCAGCTGCAGGCAGGAAATGGAGCTGGGAGAGCCATGGTAGATTGTGCCCTGAGCATGTGGAGGGACCAGCCTTTCTGGTACTCCTTGGTCTTAGATTTCTGGCTTCTCAAACAGTGAGGAGTATAGCTCTTTGCTGTCTTAATATGCCAGGTTTGTGGTAATTTGCTATGGAAACTCTGGGAGAGGAATACAATTGATAAAAATAGAGTATTTGGAAACACATAGACACTCACAGTGGAATTCAAGGAGACAGTATAGAAAGGATCCTTTTACTACTGATTTAAATGAGAGTCCTATATTTTTAAATCATACTACCCTAACTTATTTTAAGATTATTAAATGCTAGTAATCTAATAATCTTATGTTGACTGCTGGCATGTGTCATGATCTTGTAGACAGTTATTTTCTGAACAAACCATGCATTTTTTTTCTTTTTATAAACAAGAAGACTGAGGCCAAGATAGGCCACAGTCACACCAATGTTCCTTGCGCATGAATGCAAATGGACATGGGGTAGTTTATTGCGAGGCCAATTTGCCAGGGAGGCATTTTGCTTCATGGAAACAAGAAGTAATGTGTGATAGTTCAGGGAACAGAGTAACAATAAGGCAAAACCACCTGATATCTCCTCCACGTGTGATGTGGAAAACCCTCTACTTTGTGAGAAACAGAAAATCCAACTTAAAAATTCATAATTTTAGCAACCATACTAGCTTCCCTGAATTGTATATATGTGCAGTTTGTAAAACAGGGGAAAGAACACAGAAGGAGTAGCCAGCTGTTTGTATAGCTGTTGTGTGCATGAGGAATTGCGAAGATAGGCACACAACAAATCTGTGGATGTGGCTGTGTAGATGACTCCACAGCTATTAATGAGCCACAGAGCAGGTGGACTCGGAGCTCTGGGCACAGGTGCCAGTGAGTGGCCGCAGTCCATTGGTCATGGCGAGTTGCTCATGGCAGCAGCAATGTAGCTCAGATCTGCGGCATGCAGCAGTTGGCTAAGTGAGGACCATTAAAGGACCATTAAAGGGGTGGTCCCTAAGATCCAAGAAAGCAGACCAATCAAGAGGGCACCAAAACTGGAAGTTAAGATTTTACCAGGAAAAGCAGCTTTGGTATCTGCTATTTTGATCTATGAAGATTAAAATAGCAGTGAAAAAACAATCCCAAAGCCCCCCACACACATTGATTATTTTATTTAGAGACTGATACACATGTTAATTCACAATTAATAAGAGATTCCTACCTACTTAAAGATTTTTAGCAACCTATTTGCTGGCTAGGCTGTTTTTCATTTCAAAGAGGAAGGGTTGTGGTTGCCTGATTTGTTGTTATCAGCTTCAGTAGTTTAGCACTCTCTTGTAGTTCACAAAATGAGACTAAATTGGAAATGGAACCAACAGGTGATCCATTAAGGACTTGAGTGCAGTTAAGTCTTCCTTTGGGATGGATACTTTTACAGCCAATAAACTTGGCCTTACTAGCTCTTAGCCAGTTTGCTTGACAATACTAAAGGCTGTGGTGTGACACAGAGAAACCCAGTAGAGCCACTCCTCTTAGGTCCCTGTGGTTAATACTGGGATGCAAAAGGCTCCAAAAAAGGCATGAGCATTGTTTCTAGGGTGTTTCCAGTGTGGCCATCTCATGATATCAGAAATAAGGTTATTTAAAAGCTGATTTTATAAGAGCTGGGGATGTAGCTCAGTGGTAGACCATGCGTGAGAACCTGAGTTCAATTCTAGCGCTACAAACAAAACAAACAAAACCCCTCAAACTGACTTCATCTGGTACCAATTGCTGCAAATGAGTAATGAGCACTTTAGTCCTTCAAGTGCACTTAGTTCTTTGAAAGGTTACTTGTTCCATGATTTACTCTGCTATTGAATCAACAATTATAAAGTCATTACTGAGTGAAATGAAGGACTTTGAACCTATCATTACATTTGGGGATTTTTCCCCCCAAATCACAATACCTTTAAATATTCACATTTAAGTGCTTTGTTTTCTTTTTCTTTCATCTTTTTGCAATACCGGGAAACAAACTCAGGTCCTTCTCACTGGGCTCCATCCTCAGCTCCCTTTTTAATTCCCCCTTTTCTCTAAATTGAAAGTGCAAAGCCACCTGCCTAAGGATCTTTCCTGGGTCCTGCCTTCCACTCATTTCCTCACTGTTGGCAAAGCACAGGGTCTTTTTTAAAGTCATATTCTTAAAGTCTTTCAAGGTTTCTCATTACCTGTAGCAGCATCTGCTGAAGTCTGTTGGGTGAACACCTAGCTCAGCCTGTAGTAACTGGCACCATTTTGAAGGGGTGTTTGCAATCATATGTATGTGACAAGCTGGGTTCAGTGCAACCAAAAGCCTATCTTTCCCATGATATTCATCAAACCCTTTCATAAATGACATTGACCAGGCATATTTAGGCCTGGAAGCTGTTTTACCCCTCCTCAGAAAATCTCCTCCAACTTGTGATTCAAGAAATTCCACATGTTGAGACAAACAATGGCCTGATTAATAAGATCTACATTTCCAAACACAAAACAACATTCCTTCAAAATCTAATCCCTTCCTTTTGGTTGACTTTCATATATCAGTGTCCTATATTTAGGTTCTATATTATAATTATCAAAAAGCTAAAGCAAACTTATGAGAAACTGTTTTTCTGTTTCCTCCCTTCGGATTATGTCTGCTTTGCCTAGTTACTGCCTGTGTAGAAGTGTCACTGTGAGGCGAGCTCTGTGCAGTCTTTCTCTGTGTTCTCTGACCACAAATAGCCCATTGCACCAAACCCTGTCTCTCACCATTGCTATTGTCAAACTGGTTGATGTCCCATTCTCGGTGGTTCTTACCTTCCAAAAGTCACCGTATCCCTTTAATTAGGGCCCTACATCATCTTCTTTGCTGGCATTTTGCCTACTGCATTGGTGGTGCTCAAACGGTAGCTGTGGAAGTGGTGAAGGGAAGGGAAAAAATGTTGAGTGACACATTAAGATAATATGGCTTCAGGCCAAGGTTTTATGCCAGCTGGGATTTCTGTATTGATCAAGGGGCTCTTGATCCAAAGCTCCTCATAAAGAAATTGAGCAAGATACTCTGATGGGTTTAACCAATTTGTTTAATTCACTCTGTGATTTAATAATGCTCATAATGAGCTCTTAAACCTATATTTTGAAGGGAATAACAGGAACAAACAACATAAAGAGAAATTGCTAGAGACTATTTCTGCATTTAGGTGTGGGATTGGGTTCTTGATGTTTGTATTTTAACGCAGTTGGTGGTGTGCGGACCCATTTCCGCAGCTATATATGAGCTTTCCGAGAAACTCCAAATATATTCTAGCTAATATTTGGATATAAATATTGAGTCTGTAGCATCTGCAGTGGCTGTTTGAGGAGTTCAAGAAACATCAGAAGTGATTTTACCACGGATATTAGTTATTTGGCCTCTGCAGGCAAAGCTGCTATTCAGTTAGGCAAGTATGTCAGTTCACAGAGACAAATTAAAGTATGTTTTTTTGATGATATGGAGGAAAAGAATGTAAAATAAGGAGTAAAAATTGGATTTTTTTTCCTCTAAAAACTGTATAGGCTTTGCTCCGTTATCTACTTCTTTTTATATGGCACATTAAATTAGGAAATAAAAATTGAATGGAACCTCTTTCAAATAGAGCATTGTCAGTGTCTGATATATAAAAATCAAGTATGTATATAAAGTCAAATATATATATATAGAGAGAGAAGGAGAGTTTTTTAATAGAGGTAAAATGATATATCAGATACTAACATAAGTAAATGTATTTTAGTAAAAATAAATCTTATAGATTTGAATTTCCTGCTGCTTGTGCTAAAATGTTGATCCTGAAATATTTTCAGTGATGTAAATTCCTCAGAGAACTTCTCTCTCTCTTTCTCTCTCTCCTTTTTTCTTGTAGATATATAATTTTACATACTTAGGGGTTAATTACAGGGACTTATTTTGTAGATATAAAATGATCAAGTCAAAGTAATAAGGCTTTTCCTCTCTTTACACCTTTATTTTTGTACAGAAACTTTGAAGTCCTTCCTTCGAGTCTCTTATCCATTGTCTAATACATTGTTGTGTGCTACATCACTCCACTGCGCTAAGTGTTGGAACTTATCCTTCCTGTCTAGCTCTGTTTTCTGTCATCATCCAACCTCCCTCTATCATGCTTCCTCCTACCCTTCCTAACCTGTGGGGACTGTGTTCTACACTAGCGGAGGTCTTTATTATGTCTTTGAGATCTGGTCCCAAAAAGAAGTATTGGGAGATATGAGACCTTCCTGAGATCTTCCTACTATTAATTTGGTGTTAAAGAAATAACCCTAGAAAAATGAGCAATTGTTTTTGAAAACTGAATGTAGAAACATTTTACAGAAAATAAACATCAAGATGCAGAGCATAGACTGAAGAGTCTGCGGTATGTCTGAGGAGCAGGACAGCAATTAGACCAGGAAGCCACTGATCCTGCATACAGGAAGGAGGCAGGGGCAGCTCCACAGTGAGTGGGTCATTACCCCGGTGGCAGAGGTCACAGTCCACTAATCTAAGTGAAAATGCGAGCAGTGGAAGAGAGTTCGGTGTTGTAGGTCATTTTTCTGCTAAATTGTGGTCAGTTATTTATCTCATGAAACCACTTTGTCTCTCACTTTTAACTTGGATTCACAGCATGAAGGATGCAAGAGCGAGATTCAGAGGACACATTCATGTTTCTTTTGAAATTTAATTTTTTACTTTGTCCTTTGTCCTTTGTCTTTGGACAAAGAACGAATCAATGGTCACTTAAAATCTCTTTCATCAACATACCTCCATTTCCATTATTCTATCTCAAGGAAAAGTGGATTTTCTTTAAATTCATAATACCTTTATGGATTTTAAAATTCAAGTGCTATCGTAGTGGTCATACGAGAAGATATATTCCTCCTATTATCTGTAAACAGTGTGCAAGAAGAAAGAAGAAGCTCTTTATAGTTTCTTCTGACTTTTTCTGAATGACAAGGATTTGGACTTAACTTTGACTTTCTGAGAACTTTGTTTCCCCTCCAATGTGGGAGCAGTTTGATTACACCATGAATTTGGTGCCATTGGAGTATACAGCATCCCAAACCGTGTTCTGTGGGAGCATTTCTAGGTAAACATTTGCTGTTTGAGGGCGCATTTTTATTTCCGACAGGCACATACAATGTTAAAATAGGAGGAGAGGGTGTGCTGAGAAGATGGATTACAGATGAGGAGGAGCAGGAACAGGGTCTGGTGGTGTGAAGCAAGAAGAGAGAAGACAGATCAGTGCTAACTCAGCCAGTCATGGGCAGTGAAAGTAGCAATACTGTGTCACTCTGCAGTCTTTCGGGATTTAGGTTTTTTGGCACAGTGTGGTAGAAAGGAGCTTTCCCTTTCATTTAGCAAACGCCAATTTGGAGCAGAAAGACTGCCTTTAAACAATGTCATCTCATGATCTCTACAGTATAATTTGTCTCACAAAGAGCCTTCATCATAATTCTCATTTTGTCTATATTTTATCATACACTACATCTCAAATGTACTGGTTCCCACTAACTTGTGTTAGGTTTCATGTTATATCCTATCTTTGGATGTATGTTTCTTTTAAGTGTATTAAACTCCACTGATTCTGGTGAAATGAGCAAGCCAATAAACACAGTTCCTTCTTAGCTAGTGTTTTATAAGGACAAACCCTGCTGGTTGAAAGTATGAAGAGGTTTATGGGACACTAGTTTGAAACCATCTTGGCAAAAATACATTTTGAAAGACACAACACAGACGTATATCCTTTTATTTCCTTTTCCGTCAGCAGAAATTTGAGGCAACACTCTTCCTTTCTGTCTGATTATTTTATTATCGACGGAATGAGGGGTGTTGGAGACATACATGGTGATTTAGTATTGTGCTGATGAAACCATTCAGGTTGTGTGATGTGTCATTTTTCACCGCTGCCTTATCAAGGTGTTTCAGCTGTGCCCAAACCCGCCTCAGTAATTGCTTTAGTTGCTTGTGGCAAAGTTATGTCAATGTCAGTCCCTAAATGACTTTTGACTGCCTTGTGTCAGATGTTCTCTCTGAAGAAAGACAGGGTAGGGCAGGTTTTATACCTCAACATATGTGTTAATTCAAAGTCTAAGGAGACATGCTCACCCCACCACCAGTCAGAACTTAATGTAAATGCTAGCAATTTATGTTTTAAAATGAAGAGAATAGAAGTTCATGGTGACTTCAAGTGTAATTTCTTGTATTGAAGGTTTTCCTTCCTAGGTCATCTGTATTCCCATGCTACCTGTTAGAGCAAACTGAACAGACTGATTTGGATAGATAAATATGATGTTGTAGACCATGAGCAAAGAAGGAGCCAAAGCCGGGAAGCCTGGAGAAGTTTAGGCAGAGCATTTCTACAATCCATTCAAAATTAACCTTAAAGGGGCTGGGGATTTAGCTCAGCGGCAAAAGCGCCTGCCTGTCAAGCGCAAGGTCGTGAGTTTGGTTCCCGGTACCGGAGAAAAACCAAAAAAAAAAACAACAAAACAAAATTAACCTTAAAGAGTGTATTTTGTTTTGTCTGTGAATAAATGATATCGTTACTGAAAAAAAATGTAATGAAGAGAAGTCCAGATAACCGGTTTTAATATTTTAGGCAAGTGGTGCTAAAGCTCCAAATGAAGTGCTGATCTTGGTAATTTCAAAATATAAAATGAGACAAAGATTTAAAAGGGAACAGAATGATTTGCACTAAGCCTTTGCCCTTTCAAGCCTGTCTCTTATACTTGTGCAATGCAAATTTTGTTACTTTTATTTTTATAGAGTGTAGGCAGCCCTGCAGGAGATAGTCTCTTTAGGTAATGGTACACCTTGGTAAATGTAAAATATATGCTTTTCTACTTAAAATTGGATTATGGGGCAAAGTAGTGATTGGTTATTTATGGATATTATGGACTGAAGAAGACCCTAATTTGTCTAGGAAGCATCTTAAAGTTAGTCTGATACATAAAAATTATTCAAGTGTGCTCCAAACAACTGCCAGTGTCAGCAATCTAGGAACAGGGCAGCATTAGTTTAGCATTAAAATAATCAGTTCAAACTAAATTATGCTTAAACTATTTACATAGAAAAAAAATCACCCACAGTGTCAATCTAGAGGGACAGAAGAACCATATGAATGACTTTTACTGTCTCAAATAGAATCTGCAATTAATTAGAGGCCACATGCCTGGTGATGAGAGTGAAACAATGAAATAAGAGTATAATAATCTACAGATTATGAAACTTTGGTGCCCAGAACAAATAATCCTTGGGAGTAAGATAATTCCTATAAAACATGTCAGCAGTCCTTGAATAGGAGGCTCAAGAAATAGAACAGATAATAGTTATATAGCTAGATGCATTTGAACATTTCAATTAGATTTAATTTTTATATTTTGATAACTAATTTATATATGTCCATCACAAATTTAAAATAAATACTTAAAGTTATAGAAGGAGAAAGCTTCCCCACCTCTACTTCAAAATCTCCCAATTAGTATGCTAAATCTGCTGCTGTTTTTTCACAAAGGAAGCTATTTTAGGTACCTTTCAAGTTATTTCACATATGAACAAATGTGGAAGCATATCTACATTCTGGGCATCTCCCTCTTTCTGATTTTATGTAACTGATATACACATCCTTTCATTATGTCTTTTTGGTTTTAACATGATGGTATTTCTTTTTTTTTTTTTTTTTTTTTTTTTTTTTTTCTGTTTCTCCGGTACCGGGAACCGAACTCACGACTTTGCGCTTGCCAGGCAGGTGCTTTGCCGCTGAGCTAAATCCCCAGCCCAACATGACGGTATTTCTTAAAGAACTTTGCTTACTAGCACTTGAAATGACTTCTGTTTCTTCGCAGGCACACAGTATTCAGTTCCATATCGTAGTCTATTTTCCTAATCCAGCATTTATGCAGACTAGGTTATTTCCAATATTTTTTTTCTTATCAAAAATCTGCTTTTGTGACTATAGCTGTAGATAATTGCCAAATGTATACTTAGTAGTTGTAACACCTGCTATGGTCATGCATGACTCTAACCTAAGGCAGCATTCAATTGACAGTCTTAAGCTCTTAGGCTACAGTTTGCACTGGTGTATCATCTAATGTGACTTACACTCAATTAATTGTGCAATATGAAGTAGAGATTGCTCTGGTGGCAGAGCTAGGCAGCTCTTTCCTCTTAAAGACTTCCTGATCATCTGGTCTCTGTCATATGAGCTGTCATTGACCAAATCCTTCACACTCATCCACAACCCTTCAAGAAATTCTATCATTCTGTCATAATAATGTTGTCTAATTGCACATGTTGAACATCCCACACACCAGATTAAAGCTGGAATGCAGCCCAGAGGAACAGGTCCCTGTATATTTTTGGACACTATGAATTGCTCAGCGTGTCAACAATTTGATAAACCAAGAAGGGGTGAGAAACCTGGGTCAGTCCTGAAATCCTTCTGTTCCTTTTGCTACCATAGGAAGAAGGGAATTCACTGCACAAATTTTCCTATATGAATCTCTACCCTGTCTTCTGATTCTTCGTTCATTCAGGCAGTTACCTTAGACATCAGACCTGTCAAAGACTGTCTTCTCCTTGACGGTTCCAGTCTGATTTTCAGGTTTGATTAATAGGAAATATGTAATGTGTTTTTTAATTTAATAAAATTGAGAAGTACAGCCTGCATGCAGTGTTTCATGGCATAAAGATAGAGTAGGTAGTATCTATACAAATATATATTAATGTGAAGAATTTCAAAATGTTCTTTATCATGCAGCTTCCTTTTGTTAAATGGAGAAAATGCCCGTTTAGTGGTGGATAAATGCTTGATTCAGACTAGTGACCTGTGGGCCAGTAATGGGGAATTCAGAAGTTTAAATCCATCAGGAGAAATGATAGCCAGTAGACCATGAAGTGATAGCCCCTGTTAAGCTGATTTATTGGCAGCTGAATGTAACTAAATCTGTGCAATTCTCAAAGAGTAGAAAATGTGCTATTTAGTTCACATCTTGACATGCAGGAAACAGGTGAGCATTCAGTTGTAGAATGATGTGACTAACTCGTTGGTTCATGTGGGTTTCAACCTATATTTTCTCCATAGGTTATCTTGTTATCTAGACATATTGGTGTCTATACTGTAACAGATGGAGAACATTTTATATACCTTACTTTAGTACCATGATTTCATCAATGAAAGCATGTCCAAATCAGAGACCCCAAAGTCTACAGTCTATGATCTTTAGAAATATTTGACATTTCCTTTACTTCAGTAGTGTTTTATGTGACCAGGAATGTTATTAAGTGGATGGTGATTTATTAGTTACAGAAATGGTGATGTCACTGTGTATAATTTATTGTGCTACATATTACAAGTAAATGAAATTTGAACCAGGTGGTATCCTGAAGGATGTAATCACCAAGATAACTACTTTAGAGACTAAACTATAATTTGTGCCTATAGAATAGACATTTCAAGGAATGGAGTGTAGCTTCAAATGGTAGATCAGGGTAGGTGTCATGAAAAAATATGTCCACTGATTGGCCCTAGAAAAGTGAATGGAATGTGATTATAAAATGTGTAAATAGGAGGCTGTGATGGATTGAACTGCATCCCCTTCAATATCATGTGAAGTCATCATCTCCAGTACTGAGAATGTGACTTGATCCATATATGGTATTTTTGTAGAGTTAATCCCATGAAAAGGACCCCATCAAGGTGAGCCCTAACTCATTATGACTGGTATCCTTATCAAAAGGAAAATCAGGACACTGAGACACACAGAGAGAGAATACAATGGGAAGAGACACAGTGAGAGGATGAGTGTCCACAAACCAGACAGTGTGGCCTGGAACTGATCTCACCTTCCTCAGAAGAGACCAACTCTGCTGGGCCCTTGTTTTTGCCCTTCCAGGTTCCCAAATAGTGAGGCAGTACATTTGTATTGTTAAATCCACACAGTCCGTGGAACTTTGCTATGGCGGACTTTGTGAACTGCTAGAGAGGCCCTCTGAGCCAAGGACCCAGAGTCAGGGAAGTCCAGTAGCATTATAGGGGTTTGGTTAGAAGAAAGGAATAGATGTAACTGCAGGGGAGATGAATAAGATTAAGGTGGGTCTTTCAAGACAATGCTGTAGACCTGGGGCCACAGAGTATGGTCTCAAAGTAGTGCTCACAAGTGACTATGAGGTTGCTTGTTTGGACCACTATGGTCAGGGAAGAGGCCCTCTCAACTGAAAGTGCCTAAACTAGGTGTTCAACATCTTATACCATGAGCAGATCAGTATATCTAGATGTCTGTTATTCATGTGTGGCTGTTCTGTTTGGAAAGTTCACTGTGAGCAACAGGGCACCTTTATTTTTTTTTTTTTATTTTTATTTTTTATTTTTTTTTGGTTTTTCTCCGGTACCGGGAACTGAACTCACGACCTTGCGCTTGCCAAGCAGGCGCTTTTGCCGCTGAGCTAAATCCCCAGCCCCTACAGGGCACCTTTAAACCTTTGTGATTTGTGATATGATTTGTGAGAGTTGTGCTTGAAGATGATTGGATGGATAGGAAAGATGCCAGACTGGGCAAGACACTGGGAAGCCGTTGCAGTCATTCAGGTTAAAAACACCAAGGAAGTGAATTATAGCACAGGAATGGGAAGGGCAGTGGGATGTGGCTACATCTTATTGCTGAATGTTTTCCTTTTTTTTTTTTTTTTTCTTGACTGTTGAGGTGTTTTTTAGAAGAGAATTTAGAACGAGATGGTAGAGATAGAATGTAACTCATCTTTTTTTATGATATCCCCATATTGTAATTCCAGAAGCAGAAGATTTCACAAAACTCAATGTAGTTATAGCTATTCCACTGAATATCTGACAATTTATAGAATTATGTGAAGAGATACAGAATATTTTGCAAGTTTGATACTTTTGCTATTAGAAAAACACATATTTATTTCTGATATGTAATTTAATTGCATAACATGGGATTTTTGTGTGCACGTTTGTGAATATCTGTCAGACTGATTAAGGAGGATGTGAGGAGGGCCATCCATAAAAACTGGAGGCAATCATACACAGAAATCAATTTGAATGTCCCGTGGTATTAAATAAAACTTCATTACATTATGTGACTGAGCAAACTAAATTCGTGCATCTTTATGTTCACATAGAGTGGTAAAACATGTTTGTGAAATCAATGAGAAATTGATATTTGGTTATTTATCATGGCAATTTCAATGTTTCCTTAGGGGGTTTTAAAGAAGGCAATCTATCTTAAATATATCTCATAAGACAAGAAATGTTCAAACTATGAGATGACATTTGAAATTACGGAGAAGTTCTAAATTTCCTTGGGTTTTTACTATCACCCAAAGATACACATGCTGCTTTGTGCTGCTAACCAAATTCCTTTATTGCCTTTATCTGTTGATATATGCTGTAGGTTTCATTGATTTTTAGCTGTGTTATGCCTAGAAGATGCATTTTTCTATTTTCTTTGACTTCAGTTTAGTACATTTTGTTTAGAAACTATCAGCCTCATTGACTTGCACCTAGCAATATTCTGAGAAGCCTAGCTGCAAATACTGCTAATTCACTACCGGAACAATGCACAGGCAGCAGTAAAAGGATTATTTCAAATTCATTGTCTTCAGAGTTTTCCTCAGAAAACAGACTCTGAAAATGAGAATATTCTTAGATCTCATGTATAGGGCAGTGCTGCAAACGCTAAAGGGGAAATGAAGGAACAAGGGTGCAGAGAGAGGAGAGGAACTGAGGTAGAGTAAAAATGATGACCCCCTTTGGTCACATTAGTGATCCTTTTCATTGGTTGCTTTAAAGCTGAGACAACCCTTGTGAACCTTCAGACTTGAGCACCAAGTACTCATTAGACACGGCTACACTTAAGGGACATGGCTGGCTTTGAACATTCAGAGAAGACCTTGAAGCTACCTTCATTCCCAAGAACTGGGAGGAGCAAGTATTTTGTACAGCCTTGCACAGTGTCCCTTACATTCAGAATTATATACATCTGAAATAACTTCATAAAGTGTGTTGAATTTCAAGTATAAAATGTTCCTTAATTTTTAAAATATTTGCTAATCAAACATCTGGATTTGTTATCATAATCTGCAAGTTGCCTATATTAGTTATGGTTCTCTAGAGGAACAGAAGCAGTAGAAAATATATGTGTAATTATGCAAAGGGATTTCTTGGGCAGCTTTATGGGATTGGAAGCAGAAGAGTCCACAGGGCCATCTGCAGGATCAGAGGCAGGAGAAACCACAGTGGCTATCTGGGTGCCAGAGAGCTGGAGGGTCTTATAGTGCGCAGCTCCAACAGACAGAAGCCATAAAACAAAGGAATCAAGGAGGCAGCACCAGCAGAAGGTTAAAGGCCTGCAACCTGACAGTAGAGCGCAGGTAGGAGTCTGCTCTGGAAGGCTGTAGGAAGTGCAGAGGGATGTCCAAAGGTAATGGTGAAGACTGGGTCTCTTCCAAAAGGAGAACCCCGTCTTCGTCTCCTTTTTATTTTGCCCATGCTACAAACCTATTGGTTGACGCTTCCCATATACAGGATGGATCTTCCCCGTTAGTGTGCTTGCCTGCATGTCAATAATGATCACATTGCATATAAATTACATATATATAGATAGATAGAGGTGGGGAAGGAATAGCCTAAAGGAATAGCCTAGAGATTTACTTCTTAATTTTTTTCTACCTCAAAACTCACATTTAACATTTTTAATTGGTACCTGCCATGTCAAAGTTAATATCTGTCTTGTTTACTTTTCTCTCCTTGCTGAGACAAAATACCAACACCCAAAATTAAAGAGGGAAAGATTTATTTAGCTCACGGTTTGTGGAGGTTTTAGTCTGTAATTGGTTAGCTCCTAGGCAGGGCGGCATGGTTGAGGGGCAACAGTTCATGGCAGCAGAAGATAGCAAAAGCAACAAGAGCAAAAGGGGAGGGGAGCGAGAGAAGACTTTCTGTCCCTTACATAGTATGTAGGTTATCCACCATAGAGTGGGTGTAGCACCCACACCCATAATCCCAGCACTAGAAAATGAATCACTCACAAATTCTAGATTTGGTCGCCTCTGAAAAGCATCCCCCATGGCTGCATGTGGCTTCTAGGGGACATCCAGACACAAACCATAACAATATCAGTGCAGCTCAGTTATCAAACTGTTAGCCAAGAGGGAGATCCTGCTTTTTTCCTTTCTAACCTTAAAAAACATTGATCGTTACATAAATGTAGCAAATAATATAACATGCTTTTTTAATTTCTACTTTAATATTAAACACAGCTTTTCTGTTCACAATTAGTTTTGCAAGTAGTTTCCTTAGTAACTTCACATGGTGCTGAAATTATATTTAGGTGTATGAATATTCTGTAAGGATGCATCACTTTTAATTAGGACTGTGTTCTTATCTAAGAATCATATTTTAATGTGTTTTGAGTCTCACGTATCCATCTTTATGAGAGATTGCTGGTGTGCTGATAAAACATTAGATTAGCCATTAAAGGCCCAAGTGCTGTCCCTTTGCTTACTTTAAATTCTATTCTTAATTCCTTGAACTGTCAGTCTTACTATTTACATTTTGCCTGGAAGTACTATTTATACTTTCATACATATATTAAATTTGTGTAGGCAAATATGTTGGTTACTCTTCTCTCATTGCTGAGACAAAATACCTGATACCCAAAATTAAAGAAGGAAAGGTATATTTAGCTCACACTTTGTGGAAATTTCAGTCCATAATCAGCTGGCTCCAAGGCAGGGTGGCATATGGCAGAGGGGCAACAGTTCAAGGACACAGAAGACAGCAAAAGCAGCAAGAGCAAAAAGGGGGGAAAGAGCAAGCCTCTTTTCCTGTCTTGTATTGTAACCACACTATGCCCCCTACGCGTGAATGTAGCACGCACACCATCTCCCTGCTCTCCTCTTGCACATGCTCAGGATGTTTACAAAGTGAGGACCCAGGGGCTAGGGATTTAGCTCAGCGGCAAAGCGCCTGCCTGGCAAGCGCAAGGTTGTGAGTTCAGTTCCCGGTACCAGAGAAAAACAAAACAACAACAACAAAAAAAGTGAGGACCCAGCCTCCTGCTGAGTCACTTAAATTTCTCAAATTGACACAGTGAATCAACCATTATAATAAACTGTGTATTTCTTTTAAATAAAATGGTGCTTTCTTTTAGGAGCATGATTTCACAGATTGAAACTCAGAAACTTGTTGTAGTGTTGAATATGATTTGGATTTTGCTTTAGTTTGAGTTGTTACAACAAAGTACCATACACTGGATGGCTTGTTAACAATACAAATGTACTTCTCACAGTTCTGGAAGCTGGAAGTCCAAGAAGAGGTGCCAGGAGGGTCAGATTTTGCTGAGAGCCGTCCTCTAGCTTGCAAACTGCTAGCTTCTTGTGATACCCCCATGTGGTTGAGAGCAGAAAAATCACTTACAAGGGCATTAATCCCATTCATGAGGACTCACCTGACAGGACCTCCAATAATCCTAATTTCCTCACAAAGCCTCAGTTCCCTCAACACCATCACACAGTGGGTAGATATTCAACAGTAGAATTTGTAGGAGGGCACAAACATCCAGTCAAAACAGGCTTACTACTTCCAGCCTTCCCATTCCCAGTTTTCCAGCTTCAGATTTTTACTTGTGCTATGCATGACTTTAATGAACTCTTTAAGTGTTAAAATGGATAGCACTTTTGAAGGACTGAGATGACACACTGAGGATGCTAGGGCAGAGAGGAGTCAGACCTAGTTTCTGGACATCTCTGAGCCTTCTTGAGCCTCTGGTCATGGCCTCATTGTGGGAGGTTAGCAGCCCTTGAGCCAGCGAAGCCTCACCTGTATTTACAACTGCTCCCTATCCATTAAACTACTGCCTGAGCAGCGTGTACATCAGCATTGGCTTTAGATTCTGGTAGAGCTTGAACCCTACTGATAGGAGCTTGACCGTTTCTGTGAACCCCTTACACTTGCAATCTAGGTTTCACATTCTTTTGAATCATCTGGAAGCCATCCTTTTCTACTTTCCCTCCCGTGAAACTGGTCCCTGGTGCCCCAGAATTGCAAATTGCTCTTCTAGGAGACTTTGTCTTCTTCACTTCTGTACATTAGTTGGCACATAATAAATATTTTAAAGTAAATTTTTATTAAAATATAATAAAATATTTTAAGTATTAAAACTGACTGCTAAAAATTTGAATTAGTTTATCAGTCTGAAAATATCAAAGATGCCTTAAGAAACCATAGATATTTTTTCTATATGTAAAGAAAAGTATATTATGAAATATGTCATCATTTGCCCTATTCAGTAAGTAGCTATGAACTGATAAAGGCTTTTCTAGAAGGTAAAAATCATCAGTTAATCTTAAAAATGCATCCTGTAACTGATGGTGCACAGTAAGTGCTTTGATACTGACATACAAATATTTTATAATGCCTTATTTACAAGTGCTAAAGTGAACTGTTTTAATTGCAGAAGTTTATTTTCCCCTCTGTTTCACACCTCTCATGCACTAGTTTTTAAAATGGTGCCAGGTAGAGAGCAGCAGTGTCCTCAAGCACTCAGGTGTGTGCAGTGGGACTTACAGTCACAAAGCTGTTGGTGCTCCAGGAGCTTCGGTGGGTGGCCAGGACCCCTGAAAGGCCCGACGTCCACCTGCCTCCTTTGTGGGTCAAGCCCTCTGCAGCCCATTTATGATCTACCTCCAGTCTTACAGAGAGCACTGATCACCAGGAGGCCATCTCCTTGCTGGTCTTAACAAATGAGTGGGTTTTTTTTTTTTTTTTTTATGCTGGGTATTTTTAATTTTATGTTGGCACCGTGGAGCACAAAGTGCCAGAGAATGTATAAGCTTAACACCTGCCATTTAAAATTAATTATGAAACACCTCATTTAACATTATAAACACGTTACTCTGTTTCATGATCTTGAAATTTTATTTTGAAATGTAGGTGGTCCTCTGCCACTTAACTTAATTGGTTAGACTCAAGTGCTGATGAATCTGGAGTTGCTAGTTCATTTTCGGTAAGAGGAAATTAGTTTCCCACTTTTAAAAATCCAAACATAGCCTTTTCCCTCTGCTTTGACATCTTATGGTTAGGTGACGCTTTATATTTTATGAAAAATATTTTCGTAAACACTCTTTTTTGAGTTTCACAACAATCCAAACTGAAAGGTTAAAAAGGATTTTCATTTCTGTACTCATCTGACAGATGAAGAAATTGATTCTTAATAGAATCAATTTACTTGGTACAGCCAGAAATTTGCTAGGCCAGATTCTCTGATTTTAAATCCTCCGCTCTCTCTCTTCCCTTAGTCTGTACACTAATCTCAAAACTGCCCTGCGATGTTCAAGTGGCTTTATCCACGATGTGGTTGATATTAACCAGTCAACTTGGCCAGCTGTCTGATAACTTTATATACCTCATCTCCTGCCCTATAAGAGTACAGCTTTTGTATTCCCATGATCTTTTTAATATCATATCACTGTAGGTACGTTTAGCAGCACAATACCTCTCTGTGGGAATTAATCAAGATTAAGAATCCAACTCCTTATAATGGTAATAAATAATGATTACATCAACATACTGAATAAAACTGGAAAGCTTTTTTTTTTAAATTTAAACTTATTTAAAATGATATGTAATGCTGGGGAGATAGCTCAGTGGCATAGGTGCCTGCCTGGTAAGCATAAGGTCCTGAGTTTGATTCCTGGTACCAAAAAATAAGATAAAAGAAAATAATATATAAAACATGCCTGCCTTAATATTTCAGTAATGTGGCATTTACTAGACTGTGTTAAATATTGAAATGAGTAAGTTTGTTGAGTTGGCCAGCTCTGACCTTGGCTCTATTTTTGGTTGGATACAGCTGAAGAGCATTTGCTATCTCCATGCACCCATGTGAAGAAGCATGGGAACCTACCTTTGGCTTTCTTCTCCGTGATGGACCTGAACTACTACAGCCCCTTCAGGACAAAAAGTTTCAGATGATATTACAGGCCAATGATAGCTTGATGAAGGTGCAGAAAGGGAGATGGTCTTAACATCCAAAAAGAAGGGATGTATGGAAATTAATGAGGAAGAATACTTGGGTTTCTGCTACTATTTACTCTATAGAATGTTTTCAGCTTGCCAAAATTGGTAGATATGTGAATCCTCTGGTTTCCATTTTTCCTAGGAAATGTTAATCCTGTACACCTAAAAAGTATGCTTTTTAAAAGTTTTGTTCAACTGTTGCAGTCTTTATTTAGTTTTGAAGGAATAGACATAGAGATTAGGGAGCTTGAATGCTTAACAACAGAGTTTATAGAGATGGCTGATTCTTTTTTCTGTTAAGTAAAGGATGATAGTTTTGATGAATAGCTCTGCTTCTGTTTCTAGCACTCAATCTTGTATATTCATTATCGTATTGACCCAGACATATTTTATGTAAAATAACTAAGCACCTGATTCTATTGCTGATTTTATTACATATACAAAATCTCATTTCTCAGAGGTCACATACAAAATTTAAAATAGTGTGACAAATAATTCAGGTTAAAATGTGATTACACAATCCATCAAATTCATTCTTGTTAAAGTGGAATTCTGTGCTTAAAATTCTTTTACATAATTTTAATCTTTTTATGCAAATTTATTGAATCCAATAAATAAACACCCACTGTGTGCATCAAAGTGCTTCCTCTTCCATCACATCATTCTTACATAATTTTAATCATCTCATTTATATTTCCATCCTTCTCATCTCTGAATTTCTACATTTTTCATCTTCATATTGATCTTGTTTATAGTAGGCACTTAAGACACCTTTATTGGAAGGAGGTAATTTATGGCTGAGTATTGTATATTGATAAGTTCTAACACTTAGACATATAAGTCTGGAGTTCAAAATTCAGCTCAGCTAACTGGCTGATATTTGTTATGCTGCATTCATTGGATACCTACAGTCTCTGTGGAAAGATTTCCTGGGTTTAAAAGCTAATGTAATTTCTTACTGGTCACATGGTCTTGATTAACGATCTCTGTGTCTTAATTTCTTCACATATGAGACTATATA
>NW_004955404.1:16016668-16103560 GCF_000276665.1 Chinchilla lanigera | reverse complement strand
TAGATTTATAGATAAAGATTTATGGGTATAAATTTATAGCTATATATCTTTATAGAGATGTATGTATAGATATATACATATCTATAGCTATATATCTTAAAATGTACTCAATATGTAGTAAAAATTATATCTTCCTGTTATGGTTACTTTTATACATAGACTAGATTTACCAAACCTGTGAGGTAAGGACAAGTCTCTGCATCTGGAAGAGGCTAATTTTACAGGATGCTATGGGTGGCTTTCTAGAGGTCCCATGTATGCTTTTGTCTTGTTCACATATTGCTGTACCATAATTTAATAATCAAAGATTTAGGCTTTTTCTGTTGTTCATTTTAATTTTTTAGAGAGACTTTTATATATATAAATATATATGTGTATATATAAGATAGATAGTCTACCAATTCATCTACATTAAATATATATGTGTATATATAAGATAGATAGTCTACCAATTCATCTACATATATAAGATAGATAGTCTACCAATTCATCTACATTCATCTACCAATTCTAGACATTAAAGAATAAATGCTGTATGATTCCACATATATGCAGTACCTACAATGGGAAAATTCAGTAAGACATGGTAGTGACGTTTACACATTATTGTGACTATACGCAGTGCCACTGAAACGTACACTTCAGATGATTAATATGGTATCTTTTATGTATTTTATATTTCACTATATAAGTATTTTCCTAACTACACAGGTTTTCTTGTTCTCCATTGCAGAGTATAAGAGCCTTGCCTGGAGAATCTAGTTCCTCTCCACTTCTGTTCTACAATCAGCTACTATTTGATACCTTAGCTTCATTCCAAGTGTTTCTATTTTCTCCAAATTTTACCTAAAACTAGCCTTGCTCAATGAAAACAGCTCTCTGGTTGCTATTTAGTAGCACCCGTGGTGATTTCAGGAAGGAAGAAATTCAAATTAAAATACTATTTTGATACAAACACAGGTTTACTGAAAGAAGTTACTGAGAGTAATTCAAATTTTCTTTGATTGAGTATCATGCACCAGTTCTAAGATACTCTTTTTATTGTCAATGTATGTGGAGCCTAGTTGTGAAACAGACTGTAACAAATGATTAACTTTTATATAAATGCCAATAAGTACATGAAGAAAGACTTATATGAGTGCAAAAGAGGAAGCATCAGTCGTGTTAGGAGGGATTCAGGATGTTTGGGTAGGCGAAAGGGTGCACAGAATCAACCTTGAAAGATGCGCGGCATTTCAGCAGGTGAAGCCGCACAGACAGAGAGACAGAGGATGCATAGCCAAGGTCAGAAAAATGTGTATTGCATTTGTAAATGGTATGCAGTCCTTTCTCTGCCTTTTCAAACCTATCCAGGTCAGAGCTGAAAGCCTACATCACAGAGATTTTCTCTCACTATTAGCATATTTGTTTTCTGTTCTTATCTAAAGATTCTCGCATTTCCTTAATTTACATTTGCCCTGCACATGCGCCTTTTATTTTACATCCCTTATACTTTTGGAAGCAAAAAGGATATAAGTTATAAGTTCATTTAAATAGATGCAATTTTGATTTGTCTTACATTGCTGATTTGTTAGCAGCTCAGCCTCAGCAGGCCGTATAAGTAGTAAAAATGCTATTTATGAAATTGTCATAGCATTTCTCTTAGTATGACAGCTACTGATCTTCTACTTTAAATACCATGGAGATCTTACTGTTCTGAAGAGTGTAATTCCAGTTTTTGATACTAGATCTTCTGCACAGAAATATTCATAAATTGTTTTGCTATCAATAAGAAAGAGCAGAGTACCCTTATTATGTAGTATTACTGCATATCTGTTTTTACAAGACTGCATATATTTTGTCCGGACTCTCTGAAGTTAATTGTGTTTCAAAGGAGTCAGGCTATTTCTAGAAAGGTTGTTCCTATTCTTTTACCAGTCTTACCCATTAACTCTAGAAATTAGAAATATCTGTTTGCTAGTTCACTGTACTTTCTACAATGGCTCTTACATTTTAGCTGTTGATCAAAAATGACATTAAAGTTCACTAACTACACAAATATCAAGAAATCATAAATTCTTCCTTTGAATCTTGAAATTTATATGTGGAATTTAGTTTCTTCTGTCAGTGGTGGCTTCTCATATTTATTGTCTGGATCATTATTTAAAGTTTATAATCACATAATCTGATATTATGAAGATCTAACATAAGATATTAGCTTCTAGGCAAGATTCAACGTTAAAATATAAGAATTCACTCATACATTATCCTTATTTCAGTCTTATATGTTACTGAGTATTTACATTTTATTTGTTATGTACAGCATCCTACCACCATCTTTCTATCATACTGGGGATCAAATCCCTGGCTTGCCCAGCAGGTATTACCTAACCTGGCTTCAAACATATTGTTCTCCTGCTGTAGTATCATGGGTAGGTCTGATTACAGGCATGCACCATGACATCCAGGCTTTATGTCTCTTTACTTTTGTCAGTTAAGAATCTAAGTCTTAAATCTTTAAGTGGCATTGCCAAGCCTAAGAGTGATTTGGAACTAACACAGTGTCTATAAATCTCTTTCTTGCTTGCTTCATGACTCATCGTCAGGGTCAATAAAGTGCTAAAAAGTATTAGTTTTACCTTCTTTTTCTTAATAGTACATTGTGGATCATATACCAGTTCTAACATATTGTTTTTATTGTGATGTGATCAGGATTAGAAAGTACAACATTTATTTACTTTGATATGGAAATATTCTCTTTGTATTGTTTCAGGAGATACGATGATGATTGAACTTCTATTGAAAATGTTGAGTTTTTATGCCTTTAACTCATCTTTGACAGTGTAAACTAGCAAGAAGAATTAAAGTAAGTTTTTTGGGTAAGGTGATGGTAGAGCATGAAGTTACCACGAACTCTGATGTGGATCTGGACATATAATTGGCCTAGATAACAAGTGAAAAATAGGAAAAGTTTGTTTTCTGAAGTGAATAACTGCTGTGGGTGGTAGATAAAGCAAAGAAGACAAGGTGGATTCAGAAAAAGTGAAAGAGGACTAACACAGTTCCTCCAGAAAGTTCAGAACCACGGCCAGCTCCAAAGACACCTAGGAAACTGGCAATTTGAGCAAAATGGGAATACTCTGAAATCTACTCATTTGTTTATTTATTTTTTCTTGCCTTGACTAGGATATTTTTTACTAAAAATATTTTCTACTTTCTAATTCCTTTTTTTTTTTTTTTTTTTTTTTTTTTTTGGTTTTTCTCTGGTACCGGGAACCGAACTCACGACCTTGCGCTTGCCAGGCAGGCGCTTTGCCGCTGAGCTAAATCCCCAGCCCCTACTTTCTAATTCTTGACATGCCTCCTATAGGATCAAGAAACCACATTTATTTTCCCCAGAACATTCTTTTGTAAGACCACTCTCTGCAGTCAGCGTGAGAATAGTAGTCCTCAGGAAGCCATGAGAAAGAGGAGGGAGAAACCCACCCCCTTGTGTTAAACTCACTTCTTTTGAGCCTTTCTTTTTAAAGTGGGGACAAGATCTCAATCCGAGACAGTAGACAATCTTTCCTCAGTGACATTGAAAATCTCAAAATTTTACAGAACTGGTTATTTTATTTTACTTTTTACTGTTGGAACCATTTTATTATATACTAATTATTACAAGTAATTTCTTAATCACTAAATTTCTTCTTTTATTTTTTGTGTTGCTTGGTCAGCGTTTATTGTACTCCTAAATCCAAGTGTTTTTACAATACTAGTACATTCTCTTTCAAACTTTAAAAAAAAATCGTCTGCTAAACCTTTGCTCTCCAAAATAAGTTTTCATAGGTAATTCACTATTGTTTTTCCCTTACCAATAAAACCAAATGTATATAAAAGGATTTCAAATCCCAGATGTCTCTTTGCAATTGGAAAATATGGATATTAGTCCCAAGGCATTAATTCTCCTCTGTATTTGCATAATCTATAATGTATATGATTAGTCTTCTTAATTCTTTCTTAATTACAATTATTGTAGGAATAAAGTATATATAAAAAGGTGCAGTATAATTTCCTTTTACTTAAAACCAACTTTGCCTGAACTACTCAGTTTGAAAAGCAAATGTGTATGGGTCTAATACTTGCTGCCCATGTGGTTTTTAGAAAATTTAATCAACAGTGAGGAAGTTTTTTCTTTTTGCTAAACAGTAGTTTAAAAAATAAAGAAGAATGTAACCAAAACCAAGATGGAGGCAATTCCTCTCTTCTATTTCCTACTGTTTTACTGTCATTCACAAGGTGGGATATACAAGATTCTGTGATAATCAGCAGTGGCGAGAAGGACATACTGTTAAGCATTGTGTTGCCGTCACCAGTTCACACGTACTGAATTCGTTACTCAGTGGCCCCATCTGAATAACAGCTAAAGTAACGAATATGTTGAGAATAGTGAGAGTGGTTTAAAAAACACCAGGTTCACTGCCCTTGTCCTGTGGTGTTCACCAACCCTTATAAGAAACTGCTGGTAAATATTTGGATACTATCAACAAGGTCAACCGATAGTTCTTTTTTTTCCTTTCTTTCTTTTTTTTCTGTTTTGGAGATTGAACCCAAGGTGTCAAATCAGCTACATTCCCCTACCTTTTTAATTTTTTTTTAAGTCTTGAGACAGTGTTCCACTAAATCACAAAGTTACGGTGACTGTACTAAGACTTGCAATTCTCCTGCCTCAGCTTCTCATTGTACTGGGGTTAGAGGTGTGTGTCACCATGACAGGCTTGTAGTTCATTCTTAGTGTATCTCTTTAAAGAAAAATAATCACTTTTTTTTATAGCTTAAGAAGCAGATCTTAGCAGTTCTGAGAATTATGCTCATTTTACTACAAATTAGTTAGATATACTTAATTTATTGCCTACCTCCATAGATTTCTGGTAAACTTAACTACATATGAAAAAAATTCAGTGTACTATTTTAAGGAATTCAATAAGCTTTCTTCTGTTAAAACTCGCTATAACTCTCATTTTAATATCTATAGATGTGTCGGCATGCCTGGTATAATTTTACATCATTTATGAATGAGAATAGCAACGCATGTCTGATTTTTCCAATTCTCTCTCAATCTTTTGCTCACTCTCTCTGTTAATCTCTTTGAAATAAAAAATGCAACACTCCCTGCTGAGGACTTTGTAAATTGAGCTTGGATTCCTTTACTTACTGCATACTGTTTCACTTGATTTGCATAGATGCGGCCATGAATTGCAGTGTGGAGCTGTGAATGGAGCCCAGAAGCTCTCCTTCATAGATATGCTTGGTGAAGCATTTATCTGTATTTTCCAAAATTGCTTTTGAAACATGAGGCTTTCCTTGTAGTTTCCTATCTCAAATTATATTTTCCTATATAGTTTATTACATGTTATTCAAAAGTTTCATATCTCTGCCCACAAAAAGAAAGTATTGTGAAATTGTGTTCCAGGGAGGGCTCAAATTGAAAAGGGGCAATCAAAGTTGATTCCTGAATCCTACTCGACTTTAGAAAGGACTGTCACAGAATGTATTACTTCATCAGGACAACATAAGCAAAGGGCACCCAGTGTGATTAAGCTGAATTGTACATCTGGGTGGCCTTATGCTAGACATGGGCTTCAGAAGAAGAAATAGAGTTGTTTTTATGTCATCACTCAACTTTGCCCGAAACACGGCAGAAGCGGCATAGGTACTAGTTCCAGGTGGAGGTTGGAGGTAACACAGCTACACTAGAGTTTCCTTCCTTCCTTCGACCTTACCCTTCATCTGTTCCCTAACAGCATTCAATAACCTTCTCATTCTCTTTGGGCTTTGACCAAAGTTTCAGTGGTTCTTTATGGTGAATAATGCCATAGAATAATGAGAGATGATTTCGTGGCTCTATTTTGGAAAATAAAGAAAAGTCATCCTTAAACTTTTAACGGTGCATTTTCTCCTAAGAATCAAATCCCAGATGAAAACATTTGAAATGCCTGAAAACAATGCCACATTAGGCAAAAGTCCTGGCCAAAATAACAATCATGCTATACAGTTAGAATCTAGTAATAGCTACAACTCCTTACATAAACCTTTCTGAAATACGTAGGAACTAAAGTTGATTAAATACTTATATATTCACATTTTATTATAAAAGTTTTGTAAAACCACTCTTGTTTATCTGTGTGTACAGATAAGAATTTTACTGACTTTTTAAGGTTATATTTCTCAGGTAGCAAATTACCAGTACTATATTTTTATATTCTTAACATTCAAAATAAAAAGCATTTCACTCATTTTTAAACCAATGAAGAATTTAAAGGAACTTTAAAAATGCTACATCAATATTAGAAGCATTGAATATTATAATTTACATATTATTTTCAAAATGAGTGGTCAAATATACTTTTATACTTCTATATTTTTTACTTTCGTAGATAGAAACACTATTTTTCTAAAAATTTCTGAGTGTATTTTGTCTAAAATCAGGTTGTAGGAGATTATCATAGATTATTTTTAAAAATTCTAAAGTACCTCCACTCAAAAGAAGAAAAATATTTTCAGAAAAACTAAAAAAATGAAATGGAGATTTAAAAGTAGTCTCATTTATTTTTAGTAAGCAACACATGCTTTTTCAAGCTATATCAAAAATGTTGAGCTTAGAGACATTTTAGAGGTGATTGTGACATTGCTGATTTTGTTTTTTCATGTTTTATTATCTCTGCAGATTTTGAACCTCCCTTTCTCCTATTTTTTTTTTTTCATACAGTTAAAAGTCCAATCAGGAATAAATAAACATGATAGTGAAACTTTATCTCATCATGAGTATAATGAAGATTTTACATGAAAAACATCTTAGAATATGTCAAATGATTTTATCTTTTTTTTCCTTTGAGAATATATTCAGATATACAGAAATATGTGCTTTTCATTTTGAGGTAAAATCCTTTCTGAATATGCAATAATGCAATTATAGTCCAACAAATTGCTACATTATTAAGCTTATGATCACTAATATGGTTTTTCCACTGGCTAATCAGTAATAGTAAATGTGCTCAAAAAGGTGAACATCATTTCCAAATAATACGTTTCCATTTTCTAACATTATGAATTTGAGTATTTAGAGTTTTGTTACTGTTTTTAACAAAAGTTAACACAAAACTTTAACAAAAGCTATGAATAAAATATAATGAGCAACAGCTAAAGATATAAAATGAAATATGTAAATTAGCCTGATCTGAACATTCCATAATATTTATATGTTATATCACATTGTACTCCATAAATATGTAAAATTGTCAACTTAAAATAAAATTTCAAACAATTTAGCAATCTTTTCAATGTTAGTCTACTCATTGCACTGAATTTTATTTATTTCGTGGTATGGGGATTAAACCTTTTGCCTGATAGGCAGGTGTCGTACAACTGAGCTACAACCCCCCCCCCCGCAGGCCTATTTGATGATTGTAATACCCTTTCTTTTATTACACATATCCTAGCAGTAGCTATGAAGGTTAAGCAATTTGTTCACTGACATCTACTACTTCTTACTTTCAACTTAAAATAAAAGCTTTTGTGTTAGATTTGTTTTCTTATGTTGGGTATGTTCATTACTCTAAATGATATAATCAGAGCAGGGTGGTGCCACACATCTATAAGCCAAGCACTGGTGAGAGGCTGAGACAGGAGGATAGCTAAGAGTACAAGGCCAGTTAGCTTATACAGTGAACTCAAAATCAGCCTGAACTATGTAGTGAAACCCTGTCTGTAAAATAAATAAATAAATAAATAAATAAATAAATAATTGAAACTGTCCACACTTAGTGGTGTCTCTTGTCCGTCTTTTCTATAGCTTAGATAATCCTTTCTTATACATTTTCCTCCTCTTTCCACCCCCAGTTTGTGCACAGCTGAAGGGTAAAATTACCTCTTCATCACATTCAGGAGCTCTGAGCTCTTTCCATGACCCGCAAGGCCCTGTATGTACCATATGGCCCTCACCTGTTACAGTTCAGCATTTACTTCTCATCATCCTCTGGTCTCAGGACGCCGTATGCAGACCCCGGGCTCGGGCCATTAGAAGCACTGTCTTGGGTGTCCTTCCTGTCGCTGGAGTTTGGCTTCCTCTTTGCTTCCTGTATTTTTTATGTCTGAAGACACTTGTTTTCCCTCTCCTTTTTAAATAGCTATGCCCTTGCATTCTCTTTGTTAATCTGCCCTGCTTTACTTTCAACCCTAGCATTTACCATCGTCCAACTGACTACTCTCCACATATTACTAATTGGAATATTTTCCTCAATCTTTTGTCAGGAAAATATTAACATTTCATCTGTTTTTAATGTTGAATTCATTTATTAGAGCATTACCTGATACAGACATGTTTCAAAAAATTTAATTTGCATGGTTTATAAAATTTATATGCTGTTCTATACCATTAATTAAACATCATGTTTTGTAAGTCGATTTCAAATCATTTAAAACCAATGAAATGATTATAATGTTATGAATATATAAATTGCAGAACCTTTGAGTGTGAGTGGATCTACAGAAAAGAATAGAACACTCCGGGCTTCTGAAAATAGAATTTCAAGTATTAAGCTCAAATGTCTCTTACTTGGTCAAACTGCTAACGTGCTTCATTCTTTCTATCTGTCTTATGAGTGTAGATTATAGCTGTCACTTTCCATGGAGTTTCCAAGTGCATTTCTTTTATCTTAACAAGCTGTGCATGGTCTTCAACCATGTCTCAGAAATAACCTGATTTGTAATCCTGTTACTTCCAAATATCCTGAAGTGGGCAAACTTCCTGAAGGCATACCTTGAACTTGCTATCAGTTTCTTTCCATTGATCCAAAGTTACGTTCTTCTCATGAGTCCTCCATTTTCCTCTTTGTGGCATTCTGTTTTATTTTGTTTTATTCAACCAGCCTGCTCGTGAGGACTGCTTTTGGATGCTCCATTACTGGTATCTTTATTTTGTCCAATAAAGTTGGAGGGTTTGCTTAGATGCAGATTATAGCTTGAATTCCTTTTTTTCTGGACACATTTTTTATTGTCATCAAGCATCTTTTGTTACAAATGAGAAGACTGATTGAAAGTCTTGTTCCTTTTCTTAATTCTTCACTCTGTACCATTTTGTATGTTATTATCTTGGAAATTTCGTGACTGCGCCAAGTGTAGCCTTTTGCTTTTGCTTGTTGTATCTATTTCATCACTATGGGGTTTTTTTGAGAAAGGGTCTCGCGATGCAGTTCAGGCTGGCCTTGAGCTCACTTTGTAGCCCAGGCTGCCTTGAACTCGCAAGGATCCTCCTGTCTCAGTCTCCCAAGTGCTGGGATTTCAAGTGTGTGCCACCAGGCCCGGGAATATTTATTATATTGTATGAAACATTTTCGTGTTGCTCTTTTAGTTATTTCCTTCTCTCTTTGCTTTTACTCGCAGACTTGAGAGGGTGATTTTGGACATTTCTGAATTGATCCTCTACCTCCCTTAATACTTTCTTTACTTGTAACAATACTTTGCCTTACCTTCTGTGAAAAGTCCTCTTATTTATTTGCTTATCAACTTATTTATACTTCTAATTTCAACAACTATGAGTTTAGCTCTCACATGTGCCTCTTTTCCTCTCTTTCTTCCTCCTCCTTTACTATGTCCTTCTTTTCCTTCTCTCTGCACAATTTTCCAATTGGTGCTTATAGACTGTAGCTGGTAAATAAAGCAAATTACCCCCACACTGGGTCACATTGGAGGTAAGGGTCCAAATGTATCGTGTTTTATTTTAAAAAGTATTTCTACACATCAAAAAGTAAAACTAAAATGCTAAATGTTTCCACACAACTTTTAATTGGGGCCAAGTAGAATATCCAGGAGTTTATGAGAATTGTCAGCTCATCTAGGAGTTTAAAAAAATTCAGTTAATTAGTACTCAAGACAGATTGGAACAGGGGAAAGTACCCAGAAGGACACTGCTCACTTTCCTCTGCATGAGAAAATACTGACCCCAACATTTCAGATCTAAACTCTGTGCAGCCGAGACTGAGAAGTTTGAGTTGGCACGTTTACCCATGGATAACAAATTTAAATCAAAAAGGGTGAAGGAAAAATACACAGAGGGGCAAGGAGAACATGGAAAGTAGCTTGTGAGGAAAGGCCAAGCTGTGGACTATGTGATCAGTATAAATATGTTCATCTGGCTTTCCAGGACCTGGGAGTGGAAAGGGGAAGTTGGGGAGGGTGGAGTATGTGAAGGAGTCTGTGTGTGTGAGAGAGGGCGTGCCTGTGCATATCCACAGTTATAGAGAACTAGTCGTACGGGTACTTATTCCATGTGATTAACAAGATGTCTCCATTCATACACAAAATTAAAGTGTTACCCAATTAGATCCCTAGCCTCAATTATTTATAGTTTCTCTTATACTGTACATGTACTATTCAATTTTTTAAACTACATACTCTGGTAATCTTATTAAAATAATTTTTGTTATTTTGAGATTTTTTTCCTCAGAAGTTTATTTTATTTTATTTTACTTTCACAGTCTGTATGCTTTCTCTGGTAAATTATATTATTTAAACAAGTATGGGGAATCCTTATCCTATTGTTGAGGGTGTATACAACGTACCTTCAATAGAAAACTTATTTTTTCGTTATTGCTAACAAGTAGAAAACAAATGTTTTGTGGCTAGTGAGTCCTGATTTCTTCTCAAAGAAATCTTTCTGTGGCATTCTTTATTTTTGCTTATGTACTGTTCTCTGCCATAGCATAAGCTGGAAAACCTATTCTTATTTTATCAGTAGCCGGTAAGCCTGAGAAATGTACTCCTGAGGGGAAAAACACTCCATTCTACAAGTAGGCATTAACACAATCCTGTCTACCTTTTGCAGAACATCAGTCATATTAAAAATCAAAGATGAAAGGAAATACCATATTTAAGGGTACAACAATCACACTGCCCTTAATAAGATAGAAACTTCAGGCAAAAGCAGTCTGGGGTACAGTTACTAAAAACAAAGCTGTCCTACAAGATGGGCCTGATCTCTGTAGAATGAAACCACTTCAGTTTCTGGGTTTTGTACTGAGGATGTATCCTAGTACATGGGCCAGTACATTATTTTGTGATGGCTTAGTATTACCGTATCTCTCATAACCCTGGAAAATGCCAGTCTTTCTTAGAGAGAGCAAATTGTTTCCAGTCAAGGGGGAAAGACTTCAAAGCAGGGTAAGTGGAAACAGGAATGTAGCAGTGCTGCACTACAGCCTGCCTCTGACCCTCAGCCCTGCTTTTCACTCTGCTTCCATAGGAAGTTTTGGCCATGATCAATCTAACATCAAGGCATGCTCGAGCCTCCTGGGCTGCCTAAAATGGGGCCTATGTGATTCTTTCTGCTCTTGTCTGACTTTTTTAAATGAGAAAAAGATTGATTGGTAATTTTTTTCTTTTTGAAGTATAGACAATGCGTTCCTTGTGGATAATACATTTTTTAGTAAGACTCTGAGATCTTGTGTTTGAACCTTTATCGTCTTTGTGTCCAGTACTTTTACATGCACACTATACTTCTACATGTATCACTATCTTATAAGAACTAGTGTTTAATGAGTAACTCAAAAATCTTGATATGAAGATCTTGATACTTATGCCAGACTTTTCTCCAAGCGAGGGTGTAGTATCAAAGGCATTTAGGTACTCCTGGCTACTCTGTGCTAACTGAGTCATTTGCTTGGAAGGGAGAAGAAAAGGTCAAGACTATATGGGATAAGGCATCCATTATTGCATTCATCTCGACTTAAACAATTACAGGATATGGAATAATGGTGCTCATTTTTAAAATGTTAAAAGTTGAAAGTTTATTAACAGATCAAACATAAAACAGTTTGTAAATCAATGGAACAGAATAGAAGATACAGAAACAACTGCGGGCACACTCAGCTACATTATTTTTGATAAAGCAACCAAACCCTTCACTGGAGGAAAGATGGCCTCTTAGCTAATGGTGCTGGGAAAACTGCTGCTCCACACACGCATGGAAAGTTGAACATAGACTCATATTTCTTACCATGCACTAACCTAAAATCAAAACGGATCAAAATCTAGTAATGAGAAAAGAAACACTTAATCTGCTGGAAGACAAAATAGGTAAAACTCTTAAAGACATAGGTGTAGGCTGAGGCTTTCTGAAAACCCTGGTTGCATAAGAAATATAGCAGTACCTCGGTTCATGAACTTAATTTGTTGCATGATTCAGGGAAGATGGCCATGCCTGTGTTCATCACCCAATGTGAAGTTTCTGAACAGAAGCAAAATTTTGCCAAATGCTTCTGTTTGCAAACCAAATTGTTGATGAACAAAAGCATTTGTGAACTGAAGTATTACTGTAATACCAAGAATCACCAAATGAATCACATCAAATGTAAAAGCTTCTGCAGAGCAAAGAAGGCCACTGACAAAATGCAGAGACAATCTGGGAATGAGAAAAAAATATTTTCAAGCCACTCCTCAGACAAAGGACTAGTATCTAAAATATACAAAGAACTCAAAAACTTATAACTCCAAATTTAAAGAACCATCTAAAAATGCACATCTGAAATTAATATACCCTTCTCAGATGAAGAAATACAAGCAGCTAATAGATACATAAGATGTTCAGCGTCATGGGCCATTTGAGAAATGCAAATTAAAACAATGAGATTTCATTTTATTCCAGAAAGAATGACCACCTCCAGGAAATCAATGAATAACAAAATCTGGTGAGGCTGTGGGGAGAAAAGAATCCTTCTCCATTGTTGGTGGAAATGTAAACTGTTACAACCACAGCAGAAATCAGTATGGACATCCCTCAAAACACTACAAGTAGAAATTCTATCTGAGCCAACTTTTCCTCTTCTAGGTATCTCTGCAAATGCATTAAAGACATCTTACTACACTGACATATGCACACCTATTTTTATAACAGTGCAATTCATAATAGTTAAAGCTTAGAAAGTCTGTATGCCCATCAACAGATGAATTGATAAAAATAGTGGTAATTATACACAATGTGGTACTACTCTACCATAAAAAGGTAAACTTCAGTCATTTGTAGGAAAATGAATGCACCTCAAGACCGTAATGTTGAGTGAAGTATCTCAGACACACAAGTTTAAATATCACATGGTTTCTTTTATATGAAGAATCTCTTTCTTTCTCTCCCTCCATATATAAGTGTGTCTGTGTGTGTGTATATATATATGCATATTCAATATATGCATGTCCAATGTAAAAGAGATAATAGAAAAAAGGGAATGAAAAAAAGTACCTGTACTGTAATGCAACATGGACAATATGTCTAAAACTATAATTTGACTAAATTCAATTGTTTTATATGTTCTTTGGCCTATTAGCCTTGTTTTCAGTCTGCATATATAATAGCAGACTTTACAAGGCCCTATAAGATAAATAAATGAATTAGATAGTGGAATAATCAAGGAGGCGGGGGAGGGGAATTGAAATGTGGTATGTACCAATCCTCTATGGTAAATGTAATCAAAAGTGTACTAATTAAAGGAAAAAAAAAACCACAAAAAGCCAACAATAACAGTCTGCACTTAGAATGAATAGATAAATAAATGCAAATGTTATAAATCATAAAAGAAAGAAGGAATATTTTAAGAAATTCACAACAGATAAGTGATGATTAAGGACACTGATACTCTGCCTTGCAAGGAAAACTTATTAAATATACACATACTAGGGGTATGTCTGCATACAAACACAACATTTTGTGAAAAATCAACAATAACCACAAACACAGAAATGGGTGGATTATTGTACCATCTACTATATCTTGTAATGGTTAAAATGCATTCTGGAAGCGAAATGACTTAAATCAAAAAGAATCTAGGCTTTCTTTATCTTGTAATGACAAATGAAGAAGTTGTGAAGATTGCTAAACTTATGACAGTTAAAAATGGAAAATGCTACAGCACTCACAGAACTACTTGATGACTTGAAGTTTGCGGGAGGAGTGGTGTTTTGAAGACATGTTCTTGGGTCTATGATTTTAAGGAACAGATGAAAAGAAAATCTCCCTTTGTAGCACCCAACTGCTTAAGGTCACACAGATATTACTATAACCATGATTATAGGATTTTATTTAATTCAGAACAAAAGTATTTGAGTCTTATCTTGGCATGACAACTGGCTTTATAATGATAATAGAGCACAATTGAAACATTATACTAAATTTAGTAGTTACCCATGAATGGTCAACAAACAGAATGCTTAAATAGCCAATTATTTAGGGAATCTACAGTTTTGGAATTTTTTTTTGGAAAAAAAGGTTATCGTTGGTTCTTTGGGCCTGAGCCCAACGTTTCCCATATTTATCATTTTTCATGTTACAAATCCTCCCTGGTGCCCTTCTGATTGAACTAAAATGAGTTCAGATATCCCCCCACACACACTTTTATGGGCTCCCATGGCAATATCTACATTCTTTTCAGGATTTGAGTATATCTTTTAGAAACATTTGAAACATTAGTGGAAAATATACCTAAAATAAAGAATACAATTTGTTCTGTGTGGTTTCTTTTTGAGCCATAGTATGAAATAAAAGCTAGTTAAGGAGGCTCAAGTAATTAATGAGGGTAGGATGCTGAATGATTAGAGCAAGGATGACTTAAATTTTCTCTCTCTAGCCTTTCTGAGAAATATTTTGATATATCTGTATGTTAACATTATTAGTTATTGTTATGGTTTGTGTCTAGGTGTCCCCCCAAAGACACATGCAGTCATGGGGCAGGCTTTTAGAGTTTATGGTTGATCCATGGTCCAATGTCAGAATTATGGATGTGAGTGCTAACCTACCCTGGTAATCTTGTCCAACAAATGTGACCACAAACAATACGTCAGCCTGCTCCAGTTAACTCCTACTTAAGTATGGCCTGCAAACAAGTGTGATTCTGTAAACCTTTCCTCATCCATCTGGAGATATGACAGAAATTGAAAAGAAATATTTAGAAACCTCTGTAGCAACTCTACAAGTAATTTTTATCTGTTGAACTCATAATTTAAAATGCTGCTGTATTCTATATCTCTTACTATTATAACATCACTGTACTTTTCAAGTAGAATACTGATTTGTAAAAGGTTAGGGTAAAAATTGGTCTTCCAACACAGAAATGTGGAGAGGTACTGGGCTAGACTCAAGGTAAGTGGCATAAGAGGAAAGGGAGGTTTTTGCAAGATAAATGACCCAGGGTTGAATTAGGCAGTGATTGAGGGAATAAGTGGATGTTTAGCTGAGAGCCCAACACAGTGTCTCCCAACCTACCTCATGTAATGTGCTCTCCCAGTACCCGGAGAGAGGTGAATTCACCAACGTGTGTGGCACACTGAGCCCTAGCCAAGATGAGTTGCTCCTCTGAGTGCCTGCCCTCTGTCCCACTACTTCTTTCCATGCTTCCTAAAAGTGAGTTGTTTTTATTCTCAAATGAATTTATGCTAGTTGTAATTTTCTTGTATTGTGTACTAATAATTAAGTGTTGTGTAAATCAATGATATGACTGCATTAACAAAAAATAACTCTGTGTTTCCCCGATAACTAACTGTAATACTTTGGGAAGACTCAATGAATTCTAACTGAAAACAAACAAACTGCTGTTAGCTGTCAAAGTTTTTCAATAGGTGGTGAAAGAGATCTCTACAGATTCTGCATGTGAATTTGATTTCAGTTCCCTTAGGTGTACGCTAAAGAATTGAAATTTGAAGCCATGTGGAATTGCTGTATATCATACCTGAAAAACCATTCAGAATTAATTATTAGACATCTACTTTAAAAAATCAGAACCTGTTTCCTACATAAAAGGATTATGAAATTAATACAGTGGTACCTCAGTTCACGAACTTAATTTTTTCCATGACTCTGGTTGCAAACCAAATTGGTTATGAACCAAGTCAAATTTCTCCAAAAGCTCAACATTGAAACTCATCACTGAATTTGAGTCATGGAAAGAATTAAGTTTGGAACTGAGGTAGCACTCTATTCGTGCTTTCTGTTTAACTTTCTAGATTTAACTAACATTTTAGCCAGTTCAGATTCAGTCACTTCAGGTGAAATAGCTTCTACTATCATTATACAAAGATATTTGTATAATTTTCATATAACACTTCATCAAGATATTTTATGATTAGTAATTATTTGCATGGAATAACTTTAATACTGAATTTGAGATTTACTACAAAACAAAATTGGGCAGACATCTCGGCACATTCTCCACAGTTGCACTTCATCACTGATATGACAAGCCATTTCATTCAGATAAGAACATAGCTTTCTTTAAATGTGTGGAATTTTTCAGTCATTTGCAAGTGTCTGGTAGGAAAGAGACTTGTGAAAAAAAGACTTGAATTAACTGCTATGTTTAGAGAACATAGCATTGTGTCCTTCTATTCATACCTCTAGTCAATAAACAATGGAGAACATGGTGTTTACCAGTTCTTCTAATTAGAACAGGTATTTAAAGGGAAAAAATGCAGCTCTTGCTCTTGGGCTATAGTGATGATATTAGCAGGAGGTATAAAAAAGAACCTGTCTTATTTCCTCCTGACATCATTCCCTTGGTGGTAGGTTTGCAAATAATTGTATTTTTCTTTTCATGCTCACCTACGTTTTTTAACTTAAAAAATGGACATCATCATTTTGATAGTATTAGCTGATAATATTTCTTTTAAAGTTCTGTTTTCAGGTGTTTTTGATTTAGCAGGAGATGCACTTGGGGAGATTTTGTTTCCAGTTGAAAGAGGTAGTTACTGAATAAATATCTCTGATGATGACAAATGTAAAACAACGCTTGTACCTCCTGGGAGGTGAAGTATACTATCCTGTCCCCTGCCAAGGCAATCTGTGGATTGCACACCCAGCTGTTTGTAAGCCAGTGAGGAGTGCCTGAAGTTGGAATACCCCTTCTAACCAAGGCCTCGTATCTATCATCCTACAGTAGTTGCTATTCTTTGTTTCATACTTTTATTGGTGTTTTTAAGTCAGTCCATCATTTACCAATATGCAGTAGTACGGTAACACATTTGTAGATTACATTGTGTTAAGTGCTATTCCTTTTATTCTTTATGATTCACTCTAAGAAAGTGCAAATTAGAGCTGGCATCTTCCAACATGTTCTGGCAGCCCTACTTTTGCAGCCATAGGCATAGTTCTAGTAAGACGATTAGAGGTCAGAAGCCAGTACCTAAATCATCAAATGGAAATAAGAGATGGCATACAAAGAAGGATGCAGGTTTTTTGGGGGAAGCAGTATATGATACAGCCAAGTCCAACTTCTGCCAGTTTTAACATTTGCTATCATGTCTGCATATGAGACAGAAATAGTGCTAACAAATCACATTTAAAAATGAACATCAAGCAACTATTTTTAGCACACATATAACAGAAGGTATTATAATTATTTTGAATATTTGTGTGAAACCATCCTAGGTTCATTTCTTGAAGAAGTCTTAGATTACTTTTCATGATCTTCCTTAATTATATGACATGTTTATGGACACATCTCTGTGCACATTAAATATCCTCTATTTTAAACACACAGTCCTTAACAGGCAGAAGTGTGTCATATTTTTGTTATGTTTTGTTTTAGTTTTCTTCTACATTTTAATATCCACACGTATCTTTTTTATCCCTGAGCTGTTTTAGAGGCACTTTCCAGCAATTATCTGCAGAATGAGAATCGCATTTGCTTTACTTCAGCCCCTCAGGAAAGACAGCAAATACTCCAAATGTCTCAAATGACATTGTATTTCATTTATTAAATTTTCTTGTGTTACCCTTTAGGGATGTCTAGCAGTGGCAGCTTTGGACTTTTTATCAGTCCTTGAGGATTTCCTGTTATCCTCTAATACTCACTTATTGAAGATTTTGTTGTTACTATTGTTAAGTAATATTAAATTATTCCTTTTCATGAGTGTCAAATTCACTGTGGGCATATGAATGCCTTTTCTCAAATGCTATTTGTCATAAGTATTTTTGGCAGACAGTCCAAGGCATGCAGTTTTGCTAAGATCTTCATGACAATGACTAATATTTTATATGAATTCAGGTATCTGAGCCAGACCACAAAGCTTAACAGTTTTTAGGAGAAGCTGCTGTCCTCAGGGAATTCCAGCAAGTTAGGGAAAACCACTGATGAACAAATGATAGTAACTCATGCCAGGCATTAAGATGGACTCATTTCTGATACTTGTGTTGGCTAATCCTTAAAACACTTCTGCACAGTTAAGTAAATGACACAGTTGTAAGGAGAAAGGGCAGAATTTGAATTCACAGTGTCTGAGTCAAGCATATGTTCTTATATACAGTGTGCTGAGTTATGTCTTCTCCGTTAGTTTTCAGTGTAGACCATAGTTAAATATTCACATGAACTATGGATGTTATTTTATAACCAAAGGTATCATTTTCATGGATATTTTAACTTACTATTTATTTTACTACTAAAGTACTCCTTAATATAAGAAAGAAAGGATATAAGGCATATATATATATACACATATGCCCACTTTCTTTCCAGCTGAAGGTTTCTTGAATGAATGAAATTTAATTATTCTTTAAAATATGTTTCACATTATCACATCTTAACCTTCCCAAGACCTAATAACCTTCCATGTGTGGCTGATCTGTCTTCTATCTAATTCACAGACATTTCTTCCACATAGAGATTGAAAACATCTGGTTAACACCCTCTTGGTAATAACCTTTCATATTTTCTTGCTTTTAAAGCAAAATTAGGCACCATTACTCTTAAAAAATGACATTTTTTATTGAAGTTTCCTTAGCTCCATGACTATTGAATATACACTTCTTCTATGGCTATTAGACATGTCCCTCTCAAGAGGTTTTCATAATTCTGCAAACATTCCTTCTTTCTACTGAAATTCTGTTGTCAATTACTTTATTTGTGCAGCTGAGCATAATTTACCTCAAAATCAAAACAAGAAACTCAGAAACAAATTTAGGTTCTTAGGTGTTCCATCTTCAGCGGAACAAATACACCATCTATTGCCAAACTGTGATTTTTGAGTTCTCTCAAGAATTAAGTGTTCAAGGTAAATACTGTCACTGAAGAGTCTTTCAGCGTCAGGCCTATTTTGGATGTGGATGTTTTATTTAATTAACACAGAAAACATTCAAGTAGTTTACACTTGGCTGGTTAAAAACCAGATTCCCATTGGGAAGTGCCAGCATATTTTTGAAATTATTAACAGAAAATATTAAAAACAAGAGTTCAGGACTGTGAACAAATATAATTGAAAGCACATTCAGAAAGCCTATATAAATAAGATCCATCAATTATGTGGGGTTTACATAGCTGGCTTCCTTTTGCTTGTAAATTACCTTTGAATATAAATGTTTTCAATTTCTTTCTGAGTAGAAAGACTTGCACTCTTGTATAGAATATTCTACGAAACCAGCAAAAGCACATTGTCTTTTGTTGTGGGGCTTCTTTTCTTGAATTCATCTTTTGAATTATATGAGCATTTTTGAAGTACTAGTTAAACATTGACCTGTTTAAAGAAGAAATGATTTTAATACACTTGAAAAATGATAAGTTCATGAGTAATATTTTTCATAAAATCCACACAAGGTTCACATTAAAGGGAATACATATATCTGTAATTTAAAAGATAACAGCTCAGGAAAACTGAAAAGTGCAGCATTAACATGGTAGAGAACACAAAGTCTTGGGGAATTTAGTTCATGAATTTTACATGATTATTCTGCCAAATTTGCAGGTAACTTCTTCAAGATATAGTATTTTTATCCAGTGAATTAGGTGGATATCACCTTTTCATTTATATTGAAACGAATACTTCTGTGTGTAGAAGGGAAAAGCGCAAATATTCTGGGAGAGACGGCCAACTTCCCCGTCTACTTGGAATCTTCATCTGTCACTGTCATTTTCATTCTAAATTTTTTTTATCACTTTTCCATAAACACTGATTATTCTTTAGGAGTTTTGCCTTGTGCAAATTAATTCCATATTTAAAGTTGCCCAAAGGAAATAGTTCGCTGACATGAGAAAACTTACAGAATTTACAGAGTAAAGCAATCTAAAGCTTTAGAATCATCATAATCTTGTTAACTAGCAGTCTCTAAATTTTAAATTAAAAGTGTATATAACTTATATTCCTACAATGCATAAACATGACTGCTGTGGATAACCCATACTCTTGAATATAGCCAAATAAAACCTGTAATTACACTTAAAGATAAATAATATAAAAAGCCACCTCAATGTCAGAGAAAATTACTCATTAGTAGACTATAATCATTCTTACTCATAACTTGTTCATTATTTTACCTTTTTATCTTATTTCCATTATTGTTGAAATTACATCCAATGACAGTGTGCTTGAATCCACTACAGATTAATACAATGTAGCCATGTCAAGAAGACTGAGAAATTACCAGTGATAAGCCAGTGACAGGGGAAAAGGCCTTCCAAACTCAGGTGAAATAAATGATAAATAGGAAGGCAGAAATGACACCAAAACACTAAATGAATTATTCAAAATCTGGTGTAGAATCTTGAGTGTCTGCATGTGATTTCTTCAGGAATATGTAAAACCTTGTTACACCTAAATATACCTGATGGTGTTACAGTATGATAAAATCAAACTTATCTTTCTCTTTCCATGTAATATTTCTTGCCTTTTTTTTTTTTGTTTATGGATTTCCAGGTGTCCTGTTTTGGACAATTTCAGAGCAATTCCACTTGATTATGTTATTATTCCTATACTGCAATTTTCAATATCCTATCATACCAAAACTTAATTTTGGCTTTGAGTATCTAGTTTATTAATGATAGTGATTTAACTCAACAACGGATTTACCTTTTGGTTTTTCCTTATCTTTTCCCTATAAGCACACCTTGAATAATAAAGGAAAATGTGGTTGAGAAGGCCAGGTAAAATTCACTTATTTGGGTACAATATAGAAAGAAGTTTCTTGACCAATGTTCCTAATATTTATTCCGATTCTTCTTTCTCTTCCATTCATGACAATTTATATTTTCTGAGAAAAAGTATAAAATTTCATTTATGTTTGCTGAAATATTAGGAAAACACTGCCAATAATATATAATTCTAATGAGAGGACACTTACAGATACAGCCTGTATGTCAATAATTTTTAAAAATTCCTATATGTAAAAATATACTGAATTTATTATTTGATTATAGTATAATTAAATTGCATAATAACTTCAAAAGCATAGCGAGCTGATATCTTATTCATATATTGGTCTATTTTTAAAGAATCTTAGTAATTTAAAACATGTATCTAGATGGCTTTTTAATTAAAGAGCATTTCAAAATAGAAACTTCAACTTTTATAAAATGGAGATATAAAAATGTGACATCCAAAATATGGGATTCAGTATCAAGATAGAAAATTTAGTATTAATTAACAGAGTAAATGGACTATGAACTCAACTCTAGAAGTTGGGCGGGCAAAATAAACATAGAAGAAAGGAAATAAAGATGAAAGCAAATAAAAATAACAGGTGAATATGTGAATAAAATAAGAAAGTGAATAAAATTACAAATTATTTTAAGTGAATAAAAATAACAAATATAGAGGCTATGATAAAGACAGATCTGTTCCTTTTAAAAATCCCAATGAAACTGTCACATTACTGGCTAGACTAATCAAGAATAAAGATAGAATGCACACATAACAATTTCAGCAACAAATAGAGATAGCAAACACATATACATTTGAAGAGAAATTATATCCTTGTGTGTTGTTTCTTTTATGTTGAATGTTAGTATGAAAATTGGAGTTAAAATGCTGTATATATGATTCATGATGAACTTTTAATATACATTTTTCTATCCAGTTATATAATGTGATTTTATGCTATTACTAACAAGTCAGAGAGGTTCTGCAGTTGATTTAAGAATAACTTACAGTTCAATGATATTAATTGCCAATTTTTAAATAAACTGAAAAGTTTCATTTCATACTACCAAGTGTAAATTTCATGATGTTACAGGTGTTGATGATATTTGATATCAGCCATACTTATTCTAAAGTTTTGTTTCTGAACGTAATATTCCAAGGTAGCACCACTATCAGCACTTGGGAGAGGATTAGAAATGCAGAACCTTGGGCTGGGGCTTAAGCTCAGCGGCACAGCGCCTGCCTGGCAAGTGCAAGGTCGTGAGTTCGGTTCCCGATACCGGAACCCTCCCCCAAAAAATGCACAACCTTAAACATTATTAAAAATGTAGAATCTGAGATCACCCAATCAATCCAAGACAGGTCACCCCAAGTGTGATATGTGCAGTCATTAAAGTTTGAGAAGCACTGAAACCATATATATATATATATATATATAGTTTAGTATAAGGTGAATAAAGAATAAGGCCAAGGAAAATAGTTCTTATGTAGATAGTGGAACACTAGTATTTTAGTTTGTCTACAAGTGAAAATTCTAGTTTACCTTCATGCTGAAAGCACACTTACTTGGTTTATACAAACAGATCCTAAATTAAATATTTTTGCTGATTTAAGTGTAAATACCTTTGGAAAATAAATAAATATACAAATGTAGGGATAAAGTATGTCTAAAAGCCCTTGAATGTAATTACAATATTATGAAAATGACTTCACAGTGGGTAAACTTTACCACTGAGTTTTAAAAAGAAGAGGGGAAAAGTCATGTGGAATGAATATCTGTGGATCAAAATATCATCATCTGTTAAACATATGCTGAATAATTTCAGCAATTGCTTTTATAACATGATGCTGCTTTAGCGTAGTTTATGGAAAACTGCTATTATTATTAAAAGCCATAACTTTATTTACTTTAAGAACAGCTGATTAAAGTGAAATGAGAAGAAATGAAATATAGAATTTCAAGTTTGTTCAAACCTGCTTGTTTTCTGTCCATGAAGAGGGCAAAATGCAAATAAGCATTTGCAGATGAAATTAATGATGGAAAGTAAGTCTCTAGCACTAATTAAAATTATAAAGGATGAGCAGATGGTCTTAACACAGCTGGACGTATTCTGATGAAAGTCTACCCATGTGTTTAGCAAGCCTGCTCTATTGCAAGAAACACACCTGTTTACTTCTCTAAGAGAAAAAAAAAGTTATTATCTGTGGTTTTTATTTTTTGATATTATGTGTGTAAAAATAATTTCTTAGTCTTCAAAGACTGGAGTCTTTACTGTCTTCAGACATAATTAGCTTTAAGTAACTCAAGCGTATATAAGTATACAGTATCTCTCTTCCCTTATGTCTCATAATGTTGTTTATAATGTCCAAATGACAGTCATCTTTTGATACTTACTTAATATTTTTGAACATGTAGTCAAAAAACCAATGATAAAGTTACAAAAGTACCTATTAGGAGATATATTTATCTTGGTAGTTTCTAAATACTGTCTCAAATTGTTTGTTATTGAAGATAATTCTCTTATCATCATTCAGTGTTTTGGAATTTGTGATATATAGACATGGCAAATAAAGGACTAAATTTATCTTGATTTAAATGCAAAAACTTTAACAAATCATAATTATTGTTCACCTAAGAAATGCCCAAAAAGGAATTTCAGAGATAGAGAAAATATCACTGTAGGCCATATTCAAGTATAACCCTTTTTTAGATTTTGCTAATTGCTCTTCAATATTTTTCTGTTTCCTATTTTACATATTTATGAGGCTCTGCATACAGTATTATGTTCTACTCATCACTTTATTATGCAACTAAAAACCAAAACGCCTATCAAAACCTATAAAAATATAGTGACAACTCCAAATTTTACTTCTTTTTAGTTATTTTAATTGAATTTTTATTAAAGTAACAAGCTGGTACAGTTAGACCGCAGTATCAAGTTTTACTGGTGTTCACATTGTCTTTTTTTTTCCTTACTAAACTCAGTTTTGTTACCCACTAAGTGACACTCACCGTAAAGCTGTTACAGAACGTTTTATTTGAAATGATTTTTATTTAAAAAAAAATCAGCAAAATCATTATATTTTGCCCTCTGATAAAAACGCTGTATTCATTTCCTAGGCCTGCCATAACAAAGCCTCATAAACTTGGTTGCTTGAAATAACAGAAATGTATCCTGTCACAGTTTTAGAGCTGTAAGTCTGAAATGAAGATGTGAGCAGGGCAGGACCTTTCTGGAAGTGCTAGGGTTGGATCTGTTCCATGTCTTCTTCCCCTCGCTTTTGTGTTACCTGCTTCGTAGCTGCAGCATTGTGTCCCTCGGCTGTGGCTGTATCATTTCAGCTCTCCCTCCCTCATCCCGTGGGCATCTTCCCATGATCTTCTGTCTTCTCTTCTTAGGACACTCTGCGTATTGGATTAGCTGTTACCTGCACACACCTCCAATTTAACCGCATCTCCCCCTACCCCTGGTACCAGGAATCAAACTCACAACCTTGTGCTTGCCAGACAGCTGTGCCGCTGAGCTAAATCCCCAGCCCTTTAACTGCATCTTCAGAGACCTTATTTGGCAATAAAGTCATGCTCAGGTATTTGTAGTAAGCACTCCAGTATATACTTTAGGAGAACACAGTTCAACCCCTGATGTCCATTTATATTTGACCACACTTAGCTAATGATAATCTTGGGTATTTTTGCTTAATGTAAAAGTGCTTCACTTTTTAAAAACCACTTCCATCTTTTACCTAACAACAGTTCTTGGTGGTGGGGAAAGTTGATATTGCCAGCAGTTTTACTGATAAAGAAATAGTAATATAGTTGGCTTCTAATAGTAAAATACCAAGCTTCTCCACTGAGCACCCCAAATCTATGACTTGTGTTTTGGCAATGATTTCCTATAGAAGCAGTTGCTGAAGAGGTTCTACTTATCCCTGCACCATGGTGTTCACACCCTTGTATTATATCCTCAGTTCATGGATGGCCTGGCCTAATAACAACAAAGGGGACACTGCAAAAGTAACAGGTTATGATTTCAGATTAATTAACTGAAACTTCCATCTGTGACTTCCATCTTCCTAGCCCTCTGTTACTTGCTGGCCCTCTTATGCCCTCTCGCCTGCTGGAAGGAAAGACATCTGTATGTTAGGAAGTTCCACAGTGGGCCCCTGGGAAAGAACAAGAGAAGCTTCCTGCCAACCGCTGGTGAGACAGGGAAGCAGTAGTTAAACAAACTGCAAGATCCTGAATCCTGCCAACAACCACGTGACTGAGCTCCCCAGCTGATCTTTCCCAGCTGAGCCTTCAGATAACTGCAGCTTGGTGAGAGACCAGAGACAGAGGATTCAGCAGAGCCCCAGTAGGCTTTGTGACCAACATAAAGTGCAACACATGAATACAGGTGTTCTAAGCCACCGTGTGGTACTAGCTGTTATGTAACAATAGATAACTAATGCACCTCCTTACCCACTCCTGCATGCCATCAATAGCCAGTGGTCAACAAAAGGCTGCACAGAAAGGCGCTATTTTCTGTCTTTTTTCGATCAGATTGTACCTTTTCCTAGTGTTGTTGGAGCAGATGGTGATATACCCGTAGGAGAGAGGATTGGTGAATGAGAAAGAAAGAAACCACACACGCCTTTACACTGAGTTCTAAAATTTTTAGCAATCCAGTCTTATGGGTTCATAATGAAGATTTCTTTGAATTGTTTGATAGCTCAGATCAATTCTCTGAGGTTAAAAATAGATATCCCTAGGTGGTTGAAGGATACAAATCTATATTTAAATCTTGTAGGTGAAAGCTTTTTAATTTTTAGGATTCAAGACAACATTGAAAATTAAAAAGAAAATTTTAGTAGTGCAGGGGTGGTTGAAATATATGATCAATTATTTAAATTTTTAAAATTCATTTTACTGAAAAAAAAACACATTGCATTTAATGTACCTCAGAATTCTCCCTCTTGTTTCCTAATACCCTTACCCCATTGTCTTTGGAACTTTCTGCAGCAGGTCTAGAAGTCCTCTTTTGTGTCTTCATGCAGTATGATAAAAAAGGCAATGAATGCTTCTGTTGAGCGCCAGCCAATGGAAAGGCAGGCTTGTAAAAACATATGGTGAGTTCTCACCAACCTTATTCACCAGCTCTGCCACTGTGAGACTTCTGACTCTTCCCACAGTCCAAATGATTATGAAAGATAAATGTGTTGAATTGATTAGGATATCCACAACAACACAACTGAACACACGCATAGAAGAGTTGCAGAAATGTTTCAGAAAGTGACAAGAGCAGTGGGATAAGTACATTTAAAATGGGGAATTTTGAGGGGGATTAATGATAATGTTCCTTTTACTGTAATATATTTTGAAAAAATACACTGGCCTCATATTGAGATCTTCATTTATTTAGTTGATTTTTTTTTGCCCACTACAAAAATATAATTATTTATTCTCAAGCACTGCTAGCAATGGTACTGGTCGTGTTGACTACAGAGTTCTCAATTTAATTTTTTGAAGTTGAAACAGCAGTTGCATATTGTAAATTGTCACTTATGGCCCAGCTGTGCACTTTCAGCATGAAGATACATAGCTTTTAAGATGCATGTGTCACTAATGATCTCTCTGATTCATCTGTCATTTGAAATTATAACACAGAATTGGGTTCTTCTGAATTTACTTTCAGTGTCATTGATCATTTCTGTTCATGAATTCAGGCAATCATGATTAGGCTGCTTAGCCACTCCTCTTATGCCTCCTTGTGAGAGTCTGTTGAGGTAGAAAAAAACAATGGAATTTGAACTCTCATTTTAAATAGGAGCTACTAAATGAAATTTCCAGTACAACTGAGAAATTATATCCCTACCACGATCTCAAAGACATCAATTTCTGTTACCATCTGACTTCAATTTAGGATATAGTTTTCTAATGATTAATGACCAGATTTAAAGATAATATCAGAAATAAAGATTGAACACATCTTTTTTCTCTGCTCTGTTATATCTTGTTTCCCTGATACATTGGTATATTTTTGGAACACTTACTGGGATTTATTTACACAAAATTGTATGTCCTTGGTGGATCCCCTTAAAGGTGCAATTGTTCATTCATGTGCAATTCATCTTGATTTCATAGCAGTATGCTGAAAATCCATCCCTTAGAAATGTTAACATGTGTATAAGAACAATTTTATTCCTTCTCTAAAAAGCTTTCTCTCCATGCACTCATGAATTTAAGATCCCATGGAGAAAAAACAAATTATATCTCCGTGAAACCTAAGTTAAAAACATTGACTTTTGCATACTCAAACGCAAGATTTGATCAGTAATGATACATACTGTAGAGTTCAGTGCTGAGTCCTAAATCATTTGAAGATGAACACTTTTCTTAAAAAAAACTTGTTTAGTCGCTTTTGATAGACTCTAAAAGTATGAAACTACCTTGAATAAGCTTGTGAAATGTTAAAAAAAAAACTCGTGTCTAGTAATAATTTTGATTTCAATTGCAACTAATCTTGGGTATAAAGCCAGAAAGATTTTTTAATTTTTAAGTGTTACAGAGACAATGGGTATCCTGTATCTGACACAGTTAGTGGATTTTGAGTTCACTACTATAAGGCCTGAAAAGACTTGTCAAAGGCCAACATAACCAGCCAGCCACAAGGTATGAAATCTCCTTTCACTTCAAAGCTGAATTAGAGGGGGAAACTCACAAGGAAACTCAAGAATGCATCACAGAGTTTGAAATGAAAGAGAATAAAGAAAAATGTCACTCCATAGACATGAAGATACAGACAGCATCTTTCTCAGAGGGCTTACCTCCTGGTGAGGATTTGCTGTCTCTACCTTGGTGCAGTGTCTTGGTTACTTTTCTCTCTTTGCTGAGACAAAATACTCAACACTCAGAATTTAGGAAGGAAAGGTTTATTTAGCTCTCATTATACGGAGGTTTCAGTCCATAATCAGCTGGCTCCAAGGCAGGGTGGCACAGCAGAGGGGCAGTGATTCAAGGCAAATGCAACAAGAGCAAAAGGGGAAAGAGCAGATTTCCTCTCCCCCTTAATATTGTGAGCAGGCTACCACCTCCCCCCGACACATCCAGAGGGTGTGTAGCACTCACACCATCTCCCTGCCCTCCTCCTGCACTGGCTGAGGAAGTATACAAAGTGAGGACCCTGGCCTGCTGAGTGCTCAGTTAAACTTGTAAACTTCTCAAGTTGACACAATGTATCAACCATAACATGCAACTTATAGTTCCTATCCCCATGCTTGTGTATCTCCAGCAGTCATTGGAGTCATGAAGTCATTATGCTTTGCTTCTCTTTGTTCTTAGTCATTTGTCAGCAAAACATCTATGATGTGTTTAATCAGTAATTTCTTGTTGAAATCAAATAATCATGAAACATAACTTAATGTAACAATAAAATATAAAATATAGAATAATCAAATATAAGTGTTTTCTTGATTAGTAGTTAAAATACATTCACTTTATTTCATCCATTTAGATAATCAAGAGAGTTAATAATCTTTCTGGACAAGAGAAAACACAGAATTTAAAAATATCCTGCAGTAATTAAAATGCTCTTGCTTTATTCCCCTGAAAATTTAATGATTTCACCCTATTTGTTGTAAAATTCTATCCTATTTGATTTTCCACATTCAAAACTACCATTACTTCATGGAGAGCAATAGATGCACTCTCAAGTATATTCAAGACCTTTTCCTTCCTATGCATTTTTGTTTTGTTTTAACAAATACCTCTGCATTTACGGAGGCTATGTGTTTTTCTCTTTGGTGGTGCTCTTTGAGCTCTCTCATTCCTGCTTGACTATGCTGACATATTTATGTTTGCACAATCATTTCCGACCTTTTGGAGGTCCTCCTCTTTTCCTCCTGGAGTGTTTGCAATAGTTCTCTGTCAATTTCAGCTCACACCCATAAAATTGGCTTCCAATTTCCACCTTGTTTTAAAATCCCTGGCCAAAAACTTCCCTAACCCAAACCAGATGGGAAAATGTTCACCCAAACAATTTTGAAACATGTTGACCTTGTCCGCATATTACAAAGCAGGAGTTTATAAAAACTAATCTGAAGTCCTGCTTTCCATTCTTCAAGGTATGTCAGTGAGAGCATTCCATAACCCCTCTAAGGTCACATTTATGTAGATTGCAAATCTGAAATAGTTTTTCTTTTCTTTTCCTCTCCTCCCCTCTCCTCTCTCCCCTCTCCTCTCTTCCCCTCCCCTCCCCTCCCCTCTCCTCTCCTCTCCTCTCCTCTCCTCTCCTTTCCTTTCCTTTCCTTTCCTTTCCTTTCCTTTTCTTTTCTTTCTGTTTTTCTAAACCTGCTTTCATTCCTTGAGAGTCACCCACCATCCTCAGTCCTCCTTTTAGCAGAGCGCCTTTTGGAATGCCTGCTTCAGCCTGTTTTTTCTGTGAGCAACTACGTCTTTTCTTGCCTGTAATTATCCCTGCTGCAATGGCCTCCACCTTCCCATTCATCAAGAGTTACAGTCTTCCAATACATGGATCACTGCCCTCATAGGACTCAAATTCATTCTGATTCACCTTTAAAAAGCTGTGGCTTCGTTGTTTCCTTATTAGTTCATTCAGTGTGGTGGATCTACAAATGGACTTGCTCCCTAAAATGTCTATTCTTTCCAAAAAGCTCAAACAGAGGAAAGTCTTATTTGCAAAATGAAACTGGAGTTCATATGTTGATGTTTTTATTTAGGACATACTCCTTTTTATTCATTGCTTTATACTTAATTGAATGTCTGAGGGAGAAGTTTAAGGGCACAAATATTTACTGACACACAGCACTAAAAGGAGAAGGTGAGTCTTACTTCTTGTTATGTGATTTCATTTTGTGGAGCATCTAAGTTGATGACTATAATCAGAGGTGTGTGACTCTGAAAATAATAGTAATAATATTTTCCACTAAAGTATACTGCTCTTACCATGGAAAGATGAAACCTTTCAAATATGGATTCTATTCAGAAATTGTAGAAGATACCAACTAACCACTGGGTATAGAATATTTCTTTCTCTCTCTCTTTCTCTCTGTAATTTCTTAGGTCTTACTATACCCTCTATTCAAAATCTCTCCACATCTCTTCACCTCTCCTTTGCACCAATCTAGCTCACATCATATCTTGCCTGGGCCTCTGAGTAACCACCTGAAGGGTCTTTCAGCTTCCCTTCTTGCCATCCATCCTTCAAAGATCATCCAAAGTTCTTTTTAAAAGTCAAATAAGTACTTTAGTCTTGTAGTTCTTTTGTCCCTGCCATGTCTACTGAACTCTGAATTTAACATGAAACCACAGTACCAATATAAAATCAGCTGTAGACAATCTCTAAGGAAAATGCATGGCTGTATTCCAATAAAGTTTTATTATACCTACTCACACACAGCCAGTTGCCCAGTTTTCCAACTCTTGTTTTAAAACCAAGTTGTAGAAAGTGCTCTCCTGTCTGAAGTCCCCTGTCTGTTTATGTGTGAAAGAGTCTGCACGCTTTCCATGATCTGCAAGCCTGGCCACTTAACTTGCTTCTTCACACTCCTAACCAGGCTTCTTCTTCGTGGATGCTTGACTCTAAGCACTGCGGTCCCCTGGCTATCACCATCTCCCTCTTCATGGCATTTTCACTGCCCATGCTCCCTACCTGTAACCCTTCCCATTCCCATCAGCACAAGGCTGATATAATGTCAGTTTTATTCTTAATCAGTTCAATTTTAGCAGAAAATATCTCTGTAAAGAGATTTTCCTGACTGTGAAAATTATTGCAACAATCACTTTTTATCCATTTTATACATTTGTTTTCCTTCATTATTTCAAGTTGTCTCATTCTGTTTATTTATGTAGGCAAGTGTTTTGTTCTGTGTTATACCAATATCAGGAGATGTGCTTAAATCATTAGTCTACAATTAATGGCTGCTGAATTAATACCTGAATGAGTGTGTTTGATATCAGTATGACCCTAAGTGTTAAGTGTTAATGGAAGAAAAGGAATTATTCCTTCAAAGCATAGTGGAAAGAGTAAGAAAATGATGTGGAACTGTTCATATCGTATTGCAGTATTAACTGCCAGTAGTAGAGGGACTAATGCAGTAATACCTTGGTTCTGAAATGTTTCTTTTCCTGAACAATTTGATTTGCAACCAGAAGTGTTTGGCCAAATTTTGCTTCTGTTTGCAAACTCTGCATTAGATAACAAACACAACCATGGCCATCTTCCCTGCACAAACATGATGTGGCCATCTTCCCAGAATAGGGAAACAAATTAAATTTGTGAACCAAGACACCACTGTAATCTCTCAAAGCTCCCTGCAGAGCATAATGTAAACTCAGAAGAAAATTAAGTGGGTTATGCTCCAGAAAAACATTGAGATTTTGAAATGGTGTGAGAGAACTATCATGACAGGACATAGCATTCTCATCATGGGACATAACACATTCTATGAGCAGTAGTTGACACAAGATCTGTGCTTTTCCAGTCTAAGGAAGAGTTTTAGTATTGGTAACCCTATTTTGATACATTTTTCTATATCATGAGCTCAAATATACAAACACTAATAAACTTATGTAAAAATGCACAAAGCTATTACTCATAAAGGAAATACCAAAGGATTGTTTAGCGAATGTGCCACTGTACACTCATCAGAATGACTCCAATGAGAAAAGCATTATTATAATTTCAAAATGTAGAGCGTTATGGTTAATATCAGGAATAGGCAAGGATAAGGAGTTCTCAATTTATAACAGGGTAGATAGTGGTGCAACCATTCTAGGAAAATATTGGATAGGATCTAATAGGCATATCTTATGGCTTACTCATCCCATTCTCAGACATAAACCAACAGAACTGCACACACATATGTCCTCAAAGAGATGCACATAAAATTTCATGGCAGCACTATTCAAAATAGCCTGTGGGGAGCAAACCAAAAGTAAGTGATGGAATATTCATTCAGTGAATACTGTATCGCAAAGAGCATGACAACAATTGCTACGTGCAGCGGAACATATATGGTCCATAAATGTAATGGTGAACACAAGAAACTATGTAATTTGAGACAATATTGCATCCATTCATTTATATAAAGTTTAAAAAATCTGCAGGAAGTCAGGGCTACGATGATTAGGATAGGCATTAGGTACTTTTCCATTGCTGGGATAAAGTAATTGACCCACCTAAACTTGAGAGTGGAAAGGTTTACTGGCTCATGATGTCAGAGTTTTAAATTTATGCTGTGCTGACTCAGAAGCAGAAGGATCATGGAGAAAGGGTGTGCCTTGGTGGCCAGATGCAAAAAAATCAAAAAGAGTGAGAGAGGGAGAGCACAAGAAAGAGAGAGAGAGAGAGAGGGAGAGAGGGAGAGAGGGAGAGAGGGAGACAGAGGGCGAGAGAGAGACAGAGACAGAGACAGAGAAGGGGGCAAAAAACAGCAAGGGTTCACAACCTTTCATGTTACACCCTCAATAACTGGGGTCCTCCAGTCAGACCCCACCCACCTCCTAACAAACTCAGTTATGAACTAATCTGTGGATTCCCATTGATGAAGTTAACACCCCCATGATGTCATCATCTTCCAAAAACCCCACTTGTGACTCTTTTGGGGGATTTTTTTGACCCAAACAAGAAAAAGGGAGCTTGTGCAGCATTGATAATATTCTGTTTCATGGTCCGGGTCCTGGTTTCACAGGCAGGTTCATCTACCCGTGCATGGACTTGATCTTGCTGCAGGAGAACGATGCGTTAATAAAATGTTCCCTTCAACAGTTGAATTGGTTAATGGTTTTCCTCACCACTGTAACCACAGAGTTCACATTATTCTCTTTGGTTTCCTTCCCAAAACTCCTACACAGTCCTCCCCTTTACCAGATACTCAATAAGTGCAAGTGACAGCACCCTTAGGATTCACAAGACAGGTAGGTATATTAAAGAATGTTCCAGCTGCCTCACTCACAAATCTGGATGGAAAAAATAACAATCTGACCTTAATAAATCACACTGAGACTGTCACTTGCATTTTGATTTTCACCATAAAATTTCAAAAATGTAAAAGAAGTCTTTGGTGTCATTTTTGCATGCATTCATTCCTATGAGGGTTTATGATGATCCCTCTGCCTCCCCAGCAGAGACATCACCCGTGCTGTCTTCACCGGAGTCTACCCCCTGCTCTGTGCCATTTATTGTAACTAATTGGCCTAGGCTGCATGAGATCCCATTTAACAAAACATTTGACGGCTCCTCAGGTTGATATATGCTTCAACAGGCTCCCTGAGTGTCTAAGGTTTTCATTAGTTTCCACAGCAAACTGAGTTAATTATATCGTGCAGAGGTTTTCAGGTTGAATAGTCAACAAGAGAAAGGAATAAACACAGAGATGCTACAGAGGGAGAGAAACCATTGCTTATTTTGGTAGTCTGCAGACGTTATTCTCAGAACTTGACAGTCCTTAACTATGGGCTTTCTGTGGGCAAAAGGTTGATGACCTGGGAGTCACTTACTAGATCCAGGTGGCCCACGTAAGAAATAAAACAGGACCTCACCCATGGTGGAATGAGTAATTTGTGGTAAAATTTGAAGAGCCCGTGACAGTATGTTGACAGCATTCTTTCTTAAAAGGTCAGGTAAAATGAAAGCTAAATAGCAAACGCAGTTTAGATCCTGCTATGGCTCTGCGGTCTACGCCCTTTGTCATGAGAGAGCGTGGGATACAGCAGAGGGAAAGATTTGCTGAAGATTACAGTGGCGTTCCTCCTCTGTGTTACCATACTGGGGAGAGGGGGCCTTTCCTCCCAAAGTCAGCGTTTTCTGAAGTCCGCCGCACTGCTGGAATCAGTGAACAAGCAAGCTAGCTTTTAGTACTTTTTTGGATCTAAATTCTTGCATCTAATGGAAACATGCAGCCACTCTCTTCACAGACTTCTGAGAATTTCTGAGGTGTCGTCAGATTGTTGTTCACCACAGCAAGGTTGTATATGAGAAGAATCTGGAGGGGTCTCTGCTGAGTCTTCTGGTCCTGAACAGAGCACTAAGTTTCTGGATATCAGAATGGTTGTCATATAGCATTCCTGAATCTCAGAAGCGAGCTCATTGTTTTGGTCTCATCCACAAATGCATCACTGTATTTTATGTATATTAATAGGGCTTGAAAGGTTATGCATCCATTTTAAGGAAGTACCCCAACTTAATTAAGTACCCCAGGGGTATTAAGTACCCCAACTTAATTTCTTACACCGAGGGTAATGATAATTGAAGTATTATTTTTTCAGCCAGTGTGCATAGTGTGTACTTCGAGTACAGGTACAGATATAGGCTTCAACTAGAAACATAAGCATGGACATAGATGTGGCATGAATATATACAGATCTGAAACATTCACATAAAGGGGGGCTGATATAAGAGGGAGAAAGTGCCCGATTAGGGAATTCTGATGTTTTTACTGCAGGCCTACGTCTCCATATTAGTTTTGAAAGTTGATTCTAAAATTTTAAGGATTTGAGAAAAAATGGATTCTACATATTTGTAATAATGACAGGGATTTGGAATATAAACTGACTGAAAACAAAAACAGTATATTCTTTACATATTTCCAGCACTTTCACATGATAGATAAGTGGTTAATGAATAAATAAAAGAATAACTGGTGTATACGTTCATTCATTCTAAACAGAAAGTGAGGAAAACTCTTTAAGTGTTTTCCTATCAGAAAGAGTTGCTGCCTGTCCAGTTTCCTACTTTGAGAGGTAAATCTGCAAATTGCATCCCCTTTGTCTTATAGTTTCCCAAAGAATAGCTATGTGTCCCTACAGGTAGTGCTGGGTGGGAGGCCAGCACACTCCCCCAGCACAGAACTGGTTGCAGTTGTTCTGTTGGAGAATAAGACAGTTTACAACAGGGATGTTTGCAGCTAACAGTCCTATCAGCAACTGCGGCTTATCAGGACCACCACCACCACAACAAAAAACAAATGCTGGAGATGAATATAAGACAGATGATTTTGTTTATCTCAAGTGAAAAAGACAAGCAATGAGACCCCCGGGAGCCCTGAAATGAGAAACTTCTGAAGCTAATTGAGATATGATTAAAAAGATTGCTGTGTGCTATTGCCAGCAGTCACTGGGTTTAGTCATTAGGTTCCCCAGTGTTGGAGCAATCAGAACCGTTATTATGGCTTTCTCAAGCAGCAGAGTATTTCGTGGTGTATATATTTTCTGCAAAATGATAACTTATTAAAGGTGTAAGTGGAGTTTCTGAAACAAATTCAATAAAGATATTTTAAGAAATTTCTCCCTTTGGTAACATGTATCACAGACTTAGACGTGTCACTTGAATTTTGTGTTCTCGTATAGCAATTTTGTCCAATTTAAATCCAATGCTTTACATGTATAATCTTCAACTTTTTGTAGCCATATTAAAAATGTACAGAGGTAAAATTAATTTAAATCATACTTCTGTATTAATCCAAAAGATCTAAAAGAACATGCACTCAGCATAAAAATTCTTAAGGAGATGTTTACATGATTCATTCTGTACTAGTCTTTAAAATCTCTGGTGTGTTTTGCTGTTAAATAACATCTTACTTGGATAGATCAGACACACAGGCTTCAGTGTCACATGGTTTCTTCCATATGAGAGCCCAGAATATATATAAATTAAAGAACACAGTAAAATATAGGTAATAGGAAACAGGGAGACCGAGCTTTTGCAAACTAGAAGAGGATAAAGAGACAGGGGAAGCAGGGGGGGATGCAAGAGGAATCAAGATGTAAAACACGCAGATGCCAACTCCATGCACGAATGTTACCACTGTGTACTGCAAACGCGTACTGACTTTTAAAAGAAGCTCTCACTCTTGTCTGGCTGTGTCACACTCAGCAGGCAGAGTCCACCATACTAGGCCAGCTACCAGTTTCTCTCTACCTGGGTGTTGCAAGGTAGCATTTGTACCTTACTTATTTATCTATACCTGTGTTTATTCTGCATCACTTCAGCTATGACACTTCTGAATTTCAGGACTGTACTTTGTAGGGCTGTACTTTGTGTGCTCATTCATGAAGGAAAATCTTTCTGTTAATAATAATTCCTTGTACTGTATGAAAGAATGGTCTCATCACAGGAAAGCACATCATGGTTTCCCAGGAAACCATTAACAAACAATGTTACTTATTTTAATTAAGTTTTGATTATCCCCCAAATTATTATTCAGGCTAAATGTTAGGGTGCACATTATCCAGTTTTTATAGAGGGTTCATGGCAGGCGGTTGAAATTGAAAAGTCCCCCTGAAGAAAAACAGAACTGCTATTTATCACATCACCTTATCAAAGTGTTAGTACATAGAGTGCCTCGTTTATGTTGATACTTTCATGTGACACTCCTATCCAGTGAAAAATTTAGAGTTTCCCCAGTTACAAGATGTTTCATCATCTCTGTGGTATCATTAAGTTACCATGGAAGACATTCCGTGTATGCAAAAAACAAGAAATTTCATTCTGATTGAAGTACGTTATGAAACTTACTTGAGGGCAAAATATTGCGTTTTTAATTTTCCTTTTTGTTGGTACATGCTCACAGTACATACTGACCGTATACCTTGTGGGAAGCTGGTCCATAAACATGGCACATTTCAATGATGTTTTCAACTCCTTCTCCTCCTCTCCCTTCCATTTCTTGATCCTCTTTTGCAAAAGTCTACCTCCTGATTTGTAATACCTGACTTTTGTTTAGCTCTTTATTTATATTTTTTTCATATGAAAGAAACTATATCCTATCGTTGTTTTCACGGTAGATTTAGAAGGCCTTGGGCTATTTATATAGCAATCAAGAAATCAGGTTTGCAGACAGGGAGATGGGCGAGAGAGTTATTCCTTGTTGTTGGCATGTATAACCAAGTAGGGCTGTAAGCACAGTCAGCCACAAATATGTCAGCTGTACAGAAAAGGGTCCTCCTAGTTTCTAATTCTTTTCTCTTTCTTCCTCACCATCCTACCTCCTCTAACCTCCCTCTTTCCTTCTCCTGGAAGCCCGGCAGATACAGTGTGGCAGCAATAGGTGGACAGATGCTTAAGCCAGGTGTTAAATAGAGTAGGTCATATAATGTGCATGGGCATAAAATGTTGAAAGAATACAAAATAAGATTAACATATTATACATGGAATTTTATTTTTAAAAATGAGAAGCAAAGTGTCTAGTTTGTCCCTAAATAGTTTGTTTGGCATCCTTTGTTGGAAAGATGGGAATTTTTTCATAGTGTTAAATTCGGAGATTCTGCTAATGAGAAATATTTTTGCAGAAAGCACATGCAGATGAATAAAACTAAGTGGGAGTAAGGACAGAAGCATGTTTGTAATGATGAGCTGATGTAGAAGCTCAGCTATATGGCACTGGCCACAAGTAAAAGGGCAGAAAGGAAACTACTGAGGAGACATCTCCATTGTCCTGATGACAGACATTTTTCTTGCCTCTCCTTGGTTCGTTATGACAGCTAATATAAATTTTAAATCCCTTCCTTCTCAGTCCGCACTATTAAAACACACACATGCACACACACACACACACACACACACACACACACACAGAGTATAGTGACTCCCAGCCAGCATTAAAGTTTAGCCAGTTCAAGTATTTGTTGTTAAAATCATAACTCTTGTACCTTAGATTCTACAGAAATGAAGGATTAGAATTCTTCAGTTTTGCGTTGAAAAATGAAAATGTGGTTTTACTACATGGAAAAGTGTCCTGAAGGCATAGAATCCTACAAATAAACCACAAACTATATTAAACATGAATGAACCATAAAGAGCTCTTCAACACTCAAATCTGGAGTCATTACCATCACTTTGAATTTACTCTACTTATGTTATAATTAAAACATGTTCATAGAATCTCACAAGTGGGAACAATTACAGAGTTATTGTTTCACAATGAAGTAAGCGCATCCCCTGTGTGCAAACATCTCAACAGCGGTGGACATCGTGGATCCGCAGCCATGTTAGCCACAGATTGACTCACTCTTCCGTTTGTCTGGACGGGTAATAACACAGCAATTTCCCGTTCTTTGGAGAGACTGCAATTCCACTCCTTGCCCCACCTCTGGGTCACAAGAACTTCAAACACTTCATTCACAAATGAGATTTTCACTGCTTTTTAATCAAAGCATAATTTAGGTTTATATGTTTCAGTACCTTATGTGAATAATTTCAAGATAGACTATGTCTATTTAAAATCAACAAATTATGCATGGTGATATTGCAAATGTAAAAATAATGAGCAAATTAATATACCCAAAATAGACACATAAAAATGAGCTCAGATACAGTTAACACTTTAAAGAATAATTAATTGCCAGATGATTGAAACCACAAATATTTTCTTATTCTTCTCTTGTGAAGAACAAACAAATATCAACAAAAAACTTGCAGAGATATCACACAATAATTAGTAATGCTTAATGAGTTATAAGCCATTTGAAATCATGTAGATAATAAAAGAACAATATGTTATAATAACCCAAAGTTCATGTCATGATATTCTCTCCTAATACATTTAACAAATAAAATTAAATTGAAGATTTAATGGTAGCAAATTTAAAGACCCAATCCAAATTTGGCATCAGCGATGAATACACACTTCTCAGATGAAGAAACACAAACAACAAATAAATATATGAAAAAAATGTTCAACATCACCAGTCATTCACAAGATGCAAACTAAAACAACACTGAGACTCCATGTCACCCTTTACAGAATGGCTGTTATCAAGAAATCAGCTGATGACAAATGCTGGAGAGGCTGTGGGTAAAAGGAACCCTTCTCCACTCTTGGTGGGAGTGCAGACTGGTGCAACCACTGTGGAAATCAGTGTAGAGATACCTTTAAAAACTGGGATTAGAGGTCCCATTTGACCCAGCTCTTCCCCTACTGGGTATTTACCCAGAAGAATTAAAAATATCTTACCACAGCAATATACGTGCACCCATGTTTATAGCAGCACAATTGGTAAAAACTAGATCATGGAAACAAGTGAAATGCCCATCAACTGAGGAATGAATAAAAAAGATGTCTTTTTATACAATGGAGTACTACTCAGCTATAAAGAAGGATAAACTTAAGACTCTTATAGGTAAATAGATGCATCTTGACACCATACTCACATTGAAATAAACTAGATGCATATATATATATAAATCATATTATCTCCCTAGTGTGAGGAGCTGAAAGTGTAAATAAGATCCAAAACAAAATAGATACTATAAAATGGAAAGAAATTTCAAAAGGAAAGAGAAATTGGGATTGGGGAATGGAGAAAAAGAGGAAAGAAAAAAATATATATATATAGTTAATATAGTGATACTACTAATTTCTCTTAGTTCATTGAAAAGAAATGTCTGTGTTAATATTGTTTGGACAATTAAATGCTGATGTCTTGTACTCTGAGTAACTAATTTGAATATAATAATATGTGAAGTATTAACCATTGTTACCTTCCTATTATCTCTTTTTGAAATTTTGTGGGTTTTTTCTCTTTAAAATAAAAAAATAAAAAAGATTTAAGGGTAAAATTGAAGTTTAATGCATAGTCTGTTTAACTGGACTATTTTATCAGTATATATAGACATGTTTTTCTTATACCAACAAATCCCAGTGGGTAATAATGATTTTATTTAATAAAATAATTGCACTTGTGCATTTTTGTATGTAAGGTGGCTCTAAGGAGCTGATCATAATAACTCAAGGGAGACCACTGAAATATTTCATGTATACATGCTTTCTGTACCCAAGGTTTCAAAATCGCATTGTAAAGAAGTCCAAGGATATTCAGAGAATGATACGGTAGAAACCACAAGTTTTCCAACTTTTATCAGATTGATTATCAAATTATTTCACCTGGGAAGCTAGACACATTTGCACTATGTCACTGTTCTTCCAAGTTGAATGCTCACTCAATTTTCAAAAATAAAATTATAATCACCGCTATTACCAGAGCTGCCCCTGGGGATACCATTCTGCAGTACTTGCCTGGTACAGCCCATCCATTTCAGCGCTGGTATTTCTATCTACTTAACTCTAAAGGGAAGCAATCTTGTACCTGAGGTTAGATGACAAACCCGAAGGTCTTATGCCTTTTACCTACAGAGGTGATGGCCTGGAACTTTGCAGGTATCAAGGTCCGTTTATAACAGACAGGAAGAGGGAGAAGTTAGAAAGCTGAAGTGGAAAGGGGGTGCCTACCTCTTGGCATTCTCATCTCTAAGGCAATATTTGGATTCAGAAGAGCTGATCCTCTCTCTGTGCCAAAAGTGACATATACCAAATCATGGGAGGCTCGCAGGGAGCCCAGAGGAGCGCATGTAAATGAAGATAGCCAGACTTCTAGGAGCCTGAAAGCTCCCTTAAAACTAGTAATAAATGGGAGGAATTTTAAAATAGCCCTACATCAAAACTGGAAATCTGTGGGAAAGTTTTGAAGCAATTTCTAATCTAAATAAGTGTGACGGCATGATTGATATCCTTGAACTGTGAGTAATAGGATCAGTCCTACGTGTTCTTGTTACTGACATACATCTATTTTTAAAACACTGTAATATAATTTTCAGTTTCAGATAATGCATGCCACTGCTCCTTAATGATAGTGATGAATAGAATATTGATTAGAAAACAGTCTGGCTAACAGGTAATTGATAGGGGTGGAGGAGAGGTGCCGTTTTCCATCTTCATTTTTACATAATAAGAACATATCTCTTCGCAGCAATAACACAGATGAGGCATAATCAAGGAACTGTAATATATGAATTAAAGTTTAATTAAAATGTCTGATGCAAAAGTAAATATAGTCTTAGGTTATAATCTTGTAGTACAAGTGAATTTGATGCATTTCTCTTTGAAGGAACAAAAAGTAGCGTGCATAAGAAGAGAGGGGAGATTGACTTGTGTTTTAGTAAGAAGTTTAAATGCATCTTTCTATATGTTTCTTATGTGGGAAGTATATGCATTTGTGAAATCATGATATTCACAGGAATGCACCCTTAACGCTCTTGTTTACCCGGATATATATTACAAGGATTCGGGAGTGTGGGAAATGTGTGCCTCTGTGAGCTCACTCAGAAAGGCACAGGATTTGCTTTTAAGGTTAGAGTAGTTTTCTGAGGAGGTAAAGATAAAAGGGTGAGGAAATGTGCCAGACACACTGTTAGATGCCCTCACAGGCCTCTTTATCCATCTCACTTTGATCCTCCTTCAAACTAGAGGCATGCCTTCCTTTTCCTCTGTGCTGTCTACTTTGCAGGTACGCTTCAGTGTGGGCTACAGGCGCGATCGTGCCTCTGCAGTGCGCTCAGCCCGCGTGAAAGCAGCAAACGACTGTGTGTAGAAAATAGAGTGTTTTCAGTATGGTTTTCTTCCAAGGAGAAGGCCAAAGTGGCCCCTGAATGGGTTTTGCGGTGCCCATAGAGGGCATTTAAAATATGCCATATTACTCAGCTAAGTAAGGCTTTGAGGACAGCGCTCAAGATTTTTCCTACATTTATGCCATATTTTCTAATGTAAAATACACAAGGATATGTTCCCTTCTCAAAAACACTAAGACCAACAAAAGCATCACCATACTCCTTTGTAGAAAATAGAAGATTTCATAAAGGAAATAACACTTCTGAAGTTAAACACTTTTTATTTATTTATGTATTTCCAGAAAATAGAATTTAATTAAATATTATCTCTTTACCTGTTTTCACGTTTTGAGAGATCCAGGAAATCTTTAATGGTAAATAAGGATAAATAATATATTTTTTGAAAAATATGTTTCCTCTTCAAAAAATTAAAGTGGAGGCAATATTTCTGTAAAAATGAATGAAAAAAATTTTTACAATGTTTTGGTTGATAAGACTGTAGGCTCCAGAAAACAGGTTTGACTGTGCATTATACTTCTTTTGGGTGACTTTTCAGAACCCTGAAGACGCTTATGTCATGACTGCTTTTTCTGCCATCAGCTTTTCCTTTATGTTCAGACAGAAGTACATTTTTAAAGATACTCAGAATTATACAGTTTTATAATGTGGGACACCTCAGAAAACTCACCTGAACCTCAGCCCTGCAACCTCCCATATCTCAAGAATGAATACATATACTGTTTGTGCAGGTTATTATCTTCTTTTCTACCCTAAAAAAAAAAAAAAACCAGCTCAATATATGATAGCAGGGGTTTCCCATTTTTATTCTCTGCAAATAACAGCATGTAATCTAAATTAAGGAACACATGTTGATTCCTGTAATATGCCGCAGTGCCCGCCAAGTAGTGATCTTTGCATAAATCTGTGACCGATGGAATGTCTGAAGGCATATATACCTTAATCATCATCATCATCAGGTTTCAGAATTTTTTGTATATTTTTGCAATTTATGACCTGAAAATCCTTGGTTCATGGCCTACAATAGACAGAACTTACTTTAAGGATGATTGTGTGTTTTCTGGGTTTATAGTGGCGACAATATTTCTGGAAAAATAAGTGAACAACACTGCACTGCTTTTTCACCCTGAAAATAACAAAAAGAGACCAACTAATATGAACGGTGTTTTCCCTCTTTTAGCAGGACGTATGACTTCCCTAAAGTGCCCTTGACAAATGCACTTGAAATATATGTGAAATACATAAATGCAAATGGCTGGTTTTGTACCTATTAAAGCTCAGAAGAAACTTTTAACTTTTTATAAAAGATCAATAAATAGAAACCACTGATTTCTTATTTCATCAAATATAACATGAGTGTCTTCCATTTGTCAGACACTCTTCTCTGTCCCTGGGGAAGTAGTAGGTGCTGAAGCACATAGGGAAGTTCTGTCTAGATGGAGTTTATAATTGAGGAGAATGTGAGTATGAAGTCAGACACTCAACCAAATAAATAAATAAAAGAAGACATAGTTTGTCATAAGGAAGTGTACTGTGCATTAAAAATAAAGCATGGAAAAGGATACAGCATATGAGAGAGGGATTTTCATGCATGGAATACTCAGGAATGACTTCACTGGATTTGAATTAAAGACCAAAAGAGAGGAGATGAATTATGTTTTTGCCTTCTGTTTTAGGCATTCGGCATCCCCTTCAAATTAAAAATGACCTAAGTCATTGAATAGTTGTGTTCAACAGTCAATACAACACTGTAAAACATTTTAAAAATTATAACCCCCCAGAGAAGGCTATAGCAATGAGGCATTGACCTATGTTGCTATGGTCTGATTTTAATTATATCCACAATTCACTGTTGATGTACATTTTCAGTAACATGTGTTCAGGAAATCTTGTGCAGGAAAATGATTCTAGATTAGGGTATATAAAAGAATAACCACCTAAAATAAACATGTAATGAAATTACATTATTTGCTTCATAAACATTTTTATGTCAGAGGCTATTTCAGTGGACAAGTGCTTTATTAAAGCATAGTGCAACAATTAAGGATAAAGCATAAAAAAGTGTCAAGGTCAAGAAACATTTTGCAATTAGGTCAGCCAGATTTAAGACAGCTTTTTGCTAGGAGAAACCCAAAACATGATCAGCCATGATAGCTGGGGCTGGAATTTATAAACAGTTTAATATTACACTTGCTTTGTTGAACCCTAATAGTATCACATTTGGTTAACAACACAAATTCTTTACAAGATAAAAATCTGATCATATTTCAAAGCATATAATATGAAGCAAGTGAATATTCAGGTTGCAAGTGAGATTAAGTGAGTTTAATACTAATTCCAAAGATCTAAAATGATTGAAAAATACATTCAGCTGCAAAAAGAGTTAATATAGAGCTCAGAAATTTACAATCTAGAACACTGTGGCTAAATTTTGCAAACTTCCAGAAGCCATGTATTTTATGTACAAAACTATCTCTTTTGAAAGAGAAAAATCAAGCTAATGTCAGTGGTGCTGTGAAAAAAAAATAGGCACAAGTTTACCCCTAAAGTTTAGAATTAGAAAGAAAATTATGTTGTTGATTTTATAATTTTCCAGAAAGTGAAAATACTGTATATGCATCATAGATTGTGAAATTCATTACTGTATTTTGTTTGACATTGTATAGATACAAATATTCATCTATGATTGTCTTAATCCTCTCACCTGCAGTGTTAGAACCATCCACTGTATTAGTTTTTCCTTGTTAAAATGCTCCTCGTCTTCCTTCTGCCCTGTCGCATGGAGAGTTTTGCTTCTCCTGTCATTACTTCTCTTGCAAACTTGGGATCTGTCCTTCTCTGAACTTCCTTCCAACACCAAGACAAGAGCCTACCACCTCCCTTGCCTGAATTTAGTTTATATAGTTTTGATCTCACTATGTCTCTATTTATTTCCAGAAGCTTCTCTATGTCCATCTTGTTTTTCACAAATAGCATTATAAGTAGGTAAATGAAAGGAAATAACATGCAGGATAATTAGTTTTCCTTTTCTGTATAATCCAGTGGCTGCTTACTGAAGCACTCTTATTCTCCTTGTTCGGCTTGTGGTGCTAGACCTTGTGACCTATGCATTGAACTCTATTGCTCTTTATCACATCACTAGGCTTCCAAAATATCTGCCTTTCATTCCTCTTACATTGTTTTGTCAAACATAATTCCTCCCAGTATTATAATTTGCACTACTTAAGAACTACATTTGCTAGGGGAGTATTTTTATGGCAACAAGAAGAGTCAGAAAATGAGGAAGGACATTATATATTTTAATATATGTAGTGCAATGTTATGGAATATATATATGTGTGTATATATATATATATATACACACATATATTACAATTGCAGAATAGAATATCATATATGTCAAATTATCTAGTGAGTTGCTTCATTAGCCATTTTATGTTTCAGGACTAGTTGAGCCTCTGTAGGTCCTACACTGGATTCTACTGACTGTTTCATAGGAAAAAATATCTATCAACACTAGGTAGATAGATGGGTAGATAGATAGATAGATAGATAGATAGATAGATAGATAGATAGATAGATAGATATATAGATGATAGATGGATATAAACTCATAGTTTTATTTGTGGAAATATTTCTTCAGATTCAAAATTTGGAATGGAATTTCAAAATAGAGAAAATATGGGGATTTAATTCTACCTAAAGGCATTATAAGGGTCCCCCATCAGTTCAAATTAAATACCATATTTGCATTGTTCTGTTCACTTGCCCCATGTTAGCCTTACTTCTCTTTTGATTATCTTTTTAGATGTACAGAAATGTTTTGTACTTTCACTTAGTGCATTGCCATGTAGGAAGTTTAAGTCTGCTGGAAACAAAATGCACATTTCTGAATTCCTGATCCAGGATCTCATGTTTATGCCACACTTCAAGGGAAAGTTATAGATATTACATAATTAGACTTTCAGAAGCATTTTTCAAATATCTCATAATGACCTTGTGAACAACTGGATAAATGTGGCCCAGATGACAAGAGAGACAACTGGATTTATAGCATCTGAACAGTTGTACCTTCATGGTTGATTAATGCATTGCTATTGAGGTAGACACTGAGGTACAAAGTCATTCCTCTGAATGCCATTCAGGGCCATGTCTATCTAGTACATCACCTTTATCAAAGACTTGCACAGTGACAAGAAACATGATCTTCAAGTTTGCTAATAATGCCAGGTTGGAGAAAATTAAGGTAATGGGGACCAAAATCAATAATCAGGTAGCACTTCCAATCATCTAGAGGTATGGTATGGATGAAAACAAACCAGATGATTACCATGATGGAAGACTGACAGTCCACACTGGAATCTACATCCTTGTATACTCAGCAGAAGAAGATGCTTGCAAGCATGTTTGACTGTAGAGCAGCTAACTGGTAGAACTAACTGGAGGGAGAAGTATGATTTTGCAACACTGGATTCCACAGAGAACATGAGAAGGGCTTGTGGTTACAGGAACAGAATAGATATGCAGAAATGAAATCAGCTGTAGCTGGCTGCAAGCAGTGTGTGAGGCAAACAGTGAACTAAGAATATTAGAATATATTCCAAGCATGTATGCTGGGCATGGGGCTCAGAGGTAAAGATGGCAGTTGGAGAGGATGTGCTGGCAAAGATAGGAAGCTTCTCATTTGTGGAGTACTCCAAAGTAGAGGACACTGCCATAGGAATCACAGACCACATGGTGTACCTTTCAGAGACAAACTGCACAAACTGCAACAAAACAAAAAATGTATTTATTGCACAGTGCCAATACTGCCCCTACGTGCACTGCTATTGGATGATCAGCTGCTGGGGTGATACTGGGATAACCTGGCTTGTGATAAGACAGAGAGGGGTTATGGGACATTCCTCCCATAAGTTCACTACCACCAAATCTATAATAACTCTATGTTAAATACCTGTATTCATACTCTGATTCTTACAGTAAATGTTTTCTTTAGTGTCCTGAGTCTCAGTGTTCTTAATGTAAAATGTGATCAAAACTATATATTTTCATAGGTAAAATAACACCATTAGTTAAATGGAGATATTTAAGTTATTACCTTGAATTATTTAATAATAATCTAAAATTATCTCTAAATTTTCAATAAAAAATACAGAATTTCAAAAGATAATAGGAAATCAACAATGGTTGTTATATTGCATATTGTTGTCTTCAAATTAGTTGTTCAGATTACCAGCTATAAGCATGCAAAATTGGTCAAAGAAGTTAAGCATTAACTATTCCTTTCAATAAACCAATAGACATCAGCAATACAATTATCACAGCTATCCTTGTATATACATATACTTTTTTCTTCCTTCCTTCCTTCTTTTTTTTCTCCTTTCTTTCATCCCAGCTGTTCTTCCTTTTGAGCAATTTCTTTCCCTTTCACAATATCTATTGTACCTTTTGGGTTTTATTTACTCTTTCAGGATCTTACGCAAGGGAAACAATGTGATGTTTACACTTGCCGGTCTCATTTATTTCACCTATGGGTATGGTCTCTAGTTGCACTTGTTTTCCTGTAAAAGCCTCCAGTTTATCTTTTTTTATAGCTGAGTAGTACTCCATTGTATAAAAATACCATGTCTTTTTTATCCATTCCTCAGATGATGGATACTTGGGTTGTTTCCAAGGTTTAGCTATTACGAATTGCACTGCTATAAACATGGGTGCACATATATTGCTGTGGTATGATGTTTTCAGTTGTTCTGGAAAAATACCCAGAAGGGGAATAGCTGGGTTAAGTGGGACCTCTAATACTAGTCAGTATTTTTACTGTAACTTTTACATTCTATTTGTAGTTGTGCTTCTTTATAGGTCATTCAAAAATCACCTGTCAATGATTTTGGTTTTTTATTATATTCTTCTACATACCAACTCTTTGTTTACATTAATGTGATTTTAATGGTTTTTAATGTATTTTTTCTCCCTTCATCTCTGTGGTTTCCTTTAGCTTATTTTCTTAAAAATCTTAAGATTTTGCTTAATTCTGCTACTTTTCCTTTTCTAAGTAGTAGATGCATTTAAAGTGATGAAGTGCTCTCTTTACTATTTTGACCAATATTGAATATTCACCACTACTCTCAGTACTGTTTCTAAAGTGAGTTTATTTTTTTCTTGACCAAATTAGTGCTATTTGAAGGACTTTAAGGTTATTGCTGACAATTAATGACAGTACTTTTTAACGTGATTTTATTGACTTTACATTGGTGAAATTCATACATAATCCTTCTAATTTTCCATTTATTGAGTTTTGAGATTTTTTTGCCTTAATATATTGAGCATACTTAATGCAGATTCATTTACTGCTTGCTGGACTTTTTTTTTTTATAATGTTTCCACCTATTCCAAATAATTCTTAGGTGTTGCTAATGCATTGGTCACCAGATACAGTTTATATTGTTAATTTTCCCTAATGTGGCATTTGACAGTATAGACGTTTTCTTAGCCTTGACTTGCACAGCGCTTCCTTCACAAACTGTCATTTTTCTTTGCTTTGTTTTGGCTTCACTATTTTCTTGTCTTCAGCTCAATCCAGACATCCAGAACACCATTTCTCCCCAGGAACACATCCTTTAGCCCTCCTTTTCCAAAATGTGACCACGGGTCTCTCCATCTGTGCACTCCACTTCTGCCCCAGTGGATTTCTCTATTTGTGTTCCCCCAGGGCTTTCAACTAAGCATGCTTAAAACTCACCTCTTCATCTTCCCCTGAAATACCTTTCCCCGGTCTCTTCTTTTGAGATTCCACTTTACTTTAATAAGCAAGAAAAATAGGGGTTGTCACCCTATCTGACATCAAGCACTGTCAAATTTTATAACTGCATATATCACACAAATCTGTTTTCTCCTCTTCACCTCTGTAGCTGAGAGCTTAGTTCAGTTTCACAGCTTTCCCTTCACCAATCTCCACTCAAGGTCAGTCCATCCCCAACAGGGACAGTAAAGTCCTCCCTTTACATACCAATTCCACTCATTCTTCCCTGGGAAAATCCAAGGCTCCGATTCTCTATGGAATAGAACTCTAACTACTCAGGATTGCTTTCCTGAGTTTTCTGTTTGTAATTTGCACCTTTCAGCCTTCCAGCATCAAATCTCACCATTTTTCTTCCTGTTTTTAACATTTCAGAATCACTAAACCTTGAACTATTCTCTGGTATTCTATACCCAATGTTTAAGGTTCTTTCTTCTGCCTGCAGTACCTCCTCCTTTGACTTCTTACTTGACCGAGAGATCTTGATCATTCTCCAAATTTCTTTACAAACACTTTCATTTCTGATCCTAGTGCTCCCTAGTCTCATCGCTCCATGATGTAAGGCACTAAATTTTTGTGCTAGGTCTTTGTCTTGCATATACCTCTTACCTCTTAAGTTAGACATCAAATTGGACTGCAATTATCAGTTTAGATGCATTTCTTCGTTTCTACACTGTAGAAATTTTAGGGAAAATTTTTATTCACATCTGATTTCACAGTGTTTAGTTTACTATCTGTCTTGTAGTGTATTCTGATAATGTTAAAGATATCATTGTGGCAATTGTCTTATAAAGATATTGTAGGTGATGGTCTCTTATAATGGTAGGATGATCTTCTTTCATCTAATGTAGTATTTATTGCCTTAAATTCTACTTTGGTTTTAATATTACAAATCATATTCTTCTTTTTTCCATGCACTATAAGAATCTCTGCCTTTAAAATGAGACAAGGAAATAATTTTACATTTAATGTAATAACTTATACCTGTTGGTATTTTCCTACTTACTAAATAATTTTTCTTTGTATCTTTTTTGTAATTTAAGATTTCTCTTTCCTTATCTTTTCATTTTTAAGTGAAATTTGGCATTTTTTTCTATCTTTAAATGATTTCATACTCTCATTCAGTTTTCAATAACTGACACTTGTGTAAAATAGTATAGAGTGTTTCTAATTGTGTATATTCTCATCACCTTTTAAACCAGTGGTTTTATTCTTTTTCAGCTTGATAAACCACTTTAATTCTATAGCCTCCTTCATCATAATCCATTTAATTTTAATAATTTTTAAATTATTTAATGTTAATTATCAATAGTCACTCTTTACTTATCAGTAGTAACCTCTTTACTTATATACAATATCTTCAAATTAGAAATGTTTTCTCTGGTAGTTACTGTAATATTTGGTATAGGTTCCCCAGGAAATAACGGAATAAATATCTTTAATGAGTTCTGCAGTTCTTTTATGTTATTCTTATGTTATAGAATATCATGTTTTCATGTCTAAATTAATACTACCCCAGTTTTTAGTATAATATTGTTTCATTATTTTTATACATTTGCTTTTTCCTAAAATGCAAAGAATTCAAATATATATTTCATAATAAAAATATATGATTTTTCTTAAAGGTACATAGAATATTGTTCTTCATTTGTGTGTTTTTCTTTTTTCAGTTTTAAAGAATAGTATAAAAAGAATAATAGCAAAATACAAACAAAACAAAGCAAAGACATTAAAAATGATATAGGGTTTTTAAACCAAATGATAGGGATTAACAATGGTTATTATATTTCATATTGTTATCTTCAACAAAGTTGCTCAGATTACCAGATGTAAGACTGGAAGATTGATGAAACCATTGAAAAGAATAACAAAATGATAGTTTAAAGAAACGTTGGCTAGTGAAACTCTGTGTGTTTTTCTTAATGAACCTCTCAGTTGAATTCACTATCTGATTATCATATATGAGAATCAAATGTGATATTTCTAGTCATCTAGTTTTCAGTTCTGAAATATGTAATCAACCATGACACTTTTTTCTTTTAGAATTTTTATTATTGCACATTGAACCTCATTCTCTGTTGCTCAGATGTGTCAATTTCTTGCGTACTTTGTCATATTTAATGTTTTTTGTCCTCGATTTTTCTTGTTGCTTTAACCTTAAATTCCTATTAATATCATTTTGGAGTTTATATTCCCCTGGACATTCTCATATTTACAGCAAGATATTTCTATTACTCTATCATTTTATCATACCCCTTTTGAAGATGGCCAATTCAAGATTTTACTCCAAGAAATTCACCATCTTTTACCTTATGACCATCCATGGCTTTTTTCTTTCGTTTTGTTTTTTTACTTTTCTTGAATTTTATGTTAGTCTTCAACTTGTTCTTTTAGAATAGTGAGTACATTTACCAAGATTTTTCATAATCTATCCTCATACTAGGAATTGTAATTTATTTTCAAATAGATTATATAAAATATTTCAAACTTAATCAGTAAAGTAGTACAACAAAATGTTGAACTACAATAAATGTTTTTAATATGTATAAGAGCTGACTTCTATAAAGTGTGAGCATTCCCAAGGAAACAAACCAGCCACTATTATATCCTAAAATGTCCATTGATCAAAAATCACTCAGAAATTCTGCAACCTCACTAGTAATGAAAAATTTACAAAGTAGAATGGAAAACTATTTTCTTTCCTAACAAAATGCAGCTGATTGAACTAACTACATTTTAAGGAGACTCTTGAAAAACAAGCATTTTATAGGTGCTACGTTTTGAAATGCCCTAATCTTCTGAACTGCAGATATGGTAATGATATTCTATTTTTTAGAGCTATTCTGAATTTTCTAGATGTTCTACAATCAAGCACAGAAAGGTGTAATTTTTAAAGAAGCAGTAATAAATAATGAATAAATTCAGGGGAGAGAAAAACATCTTATGAAATGGTTAGGGGATGCATACTACAATAAAGAGAATTTTTAAAAGCAGAATTTAGTCAATGACTGTGAGGATTGATAAGATTTGCGTTAAAGAGACAAAGAAACACAAGTTGAAGGGAAGGAATTAATAAAGGTCAGAAAGTTTGTTGTTTCCAAGGCAGTTTGTCAACCGACAAGATAGAACCATAAGGAGCTACTGCTGAGAAGCAGCAAGTGTAATCTCTCTCTTTTGGTGAGAAATATGAATACGATGATTGTTTATAAAATATAGTAATGTGCCACTTAATGATGGGTGTATCGTGAGGAATTCGATGTTAAACAATTTCATTGTTCTGGGCATATCATGGAGCATATTTACACATGACTGACTTCTATAACCCATCCAAACGTAGGGTACATACTTTTATATATTTACTCTGTCCTTTTCCAAACATTGTTTTGCAGTGCGTGACTGGAAGAGGCAAAGGCATGTAAACATTCATACCAAAAATCAGTATAGCATAGTATACCAACCTAAGAGCAATTTCTTCAGGGTATATTTTCCCAAAGATAAAAGTTACTTTATGGTAGTTGATAATTTGTATTTCTAACCAATTTGAGGTAAAATATGTTATCCCTGAAGCAGAATGGATGCAGGGTGGAAGCTATCACAACTGAAATAGCAAACTTAAAAATAAACACACCCCAGCATAGCAAACATGTCATGAACAGATTAACTTTAAAGCGCACTGGCTATAATTACGACCAGAACTAGAAACCCACATGGTTAGTTTTAAATGATTCCAACTAACCCCTCCAACCAATCCCTGTGTGTTCGAGGTGAGTTTAACTATTTGGTTGGCCATGTACACTGTATCTATTCAGTAAGGATTTAAGTTCCTCTAGCTGAACAACCGTGGTGATCCCAAGCGAGTCAAATGAAAAGTGGGCCTGTTGTTGGGCTTCACGTCATATGCCACAACATCTTTTCCGGCTGTCTTGGAAGCATAAAGAGCCTCTGTCTACCTTCACTTCTCCAGTGGGCACAAAGGCAGTTTTTAAAGGAAAGAGGCAATAAAGCAGAAACTTCATTTAATTTCTACCTTTATGCCACTTAAACTCCCAGTCTTTTAGTCTTTTTTTTTTTCTTTGCAAAGTAAGGATTGCAGAGTTGGCTCCTTTAGAACAACAGAATATTGTTTTGCAGGTTAAGGTTTTTCAAAGCATAAAATGCACCAGAGTAACAGAAAGCAAGTCTGGCTGGGGCGGAGACAAACCTGTGCATATTCTCCCCCTAAAATCAGAGGAATGCAGGATACGTGGCCTCACCACAGTCAGGGCAGACATGATGCACTCCATTCTACTGCATTAGTCATCGGGTTTGGAGCGCTGAGAATAAATTGTTCCTGTGTTTCACAGTTCCTTCCCCAGTGATTTTGTGTGTGTTTCTCTGAGCTGCTCCTTTGTTAGGTTAACCTCAGTCATAAACAATACCTGCTTTGCTCCTATGGATAAAAGACCGCTAAATTTCAGTAGGAAGATTTCTCTTGCCCCCAGCTCTTGGCCTGCCACCTTCCAAGTTGCATCTGCGACTTCCACCCTGTCCTCTCACTTAAATTCTAGCCATGCCATCCTGGTTTATGTGGTCTGTATGTGGCTTGGATGTGGTCTGTCATCGTTCTCTCTGGCTCTGTTTGCTCTCCTAGTATTTTTAATATGCTATTAATCAGTTCTATTGTTTTCCATGAGTATGCTGATCATAAGGGTCCTGAAAAATATATCAGCAATAGTTTGGGATATTTTTCAGAACTAATGCTCATCTGCAAGGTGCACTTCCCACAGTGAATTTAATGTACCTTGTTCAGGAGCTCAGTCTCTCTCTCTCTCTCTCTCTCTCTCTCTCTATCTCTCTGTCAATTCCAAGAAGTTTCACATTTTGTGTCAAGCAAACGCCAAGCTTCCCACAAAAGAGATGAGCTGGCTGTTGCTTATCTATGTGTTTTAAATTAAACAAAGAAAAAGAAAAGCCCACGGCAGCGTTTATGAATAGACAGTTTCAATCTTCTACCACTGGCTACATGATAATTCGAGCTGCTGCAGAGCTCAGGAAAGCCACTACAGAAGCTAATTGATATGCTTGGGAAAGTTCGGTTGGGGCACTGCTGGGGAGCTTAGGGTCCTGTGCCGCAGAGTTGCAGTCTTGAAAGGGCACCCGTCAGTGTGGGCGAAGAGTTCCAGAGACGCTTCCTCTCCTGTCATCCCCGCAGGACCTGTGGACCTGCGGGCCTAACTCATGCCAGTGATGGCTGCGACATTTATGGGCCAGACTGCATGTCTTTTATAGAGAGACAATTATGGGGAGAGTGCTGAGGCAGGACTGAGCCTCTGGGCACCAGAGCTGTCACACCTACTGCTGAGGTTTGTGAATTAATGATCAGATGGATTCAGCAGGTTGTACAACATTAACTTTAAATTGTCAGTTCCTCGGCGAGTGTCCAACAGTCGGCCTTTTATGCCTTTTCTTTCATTCTGGGTCTGAATTTCGAAGAATAAACACTTTTTAGGTAGCTACTTAGAGTCCGAGCCAGAGGACTGAGAAGTTTTGCTTCCACTCTGGCTGGCTTTGGTGCTGGCTCACGGAGAACAGGATGAGTGCTCTCTTTTCAACTTCACAATGACTGAAATAGTAATCCTGCCATGACCACAGTGCCTCATTACCTGGTGTTGGTCGGTCGTGTTCCATGTCATCTCGGTGAATATTTACATGAATTTAGATAGCCCCATTTTTGGCATGGTGTTCATACAACTCGCTTCATATCATTGTTGTTAGTGGTGATGGTGGTGTGTGTGTGTGTCTAATAATAAGGAAGGTATAAATATCCTCCTAGTCCTGATCTTCAGTAACATGGTAATGAATGGAATATGTCTCAGAATCCCGGACTAAAGAATTCAGAGACGCAGAGCACGTAATAGAAGAAGGCTGACAAGGTGGCTGGCTGCTTGATTACTTCACAGCTTCCTTGGAAGCAAGCATGTTGTTAAGCGTTGTACAAAACTTCTGACATTTTTAGCTTTCATGTTCTTATGATAGACTAAGGTATATTATTAAATATTTAATAATTTTCTGCTCTCAAATTCTCAGCTTTTCCATTCTCAAATTTTCTGTTCTACTGAAGGAATATTTTTCTGGAAAAAAGGATTACTTTCTCCTGGAGTTTTACCTAGAGTATTAATCGGCCTGGCAATATTCATATTAGAGTTGAAGGGAGGAAATTAATAACAATTAGAACATCAATTATTTTGAGGTATCCCATCTAACTTAGAATGTTAACAATGGAGCTTAACCATTTCTTAGTTCCATTTTCCATCTTTAGCAGTATAGTCCTGATATTTTCACCCACCAATTACGACACCTTCCAACATGCCCATAGCCCTTCCTCAATGTTGCCTTTAGAATAAAAACAATTTATCCAGCCAAAAGAGATGAATAATTAATCACTATTCCCACTGGAAGAAAATGACACATATGGCTGAGTAGCAGGGGGTATTAAGAAAAGAGCTGTCACAGGGCGCCCTTTCTCCCGAAATGTTAAAGAATGCTTTCTGTCTACACTTTGACTCAGAGCATCAGTAATTCAGGGTAGGAGCCACACCACAATGAAACTAAGTAAGAGAAAATCTAGAAAGACTTGGAATAAAATAACTTTTGATGGAAAAAGGTTGAAATTAAAGTAACTATTTTGTATACAAATAAAACTATAATTTATTACATATCATTCAGATATTTTTTCCCTGATTCAATCTAATGTTAGCATTTGGGGGGGTAGGTAGTACTGGGAATTAAGCCCAGGACTTTCTCCCTGAGCTACATTCCCAGCTTTTTGAAAATTTTTATTTTGATATAAGTTCTCATTAAGTATCTAAATTGCCCATGCTGGGCTTGAATTTGTGATTCCCTGCCTCAACCTTGCAGAGTTCTGAGATTACAGGCCTGAGCCACCAGTGTTCCAGTGAATGTTAACACCTCTGTGGCCTAGAAGACCACCTCGGAGAGCTGGGGCTAACTTGACTTCTACAAAGCCAGGACATAAATATGGGACAACCATAAAGTATAGATCTTCAAACATTCCTAAATTAACAACAAGGTGTGAGTTAAGATCCCTAAGTATACCAGGAATTTCCTATGGTGTGAACAAATGCAATTTTATACATATAATTAATTAGCTTTCTAATGCACATAGGTGCTTTTGTGAGTGATACAACACAGAATCTTTCATTTTATTCCTTAATAAAAGGCAGCTTTTGTTTGTTTTGTCTTTGTCCATTGCCTCAATCAATGGTCTCTAAAGATACAGCACGTGGAGTACCCAAAATATCTTTGCCATTTGAAGAGATTTCCATTGCCAGAAGTCTGATTGGGAACCATGATGAATTAGGAAGATTTGGATGGAACCATTAGGGAGCGGACAATATACCTTGACACCCACAGGGGCCTTCTCTATTGGCAGTAGCCTCTTCTAGTGACTGAGAATGGGCTGGCTTCTCAGGCACCCGTGCAGGTCACTGTGGTCCACGTTGCAGGAAAAGACTCATGTCTGGCTCCTATTAAAGAAGCTATCAGCTACTTCTACCTGTGTTGGAGGCAGAATGAATTAGTTTGGATTGTGTGTCAGGAGTTTTAGAGCTCTGGAAAGGCCCTACTGCCATTTTAAGTCTACAACGAGGATTTGATCCCTGTTCAAACAGATACCCTTGGGAAAAGTTAGTGCTTCGCATTGGAATCATTATTTATTTTTTTGATGCCAATGCCAGAGTTTCCAGCCTGTGATTTTGAGGTGGATGAATAGTCTGCTAAAAGAGGAAACATGAATCCAGGATTCTAAAACCTATGAAGGTAGCTCCTTTGCTCCTGATTTTGGCCTCACATTCTGTTCTTCCCTAAGTTAAGCCACGGTAGTGAACAGTATCATCTTTCAGAATTTCCAGAGGAAGATTCTTTTCTATATGAAAACACCGACTGTGATGGCATACAATATACAGCACTCAACAATATGCTCTGGAGAATGGAATTTTTTTGCGGAAGTCTGGCAGAAGAATCTTACACCATAGAATCAGGACATTTTTGTGTAGGCAAGACGTAGTGAAATGATTATCTACTATCATTTCTATTTTTCCACCAATAACTTTGTCTCAGAAACTGTTTTTCCTATGCTGAAGAAAATTAGCTTATATAATATTTCTAACAGAAGACCTGCATGTGTTTACTGACATGTTATCTCTCTATACATACACAAACGCACACACACACGCACATGCACACACACATGCACACACACACACACAGGTCTATATGTGTGTGTATTTCCTTCCAGTACATTTTCAGGAAGCTAAACTTCACAGCACTCATCATGGCAGTCAGTGGGAGTCACCTTGCCCCCACCCTGGTGAGGATAGTGTGTCAATAGAGGTTTCCTTGCATTGGGGTCAAGTCAATAACTCACGGTATATGACTGGATTGCACATTTCAGGATATTCACCAATGTGGTCTGTAAATTCAGGAGCATCTTGCATTTATTTTGAAAACAAAATCACCCCAACCCTTTTGCTTATACTTTGAGAGAAGCAAACACAGTTAAGAATCATAGTGCAGCCTCTTCTCCAAGTCAGGACTGTATTTCTAGGTATCCTACATGGCATGTGGATTCTATCACACAGCTGGAATATGTTCATTATGGTGATTTCAGATTGCTCAGTGTATAACTCTTGTCCCCAAACCTGCAGGTCTTCATTTGTCACCTACCTTTATTTATAAAATCTGTGCACAGACTAAATGCTAGAGTGTTTTGTGTGTTCTTTAATGAGAAGCCACCAGGGGCCAAAGCAGAAGGATGAGCATGGTGGTTAATTTTACCCTGATTGGGTTAATCTTTGTACGGCTTTGTGTGTAGAACTGGTTTTTCTCGCTGTTGGGTGCATAACAGATACCACGGTGAGAAATGGATCACTTTTCTTTTCCTTTATTTAAACTTTCCAATCTTTGCAGCTGTACATGGGCTTTCAAAGTGCTTCTGATAAGCTGACGATTTTGTTTTAGGGGTTTGAGAGGGTGAGGGAGATTAAATACTGCAAGCTGTGAGCACTAAGCTCTCCCTTAGGCAAATAAACAAGAGCACTTCCGAAGAGATGTAAAATTGGTTTTCCAGACTTAACTTCCACAACTTGTTTAATAAAGCTTGTAAAAATATACTCTAATTGCTCTGTGGCACTTTTTACATTGCAAAGATTCCACTTTAGACCCTTTACAACTCCCTTGTTCTACAGGTAGATGTTTATATTATGACAGATACCTCTAATTAGCAAAACAATAAAAACCAACCAAATAATTCCCTGCATGGAAATGAAGCCTTCTGGATCCATTGCTGGATGCCAACACGTGTGTCTACATTGTTCCTGATCTTCATGTGGGTCCACGTATGTTCATCAAAACCCATAGCAACAACTGTTTGAAATCTGGCTCATATAGATACTGGAATCCTGGAGTCTATGAGTTCACGCTAACAATATGAGACTGGTGATTCTAGGGCCCAGGTCCTGCACAGTCTTTCTACAGATTGCAAATGGGTCACCTGAGCTTTTGTGTCTTCTCTGAGATAAGCCCACCACCATCACCAATTTTAGCTTGGAGCAACAAGGTGAGTCAGTAACAAGTGCAGTTGTCTGGGGCATTACTACACGTTGCCTACAGTTTTATGTTACTACATCTACGGGAGGAGAGAGACACAGCAAAGGCTTCTATCCTTGTTCAACTTTGGAGAATCAGAGCAAAATAATCTCCCCTGATCTGAAATGAGGCAAACGTTTCTTGACAAACCCTGTCTTCATTTCCACGGCTCACTTCTCTAGTTCTCCTTGTTCATGTCTTTCTAGGTGGTAGGAGTTCTGGGTCACATTCCTTGAGTCTGACAGGCTAACTCCCAGTCCAGGTGGAGGCCAGCAGAAATGGGATGATTCCACGGGGACCTGGAAGTCCCTTCCCTGTAGAGACTTATGTCGGAATTCAGGTTCTTTGGATTTTGTACTTTGGGTTGCACACAGGCTGGAAAAAAATGATTTCACAGAAGGAAAATGCATAATTTTAAATAGAAAAAATAGAAGTGGGCAATTAAAGTTTCTATTTAAGTTAGTAATATTTTCAGGGGCTTTGGGCCTGGAGATTTTCATAGACCCCTTTGAGACTAACGCTCTACAGGTCTAAATTAGATCCAAGCCCTGAACTTGCAAGGCACAATTCCACAGAGCATTTTTCCATGTTTTCCCCGTATCTGGGCATTAATTTCCTGATCCCAAATACTTAGTTCGTGGATATGGCAGTTCTACTGCACTAACTGTATTTGTTCCTGGAATTACCAGTACACAATGCCTTGTTTTGATAATAACATTTGTAGATAATTAATGCATATTAAAAACAAGGAGAGAGAAATATTTACTTTTATATGTTAGTAGAAATATATCATGTCGTGGGTTATATTTACCAACCAACATAGGCCTTTTTAGCTTGAGAAAGCAGAGGTTTCTATTTTCATCCTTCTCTCATGAGCCAGAGAGTGTCCCCTGCATCCCTGCCCCTTGCTTTTCATGCTGGGTGGAATCTATGGGTGCAGAGTTCTGAATCAGCTGCCTCTGCAGTGCTAGTGTTGACTTCACTTCTTTTTAACCTACTGGCATTTTCTAATGGTATCATTATTTTCTAATTTCCTGTGTTCTTGTTTGCAACATTAATTTTTAATGAGGGCCTTTCTGCGATCTGACTCCTGTGTTTCTTCCCTATTGCAGATCCTGTCTCTTTCCTCCTCATCTCCGAGCTCTAAATCTACTTAGGTTGAAACATATTGGGCATCTGTCTCTTGCTCTTTCTTTCACTTTTGTTCCTCCTGTCTACAGGAGCTACTTCCTGAAATTTACATGGCTGCTCCCATGCTCTCCAAGATACACACCAAGGGTCTCCCTTGGGAGAGAAGAGTTCCCCTGACCTCGCAGAGAGGCAGCTTCCCTCCCCATGTGTTAACATGATCCAATGTATGTATGTTTATTTCTATTACTTCTCTGGCTAGATCATATTTTCAAGCCTCCTGTCAACAACAACCACGCTGAAGACAACATACTTTGTTCAGATTTGCCCCCAGTTGTGCTTCCCTGGGTCACATGTGGCACTAATGGCTGTGTTTTGAAGTGGAACGATTAAGAAAGAGATAGGCGTTTCACATCTGCTCCAGCGTCAGCAATGAAAAGGACACTGTTTGACTTTTATAAAAGCCTCATTAATGACTCTCACTCTCAGTCAGTCAGACCAAGCATGCCTGTAGTTTGCAGAAGGAAGGCAGTTTAGGGTACGCGGTGGGCTTGTAAGAAATAGTGTGCATCTGTGCTACAAAAGCAGCATAAATCCTCACTATATGCAGCCATGATTTGCCTTATGTCAGATATGAAATTTTGTAAGTATGGACTTGGTTTTTAGATTGAATGGTAGATTCAAAAAAGAAAACCCTAGTTCAAATGAATCTGATATATTTCCAAATATCTGATTCCTAGCATTTTTTATTTAATTCAAAGATTAAAAAACTAGAATGAAATAATAATTTATCATTAGTAATGAGACACAATCACATTAATTCACCCTTAGCTATAAATTCCATCATGCCAGGGAGGTAGGCTGCTTATGAGGAACAGGTTTAGAATTCCACACTTTCTGATTCCTGGATCATCATTCGCCTAACATCATTCACATAATTCACCTTTAATGCTAGCATCTAAGAATACAGCCTCAAATACAAAAGTCACAGACAGGAAGCGATGCCAGCTGAGAGATGCTCTTCAAGTAAGGGTCCCCTATTCAGCTGGGCAGAGAGATAACAGGAGAGGAAACCTGGGATCCCATTTAATAATAGCTGGCATTTGTTGAACTCTATTTCATGCTAGGCAGCATCATAACAGTAAGTATTGCACAAGCATGTGTTGTTTTTGGGAGAGGACTAAGAAATCAGTGGTGCTATTTTCAGTTTATTCATGGGGAGACTGAGGCTTGGAGATACTAAGTGACAAAGGGGTAGAAGCAGCAGAGTCGAGAATGGAGCCGGTGCACAGAGAGCAAAGCCCTTGTGCTTGTTCTTGACGTTATGCTTCCTATCAGGACTGGACGATTCCGGAAGGGCATCTTAGGAGTTCTAAGAGTTAATTCCTTAATCAGACCCTGAGCCAAGAGGCCAGTGAAAAGTCTTCTTGCTTCCTCTTTTAAAAGAGATTCTGCCTTTTCCATGATCTAGAAGGTAACTTCCTGTGAACTTGCCCATCAGAAACCCCGCCTGCTCCTCAAGACAACTCGGTGCACCAGCCCAGCAGGTCATCCTGCACATGAGCTGAGCTGAGGACCAGGGGTAGATTAGTGTAGTACTGAGCAGGGCCCAGCCTTTACCCTTAATCCTACACACCTGAAAATCCTGTGTAACCATATCCTTTGTGAGGGCCCAGGATAGCAACCCAAAGACTCATTACTCAGAGAAATGTGCTTTATATATTCATGCTGAAGGAAATTAGTGTGCCCTCCTTTGATATACTTTCTCCTGCATTTACCTCGAAATTCCAGCAAATGATTGCCTGTTCATTGCCTCATTGGATTTCAGACCTGCTTTTTTTGTTCCTCTAGTTACATGTGCTTTTGACTTCAAATTGCTCAGCATCCTTTAAAGTTTCCAAAGCACCATGAAAAATCATCGAAATGAAAAGCACTAAAATATGTAAATTGTTGCTATTGTTCTTAAGTGCTTCTTCACATAAGATATGATCATTTCAAAGACAAAGTAAGATTTCTTTTATGTCAACAGTGATTATGTTTACAGCCTGCGATCTGTCTTCGATACATGAGCAGTGCTACTTTTGTAAAGTTAAAAAAAAGTTGTTTTAAACTTTTAAAATTTATATTCCATTTTCATTAACCTCTTTTATTCCCCCTGCTTTCTTTCTTCCCTCTATTTTTGAAGAAAATTACCTGTTTGAAGGCAATTCCAAAGGCATGCAGTAGTGAAATCGTAGTAAGTAATTTTATATTAGGCACTGGTTTCTAGACTCTGGTTTTAAAAAGAAGTTTAATTTCCTTTCAGTGTAAAATGTAACAAATACTGATTTTGAGGGAAATGCACTCTGCTTTGTTGTATGTGAGCAACTTGCTTCAAAGTTAATTCTTTAATATAAACAGATTATAAATTGGCACATGGAGGTGCATATGCAAATTGCAGCAAAGATATTTTTCTTACTTCTGAGTATTGCTTAAGACAGTTCAGATGTCTGCCTTCTTTGAACCTCATCCCCCATCTTAGAAAGACAAAATTTCTAAATTTTATTTTATGGTTAACTGACAAATAATACTAATATTTACTCATGAAACACAATATAATGTTTTGATACATGTGTACATACTACAATGGTCAAATTGACCTAATTAGCATACCTATCACCTCATATATATATATCATTTTTGGTAAGCACATTTGAAGGCTATCCTCAGTTTTTTTTTAAATACTAATACAGTATTATTAACTGAGGTCTCAATGCTATGCAGTCGATCACCAGAACTTATTCCCTATCTAAAGTTTCATTCATACCCTCTCACCAACATTTTTCTTTTCCCTGTCTTCTAATTCTCCTCTCTCAGATACAGCTAAGCACCATTCTGTTCTCTATTTCTGAGTTCAAATATTTTAGTTTCCGCGTAGAGGTGAGACCGTGTAGTACTTTTCCTTCTGTGCTTGACTTTACTCCCTTAGCATAATGTTCTCTCGGCTCAATTGTGTTGTGGCAAATGACAGAATTTCTTTAAGAAGAAAATTATATTACTCTGGTGGCCAAACAGGGAGAAAATTGAGATGTTTCCCCTTTGTCCTTAGAAGTTAGAAAAAAACTTAATGCAGTTTTGAAACCCTACAGCCTCTGCAGTCAGGGCGTTTTGTTTTAGTGTACTTCCTGCTGTCTGTTTCTGGAAGCATAGCAACCATTCTCTCAGGAATTTCTCAGGCAGAGATAAGACTGATGATATGAGCCTGTAAATGCTTCTTGACCTGTGGCCAATGTAAAAGCAAGACTCCAGGGACAGGAGGTCTCTGCCCAGAATGGCGCTGCAAGCACAGTACAGAAGGTCCTGGAACGACAGGAAAGGAAGCCTCCAAGACCTACAAAGCAAGCAGTAGAATGGGATTTAAGGACTGGCAGGGGATTTTAAATGAAAAGCTTATGCTTGGCTTGGTTGTCACCTTACCAAGGTTTTTCAAAAATGTTATGCAAATTCAAAAATGACCTAAGCAGCATTAATGAATAAATCTATAGTATTGTTCTAAGTCAGCTCCCGATGTGCAGGTGTACAGATAAAATGCAGATCAATTTACTCATTGCATGATTGGCAACCATGCTAATTGTGATTCGTACCTGTCATCCACCATTTCTGCTATTTGAGAGCAATTCTGAGTGCAGGTAATTATGGTAGATTGTCCCTGCGCCAAGAAGACTTGCATAAATCCTTCAGCTGAGGTGCACCTGACAGGCTATGAGTAATAGATTGCACCTTGGAAAAGATTTATATGTGGGGCCCAGTTAGCCGGAGTGCTCTCTACTTTTCATTTCTCAATAACTTGACTGGAACTAAGGCAGTTAGTTATTTCCCAAATTCTCCATTTTCATGATAGGATAATCAATAAAGAACAACTATTAATTCAGAGTCACTCTGATATACTGAGACCAGACAGTTTTCCTATGATATTGATTACTTGTGTAATTTACCACCTGGGGGAGACACTTAGGAAGTCATTAGAAAGAGGTTGCTTCTTAGTGGTGTGTGTTCACGTGTGGTAAGAACAGAGGCTTTGATGTCATGATCAGCTGGACTCCTGAAGCCTGGGGCAAAATATAAGACGGTCTCCCCAGACTTACATCACTTGGCACAGCGTAAAATCAACAACCATACTATGAGATGATTCTTTCTTTAGCATTCTGGGAATGGAGTCCAAAAAAGTTATGCTAGGCCCTTGTACTTCTCTGTCCTTCAGTCCAAGTTGGCATACAACCCCCTCCCCATGCCTGGAGGAAAGGTTTGCCATGACACTGCACACCAAGTTTTAAATATTTTCTACAAAGACACTCATTCTCTTCAAAGTCCCATGATTTCCCATCAGGTATTTCAGATGACACATTTTGTGATTTCTAAAATTAAACATCTGGCAGTAGAAATCATGGACTTGTTGAGTTACCTATATTCCCCCATTCCAAGTTATTGTATTGACATCAACTTGCAGACCGCCTACTTTCTTCTTAAGAAAATTTGATATTTTGGAACAATTGTCAAACTCTTGGCTGTAGCTTGCTATTATCTAGGCTATTATTGAATCCTATAGGACTCTGCTTTTTCTCATCCCGTTCAAGGCTACCATATTTATTCTGTGTGGCTTTTCTGACATAGAATGGCAGAAACCATTGACCATACCATTGTTTTAATGGGGTTGCTATCATTTAAAACATTTTACTTGCATTGTAAGTAATAATTACTTCTGAACTTCTCTGCAGGAATTTCTCAGATTAATTGATTGCTGCCAGTCATCTAAGGACCAGCTACCCTGTTTTGAATTTCACGAACATACTGACTTTATATTTAGTATCTAGAACTATGAACCTCAGCTTTAATACAAAGCAGACCCATGGTTATATTTTCCCTCTCTTCACCATATTGGATACTTCCACTCTTGCAAAATCTTACCCTTTGCATACATACAACAATAAACAACAGTTTGACAAAACTGTGTCTATAATACTGTATTTTGTTAGATTTGATGTTCCTCAAGTTTCTATCATGCCTTTTAAATTAATTTCTTGGGCTGGGGATGTAGTTCAATGATAAATTGCTTGCTTACAACATGCAAAATTTTGCTCCCCAGCACCAGAAAACAAAAACCAAACAATAAAAAATCCTCACACAAGTTTTTTTGTAAAATGAATCTTGACAACTTTAAAGATATACGCCTCATATGTAGAATTTGATTCTCTCTACTAGATGTAAATTCACACAACTTGCATACTAACAAAATTCAAGAATTTCTGGAGTGTTTATAGTTTTGTTGTACAAAAAATTTATTTTTGAGGTGAATATTACTATGTAAGAAACACACATATGCACACCAAGGCCAGCTTTAGGCAGATTAATGACAAATCTGTCTTAACCAAGCCATGGTGTGGGGGTAATGCTAAAGGGTTCACCAGATAAGGCTAAGGTTAAAAGGGAAAAAGGCAGAGAAAATTACAATCCTGAAAAATCAGAATCAAGTAACTGAATCAATTTATATGAAAACTGTAAAATAAATGACTAGTATACTGTCTTAGTTACATTTCTCATTGCTGAGACAAAATACCTGACACCCAAAGTTAATGGGAGAGAGGTTTATTTAGCTCATAGTTTGTAGAGGTTTTAGTCTACAATCAGTTGGGGCTAAGACAAAGTGACATGGCAGAGGGGCAACAGTTCATGGCTGCGGAAGCCAGCAAGAGCAACAAGAGAGAGACAAGACTCTTTCTGTCCCTTATATTGTATGTAAGCTACGCCCCCTAGGGCGGGTGTAGCACTCACAACCTTAATCCCAGAATTCGATCATGAATCGAACACAAACTCTAGATTCAGCCACCTTTGAAAAGCCCATCCCCAGTGACTGCATGAGTCTTTGGGGGAACACCGAGGCACAAACCATGACATATATGTTTCAACCATCCATTTAGATATATCTGTGTTTCTATACAGAGGACATATAGTATTTACAAATCATTAACTATCACATTTTCATGATGTTCTATAAAAATAAAAGCCATAATACCTTTCCATCATAAAGTGTACGCTCTCAGAAAGAACGGCTCATCTACTTTTGTGTTAGAAATTTCTGTACTTTGTAAATATGTACAATCATAAGTAACAATTAATGAAGATGCACTTAAGAGTGGTTATCACTGGGAGTGGTGACACCTGCCTATCTTCCTAATACCCTGAGAGGCTGAGGCAGGAAGATTGCAAGTTTAAGGCTAGTTTGGATAATTTAGCAGCTTAACAAGACACTCTCTCAAGATAAAAAATGCATAAAGGGATTGAGTAAAGGATGAAGGCAGGCCCCTGTGTCCTATTCCAAATAGGAACAAAGAAAGAAAGAAAGAAAGAGAGAGAGGTGTAGATGTTTTCTATCTCTCTCTCTGTGTGTGTGTGTTTGTGTGTGTGTGTGTGTGTGTTTACTGGTATATCACACACACAGAATGGTTACACATAATATCTAAGAAATGTTTTAGTAGAGTGAAAAATATAGAATTTCCTATTCCTCTTGCATTAATCCAAGTTATTTGAATTGTAAACTATTTTAAAAAGTGAGATGAGTATAACTTATATCATACCTTCAATAAGCCAGTATACTCAAGAGAGAAAGACTTACCTATGGATTAATATATGCTCCAGCTTATAAGAATTATTCTTAGTTGAGGTTAATATTTGAGACAATTATTGTCATATTAGACAAGCATTCACAATAGCCAACTATATGGTACCTTTCAGATATACAAATATAGAACTACAAAACAATTAATGAATTTTAAAGGTATCTTATCTGTGCTTCTCCTTGAATGTAAGATTGCTGATATAGAATATTTAGCTTGTAGAATGGGCACGTATTTCCAAGAATAACACCTTATTGTCCTCAAAATATTTCATTTTTTTGTCAAATTTTCAAATTTTTTCATTTATTGTCTTCAAAATATTTCATAAATTTAACTTCTGTGATGAAAGCACTCAATTATTTATTTAGATGTTCATGCTCTCGCTCTAAGTTTTTACAGTGTGATGAATACTAAGGACTTATTTCTTCTAAAAATCTATAACCATGCATTCTTAAACTGTGTAAACATATAGTTGAATTAAAATTAATACATATCTTCATTTTATCAATTACATAATAAAACAAAACTTCAGGTATTGACATATTAAATTACATAGCTCAAGAGGCATATAAAATATTAGATATTTGCTCAGTTCTTTAGCAGAAACCCACTTCTGCTTTTTGCCAGGTGTTGGGAAGAAAAAGGGGGAAAAATCACATGTCCAAAAAAAAAACTAAGTTGGTAAACAATTTCCGGTAATATGGAAGAAAAGTGAATGAATTTCAGGAATTTTAGAATGAAGAACTGTTTTAGTTACTATAACAAAACATCTTTACCTTTTAAAATATTCACTAAATTTAAAAGCATATTCTACATGCTATTCACAAGACAAAAGATAAATTTTACTGAAAGTGTTCTGTAGCCCCTACCTACCATTCTATTTTCAGGTTCTGCCTGTTAAATTGCACCTCAGAATGCAAACATTAACAAGGTAATGTAAGCAGATTTTTTTTTTTTCTTTCAGGCATTAAGACATGAACACCTGTAACAATTTGGATTTTCAAAATGTAGCTTTCCTATAACAACATAAAACAAGACTTACAGAAAGACATTTAATAATCTCCCTAAGACTTGGTCATAATTAAAGAAAAAATCAATTGTAAAGCAAGCCTGATACATACTGGTATAAACATGGGAAATTTAAATATAAAATAAACAAGCAAACAGCCAGATAGCTTCCACAGTATTTGACATGACTGACAAAACAAACCACATAAGATGTAGAATGTTCCTAGTTCTAGGAACTTTGGTTCTGTATGATACTAAAACTATACAAGCATTGTGCTGGTTATTTTGGCATCTAGTCCTTTTAAATTTCTTTTACATCAATAACATTTGTCATGGGCATAGATCCAAATATATAATTCAATGCTGCATAACTTCAGAATGGCCAATTGGTACAAATGATAAGCACATTTAAAATGCTAAACAGAAACATCCTTGTCACTGATTGTCCAAATAAGTTAATCATAGCCAAAATACAAAGGTTGTAATTCTGACAAGCTTGTAGCCTGGAAAAATTCCCTTTCAATACTGTGGAAACTTCACTAGACTTATCTACCAACCCAAAAAGTTGGCTAATGTGTGTGACAATTTAGATCCCATCTCAAGCTCTACTTCTGAGGCAGTAGCACCAGGAATTACAGGTTTATTGACTACAACAGTTATTTCTATATCCATTGGAATCTTTGAAACATGGCTGCATTTTAAGATGATACTTCTCTAAATACAAGAATTGCTTGCTCTTAAACCTTCCATGTCACTTTTGACTTATGAAATGTATTATCTTACCTTCAATTCATCTTAGGGCAGCAAGCACTGGAACTCTCCAAAGGTCTGCAACAAAAGAGATAGCAATACAACAACCAGATTCTTCATGAAACTCAACTTTTACAAGACTTAACCAGTTATAAATAATCTTCATGAATGTTTGTGTACCATCATCAAGAGACCAATGGAGGGGCTGGGGATTTAGCTCAGCGGCAAAAGCGCCTGCCTGGCCAGCGCAAGGTCATGAGTTCGGTTCCCAGTACCGGAGAAAAAACCTTGCAATCAGGAAGCAAGGGACAAAAAAAAAAAAAAAAAAAAAAAAAAAAGAGACCAATGGAGAACACAGACACATTCTTTTTCACCATAAGAGCAGTGTCATAAATCTTTTCACCCACTCTTACAAGTGTGGTAATGCTATAGTCCTTAAGTTCCTCCACAAATTTGTTTAAGGTTGTATTGTGCAGACTGTGTGTAATAAGGATCCCCATATTCTTGTATGTTACTTCCACAGGATCTGGAAGGTTCATTCAAGTCATGTTAATTTAGTTAGAAAAAATCACAACAGGTGTAAGAGAATTTTAAAAATTATATACAAATGATGCTAAGATACCAAAGCCTACTTAAACATCACTGAAATTTTCAGTGCTTTGAGTATGAAATTAGAAGTACCAGGAAATGAAATGAAGAAACAGCAATTCTTCAGTCCAGTAATACTGAGGCGGTAGAATTGCAGGACACTGAGATTTACCCCATCTTGGTCAGAATGTTTATGAAATGCTCTATAGCTTTCAACACTTCTGTGTCCAGGTTGGCCATTCTTATGAGAATTTTTTGGTAGAAAAGTAATGAATTTCTACAGTTTGTTGGTCTGCACAGAGGTCATGTTAAGCCTGGCAGTAATCCTTCTGCCCTTCACAGTTGTGTGATCAAGAATGCCACAGAAAGGAGAACCTTTACATATTGAAGATTGTGTGTGGACTAATCATACAGCAAATCCCAAGCAGTGGTAGTACAGGCCACTGCAGGGTCACCAGCTGCATGCCAGGGTATGGTGGTGGCTCTTGGAGTTCAGCAGTGATTGCAGCAGGTGTACAAGTGATGGAAGGGACCCTGCACTGCCGTGGAGTGAGCGGCTTTGGGGAAAGCATGTGATAGAGCTGTCCCTTCACCCAAGAACCCAGGTGGAATTTAACTTTTTAATTTGATGGGAAAAACATCAACATTTGTAAAATTCAAACTCTCAGCCCAAATGCAACCTTTTCTTTTATGTTGGTGCAGCATTAGCTCCATGACAGTGAGCCACAAGTGAAAAGTGACTACAAAGAGATATCTGCCTTGGTGTTTGATCCATCACTCAACTCCTACCATGCATTTTTGAGGTATTCGCAGGGGCACATGTTCTAAAATAAAAATGGAAGCCAGGAAAAATACTGTTTTACAGTGCATAGGTTCTGCTATAAGACCTCAGTGAGTTAGCTTTCCATTGCTGTGACAAAATACCTAATGTAAACCCCTTAAGGCAGCAAAGAATTATTTTGACTCACGGTTTCCTAGGTCTTAGACCATGGTTCACTGGCTACATTACTTTGGGCCTATGGTGAGATGGAATATCATGGTAGAAGGATGTGGTGGAAGAAAGCTTGCTTCATGGTGGCAAGGAAACAAAGAGAAACAAAGCCAGAGATAAAGAAAAAGTCTCAGGACAAGATAAAGACTTCAAAGGCACAACCCCAGGGACCTGTTTCTTCCAATTGCGCTCCAACTCCCAATAGCTAATAGACAATTGCTAGTGGCTAATGCATTGATTAGATCAGAACCTTCACAATCCAGTGACCTCTTAAGGCCTTATCTCTGAATATTGCAGTATTTAAGAATCAAGTCTTCAATTCATGAGTCTGAAAAATACGTCATCTTAACGCCATAAAACTATCCCAGTGACATGTTTATCCCAACTCTGGCCATTATTTTTAAAAAAGGAGTTTGCATTAGAATAAAGCCCTGCCTTTTAGTGAAATTACAAACAGAAAGGAAATATGTGAAAATATACTCAAGCATTGGAAGTATATTTGAGTTGTAGTACATGATATTAATGAACTTACTGTGTATGTATTGGATCTGAAAATTTTCCTTTGTTAAAAAGTCAAATTAATCAATTTCATTAAATTATAAAATAAGTGGGGTTTTGAGATCTGCTTTACAGTATTGTGCCTATAGTTAGTAGTGCTACATTGTGCATCTAAAATCTTTATGAAGGTAGATCTCATGATAATTATTCCTAGCACAGTTTTTTATAGCATAGAAGAATAAGTAAGCCAAAAATTGCCAGTGGACTTGAAAAAAATTTATAGATTATTACTAGAGTACATATAGTACATTGTGCCCAAGGATAAATGAGATATTTAATAGTATGTATGTCATCATCAGATCACCATGAAAGACATTGAGCTTTCTGCCATGAGCATTGTTACAAGGGACACTCTTAAAACAATCCCATAAAGTGATGCTTCACGTGACTGACTTCATTCTTGTGAATCTACGTTACATATCTTTACCTCCTTAAGCTTATTTTGAAACCAAAAGAATATAATTGTTTCTGATGGCAAAAAAAAATCAGTCTGTTTTGGATCCCTTATTCTAGATTAGCGGACATCCTAATGTATTAAAGTATGCCTCTAAAATACATTGCCCCCCCCATGTGGTGGTAACTTTGGGATCATTTTGCAATGCTTGATGGCAAACTCCATAAACTGCTATTGGTATTGTTTCTTAGACATTAATCTCAGTGACATAATTGTCACTTTTGAAATAATCAGTATGGGAAGCATTATGCAACTGGGGAGCTCCTGCCTAAAAAGAGATGGGCTGCAGTGAAGGCTCTCCTTTTATAGATAATTTGGACTGCTTATCAGAGGAGCAGCAGCTGTATTTTGCACTTACTTAGAGTTTCTATTTAATGCAGCATTAAAAAGCAACAAGTTCTCTACCAGAAAATCACATTTTGTTGAAAGAAGCAAAGAAAAATGAGATGCAGTTCTATAGCAGGAAGCCATGACAATATGGGGATATTTAGGTGGGAGTATGTTTTTCAGTGTTTTGAATCATTTTCTTTTCTATATGCTTTAAACTTAGTGTACATTGCCCCAGAGCAAAATTATTTTTAGAATCATTATCAGTCCCCAAAATGTCTTCTCCAATCCAAATGAATTGGAATGTATAGCTAAAATAATCCCAGTTTGCTCATTTGTGGAATGGATGTTGAGACTTTATTATTGTAAGCAAATGGTAAATGCTTGTTCCAATGTATAGCTGAGGCAAATTAAGCACATACTCTATTTCATAAATGAAGGGAGAATTATTGGAAACATTCTTTCACTGATCAGTAAAAACTGATTACCATCAAAGAAGGGGCTGATTACTAACCACCAGCTTAGTGTTTAGCTATAACATCTGGCTGACTCAGAGAGGAAAATTTGCTGAGCTTAAAAAATGTTTATTCCAACTTTCAAATCATGCATGTATAGAACACAGATGAGGAAACATCTGATGTCCCTTGGATTTCTGTTGTTAAACAAATGTAACTCATCTTCAAGCAAAAATTTAGTAAGTCCCCTCCACACACACTAATTTGGCTTCTCTATGCTGTTGAATAATAAGGCCTAGAGAAAAAAACTAAGAAAATTAAGGGTGATTAGAGCCCTTAAAATATGTGAAGGATAATTGTGACTTTACATTTCCTCACATATACTTTAATCTAGGAGGAATTTCATTATTTTAATGCATCTTAGGCTCTTCAAGTCCTAAAACCTAAGGCTTACTGGAGACAGATGAACTCAGCAACTTTCCCATTCTATGAATGTCACACTCTTGCTCTAACGTGTGCTCTGTTTGTGACTGATACTACACATCCTGCCCTTAATGCTAAGCCTAATCATAGCTTTACATGTTTGATAGCACTTAGAGTTGTCATCACGATTTCTTATATGACATTACTAAGCCTCCCTCTGGAGTTTTCATTCCCCTTTGTATCCTTTTGTGATTTAGATGGAAAATCTCCCTCATGTGTTCAGAAGTGGGGTTTCAGGTGCTTGGATCATGGGGCTCTCTTAGGGAAAAGTAATGGAAACATAGGGGGTCAGCCTAGTTGAAAGGAGTAAGTTGTGGGTCATGACCTTCAGTGACCTTCAGGATCACATCTTCTCTATGGCCCCTTCCTCTCTGGCTCTCTCCCTTTCTCTCTGCTTGTTGTCTGCCATGTGGCAAACAGTTTTTTCCCTGGCACATCCTTCCACTATGGTGTTTGTGCCTCACCAGCAACATAGACATGGAAGCAATGCAACCAGGCAACCATGGACTTAAACCTCAGAAATCATAAGCCAGAATAGATTTATCTTCTCTTGAAATTGTTGTCTCAGATATTTTGTCACAGTAACAACTACCTAGAGCAAAGCCTGACACATATAGGCATTCAGTAAATATGGATTGCGGAAAAGACAAGTGAGTGAATGTATGAAGCAATGTATTCCTCAATGCAGTTTTATGTTCTGAAGAGGCTTGTCTAAAAATGACGATAAGGCAAAGCAGAGTAAAGGAAGTGCTGTGAGATAAATATATTAAAAGGAGTCATCATGAGCATGCCTGACCATTAACATGAACTTCTCAGAGGAACTCTTTTCTGACATAAATACTGGCTTATGTAGGTTACTCAGAGTTATTTTTATATATGCTTTTAATTTAAACTACTTTTGAAAATAATGCATATTCATAGTTCTTAGTCCTCTTTGAGAGTCTGTTTACTTATTCTCAGTGAAGTTTCTCTCATGAAAAGAAGCTTATTACCAGGTCCCAACTAGGCAACTTCGTGGGATTACTTTTCCCTACTTAACAAAAATGGAATTTAAACCCTAATTTCCAAAACCACAAGGGCTCGCTAAAATTAGCATTGATTTAGTACTGTAGGTCAGCTTAAAGTGGCATGTGAACATCAGGGACAAAAAAGCTTGTAAGTCCTATAAATCTCAGTGGAGATCTTCCATTGGCTCATTCCATTATAATCTCATTCTCAAGGATAAGGTTTTCGAGTCAATATTTTTCTAAACGCATGGCCTTTTGTCTTCCGCTAAATAGGGGAGTCTTTGTTTTTTCCAGGACCATATGAGAACAGAAGGAAAATTTCTTCTCAGAGAAGACAGCATGAAGGAATATGTATTTCTTGCCAAAGGTTATCACAGTCTAATAGCAAGAAGGAATGTATGCTTCTCTAAACAAAATGTGTTATGCTTTCTGCTGTTGACACCATTTATTTAGTCTTATTAAATATCTGGTAAAATGATCCAAGTCTGAGAGAAACCCAAGCTGTGAAAGGCTGCTGTACTCTTTTGCATATGCCATGAAAGGAGGCCTTAAGGGGTGCAAGGTCTCTGGGGAGAGGAATTACTCAGGGCCAAGGAGAATCTTTCTCTGCATTTCCCCACCCTCAACCCTACCAGCACTACTTTCTCTCACCTTTCATCTTCCTCCTCATCCTTGTGGCCTTACCTCTTCCATATTTTTTTGACTAATGTCTTTCTCTTATACTTCTGCACTTGATTTTACTTTCTTTGCTTTCAATCCACATTTATTTTATGTGTGGTTATGTGTGCCAAATTTTCAACACACAAAAGATGGACATTAAGTTGAAGGCAGACATTGACACATATGTGCCACCTCTAAATAAATACAGGGCTGGGAAAAATGATTCAACATGCCTTACCTGTATCCTTGTAATTGAATTCATATTTTTCCAGCATTAGTGTGCATCTGTGTCTCTGGAAAACTTGTTAAAACAAGAGGTACTTACATTCTCCCCAAGACCTTCTGGGGCTTAGATATCTGTATTTATTCACTAAGTATTTGATAATTTAGTAATTGGGGGGATAGGATGTCCAGCTACGCTAGTTTGCCTAAGACAGAGGGTTTCCTGGCCTGTGTACTAAAGCAGGGATATCCTACGTGAATTGGGATATTTTAAATGTAATAAAACATATATGGTACTTAATATATTACCCAAGAAATATTAGGCATTCATGATCATGTTTAATGCCAAAAGTATTTGTTTTCTTCTTGGTTTTCCCAAATACTACTCTTTGGTATAGGAAGTTTCTCAGTGGCCTTCCAAACTGGGCACAGCCACGGTAGAAGCCATCCTCTTTTGCACTGTGATGAGTTTTATCATCTCCTGAAACAGGCTCCCTGAGCTCCCGTGCTCCTAGAGGTTGGGCTTGGAGATTCTTGCCCGCTGAACAACTCTGTGGAAATTTAAGAGATTTCTCCATATTCTCCATGGCAGGAGAAGGCTTCTACCCACCTTCCTTCTGGATTCCTCTATGGACTGAATGATTTTTTTTCTCAGTAGATGAAACTTCTTTCTGAAATCTGTTTGCCGAAGTGAATTTTCCAACTCCTTTATTTCATTCTCAGCACTTAAAGTTAATGTCAGACCAAGACCCACTTCCTCTAGAAAATAAATCTTTTTCTCCCACATATACTCTTGGTCAAGTAAAATTTCAGATCTGACACTCATACCGTTTTCTTCCATAGGAGGCATTCCATGTGTTGACTGATGTAGACAGAAGGCAAAAGGTCACCCTCCAGGTAGAAAAGGATGCAAACAGTGACATCATCCAGTGCTCCTTGCCCTGTTACCTTCACAGTATCAACAACCCGCATAAGTCTCACTGACCAAGCCCTTTGCTTTTCTCTCTATTTTATGCCAAACATGGTTTATACCAAGGGACTGCTGACCATCCCGCTTCTGAGAATTGCCAGACATGTCCTCTGTGAAAGCAAGTTGTCTCAGTCACTTTGAGAGAGACTAAACAGCACACAGGTTACAAAGTAAGACAGTGAGGCAACTGGAAACATAACCCAAAATAGCTAACTCCCATCGCGAGCGCTTCACTGTGTCACACTTCCTTCTCTGGGGAAGGTTAGTAATCAGGAAGAGCCAGAGAGCAAGCCTCTAAATTATAAATGACTGTTGGTCTCATTCTCCTTTCAAGGCTAATTGAAGACACAGGGGAATGCTGCTTTTTTGACTCCATTTCTTACATCATCTCATTTGTCTCCCAAGTGTTGTGGAGCACACTTTGCAGTGTAGCTTTAGTAAGTACCAAATGGAAGTTGGTGGGCTTTGAGGAGTCCTAGGATTAGAAATTTTTTGTCTTTCTTCACACCAAGTTGGGTGCTTCGTATGTGTTTGTTGTCCAGTTACCATTTTGGAATAAAATAAATAAACATTAACATGCAATGTGTTTGTGCCAATTCCCAAAATGAATGTAATTATTATGATAGCAAACATATACTAATATTTTTAAATAAATAATGAAGAAAGGAATACATGTAATGGTGTCAAAGGTGAAAACCAGCAAACGAATACATTTTAAAAATCAGTCTTATTATATCTGCAGTTCATAGCAAAGAAATGTGAATGAATGTGAGAATTCACCAAAATATTTAAAACCAGAATAAGGAGTGTGTACTCACTCAGCAGTTTTTAGCTTGGAAAGAATTAGACTTGGATTAGGTTGGACAACAAAAGTTCAGAGTTTATTCTACCTTATTCCATCCAATAAATTTGAGGACTGTTGAGGGAGCACGGATCCAGGTTGTCAAGTCTACAGTTGCATGGTGCAGTGTTTCACAATTTATAATTTTTGCAGAGTTTGGAAAAGGAATTTTTATCACATATATGAGGATATACTTTGGCCACATAGTGCTTACTTATCATATTGAATAGGTTCAGTGATCCTTGAATCAGTGATCTTTGAACCAAGCACTAAAATTATTAATAAAATTTCATTTGTAGTAAAGTAATGATATCACTAACATTAGAGAACTGTTGCTTGATTTATTTCTTCAGTGCACTTTTTGCTCTTATATACAGAGATATCAGCATTGCTTAGATTTTGTGCTGTGAGAAGACACAGCTCTTCACCTTCTAAAGGATCACTGACTATGTAGGTGAAAGATGTGTGTCCTCCCTCCGATCTGCACCAGGCAAGACCCCACGTGTCCATGTCCTGGTTGCTCACTCCTGTTTTCAGCATAGTACGGAGGCTGTGCCTAAGGTGGAGTTTGCTGGGATGGGAGTGGAAGATTTATATTGGAGCATCTCACTTCAGACATCATGTGGTGGGTAATGAGGGACCTTGAAAAGACATGCCGTATGAGGAAACTGGAAGAAATGAAAACTCATTTGTACAAAAGGGAGAAAAAGAAGAAGGAAGATATCTGGTCACCAAATACTGAAATTTTCTATGTGGAAAAAAATCAGAGATAAAAACAAATACATGTGGTCATGATAGACACAGGGGCATGGAGGAGTCATGGAATTTCAGACTGTTGGTGTCTTCCCACTCTGATCCTCCACCTCATTCCATGGGTGAAGATTCTGTTTGCCAAAGGCCACTGGGCGGGTGCCCAGTTGCACTGTCATTCTGAGGAATCTCCCTGGCCAGAATCCGGAGCTCTTGACTCCCTCCTGGGTCCTGATTTATTATGCAGATGGATACTGAAGGAAAGGTGGAGTCTTACCAAAACATCAAATTTCCTTCTCTTTGGACATCTTGTTCTTTCTCACATATGTGGTGGGACATTTTCCCTTCCATTTCTCCCAATATATGGTTATGACAATCACTGCTTGCCCTTACACATACAAAATAGCACTTTTCTGAACAATTTATTTAAAAAAACGAAATAGAGAATAAGAAAGGAGAATACTGTAGTTTTAAGATAAAACAGTAAAGTGCCAGTCTGGTTAATTCATGTATACAATTTTACTTGTATGTGTTCCAAGACTTTCCAAGTACACTTAAAATAGTCCTTTCCCAAGTCTCCTGTCTTGAGCTGTATCTCATTTACTTATCTGTGACCATGGACATTCCTGCCAAATTACTCACCTAATGAAAACTGAAACAACCTTCTCTTCCATGTTATTCTTGCTTCCCTATCATTTGCTCAGCCCATGGCCTTTAGTCTGGGGACCCCTTTAAAAGACATCACCTGTGATTTCCATAGCCATCAAACCATTCCCCATCCTGCCATGCCCACTGGGGCATTTGTATTTAGAGCCCAGCCACCAGTGGTACTTGAGTCACAAGGCTGCCTTGACCACACTGGTATTAGGTTCGTCAGAAGGATGTAGGATGGAATTGCAGCCTGTTACCAGTCCACCTCAAGTGTTTTCTTCAGGAGTGGCCCTGCAGCATCTACAAAGGTGAACAGATCCATGTTCGGCATGTGGCAGACAGCTCTAGTGCAATATAAGTCCCAATCAGGCAGCTGCCAGCTATGTTGGTGTGCATACCGCATGCTGCATGTGAGCCCACATTTCGGATGAGTCCATGGGTGTACCTGCCCTTGCATACAATACAGGGCTTTCCCTTTAGTGAAGTCACCACTTTCAGGGACATCTCAAACTGTGAACACTTTTCCATCTGTGAGTTATTTCTATGTAGCTCCTTCCAGACTAGATGCAATTTACCCATTTGGGTCATTTTTCCTGCAGGCGCTATTCTTAAGTTATAGGAATATAACTAGAATATTCGCTAAAGATCAAGTTCCTATGAAAAGAAAAAAAAAAAAAAGACTTCTTTCAACCTTTGTCCACTCTTCTAAATTAGTGGGACTCTTCCCTTGTTTCTCATTTCTCAGAACCATTTTCAAGAGCCATAGAGTATTTAGAAATAGATCTCACAGTAAACTGTACTTTTAACTTTATCGTGACTTAAGTTATGCTAATATTATACACTTTTGTTCAAGCTCTCCATACTCTACTCCTTCTACTAGAATCCCAGGCACACTTAGTGTGCTGTAATTAGTCAAAGCCGTGTATAATGCCTGTATGATGGATTAACTTCTTTAGGAACTCTTTCTAATAATACAGTGCTCTATTCTAAGTGACTTTTGGAGGCATAAATTAAAGAAGTACTGTCACAGGAGTGTACTTATCATGATCTTAGTAAGAGCTGGTTCATCTATAAGCATTTCTTCAAAGACCCTGATAAGGCACATCTTTTTCTGGGCTCTGGAAATTCTTGGGGAAAAAGCAGGGGAAGTCCTCCCGTTAAGGAGCTTGCATTTGATGAAGGAGAGTGACAGGTGAAAAAGACAGTGAATTTTTTTTCAGGTCAGATAATAGTAGGCCAGAGAAGAGGAGTGGAGAGACAAGAACAGCTGCTTTAACTGGAAAGCTCACCAGCTGCACCTCTGGCTTGAGGAACAAGGGTCTAGCAAAGGACACCCATGCAAAGCCATGGTAGGAGCACTTCAAGAAACAAGGAGCAGGGACGAATGCCCAGAGATAGGAAGTGCTTAATATGTCATAGCAGGATGATGACAGCAGCAGTGATGTTTACCATATTTATCAGGTTCACTGTGTGTCAGGCACTGTGCTGGATGCTTTCTGCTTATTATCACACTTACTTGGGAAACCACTTATAAGATTTTACAGATGAGGAAATTGATATCTAGAGAACTCAAGGTATATACTTAGAGTCACAAAGATTTAGGCTTCACATCTGAGATTTGAACCTAGGTCCATAGCTTAGATTCTGAAGCTTTCTAAGCTAAACCTAGAGTTTTCCTTTTGTTAATTTTACAGCTATATTTTAGATATACATAATGATCACATTCATCATCAGGAATTTGTACCTGTGCATGATGTATCTTAATTTTTTTTCTTCCCATTCCCCTCCCTCCCTTCAAACCCTTTTCTCCTCATATTTATGAAAGCTTTGTTTCCATTTTTCCCTTCTCTTCTCTTTTTTTTCTCAGAATAGGAAAAAAATCTTTGCTAGCTATAACACAAAGGACAAATATCTAGAATATATGAAGAACTCAAAAAAATCAGACCCCCAAATATAAAGACTCAATCTGAAAATTGGCATCTGAAATGAATAGACACCTCTCAGAAGAAGAAGTAGCAATGCACAGAAGTATATGAAAAATGTTCAGCATCATTGGTCATTCAAGAGATGCAAATTAAAACAATGCTCAGATCCCATCTCACCCCAGAAAGAATGGCTATCATCAAAAAATCAATCAATAACAAATGCTGGTGGGGCTTGGCGAAAAAGGACCTTCTCCACTGTTCATGGGGATGTAGACTGGGGCAATCACTGTGGAAATCAGTGGGGAGATTCCTCAAAAAAAAAAACTAGAGGTGCCATTTGACCCAGCTCTTTCCCTTCTTGGTATTTTCCCCAAAGAATTAAAAGCATCATACCACAGTGATATACACACTCTTGTTTATAGCAGCACAGTTTGTAATCGCTAAGGCTTGGAAACTGTCCAAATGTCCATCAACCAGTGAACAGATAAAGAAGACATGGTATTTTTATACAATGGAGTACAACTCTGTTATAAAGAAGGATACACTTCAGACTTTCTAGATAAATGGATAGTCTGAAGTGAAATACATCATAGACATGTTCAAATATTACATCATTTCTCTGGTGTGAGAAACCAAAAGGATAAATAAGGAGCAAAATGTATACTAGATATTGTGAAATAGGAAGGAAGGAAAACCTAGAGTTTTCTAGAACAAAATCCATGTCCTTACCTTTAGGTGTGCTGAGCTTTTGAAAAGCTGAGTGTGGCTATAAAAAAGATGATTCTGAGAGTGTTCAGGGACTTAATGAAAAGCAAATGCATTGGGCCAGGCAAACATTACTGTGTAGTCTTTTAGCTACAGTTAAGTGTGTAACACCTTTGAAAACTCAGGGTGAGCTGATGACATTTTTAAATTGCCAATTTCTGTTTCTTTGGAGGCACATTGCATTACTGCAGTCAAAAACCATTGGCCCCCATTCCATTGCTTAAACTGAGTGGTTCACTCTTCACACCCAAGGCAGAAGTTGGCAAATGTTCTCTAAACAAACCAGTTTCAACAGAATTTTAAAGTTATTCAGAGATATATTGCTGTCAGAAATACTTCTGTAAGAAGTCTCAAATTCTACAACATGACTCACTATTTGCAGAGTGTTTTAGAAGAACATGATTGGCTTTTTTACATGTAGGGCTACAGCCAGAAACAATAAACCTCCTTTGGAAAACACATGATTCACTTCATTTGCCTTTAAAATCTCTTCTCCACTCCCTTTGCTGTTTTATTGAACCTGGATAGGGAAACACCCAAACATTATTTAGCAGAGAACCACTTTGAAAAAATGCGATTGAGGTGATCTCTCAAAGCTACTCTTTGAAGATTAAGAGGGCTGAATTTCATTATGTTAATAATGGTGATGATAACGTAGGGAGCTCTCACTAGGTGCAGGCATGGTTCAAAACACTTTAAGAACAACTCTGAGAGAGACACAAAGGACATCTCTATTGTGCAGATTAAGGAGCTGAGACTAGGAGAAGGTAAGCAACTTATCCTCAGATACCAGATACATGGAGACAAATTATCCAATGATACAGCTACGATTGAACTCCAATTCTCTTAACACTTCACTGAACTATTGCCAGAATATGCCCATAGCGTATCCTTTTGAACCCCAATGTCATGGTAAGATAATCAACTAATATTATCTTGATCCATCAACGCATTTCTCTACTGACCTTTGCAAGGTGTTCTCAGACATGTATCTTCTCTTTCTTTCAAGGCCAGCACAAATCTATGCTTTGGTCCTCGGCTCCCCCAGAGAAACTCTGGAAATTTCAGTCCAGTAGGCAATGACTAAGTCACTTGGGATGCTTGGGTATGCACCAACTTTACACAGTATAAGATAATTAATTAGGGTGTACCTTGTTCCTGTTAAAACATCAGATCATTGCCCTTCCCTGCTAACAGTCTGGCAGGTTTTTTGAAATATCAGACAGCTATGGAGGTAAGATTTAGGCCATTCTTTCACCAAATAATTGCCAACTTTCCAGAGAACAGCTATGCTAATGTTAAGATGGTCTACACTTGCCCTGGCTGATTTCCTTATCCACAAAGATAACCTAAGTGGGTTGAAACCCACTTCTGGTTGGCTCGCATCCTAGTAGAATTCTACAAGTGACACAGGTCTCATTCCCCCTCATTCCTACCCCTGCTCAATTCTGTACTTTCTCTGATTTCAGCTTCCTGGTTGGTAACACTGTTGTCTGTGGCAGTTGCAGAGTCTTAGGTAAGAGGCCCTCACTTAGGGGATGAAACTTAGGTGCTCCCACAAATGTTAATTTCCTCTTCCAAGCCCGGTCTCTGACATCTTACTTTCTCCACTTGTCTCTGTCCTGCTCTTCCACTCTGGCACTCCCGTGCACTGTATTTCCTGATGCTTGTTTCATTTAGGAGCAACATTACCTAAGCCTTTTCATTTGCCCAAATAACTCTCCCCCAAAGAGCAAATCACATTACCCCTTTCCCTCAGGCATTCTTGTATGCCCCTGAGCTACCACTGCTTTGTTGGAAACGAGGTTTTTATTGTTTGCTTAACAAAATTATTTCATTAAGTGAATGGCTTTAGAGAATCATTTAGTTTTACTTTATTACTGGCTTGAGGAATATGCAGAAAATAAAATCTCTACCTATACAGACATTATTTTATCATGATTTATTTCCCAGTATAGTAATAAAATTATTTTATAAGTTTTCCTTAAAACATTTAATTGCTGCTATGGGAATCCCAGAGTGAATATGTGCAAGGGTTACTGTTAATGCCCATTGCATCCTCAATCAGGAAATCCCAGTGTTCTGTGTATTTGTATTTATACACCTACATACTATATGTCAAAGCTACATCTACATATGTATCTATATCTATATCTTAGGTTGCAAAGAGCCTCCTTTCAGTAAATTTGGGTTATCATATTTAGAAAAAGAAAGAAAATAGTTACTTCCCACTAAAATACATTAAGGGAAAAAGCATGTTATCAACTCCACTGGACCTTCATTTATAAGCCAGAGGAACACTCAGTGTAAGTGAGATCTTGAAAGAAGAGTCAAAGGTGAGCTTTTTCAATGCTGGTAATTAATTCTTGCTTTGCATAGGCTAATTGAGGGCAACCATCGAATACTTGATGTCATTTCATTTTCTAACTGTCAATGGGACTACAACCTGCTTTCCTTGCTAAATCTGTTAACCTCTGTGCTTTCCTGTGCTGGTAGAGGATTGTTAAAGATAGAGGGGCACCGAGAACTTTGTTCTTTTCTGTGAATGTCAATATTTTTCTTCAATAGCGTGTTGTTCTCCCTTGACATAATTTTTTCCCCTTTCTCTTAACATCTCTGTTAAGGTGAAGTAAAACCAGCTGCAACTTTTTGCTACTTTGGAAACTGAAAGGAAGAGAGTGAGATATAAGAGCAGTTTGGGGACAATCTGCCTTGTAAGACAGGCTAATTCAAACACATGCAAATGCATGCATGAAGTCATTCAGCAAATATTCACTGAGTAGCTGTGAAGTTATAGGCATTCTGCTGAATGTTGGAGAGGTGAGAAAGGAAGCATCAAACTTGGTTTAAGTAACTCAGAGACAACTTCTGAGGTTGAAATAGACATCAGTTTACCTTCTATGGCCATTGGTATCTCCACTAATTTTGTAGGTATCCACAGACACCATTTTAGTGTCTGTCCACTTTCCCAGCTTCTATCACTTATTTTCCCATCCCTACACCCTGTAACTAAATCTCCTCATTTCCTTTCTCACCCCTGTCTAGGTAAATCCCATCCCAAACTTATGGCTTGCTTAGAAGCAGTTGAGCCCACATAACTGAGTTTACCCTATGGAAAAATCTGTGTGTCTTTGTGTGTGTGTGTGTGTGTGTGTGTGTGTGTGTGTGTGTGCGTGCACACTCATTTTCAGTTACTAGCCTGGCAAGATGTATTTGCTTTCATGACTATTGAAACAATGGCTATGTCTACTTGCATCAAATATCTCACAGGACTACAGCCACCCCAAGGTGGAAAAATTACTTCCATCCTAGAAGGTAATTGAGACATTTCTAGATGTTTTGCATTTAACTTTTTTGGTAAATATTTGGCAATCTTAATTTTGGTGCATGCTAGAACAAGCTTTTCAAAATTTTTTCCTGCTTTCTGTTGTCTTTAAAAATCATATTTACTTGCTGAATATCATTTTCAATCACTTGTTGTTTTTCTTGCCAGTTTATTTATTTAGATCACTTCGCAGAGTTTTGTGTGCTTTGTGAGAGGAAGTGGAGAGACTGGTATTTTTGTAAGCTTCCTAGAACATTGTTGCAGCTAACATGGTGAATGGACTGAGTACACTGGGCTGAAATTGTTGGGCTTGAATCAGTGTTACTGTTTCATTTCATGTTATTGTATATGCAAAATAATTCACATTCAAACCGACCTTTGAATATGATTAAACACACTCTAAATACTGTTTGCTTCTTCAACTCATGTTAATGGCAGTGCAAAATTGCCAAATACTTGTTTATAATTCTATATTAAGACTGGAGATGATTTAGAAAAATAATGTAAACTCACAAAATATTCAAATACAGCAGAATATATCAATTCCCTGAAGTTGTCATAATTTTGCAGCTTTGTATAGTGAATGCAGTGTTCCTGGGTTTTACTGTTATTCCTCACACTACAATGCAAGTTATATGATTGTTCCAGATAGTTTGATTGTCCTATAAGTTTGATTGTCCTATAAAGGCCTAGATGGCTGATATTAACGGTAGATACCATTTCTGCCCCAGTGGTCAGTATGTCCTTTGTTTAGGCCAGAGGATATTCTCTGTCCTTTTGACAAACAAGGACAGCAAGGTGAATTTGTGAACATAGGAATTGAAGACCACGCTCCCCACTCAATTTCTGTTAAGCCTCAGTGCGCTTACATAGAGCCTAACATGGGAAATGGCGCCATGTCCTCTGGTGAGTGGTGAGCTCTTCCATTCTGCAGAGAAAGGATGGGTTGGGTTCTTCCTCATATTCCCCTGACCTGAGATCTTCTGGAATTGGATTCCTGAGATCAGGAATAGTCAGGTAAAAATAAGATAAAATTAGCCCAATTATGTTTAATTGGATATAAAGGTTATTTCAGAAGTAATAAAAAAGATTAGTATGGGTTCCAAATTAAAACAGCAACAAAAATACCAGCAGCAAATATTTTTATTACCCCAAAAGAAAACATCCATAGTAGTCAATCTACAATGAGTGTAAGAGGAAAATTCATTTATTGAAAACTAAAGAACATCCACACACACACACACACACATATATACAATAAACACACATATACAACAAACACACACACACACATATATATACACCACACACACACACACACACACACACACACACACACACACAAACCACTGTTTTCCTCAAGGGAAAATCACCAGGGGCTGTGCTCACAGTCAATTACATGCTACCATAGCACATTCCATTAGCTCTTATAAACAATTAGCTAAGCCATTGCTGTGGAGTTATTTTTTTTTCCCAATCTCCATGTCTTTAAATGACCCTTAGCTTATCTGGGGTTATTAAAGACAGCAAATAAAACAGTCCCTGAAGCCGTCTCTAAAAGGGTACACAGCATTCTTCATTATTTAACAGCTGGCACTATAGCTTTGTGAAATTTCATTAAATTAACCTTAATGGCTCAATGGTTTAAATGCAACACCCCCACAATAAAATCTTAAAATGTAATTTCTACCTCATTTTAGATCTGGTCTGTTAAAGGTTTGGGGTTGTTGATGTTTCAAACAAATCTTTGAGTGATTCAATAACTTGCGTTTTTACCTTAACTTGAAATCTTTATTTTGGTCCCCACCTTCATTTTCCTTTGCTATTTTGTTTCATATTATAGTAAAAATATCTTACTACATATTAACCAGATTTTATTTGCTATAATAGCATTTTTTATTTGTTTGACTTTGCCTTTATTGATGGGAAGTAAATTATTTTTATGGCCTGTATTGTATGGAATACTGCTACAGCCACAACATAAAATATTTAACCCTGTTTTCGAGGGTCTTATCTACTGAAATATATAGAAATAGATTGATAAAACAATGAATATAGATACTTTTTGTGTTCTTTTCTAACAGGAGACTTTCTCCAGCATTTTTTCTCAATTTCTCCAGGTTCTTCATTATCTCTTTCTTTTATTAGTGCATGTTTGTGATACCTATTGCTTGCATTCATTGTGGCGAATCAGTAAATGCGCATAATACATCTTAATTCCTTTCGATCATCCCCTTTTCCTTCCCTCCTTCTCTCTCCGTCCAGCTCCTGATGCATCCCCCCAATCCTGTGAAGACATTCATTTATGTAGATAAAAATCAAAGTTTTGGAAACAGTCAACTCAACCAATTTAGGATCTGGCTGTACGCAGAGCCAAGGTCTGGGTTTTGTGCATATCCAGGGTGCCTTACCCTATAATTCGTTACCTTTCAATACAAATTTTAATAACTTCTGTGTTAGAGTATTTCAAATTATCACTGTTGGAAACACTGAAAAGAGAGACAAAGGCCACTGTTGAAATTAAAAATAACTTAACGGGGTGGTTCCACAAGAGGAGACAATATGATCTTCTAAGAACAATTGAGACTGTTTGAGCTGTAATATTAGCTGTCCAAAAAATCAGACACAGCTAAGATATCAAGAAGTCATTCAGATGCCACTTTTTAACTGTATACACAGCTGACAGGTTTTCTTTTAAAGTCAGCACCTCTCGAAAAACAGAAAAAGCAATTTTAGTTAACTAATAGAAAGTAAATTTTATGGTGTACAATATGCTTGAAATGTGTATACAATGTGGAGTGACTAAGTAGATTAGTGCATATCTCATGTACTTATTTTTTGATGGTGAGAGTACTGATTTTGAATCCTTTGACCAATGTCCTCCCATTTGGCCTAGCTCCAGCCTCTGGTAAACTTTTGTACTCTTCTCTTTTAAATGTCACATTTAAAAAATTATTTTAATTGTAAAATGATTTATATATACATTTATGCAGTGTGATAATTAGATACACATATACAGTATGTCACAATCAGATCGGATCAGTTCCTTTTCCTGAAATATCCATTATCTCTAGGTTGGAAAGCTTCAGGTTCCTCCTCTAACATCACCCTACTGCACTGTAAAACATTACACTCATATCAATACAATATCTGTGTTTTGCTATGCATTTCACCTTGTTAGATTTCACATAAGTGTGAGATGAGATGATATGTCTTTCTGTGTCTGGCATATTTCAGGCTTACAGGCTTGTCACAAATGATAGGATTTCCTTCTTTTTAAAACTGGAATTGTATTCCATTACGGATATATGACACATTCTCTCTTTGTAGTTATTCACTCATGTATACTTAGGTTGATTCCATATCTTTGTTGCTATGAATTGTGCCGCAATAAACATAAAATGCAAACATCTCTTTAACATGCTAATTTCCTTTCTTTGGATTTATAATCAGAAGTAGGAATGCTGGGTCATATGTAGTTCTATTTTTAATTTTTTGAGGAATTTCCTTGTTTTCCACAATGACTGTACCAATTTATGTTTCACCAAAAAAGTGCAAGGTCTCCCTTTTGTCTGCACCCTCATCAGCATTTGTTGTCTTTTAACCTTTAATGCCAGCCCTGCTCACAGGTGTGAGGTGCTAGGTCATTATGATTTGGTTTTACATTCCTCTGCTGTTTAGAGACACTGAACATTTTTTCACATACCTATTGAGTATTTTTATGTTGTGTTTTCATGTGTTTATGATGTGTTCACTTTTTAATCAGATTTATTCCTAAAATATGTATTTTTGAAATAAGAGAGAAAGTGCACAGTAAAATAATGAATACCCATAGACCACTGCTTATCATTGCTACTGCCCAAAGTCACACAAAGTTTTCCAGCCCATAGAGCTCCATCCTTCCCTGTGTGCCATGCCTCAGAAAAGCCCTGCATCTTATTCTAGGTTCTTCTTCCTTGCTTGTCCAACAGATAGCTACTTCTGTGCTTCTATTAATTCTTCTCTCTCTTCCTAGAAGAATCCTGCTGCTCTGTAAAAATGATTCATTCTTTCTCAATTGCTTAGCTGCAGTTAATTGCTGTCACGTCTTTGTTTCCCTCATGTTTGAATTACCAAACAGTAAAAAGTAGAAATTACAATATCAACTGACAATTACTTAATATTTCAGGCACTTCAACCACCACGCACAACCTTTAATGGGAGGGATCATATCTGTCACTCATTCTAGTGTTCCCATGACCACAGTAATGTTTTGTACACCATGTACTACTTGTTCAGTGAATCTATGGTTAATGGAGTCAAGTAGAGAGGGTCAATGTGAAGTAGAGTAAGAGTGTAGACTGAAATTAAATGACAGATATAGCAATATATTTTATTTGTGACCTGGAAAGAATAGTTGTCCTTGGTCGGAAAACTGTTGGAAATTGTTATGGTTTGTGTCTAGATGTCCCCACAAAGCTTCATGCAATCTGTATTGCTTATTTTTCTCTCTTTGCTGAGACAAAATACCCAACACCCAGAATTAAGGAAGGAAAGGTTTATTTACCTGACATTTTGTGGAGGTTTCAGTTCATACTTGGCTGGCTTCAAGGCAGAGTGGCACATGGCATAGGGCAACCATTCATGGTGGTGGAAAACAC
>NW_004955404.1:15979864-16016568 GCF_000276665.1 Chinchilla lanigera | reverse complement strand
CTCCCTTACTTATGCAGACTATCTGCCCCAGGTCAGGTGTAGTGTTCACACCCATAATCCCAACACTGGGTCATGAATCAATTATAAACTCTAAAAACCCACCCTATGACTGCATGAGGCTTTGGGGGCACATCTAGACACAAACCATAACACAGTCATAGTTTTTTTTGGAGATTACTCAGTCTAGATTGTGTGATTCATTTGTGGTATGATGCTGGGATTAAGGCTGCTGGGATTAAGTGTGGGTGATTGCTGGGTCAGTCCAGTGATTGGACTGGCACCACTGTAATCCCATAGAATTGATACAATATAGGGGGCCAAAAGAGGCTTGTTTCATTTTCTCCCTCGTTGCTCCTACGGTTTTAAGCCACCATGAACTGTTGCCCTTCTGCCATGCCACCCTGCCTTCAAGCCAACCAATTATGGACTGAAACCTCTACAAACTGTGCTAAATAAACCTTTCCTCTTTTAACTTTTGATGTTAGGGATTTTGTCTCAGCAATGAGAGAAAATTAACTAAGGCAGACTTACTATGCTGGAAGATAGTATTTGACTGGATCAGAGACTACATGGACAGATTTACTGGCTGTTGTTCTTTACTTTCCTTCCAAGGTTTTCTATACTCATAGGGCCACTGGAACAGAGAAGTAGGGAAACTTCCATCTCTGAAACACATCCCAACTGAGTAGGTGTTTTCAATTCCATTTCCCCAAGCAAGAGGTTTTCTAGCAATAGTTCTGTTTACACTAAAATTCCATGAAAGCATTTGCCTATCAGCTTCTCTTCCAGATGCAGAAGTACATTTCTAAGGCTGCGGTCTATTTTGAGTTCATTTGATCTATTTTTAGGATGTCATTGCTAAAACTTCTATTTTCAACCTCTTTTGTTTTTCTGTATCCTTAACAGAAGATGCCTGTAATTTACGTGCATTCTTGAAGGCAGATTCTCAACATTGCTTCAAATACGTGTTTGAACTTCTTTGTAAATATAAATTGTAGTCAAATCAATGACTATTTCTGTTGAAGTGAGTGATGGTTGTGCTACTGTGCCTCAGCACACATACAAATTACCATAATAGAGAAGCAGATAGTGCCTGAATGCTACAGAATTTTAGAGGAGGAAATGTTTCATTGATATAGGTTTAAGCAAGGCTTTGTGCAGTAAGTACATTGATTTTAAGTAGAAATGGTAATGCACCTCGAAAATCTTGAGCACAGGTACAACAGTAGTAAAGGGAATATCTATTTAAGAATAGTAAGTAATTTAATTCTCCATGGAGAAGATTTTATGGGCACTAAGTAGGTGACTTTACCAAAAGATAGAATTAATATCAAGAAGAAAAATGGTACATGCCAGTGAAAAACCAGTGGTTAGACTGTTAAAATTATGATTCTAGATGACACATCTGTTAGCATCAGAAAACTAGAAACAAGGGAATCATTTCAAAGGTCTTTTGATTACCCAGACATGAGGAACAGGACCTGGATTAGAGTAGGTATAGAGAAATATATTGTAGAGAATGAGTTAAATGGTGTAGAAAATAGTGATATATTCATTCAAAAAATTTTATAAAGGTTGAAAATTGGTGGCACTGGCTCCCAAAATCTGTTGTAATTGTTATCTGGGGAATTTTTTTAAAAAGAGATCCATTGGCATGGTTCCGTTTCTGACACAGATGGTGTATAGTTTATAATTTGAGAAGCACCCAGGTCATAATGTAAGGAAAAGCCAGAAAAGTGAGGTACTGGGAACTGTTAAACAGTTCTTCACTACAATTCTCTGTGTCTTTTCCTTTCAACTTTATTCACTAGACATTATTAATTAAATATTGTAGAAGAAAACTGTTCAATAAACCTTCCAAGGTTTTCTTTTGTTTTTCTCCCCATACCAGGAATCGAACTCACGACCTTGTTCTTTCCAGGCAGGCACTGTGCCCCTGAGCTAAATATCCAGCCCAAAACCTTCCAAGGTTTTCTATACTTGTAGGGCCACTGGAACAGAGAAGTAGGGAAACTTCCATCTCTGAAACACATCCCAACTGAGTAGGTAATTTTCAATTCCGTTTCTCAAATCAGAAGGTAAGAGAAGGAAGGTAAAACTCTTCTTCTACCATAAATAAATGAACTGATCCTTTTGGGTCAGGTATTGTAGTACATGCCTGTAATCCCAGCACTTAGGAGGCTGAGGCAGGAAAATCACCATGAGTTTGAGGCCAGCCTAGGCTAAATGAGTTCAAGGCCAGCCTGAACTATAGAGTGAGATCTTGTCTCAAAAAGAAAAAAAAAAAAAAAAAAAAAAAAAACCCTCTGATACTTCCATACAGTTGATATAAGAATGTTCTTGTTGACCAAGTCAGCAGCCTTTTGCAATTTCTCTTTTGTCAGTGGCCTCCTTTGTTTGTTTCTTGTTCAAAAGCTTTAGACTTTCTGATAACTATAATATCCTCCATTACTATGACTATCAGCTTATTAAAATGCTACCTTAAATAAGGAGAAAAGTAACTCACTCTTTATCTGAGCATCTTCACTGAATGGCTGAAAATTACCGTATTCCCCTCCTCCTTTCACAAATGAAATGACATAAACTATCAGGCACAGACATAGCTACTATACATTGTGAAGCAACTGCAAAATTTCATGTTGAAAAAAAATCATTCTGTGCACCATTAAAATGCACTAGACCATTTGAAGACTGAAAACTTTTGTTTCAGTCAAATGCAAAAGTTAATGAACATGTGATTCATGAATAGTTTTAAAATTCCTTGCATCCTGGGACTAAGCAGCCCGGTGTATATTTGAGTGAAAAGTTATACATGTGCAAAAATTAGAAGTTAATAACGATTGCCAGTGAAACTTGAATTCAGCTTAGTAAGTGGCATAGGATTAGTCTTTGCATTTAGAGAACTGTGATATTACTTCCAGCCCAGTGAACCTATTACGTCTGCATCATCTCATATTTTTATGTGGCCTTAAGCAATTTGGACTAGAGCCAGATATAACATTTCATTTCAGCAAATCACTTCCCATTGTTATACCTTTTAAGATGTAGTGAAAGGTACTTTCAAGTCTGAAGCTATCCACTGATCACACAGCAATGATACCTCACTTAGAGAGGCCTTTATGTAACCACAATATTTTCTTTAACAACTAAACTATCTCAGGAATAGTAACAAACATGAACTACTTTATTACTACATTTTTCAAAAAGCTGTGCAGTTTACCCAACCCATGAATCATGTCATATGCTTTTAATTCTCCTTAACAAAAATAAAAAGAAAAAAACCAGAATGCTACTTTCTATGTTACAGGACTTGGCAAACTTCTTGTTAAGGTCCAGAGAGTAAATAATTTCTCCTCTTTGTTCCAACAAGTCAACTCTGCTAAGAGAGCATGAATGCAGCCATACACAATATGCTAAGCAATAGATATGTTATAGTTTAGAACTGAAATTCCCTCCAAAACGTCCTGTGTTTAGAGCTGGGTCTTTTGGAAGATGACTGGATTAGGGGAGCACTATATTCATTAGTTTATTCACCCATTGATAGTTCATGTGCTTTTAGCTGGAGTACCCTTGTTGGAGCTATGAAAGATTGTATCCTTGTCCCTAATTCCTTCCTCCCTTTTGCTTCCTAGCTGCCATGTGTTGAGCGGCTTTCCTTCTCCAAGACCTTCCACCATGCCATTTCTTGCTTGGAGCCAATCAACCATGGACTAAACCCTCTGAAACTGAGAGCCGAGATATTCCTTTCCTCCTAAGTTATAGATGCCAGTTATTTTACCCAGCAATGGGAAAATGACTATTATAAAATGTACCCATGATTCAAGGAATATTTTTTTATGAAAAGAGGTAGTGGGCCAGTTCTGTCTAGTAGGCTACTGTTTGCCAGGATCTGGTCTGTGAAGGTTTTCTTCTGAAATTTAAGTAGTGCAAACATGCTTGTGATTTATGATTCTTGTGGGTAGACTAATTATAGACTATATTTGTGTTTTCCAGGCAGACACTTTGCCACTGAGCTAAATCCCCAGCCCCAAACCTTCCAAGGTTTTCTATATTTGTAGGGCCACTGGAACAGAGAAGTAGGGAAACTTCCATCTCTGAAACAAATCCCAACTGAGTAGGCAGTTTTCAATTCCATTTCCCAAAACAGAAGGTAAGAGAAGGAAGGTAAATTATAAACTACATGTAAGGTAAATTATAAGGAAGGAGGTAAATTATAAACTATATAAGCAAGGTAATTATAAGCTATATTGTAGACTATAAACTATCCACTGATCAAAATATGAGATGATTCAAACATAATGAATTATGTCTCCTATTCTTAACTTCAGTGTCGTAATAATATCATCAAAACTCAAGCTATAAGCAATGCCTGGTGATGAGATGCTCATGACAGAAATGAAATGAAATGTATGTGTAAAACTGGCAGGTGTTAGGAAACCATGGAAAAAGTCTCTATATTGGTTTATATGCTTGATAGAGTACTAATTCTAGTAAGTGACAATAAGTATATCATACCATCGTGGCCTTCATCTGTTTTTGCTATTATAAGAGAATACCACAAACAAACTGGGTGACTAATGGAGAACAGTAATTTATTTTTCCACAATTCTGAAGGCCCAGAAGTTCAAAATCAAGGCACCAACAGGCATGGCCCTCTGGTGAGAGCTGCACTCTGCCTCCAAGATGGTGCCTTCGTGCTGCATTCTCTGAAGGGGAGGAAAGCTAAGTCCACACATGGAAGAAGGCAGAAGGGTAAAACAACCAAATGTTTGGTTAAGCCTTTTTATAATGGTCTTAACCCCATTTGTGATGGAGGAGCTTTCGTGGCATAATCACCTCTTTAAGGCCACATTTTTTAACACCACTGCATCAACAACACCTGGATTTTCAAGAGGATACACTTAAAACACAGATAATACTTGGAAAACATTTACTGAAATGCTCCATCATGTCCACTGTTCTCTCTTCTTACACACACACACACACACACACACACACACACACAGAGAGAGAAAGAGAGAGAAGGAGATTGTCTGCCTGACAAACCCCTTTTCATTTCTCAAATTGATCTTTCTGTAAATCTCACCTCAAACTAAGCAGAATACCACACGATCACATTGATTCCTCCTTGCAGATACCAAATCCTGTTGTCCTCACTTAATTGCATGCCACTGGCTAGAACATAGAGACTGAGAAATTGTAGGCAGGGACCAGGGACCACTGGCTAGAACATAGAGACTGAGAAATTGTAGGCAGGCCTTCCTGAAGGCCTTTGTATACTCTGCTAGATGAGCTATGCTAACTTAAGAGCACAGGAAATTTTTGTAGAAAAGCATGGACAGCAGATATAGACCTGGGCTGGGGATTTAGCTTAGTGGTATAGCACCTGCCTGGCAAATATGAGGTCCTAAATTTGATTCCCAGTACAAAAAAAAAGATACAGACCTGATTGATCTTTCCCAACAAATGATAAGAAAAGTGCATGGAGAGTGAATTATAGAGGACTGAGATAAAGAAGATAAAGGGATCTAGGAGGAGGTGACAGTGTTTTGAACTAAGAGGGTAGAAAGCAAGATAAAGAGAAGTAGCGACATTCATATTTTAATTTGGAGGTGGTATCCCACAGCTTTATGAATGGACTGGATGTGAGAGAAAGATAACAAAAAGGACTGAAGGGTAGCTTCAAGTTTTAAACAACTTGGAATTTGGTGGCATCCTACACAGAGAGTGATACTGGTATATAAGAGAGAAAATAAGAGCTCTGTTTCATCTCTTCTATTTGAAATGTCTACCTGGTGAGGACACCAACTATGCAATTGGCTGAAAGAGTGTGGGTTGGAAATGAGTCAGCAGAGAAGATGCCCTGTACTCTTGAGACCTATCAATTATCCATGAGAACTTGTTGTGTGTTCATGGCATGTGTAGTGCTAGGCTCTGACTCTTATGGTGACAAAAGAATGATATGGCTTCTCTTTCATGAAATTTCAAGTATACTTGAAGCATTTCAATGAACAAGGTATACATATGCAGTTAAATGCCGATGTAGGGAAAATACCAAACGAAAGAGAAAACTACAATAGACTGGAGTCTGCACAGAAGATATAGAATGACATGGGATTGAAAGGAAGTGGATCACTTAGCAGATGATAAATTTAATTCATCTTGGTGGAAACAATAGCTCAGTGGCTCTATCAGGTTAAGGGGTAATCAGTAAAGAAGTATAATTTTTAAAAACTGAGAGTTTGGATTAGATTTAAGAAACAAGGAGTAAAAATACTTCTTTTTCTTTAACACAAAACTCTTTTTGAAAATGCATTTTAAGCCACCTTTTAGAAGTAAAACAGAAAAAAATGTGGATAAATAAACATTTCAGAGGTCATGTTTAACTATCAGTGGAAAGAACAAAAATAAATATCAGTTAATGAAGGTAATATTATATTTAGGATCTCATTGGTACCTGAACAATTCTTAGAGGCAAGAATTAAAAATACATAAATTTATGATTAATTAGTCTGGTGAAAACACCAGGCATTTTCTTAGGTCTTTCTCTTTTTTGGGGGAGGGTACTGGGAATCGAACTCAGGGCCATGCACTTGCCAGGCAGGTGCTTATGCCACTGAGCTATAATCCCTGACCCTTACCTTTGGTCTTTCTGACAAGATCATGGGCAAATACCATTCAATACATATTCTCCTGTTTAAGGGTTATTTTCAAATGAGAAATAAGTATAAATTTAAAAAAAAAAAACAGGTATAAAATTCTTGGATTAATATCTGTAAGGGTAGGCACTACCCTCTCTATTTATTTTGGATTTATATATAATTGAAGAAAAAAAAGATTTAAACAGTCCAATCTTCAATTCCAATGAAGAGGAACACTATAAAAGAATAGGTTTGAGGATATCAGTGGTAAATATATCAGATTTGCTATTGGTAATTCCTTTCAGTTATTAAGTTTTGATTGGTTATTGCTGAATTAAAATAATAAAAATACGTGTCTTAGGGTGTTTAATTACTTATTATGCTAACTGAAAGCATAATACCACATATACAGTGCCTCTGGAACCTGTATTTAAAAAATAGTTTTAGATGAAAGAATTGTACCACTTTCTTGACTACAAGTTTATTGACAGTTTCTGCAGATAAATTGACACTGTTAATGATAAGGAAGTTTGAAAAATTTTCTAACAGATTGACAAAGATGAAGCATAGGCATATCTGATCTCTCTTCATCAAGACTGATATGGACTGCAGGGGCTGTTATACCTGTACTCCAGGAAAAATATGTTCCAGATCATTGGTGATGTTCTCACACCAAGAAAATACTACCATGGAATATTTGCTGCATATTCAGTTGAGACTGTATTCAAACTAAAAGGCAACTCAAGGTACCCAAATGAGAGTCAGTTTTTTAAAACCAAAAAGTCTACCAACTCTCATTGCCACTATTACGGTCTGATTAAGAATCTTGCACACATTATAGCCTCTTTGCCTTTAATCAAGTCTGAGGGTAGATGCTGGAGAGAAAAGGGCTCTTAATATGTAGAACTAATTTTATCTCTTGGGTTAATACTACAATTCATATATTCTTTTTTACTTGAATACATATGTCCCCATCCCAGTTATGTAGATAATGTTTGTTCAAGACATCATTCTAGGAAAAAGAAAATAAGATGAGTAAGAGAACTGCCAAAGTGCTCAAACCCGAAGAGTTGACATCTGACAGACAAATATTGCATATACTATCATACTTTAATTACAGAAGGAGAAACCTTACTAAATGGACAGTGAGAATGTCCATTCTGAGGTCAGCCTTTGAGTTTTGGCTTTAAGAAAAAGAAAGTTTTTACATGGGATTCAAAGAACAGAAAGTTTATTCCGAGCACAAAGAACAACATTGCATAAAAGACTTAACTGCTTTCATTATATCAAGGTATCCCAGAGGACACTTGCATAAATATTTATTTTCTGAAAAAGGAGAACTGTTGAGGAGACTCAAAATCCCTGCATGCCTGTACCCAGGGAAATGTAAAATGTCAGTTCTGCACACTGCAATCAATTCATTATGAATGCTTGGTGATACCAATTATGTGTGCCCTACACTATCATTGGTATTCAGGACTTTTATATTAGAGCACATTCATTTCGTCAACTGTTCATGAAAAAATACTATTGGGTTGCTACTGATGCTGGGCAATTTGTATGTCTTTGGTTGTAGAAATGCTTCTATCATACAGAAACATGGTAAAACAGGAAGCATCCCTTTTCCTTCACTGTTTAAAATATTTGCTTAAGTAGAGCACTTAAAGAAACGTTCACTTGCAAAAGGTGGAAATATTTCACATGCAGATAACTTTTTCCTATTGAAGCATATTAGTTGAAACTGAATTTAAACCAGCCTAGCTACTGACATTTTCAGATGAAAATCAGAGTGATTCTACATTTGTTTCCAAAGAAATACAGCAAGAAACCCTGTTTAACAATCATCCTTATAAAAACTACAATACTACTAAGTAGTATTAAATATGAACTCGACAAAAATAATCCCAGTTTTGCATAGGCCTATGTGAAACATCTTGAGCTATTTGACTCTCCTGTTTGTTTTGTTAGAGGAGAATATGAAAACCACTGTAGATACAATGATAGTCTGTTGACAGTGTTAGTTTCCAGAATATTAGGAAGACCAGTCCTGCAGTCCTGCATGCGAAAAGAGTCCAAAGCGATTGTAAACTTGTTTAGACTGTGATATTGGAAACAACACAGGATGAAATTGTGTGTCCATCTGTTTCCAATGAATCTGTTAGCACCATTTTTCCACCCCAGGAGTACTTAGAAGTTAATTTTCCATCCATAGTCTTGCTTTCTATGGATTCTACCCAGGGAATGAAGCAAAACTGTGAGATTCTTTTCAAGAAATGTTTCCTAACTTTCTCATTGTAAAAATGTAATATATGAAACACAGGTGTTACGAGTAATGCTTTTTCTCAGCCATTTTTGAAAAATCAATAGGAAATGGAGATGTTATTCTATCTCTGTCCTCTTTCCAGCAGGAGAGCACAGAGGACAGTAAACCCCTTCCAGGCCTTTGTGCAGGTAAAATTCTTTCCTCAAACTTAGTTCTCTCTAGTTTCTAACTCTGAGCCAGGGTAGTTCATCCATGGTGTGCACACCTTCTCTAAAGCTGAGATGGTCAGGTCCAGCCAGAGACTGAAGGCTGTGCTTTCCACTGTCAAGGTGAAAATCCGAGGGGGCAAAGATAGTGAAGGCTTACAAGGGATCTTTGCATTCATTCTCAAGCTATGCTAGGCAAAGAAGTGTACTGCGAAGAGCTGATTACCCAGACTAAATACACATCATTAGAATGGACATATAAGCTTTAACGCAACCAGATATATTGGGATTTGAAGGGATATATGGTGTTTATTAGGAACAATCATCCCAACACAAAATCAAGTCTTAGTTTGCTCTTTCCCATGAGCACAAGACCTTAAAAATTCAGTCACTGAATTTTGAGACCCTTATTCTCCTCTCATCTATAAATAAGGACTAACAGTACTAATTTACTTGGCAGCAGTACTGCAAGTATAATGTCTGAGCAATTGATTTCACATAAGGACCTATTAAAATATAAGAGAGTTGGTGTGACACCTCTATCTCCTTGGACCTTATTTTGGGCATCATGTCTTCAAATTAATTTCTAGTATAAGTAAGCTCCTTCTTCAGTATGGCTTAGATGTGCTTGGAAACTTCCACATGTGATGAAATCTTTCAGCCTTTCTTAACTATGGCTTTGAGTCACCTACTTAATGTAATTAACTAAAGAACGGTCCTAGCTGAGTTCATTTTTGGGAGACTTGAGAAGATATTCACTCAATTCACTCAGTTTTTCTTTCTTTGGTTGAGATGAGAAAACCTGAGAGATTGGTGTATTTTATTTTATAACTCCTTGTTTTGGAATATATTTAAGAGTATCATTGTTGGCAGGTTTGGTGAATTCTATGCTAAGATTATGGATTAGCTTTTGCACTGTGAATTTTGAATTTTGAATTATATTGTGTGGAGGGCTAGTATAGTTAGAGAACTACAAATGTTAGGATCTTGTAATAATTACCATGGAACTGAGGACTTTTAATAACCACTTTTATAGTTGCAATGAAGATGATAGAGGAGAGAAATCTGAAATACTAGTAATAATCAAATAAAAAGATATGTAGGCTATAGAATTACTTCTTATTGCCAGATTATTTTCTTAGAAAACTGAGCAAATAAACTGATTTACTACTTCATGATATGAATATGATATGAAGTAGCTTTATTTTCTACTTTGCTAAGAAGTCTTTGACATTTATTTTCAATTTATTAAGCCATTTTGCTATAAATGTTGGCTGATATAAAAACAAATGTTTTATACACCTATTAAAGTTTTAATGTTCATTAAACATCTTCTATAGGTTATGCGTATGTGTAAGCATGTGCATCGCTTTCACTTAAGAAGTATCTCAATACTGTGAATGAGAACTCTGGAAAAATAAGAAGATAAGTGATGATTTAGCCCAGGGTTATCAGTGCTACTTGCATTTATTTTCCGATCCTTCCTGCATTCATTTCTGTCTAAATTTATGATGAATTTTATGATAGTGTCATGTTCAAAGAGAAGCAGTAATTTTTAAGATGCCCAGAGAAAAACCAAATAACATTTTTATGAGATTTTTCAGGAAAATCATAGACTGTCTGATACTGCTATAGAGAGAGCCTCTAAACATCACCTTGGAACTTTTCAGAAATCCACATTGTTGGGTCCCATGGTATAGGTGCTGAATCAGAAATCCTGGAAATGGAGCCCAATCTTCTGTTCTCATGTATCTACAGGTGAATTTGAGGCACATTCAGGCTTGGAAAGCATGTTGCTATACAATGCCTCATGCTCTCACGTTAATGAGTTTCTAGTTTAGTACACAAGTATTATCACTTGCAGCACTATATTTAAGAGGGATACTAAAGAACCGGCAAATCACTCCAGAAAACAAAAGAGAGTCATATTTCTCTCTTTATTTACAGGTAGGGAGGATGTACATGAGAACTTGTTCACATTTCCAGCTGGGATTATGACTGGTTATATCACCAGTGGGTGTGGTTATTAATACATTCAGAGCAGACCATTAGAGTTCCTTAATGTAGAAAGCTCACAGTGTTCCATGATCTAAACAGGGCAGGTAAGATACTATAAAACACCAAGGGCTGCTACAAATTCACTCAGTAAATGGGAGAGTATTAGCTTTGTGTCACTATAATGAAATTCCAGATGCACATAATTTATGGATAAGTTTATTTAGCTTATAGTTTGAAAGGCTCATGGGCATGGTACCTGCACTGACGCAGTTCTGATGGGGACCTCATGGCAGTTGATGGATGGTGGAACACATGCGGGAACAAAGATCACACATTTAACCAGAAGCAGAAAGACTGGCTGGTGTCTCACAGTCTCCTAGAAGGACACATCCCCAAGAGCTGAGGGTGCACCATTTTCCAGGAGCACGACACTGGGGGTCAAGACTGCAATCACAATGGCCCTGTGGGGCATACTCAAAGCACACCCAGTTCTTAGCAGGGAATAATGCTGAGTTTGTGTTCAGTTTAAGATATTTTAAAATATTTTAACTAAAGGTAAATTTAAATTATTTTTCTGACCTTTTAAGCATATTTTAAGGAACATATCAGTGTTTACTATCAGATCCTTGAAACTGAATAGCTGCCACTATGTTGCAAGCACACAATGTACAGCATATGTGCAATGACAGATTCTGTTTGGAAAATGGGTTGCCTTAAACCAAACTACATCAACATGTCTAGCACATGTGTAAACATTTCTACAAGGTATACAAAAGCATATTTATCTCATGGAAAGCAAGGACCAAGCAAATTAACAAAAGAACTAGAATGATACAAAATCTACTTATGGTCTTATAGTCAACAGATTTGCTTTATGATGAATGTTTACTAGGATATTTACATGCAATAGGATACACATATTTAAAGAAAAAGTCCATTCTACTTATCTTGTGTTTTGATTGCAAATATCCAGTTCACATGTGTGTAGGTATCCTGGTTACCCGGGTTCAGGAAGGATCTTCATTGCCAGTGACATACCAATATCCCTCTGTGCACACTGCAGCATGTATGAATGACCTGGAAATTGTGTTGGAATTTTAATATATGAGGACATAATTACCAGGGCGTATGAAAACTTAGGAAATTTATTTTGAAAGGCATCCGAAGAACTGACTCTGCTTTTGTTTGCTTTTATGGCACTAATGATAAAACCCCGGATTTCATACATACCAGGCAGTTTCTTCATACCTCAACCACATTCACAACCCAATCATCAAAAATCCAGGAGCTTTCTTTTAAAGAAGTGACTTCATTAACAGTTGTATTTGCAAATGTTTTTAATTTTACAGAGAAAAACTATGTACAAGTGGATCTATGTCAGTGAGGGTATATTTTTTAAAATAGCAATTTCTTCATTTTGATGGGGCTATTTTAATTCTTTAGTATTTTAGGCAGTGGATATATTTTATCATGAAATTATGTTGTGATAAGCCTTCAGCCTAGCAATCACAATTCTAATAGGCTTCACATCTGTTTATTTTCACTGAAATGTGAGCATTTTGACAGAAAACCCTATTGATGAGATTTTGTGGGAAAATGGCATCTTGAACATAAAAAAAAAAAATGTAGAAAGGCAATAAGACAGAAAACACTTTTCCACTGCTGGAAGGATTCAGAAGTAATTTCAAGACAAAGAAAGGATGAGGAGGAAGCATCTTCCTTTCTGCTAATAGCACAAACTTTTCTCTCCTAAGTTGGATAATATGAACCTTTTGGCCTTAACCTCTTCCTGGCCCCGAAGTGAAATCTGTTGTTTTTGAAAGGGCTGAGGAGGTATGAGTGCTTAAGAAAGAAATAAAGCTGCAACACATATTTGATTTTGTGGTGCCACGCTTACATTTGCCTCTGGCTTTGCCATTCCAAGAAGAGCTTAAGCTTTTTCATCTTAACTCTGATGCACCATCTTAATTTAAAATGTATGAGGTTTGCCCTGATGTGCTGGTGCATCCCTTGCTGGTATCAACAAAATCAAAGCTCCTAACTTTCTCAGACACAAAAAGGATGAATTGTGAATACCAGGTGAATTTCCACAAGTCAACATTCCAACAAAAAAGACCAGATAACTTTGAAAGAAAAAGTAGCCTTGCATTGAAATAAGAGAAAGTTTATTTCTGGGATTGTAGGCAGTAGTGATAGATGTTGGGCCATGATTGCTTCCTTTGTCATCTAATGCAGAAGTAATTTCAAAGCTTTTGCACAAAGATAAGCACCGGGGTGCTTGTTAAAATTCAGATTATATTCCCTTGGCCTGGGGTGCAGCCTAAGAGCCTGTATTTCAGAGGGCTGCACAGGATTCAGGGCTGCCTAACACAGGGGGTCACATTGTGTAGCAAGGGCATGTACTTTCTAAGGAAAAATGTGTCTATTCTTTTTACACATCTTCTCAAGGTTAAGTGAGACCGAGAGGGGAAAAAACTCAATTAAGGGCAGATTTTTCCCCTCAGCATAATCTTTATATTCATAGAATATTTAGAACAGGAAGGAAAAATTCCTGACCCTGAGTTTCCTCATCTATGACATGAGAGGCTTCCAATTTTCATCCAGAGGTAGTATTTTATAATTATTTTAGGCACAAAAATGATGACTCTAAGACTAAATGGATAAGTGAAGGAATGAATGAATTCTGTCTTGCTGGGTGTCTTCCTTACTTTTCTTGTTAGTGAGACAAAATATCAGACACATGAATTTCAAGGAGGAAAACGTTGTTTTGGCTCACATTTTGTAGAAATTTTAGTCCGTAGTTGGCTGGCTCCAAGGCAGGGCGGCATGGAGAAGGGCATCTGTGTTTGTTACTTTCTCTTGTTGCTGAGACAAAATAGCCAACCCCCAAAATTAAGGAAAGAAAGGTTTATTTAGCTTAGTTTGTGGAGGTTTTAGTCTGTAATCAGTGGGCTCCAAGGCAGGGTGGCAAGGCACAGGGGCAACACTTCAAGGTGGCACAAGACAGCAAAAGCAGCAAGAGCAGAAGGGGAAGAGCAAGCCTCTTTTCCTCCTTTATATTGTATGCAGGCTATCCACCCTCTAGTGGGCAGTGCTAGGCAAGTGCTGCACTCACACTATGGCCATGCCCTTCTCTTCCCATACCACAGGTTGAGGACGTTTACAAAGTGAGGACCCTGGCCCCCTGTAGAGTGGATTAAACTTCTAAACTTCTAAACTTCTCAATTTGGCACAATGAACAACATCCTAGAGCAGGAAGGGCATGTCCTCTACACTCCAGGATGTAGAGGTGCTGAGTTACTTAGTTACACTTTGAGACTTCTCAAGTTGACACAATATATCAACCATTGTAGCATCACTGAAGAGAAATAGTCCATGGCAAACAAGCGGGAGACAGCAAAGCAGCAAGGAAGCATGCGGCAGGTACCAGCAGCAGAAAACAGAATCCTTTCTGTTCCCTATATTCCATCCATGCTAGCTTCCCCTTGGAAGCTACAGGGTAGCACTTACTCCCAGGGTAGGGCACCTTATTCACAGCATCACATCCTTAATCTCAGCATCACACATCCTGCATACAGTCTCTCTGAAAAGCCCCACCTACGACTGCCTGAGGTTTTTCGGGGATTTCCAGATATAAGCCACAACACTTAGTTAATTATAAAAGAATAGCATCCTTTTGTTTTGCAGTACAGCTTAATGGTGGGAAGATATTAGTGTCATTCGGTGCTCCTGGCCAGTGACAAGGTGGGAAAGAGTGGTCTAAGTGAGTGAGAGAGTGAATCGGGAGGAAGAAAATGTGGTAAATGGACCAGGCAGCAACCAGCGTTAACTTCATTCTAGAGGCCATGAATTTAAGGCCAAGACTAGTGCACAGGTTAGATGTTTTGCTTTCAATAGTCACAACAGACTGGCTGCTTAGAACATAAAAATGAAACGTTCTGGATCGCAACTTCCAGTTGTTTACAGTTTGTTAGTGTTGACAAGGGCTGGTTTTCATAAAGGCCACGAAGTTGAGGCTACTAAGGACTGGAGTGAGGTCATAAGCGCCTGAAAGGCAAAGAAAAGTTGAAAGAATATTGGATTGTGTTTCCTGGTTGCACATGCTGGAAGGATTAATTTGTGAATACAACAGGGACGGGGCAGTGGTCAGAGAAAGGAATGCTTGAAATTGTGGTTCTGAAAGGGTGACTGCTGCTGGTAATGACAAGGTCCAGGATACCACTGCCTAAGGCATATAATGTCACCTCTTTGCTCTCAAGTATTAGGAGGTGATAAACGTGTGAAAAAAAGAATCAGCACGTAACTTCTTTGAAGCTGTATTTTCTAATTGAGAGTAGATTTAAAACTGAGACGGGCCTTCTGTGAACCCAATTACTTGACTTGAACATGTGTAAATGACATGCTAACATGTGCAAGTATGACAGTGCTAACTGAAGTTTCAGCTAAACAGGTGATAAGAAGTTACATGTTAACTTGCAAAATTAGGTCACTCAACCATATAAAAACAAGATTTAATAAGCAGCAGATGACATTTTATTCAACTCTGTTAGATTTTGCAGTGCAGAAAAAAATGTACAGGCAGTGCAAACCATGCAGTAGCTCTGCTACAAAGGGTTTAGTGCATTCTCTGCCACAGATGCACTGTACCTCCCTGGGAATAAACACAGGTGTGCAGCTGTAGGGCCCTTTGGGATGCAAAACCACAACAGTGACCACTAACACAGACATAGGAAGTCAATGATAGAGGAAAAAAGAACAGACAGAAAAGGTAATGGCTTTATGTGTAGAGAGTTAAAAACCTACCCAGCATACAATAACATTTTTTCACTTCATGCCCAAATGTTCAACACCCAATCTGCTATGAAACCCTATTCTTTCTTAGTGATCAATTCACATTTAGAAGTCACTGTCACAAATGTGCCTGCGAACCTGTCTCTGCTACTCTGAACACTTCGCAAAATCCCCATTTCCAGTTTAGTAGGATTGTGCCCAAGGACATGGGGCAAAGATGTGAATTTTATAGTCATGTCACTCATTTCAAAGTGTAGACTTCACGAAGTCCTGCTTATCCAATATGCTTACAAAGTTGAATATGAGGCATATATATGTGTGTGTGTAAACTGAATATTTTCACTTTTTTTAATAATGATCCCACTTTATTAGTAAGTGCCAAGAAAGCATATAACTATACATCAGAACCACACTTTATTGAGAGCTCTTTACACTCATGACTTTGTATCACACACTACCTAGTCTCTGCAGGGGGTACTTAGCTGTAGGTAGCAACATTCCTGTTTAAAGAAATGGCTATCTAATGACAAAGCACTCAATTTTCATATGCTATAGCACACATACTGAGCTCTAACATGTGGTAGGCAGTGTCAGAGTATTGTAGGTTCCCAGTGAACAAAAGAAACAAAGTCTTTACTTCAACTCACAGAGTTTGCATTCTCAGGTCTTTATTTCTAGTGCACTAGCACAGTTTACAATTTACCTAAACTCTTGTTACTATTGTATAGATAATGTTGCTCTATTATGTACATATATTATATCTTTAGAATGGAGATGATAGTACTCTCTCAACCAAAGAATATATATCAAAATATCTTGAAATAATGGTGTCTGTGAATATATTTTTATATTGGTTGCATATTATTTTTTAAAGTTGCCTCCTGAAGTATATGGCATTAAGACTGATAAATGTATTGTAGAAATAAGTTAAAAAGACTTGAGATTTTTCATAATAGGCAATACAACAGGGTGAACATGCAATTTCAGCTTTTATGAAACTGTAGAGAGATATAACTGAGCCTTTTCCCAAGGATTGAATTGAACCTGGGGAGAATAGCATCTCTGGGAGGGAGGAATTACTCAGACTTTGCTGTGATTTCTAGGTCATGTCAAACAACATCTCAAAGAGAAAACAAAACTGTCCTTACAGTAGAGATTAGTGTCATGACCAAACTGTATGTTGGTTCGAGTTTGTGACCTCCAATAGACATGAAGAGGGTTATTTGTACTCTGATATTTGTCAGAGAAGCATTTACTGTGAATTGGAATTGTGCAACATCTCTGTGAGAATGTGGCCTATGAAACCTATTAGATTTTTGTAAGTTATTCCATCTGTAAGCAATGTGCATGAAATATGTTTTGTTAAAATAAAGGAAATTGAATTCAAAGTGTGCACTAAAAATTATCCTATCAGCAAGAACATCAACCTAGAAAATTAAATGCAGTGATTTCTCATATTTTGTATTTAGCATTTCTCAATACTCTGGAACATTTCTTCTATTCTAGGCATTAATTTGCCTGCAAATGCCTTAAGTTTGTATCATTTTTCAACTTTTTGAGTTATTTGCTAGATAGGGTAAGATAATTATAGATTGGCTAGATTATATGCACTGGCATTACATTTTGTTCAAATTAGAGCATAATAACTGTGAATGACACAATTATTTTTAAAATGGCTAACCGATCCTTAGAAACTGTGGATAGGGCAGGGGATTTAGCTCAGGGGCACAAGCGCCTGCCTGACAAGCACAAGGTCCTGAGTTCAACTCCCTGTACCAAAAACAAACAAAGAAAGAAACTGTGGATAATATTTTTAAAAGGTCTAAGAAAAAGCATAGATGCTTTTTTGGGAAGGAAATGTTTTGCTTCATGAGACATCAGCAACATTTGCTTCTCGAAACTGAGTAGCAGAGCAGGTATTGTTGCTGTACGTTGTCTTTGGATGATGTGTAGCTGAGTGTTTTTTCACTGGGAACAAATTATCCTCCACAGGGTTTGTTCTAGCTCTATATCATTAAAATAAACACGAAAACTGGAATTAAAGAAAAAAGAGAAAGCAACAGGATGTATTTAGGAAGCTATTAGCTTCATAAGATGTAGAGAATGGTCATACAGATTTTTGATGGAGGTGGCAGCATTGGACTTTAATTCCACCTGAGTGCTCTTCCGGGTTGACATCTTTGATCTGCCTGGAAGTCCGACACTGTCTGAATGTCAAAGCCTTGAAGCGAAGTGGCCCGTGCTCTCTTCCACTCGTTCAAACCAGTCCTCCAGGAACCTGCTCTCCCCAGCTCTGTTAACTGCTGTTGCTCATATACCTGGTAAAACCCAACGGCCATATCCAGGGAGGCAAGACTTGCCTACACATCAAAACCAAACAGGGGGAGAAATGACTTTTAAAAGGTAGAAATTTCTAAACCAATGTATTATTTCATTAGATTTAGGAGAAATCAGTAAGGGATTCTTATAAGTTGTAAAAGTAGCAGTAGTAGAAATCTGGAAGAGGTGGAAAATATAAATGGACAAAGGCCAAGTCCCTCATTGATCTTGCTCTTCATGTGAAACTACCAGCTTCATTTCATTGGCTTTCTTGTGATCCTTCTTTATGCTAAACAAATTCATGTTGGAATTTTCCACCTTGGAATCCCACACAGCACTTCTCCTAATAACTCTTTTTTCTTTCTTTTAATCTATGTTCCATCTCTTCCACACTCTCTGAATGAATGAGATGCTTTTCTTTCAGGTGTCACAATGCGTAATATACTAGTCTCTGAAGAGATCATATTTAAATGTCCCAGAAGCTTCACTGGTTATTTCAACTTTCATTATTCAGACAGTTCCTTTGTTTCATCTTAAATGGAGAATATAAAAGAGAAATTACAGTAACATAATGTTTACCGTGGTATAGTGTATGCATTTGGTTTCCAAAATGTGGAAACTATTTTTATGTTTATTTCTTCTGTGGTTTGTTGTTTTGTTTTATTTTGTTTTGTTTTGTTTTCTAATCACCTGAAATATTTGGATGTAGCTGCCCCACTGTTCTTTCCACTCTAAATCTCTCAGACACTTCTCCCCAACACACACACTAAATTCACTGTCTCATTGTCCAAAAATTCACATTTATGAAAATAACGTTTGATAGTCATTTACAAAGAAGGAAAAATGATAACTAAAAAAAATCTAACATATATTAGGTTAATATATAATTAGAAAAATAATATATATTAGAAAATTAATAACGTACTGTATTCAAAGAAAATTTCTTTTCTGATTTTTAAGAAAAAGTCTCATTTTACCAAGTAACAGTTTTCTGCACTGAAGAACAAGCTTTATCATCACTTGTTTAGCATCACTGTGCCCACCATATCTTGCAATATGTTATTTTTTATAAACTATGCAACAAAAGAACAGAATGTGCTCTTTCTATGAGGGAAAACACTTAGAATTTGAGTTCATCTTATTTTGCTCAGGCTCACATTTAATCTATCTAGATGAGCTTCTTATAGATTGATTCCCTAATTTGTAGTTGAAATTTTAGGGTCAACAAAATAATGAGGTATAGAGGAGATAGAAGGCTGGGGTGTGTGTGGGTCAGTGGTAGGGCACAAGCCAACAGACACAGGGGTTTGATCCTACCACTGAGGGGAAGGAGGGAAGAATATTCCTAAGTCATATACCTGATGAAGAAGTTCTATATATCAAAAGCATTCTTAAATATCAACAACAGGGAGGTAAATTGAAAAATCAGTGTAAAACTTTCTTCAATGAATTTTTACAAATAGGCAATAAAAAAGATATTCTTCATCTTTATCCAGTAGGAACATACAAATCAAAACAACTCTTACCCGGGGGCTGAGGATTTAGCTCAGCGGCACAGAGCCTGCCTGGCAAGTGCAAGGTCATGAGTTCAATTCCCGGTACGGGAAAATAAACAAACAAACAAAAAAACCAACTCTTATCCACTACAAATGATGTAATCAAAAATGTGAGGGATAGTGAAACCAAGTAATGCTGAGGAAATGGACAGATTGAATTAGCCACTATGGAGGACAGCTTGATTCTTTCTCATAAGTTAAACATAGAATTATCATGTTTCCCAGCAATTCCTCTTCTAACTATATAATCAAAAGAAACAAAAATTTGTAAACAAATGTTTATAGCAACATAGTTCATAATACCCAAAATGTGGAAACAATCAAATTGTGAACTTATTGGTGAGTATATATATGCAGACTATTCAAACAATGGAATATTATTCAATCACAAAAAGAAGTGAGTTAATGCTGATAAAAAGTTCATCATAAATGAACTTTGAAATATTTATGCCAGGACACAGTACTCATGAAAGATCACATCATGCACAGATATTTGTATGAGTACACAAAACTACAGAGAAAAATGTCATTACTGCTTGCATAGAGCTGAAGGTAAAATGTTAGGGTAAGGTTGGTAGAATCAGAATGACTGCTCAGGTTATGAACAGGGTTGCTTTTGGGGCAGCAGTTGAAAATAGGTGATTATATTAAAAACATTGAATTATGCATTTCAAGTAGGTGAATTTTATATTAGTAAGGCTACCTTAAAGAATGATATAACATGAAAAATGGCAAGTATGTTTCAACCAGTATTTTGATTGGTTTCTAGATGTCTCATGGAAAAGATATAAAAGAAAGAAAACCATGAGATTTTCATATGGCATTACATCATTTATGCCTAAAATGTTCTATGTCCAGATGAATAATTCCCCAAAGAGAATATTTTTCACCTTTGCTATAAAACACATACAGTTCAATTTTTCTCATATTTTAAGGATCAAAATTTATTAATATGCAAATATGAGGTAAAAGTTATTATTATATGCCTATAAACCTGAATCTTTCCAATTGAATTGCTTAAAAATGTACTTAAGCCCAGGCCTTCATGGATTCAACGTTAAATTCTACAGGAAATTTAGAGAAGAACTAATGGCACTAATGCTGAAAGTCTTAAAGAAATTGAAAGGGAAGCATTACTTCCAAAATCATTCCTGGAAGGACTTATTATCCTGATTACAAAACCAGAGAAGACCACAACCAAAAAAGAAAGCTACAAGGCCAATCTCCCTAATGAACATAGATGCAAAAATCCTCGATTAGATGCTGGCAAACAGAATGCAGCAAATTATCAAGAAGAATAAATATGACGATCATGTAGGATTCATCCCAGGTATGCAGGAATGGTTCAATAAACACAAATCAATAAATATAATACACCATATTAACAGAACCAAAGACAGAAATCACATGATCATCTCAATAGATGCAGGAAAAGCATTTGACAAAGTCCAACACTCATTCATGATAAAAACCCTACAGAAAATTGCACTAGCTGGTCTTTAACTCAATGTTATAAAAACCATCTATGACAAACCAACAGCTAACATCATATTAAATGGTCAAAAACTGAAAGCTTTCATTCTAAAATCAGAAACAAGACAAGGATGTCCATTATCACTACTCCTATTCAATAGAGTTCTGGAAAAATGAGAGCAATTAGACGAGAGAAAAAATAAAATGAATAAAGATAGGATGGAAAAAGTTGAATTATTATTTGCAGATGACATGATACTCTACATAGAAGGCCCCAAAAACTCCACCAGAAAATTTTGTGGATTGAATAAGCAAATTCAGTAGCATAGCCAGATATGAAATAAACACTCCAAAATCAATAGCATTCCTGCACAACAGGAAACTCATTGAGAAACAGCAAACTCATTGAGAGAAAAATTAGGGAAAGTACACCCTTCACAATAACATCTAAAAAGTGAAATTCTTAGGAATAAATCTAACAAAAGAAGTAAAAGATCTATATATTGAACATTACAATACTCTGAGAAAGGAGACTGAAGAGGATATCAGAAAATGTAAAGCTATCCCTTGCTCATGGATAGGAAGAAGCAACATAGTGAAAATGGCCATACTCTGAAAACTGCTATACAGATTTAATGCAATCCCAAAGAAAATAGCATTAGCATGCCTCACACATGTAGAGAAACCATTCCTAATTAAAATCAGTATGGCATGAGCAAGAAAAGACCTGAGGATCAATGGAACAGAATAGAAGATACAGATGCAACCCCAAACACACTCAGCCACCTTATCTTTGACAGAGGAGCTAAACATGTTCACTGGAAGAAAGATAGCATCTTTGATAAATGGTACTGGAAAACCTGGCTTTCCACATGCCAAAGATTAAAACTAGACCTATGTATAACACTATGCACTAAATAAAGTAAAAATAGATCACAGATGTGAATATGAAAATAGAAACACTGAATTTTCTGGAAGAGAAAATAGGTAGAAATCTCGAAGTGTAGGCAGAGATGTCATAAGCAAACACAGACTGCAAGGGAAATACTACAAAGAGTCAGCAATGGGATCTCATCTTATTAAAAAGCTTTTACACAACAAAAGAAACAGCCAACAGAGTGAAATGACAGCCTATAGAGTGGGAAAAAATTATAGACAGTGGTCTTGCAGACAAAGGACTTATATATAGAACATATAAAGAATTGAAAAAAATCAGATCCATCAAATTGAAAGGCCCAATCCAAAAATGGGCATCTAAAATGAATATACACTTCTCAGAGGAAGAAATACAAATGACAAATAAATACATAAAAAAGGTTCAATCAACATCACTGGTCATTTGAGAGATTCAAATTAAAATGATGCTGAAATTCCATCTCACCTCAGAAAGAATGGCTATCCTCAAGAAATCAACGGATAACAAATGCTGGCAGGGCTGTAGGGGAAAAGGAGCCTTTCTTCCCAGTTGAGGGGAGTGTATACTGGTGCAACCACTATGGAAATCAATGTAAACATTCTTTTAAAAACTAGGATTGGAGGTGCAATTCAATCCAGTTACTCCCCTTCTGGGTATCTTCCCAGAAAAGTTAAAAACATCACCCCACAGTGATATATGTCCACCCATGTTTATAGCAACACAATTTGTAATAGCTAAGTCTTGGAAACAACCAAATGCCCATCAATGAAAGAATGGATAAAAAGATGTTGTTTTTTTATGTAATGGAATACTACTCAGCCAAAAAGAATGATAAACCGGAGATTTTATAGGTAAATTAAAGCAACTTGAAAGCATACTCATAATTTAAATAAATCAGATCCATATGTGTAAACATTGTACTGTCACACTAGTGTGAGAAACTGAATGATTAAATAAGATCCAAAATGTACAGTAGATATTTTGAATTGGAAAGAAACTGTTCAAAGAAAAACTATGATGGCAGAAAGTGGAAAGGAAGAAAGGGAAAAAATATACTTATACACAAGATAGTTAAGATAGTTACACGGGTAGTTTCTCTTAGTTCACTGAAATGAAAGTTTAGTGCTAATATTGTTTGCACAAGATACCATGCATATATCTTGTACTCTGAAGAATTACTATGAAGACAACAATACATAATATATTAATTATTGTAACTCTCCTACTAACCTGTTTTGAAATTCTTTTATTGTTATTTTTATTTTTCTCTTTACAATAACATTCAAAAATGTATTTATTCTTATATCTTCATTTCAAGATCTAAAATTCTTTTTCTGACCCCTCACCTGTCATTTAGTTCCAAATCCTAAACTACCTTCAGAACATTGATTTTAATATCTGTATTCTGTGTTACTTAAATAAACAAATCCACATGGCAGAGTTTAATGTTCTCACTTGTCTTGGTTACTTTTCTCTCGTTGCTGAGACAAAATACCCAACACCCAAAATGAAGGAAGGAAAGGTTTATTTAGCTTACAGTTTGTGGAGGTTTCAGTCCATACTTGGCTGGCTCCAAGGCAGAAGATAGCAAAGCAACAAGAGCAAAGGGGGGAATGGCAGCCGAACAGCAATCAGCCAGGGCAAACCAGAGGAATGGCTGCAAGCAGCTTCTTTCCCTGCCTTACTTTGTAAACACGCTACCCCACCTAAGGGGCATGTAGCTCTCACATAATCTCCATGCCCTCCTCTTCCACAGGCTCAGGATGTATACAAAGTAAGTATCCTGGCTTTCTGCTGAGTCACTTAGCCAAACCTCTAGACTTGACACAATGTTTCAACCATAACATCACTTAAAATTTTCTCACTTAAAATCCACAGGAAATCTCTTTGCATTCCAAGATGGTTACTGCCAGATTTCCTACCCCAACACTAAAATGGTTCTACCTCCTGAAACTATCTAATGGGATTACATAACTACAGACCCTATCAACTCTTCACTCTTCCTAAATCAATTATCAGGAACTGTGAATTTTCCCTGGGCCATTATTATGAATTCCCACAGTGCTGTGGGTAATGTTGAATTCCAGTCCCATTTGGTTATTCCCTGAAGAGCTATATGCTGTTGGCACATCACTTAAACTCTGAGTCTTGACTCTGGATTTTAGTGAGCTAGAGAACAGAGAAGAATTTCCTCTCTTCCATCCTGATAGCATTGTTTAGAGGACCAATGGACATACTGGCAATGTGTTATGTACAAGTACTGATTCCCTACAGTGAGTATAATCATATGTACTGCAAGCATGTACTAATAAAAGTAAGAAAATTATATATATGAAGTTTTGTATAAAAGTTATATGTTTCATTTGATCTTTTTACATATTAACTGCTTTATAATTGAGATTAACAAAAATTACAGCCACACAAATTCATAGAGAAAACAGGACTCTGAAGGAGCCAGAATAATAAATATAGGCTGAAGACTAATTAAGCTTAAAAATCATCTAAAAGAAAACTCATGTGAGGATCAAGGGCACAAATTTCAATACTGCCATTATGCATGTCATTGAGAAAGGGAAATATTTCCTAACTACTCATCAATTAATTCTATAGTTAAATTATCAATAGTATAATATTTAATGCTTATTGTAACACATACCATATGCCACTGTGTATTTTAAGTGTTTTACATTTATTACAGGCATTTTACCCTTTATTACCAAGACATCTACTAAATAAATGATGTCTCTATAAAGTTATTTAAAAATGATATGTGGAGAATAATGAAGAAAGAATTTAAAAGAATATATTACAGCAACATGGGGGAATCGTACATTTTGAAAGACTATTACATTTTTTACAGTGCGGCCCAACTTTTTAGAGAAAGCTTCATTTTCAGGCTCCTGTGTGTTGCATCTTAATAATAGATTAGTACTTGAACTAAGTAATACATAGGTTCATATATAGTATGCATTAATACATATTATCCATTTAGATGTTCTCTCTGTTCCTCTTCTTGACCATGTTTTTCTCCATAAAGGATATCTGTTTGCACATACTGAAAAGAAGTAGCCTAATTGCTAATTTCTCCCATCTTTTATAATATTTTTAATGTTGAAATATAGCTTATCTCCCAATTAAATTTGGTCCAGTGGTTGAGCTGCCAGTTTTAACTTAATTCCCTCATTTGTTCCCCTTTCATTCAAGCAAAGTGCCATTTAATTTATGGCTTCTTTTCTCTCCCTCTAGCCTAAGCTTCTTAGAAAATAAATGAGGCTATAAGTCCTCATTTAGCCCTTCTTAGTCCTGTGGATTCTGGCCGAGAATGTGAATCTTGTCAGTCATTCCCCAGGCTGTTCCTGTAGGTCACCATGGCGCTCCTTGGGCTCCATTAGTTTTTCTCTTTGTAAGAACTTGGAAGGGTGTTTTTGTAGGAGTTCTGATATTAAAGCAGCAAGTTTTGAATCAGAATCAACCTTTTAGGACACCATGGAATTCATAAATGGAGATAGAGGAAGGGTCCTTTTTCCATTATTTTATTTCTTTTTAATTTTGTAATATTTATTTGATTTTTTCATTAATAAGGATTAAGTCCCTGGTCTTCGCACTGAGCTATATCCCCATCCCTTACTATTTTTTATGTTGAGTCAAAATCTCCCTAAGTTGCTAAATTGCCCAGGGGTTGGGCTGGGACTTGTGATCCTCCTGTCTCAGTTTCCCAGAGTGCTAGGATTACAGGACTGCACCGCCATGCCCAGCAAGGGAGAGTCCTGAAGCCTTCTGTTGGATTTCATTCACCCAGTCCATTTGGAAAGGGTGAAGGAAACTTCTGTCTTATCGTGTATTTACTGGATGCATGCACTGAGAAATGGAGTTGAATTACTCCAGATAACTTTTCTCCTTTGGCATAGTTTTTGATTTAGGTAAATATTAATATAGGATCTGTTTAAATTCCTGTGGACACACAAAGAAGATATACAGTGTTAGAATTCTTAGCTAACAAGGGATACTGCCAGATGATAAAATATTAATTCTATTACTTTGTATGCAGATATGTGAGAATGAGAAGCAATTACCCTGACTCTAATTGCTTCATAGATGAATACAATTATGATGTTACACTCATTCTGTCTGTATTCTCAGTATAAAATAACATCCACATAAGACAGTCAGAAATTTCATTTAAAAGTAAACCTTACCAATGTGAAATATATTAAGGCAATAAACCAAGAGATTAAACTTTCATAAACAGTAAGAGCTCATTGTTTTGTAAATGAGTGTATAATAATATCTTTGCAGCTCAAATGAAACCATAAAACTGACTGGGGGCCTCACTTTTTTCGGCAAACTTTTGATTTATCTTTTTAATCTGTTCTTAGCATTGTAAAGCAATTAAACATTGGAAATGGGCTAGAGTCTTCTTGCCACATTGCTCTTCTCCCATTTCACTTCTGTCATTTCTTTTATAATGACAAGCAATTTAGAGGAGCAAGAAACAATTAAAATGTAAGTAGCTCCTGCTGTTACAGGTGTTTTCCTGCTAATGAGTAAAAATGACTGGGATTATGCAAAGGTGAGATTTAAGGAAGGATCCCTTTGGGATGTTAGAAAATTGAAAGATCTATGGATGAAATTCAGAAGTTAAGCACACATTCCTAAGTCATATTTCTATCAGGGGAATTTGATCAAGCATGAATTAGTTGCTGAGAGTACTTATATTTGTAGGTTGACCACATGAAGTTGCTCCTCTAATACAATAGTTGTCCACCTTTAGTGTGGATCAGGATCATCTCGAACGCTTATTAAAACAATGTCCCCTTTCCCCAAAGTTCCTGATGCAGAGCTTCAGGAAAGATGACGTGAAGGCCAGAATTGCATTTCAGCTAGTTCCCAGGTGTTCCTGGCATTCCTGATACAGGTACCACAGTTAGAGACCCACTGGTCTAATAGAAGAAAATTTGTGCTTTTTCTATTTGAGAAAACGCAGATGTTTCACAGGACCACTCTCAATGTCATGATCCATGGATCATGACTGTTACTTGGTTGGCTCAGGTAGTATCACTTGGGATAAATAGACACACAGAGGATCAAATGTCTCACCACAGGTAATGTAGCTTTACCATATTTGAAACCCAAGAATATTTCCCTTCCAATTCAGTACTGTGTTCTCTTCGGTAAGCAGGGTCCATCCAAAGGATGTTTCTGGGATACTGATCACTCCCTAAAAGACAACACTTTAAGTAACCATAACTTTGTATTTAAATATGAGTCTGAGTAGTGGAGAGCAGATGGGTGACTCATACAACACAATAGTTATGAAATTAAATGGGCCACTTAGACTTCACTTTCCTGAGTCAGCCGTATCTGTATAACACAACAGAGGCTGCACAATTTCTTGGTTATAAAAACTCAATTCCAAATGTTAATAATTGATTAAGCAAAGCCAGATCCATTTATGCTCGTGAGGTAGAAATGCATATTTAATAGCTCTACCTGGAGGTTGGAAAACTGCTTTGTACTATTATCAGTGCTTTTTCAAATGGAATGATCATTAATAAGCTTCAGAAAAAAAGGCTTGGGTAGAAAAATAATCAGGTATATATTGAACTTATTAAGAAAATGTTCTTAGATGTGGTCAATAAATAGTATGAGGACAAATGTTTTGTTATTTAGAAGTTTCCTGCAAGTGTGATTATAGATCTGGATTTTCATGCTTTTCTGTAATACTACACAGCCCAGATCTCTCAGGGAGATCTCTCTTGTGGGTCATGCTAAGTGTGAGGAAGGAGAATGAGGGAGAGTTTTCAAGAGCGAAGTTCTTTGGCTGAGTGTCTCTGGTAGTAGTGATAAAAGCAAGGAATTCAGATGTCAGTTCAGTGTCTATGCTTAGTCTGGCCCCACAGATAAGATCTGAGATAAAGGAAAATAGGGTAATAAGTAAAAGGTGAGCCATTCTTATTTTCCTAGAGATTTAAAGAGACCTAAATTTCTGTTCAGGCTCAGCTAACACTCATAGGATATGTTAATCTTTCTCTTAAGAAAGGAAAAAACTGTGTCATGAAAACAGATTTGGACTACTTGGAAACATTCAAGGAACACAGAAATGGGCTGGGAATGGAGCTCAGAAGTGGAGCACTTGCCTCCTATGAACAAGGTCCTGAATCCAATCCCCAGTGCAGGGGTAAAAACGAGAAGGGTCAAAGACTCCTAAATGCTATACCTCGTCATTTTCATTGCATATTCATCTGAGTGCCCACCAGTTTTCTAAATTAAGTTTCAGATGGTCCAGGATTTCTTCCCATCCGCAAATGGGATTATAGAGATTCAAGGATGTGATAACTTGAAATGATATCAATTCAGGCTTTTAGATTTCAATGTGACTATTGTTTGAATTTTAGATGATCCATTAGCAATATGGCTGGCTTCCAGATGCAGACCATAACATGACATTTCCTCATGGAAGAGCTAAACTAGTTAATACATTGTTACTCTGCTACTTTTTCGGGTATGACCTATAATTAAGACATTAAAAAGGATGTTTAAAAATGTGACTCAACCTCTTGAACCCAAAGAAATTCAAAATAAATACCAAAGTCTCAAGCCAAGTGCGTGGTATCAAATATTGCAGAACATTCTGCTCTTGGGGGAAACATTAGCTGACCCCTAAATCTGCAAAATCCCACAGCAGGAGACGTAACAAAACACGGGATTTGTTTTAAGGTTTTATTAGTCTTATTTTCACATATACAGATATTTTGTGACTAAATTACCAGCAAGGAAAGGGTAAATAACCAATTTCTTAAGTGTTGTATTTGTCTTCATATGTCTGAACTTGACTGTATAGGTAGTTACAGTCAAACCAATTTGGAAGAAATGACTGCTCTTTCTGGGAGCAGTTAGGATTTATGCATTTGACTTTGAAGTCAACAACTGTGTAGCAGTTGAAGTCAACAACTCTGAAGTCAACATCTTTGAAGTCAACAACTGTTTAGCACTTAGTGCCAAATAAAATGCAAGGCCAAATTACCTTGTATTCATTTAAGTCAGTTTTCAGATTTATGGCAGATGGACACATATCCAGAGAACCGGAAAAAGACAGTCACCACGGATGGCTATAGGGAAGGAAAATGAAGTGAATATCTTGGAATTAATTACTTGTAAGGTTAAGGTTCATTCTTGGAAACAGTCAAGAGTAATTTATTCCACAATCAATTTGCAAGCAACCAGAGTGTAACAAAGCAGCAGGTAACATGGATTGCTCAAAACCAAGCCATGCCAAAGAAAACTAATTTCCCTCTTTGACAATGTGACTGATCCCATAGACTGGAAGATCCACTGACTACAGTCCACTTTGACCTTTGTACAATTATCATTGCTTTTCAAATGGCATGATCATTAACAAGCTTCCAGAAAAAAAACTCTTGAGTAGAATAATAATCAGGTAGTATTGAACTGATGAAGAAAATATTTGTAGACTTGGTCAATAATTAGTATAAGGGCAAATTCTTGTTATTTAGAAGTTTTCCACAAGGCTGATCGTACATCTGAATTTTTTCCTAACAAATGATTCAAGAAAGAATGGAAAACATGCCATAGGGACTTGAGACAAAGTCAGCATTGTCAGAGCATCTTTAACAGAATCTCTGAAAAGAAGGTGAGAATTCAGAGTGATTTTTTAACAAAGTAGAAGTGTGACATAAATGAACTGGCAAGGAATTGATGGTGATTAATACTAAATAAAGAAAAAAATTAAGTCAAAGAAAAAATAAGCACAGAGAAAATCATGAAATTTCATAAGTGCAAAATGTGAAAATAAAGTTACTGTGTACATTACTGTCAACTACCTTACTGTTCGCCTTTTAGGTTGTATCTCCACCCTAAGCCACACTTCCTGCTGTAGAACAAAAACATCGGGCACATCTGAACTGATTTTGATACCAACACATGTCAGTAACACCATTTTATTATTCAGAAAGGAAAGCCATTTTTTGCATTGAATTAAGAAGTATTATGTTTGATTCTCAGTCATCCAAAGATCACAAACATGGTGATGTGATAGCTAAAGATAAGCCTACCTGTAGGGGAAGCAAGTAATCAATGCAGGAGCATAAAGGGAACATATGTTTTATGGGAATATTTTCATTACATTATTTTCCATTAAGTTATCTTTTTAATCAAAGGTACAACAAACCTAACATATTCCATCTCTTTCTGTTACTATTTTTTTTTTTTTTTTACTTTCTCAGTCAAAAAACTTCATAAGTAGTCATTGGACTAGTAGGATGAGAAAAGTAATGTTCTTTATTTTATTCCTTTAATTTTTTGAATTGGGATCTCACTGTGTTGTCCATGAAAGTTTTAATCTTGTGATCCTATGGCTTGCAGGCTTCTGAGCTGCTAGGATTACAAGTGTGTGTCCTTGTACCTGCAAGTTCATCTCTTATAAACCAAGACAGATTTGAATGAGTAATAATGAATATGGTCACTCTATTATTGAGAAACTAGTAATCATAACATAATTATATCACATTTACGATATGCCAGACATACATTTCTTTGTGTATATTGCATAATCTTCATAGTACATGTTATTTCTAGAAAAATGTTAACTAGATAGCTACATAATATTGTATAAAGTGTATGTTTTAACTCTTGATTTTTATTTTTAATATGCATTTATTTCAAATGAATTTTCTTAATAATCTTCTGGAATTTACATTTATGAATCATAATTCCAAAACTTATACCAATCATTGATATTTTCAGTGCGGTTAGTCTTGACTTACTTTTTGAGTACATTTATTATTAATTAAGCCAAATTAGAACGATTGGCCAGTAAAGATTTTCTCACTTGTGGTAAAATGATGTTATTCACAACTTTTCCTGTTCCTAGTTTAAAACTGCAGGCTTTGGGCCTCTGAGGGCCCCCTTATTTGACATTTTTGTCACACTGAACCAGAACCTGGCTTGGAAAGATACAAAACTGCTTTGGCAAATGATCTGTCAAGTGACCCATGAACAAAAGTGAGATTGGGTTGCCCTTTGAAATAAACCTATTTGAATTTTATTATCTCCAGAGCACCTTGTGTCTCTAATCTCGTGAAAGGTTAGTATTCTATCCATCAGAGCAAGATTAGAGTGCCGGTTGATGTCTGCTCCTGATGACAACTGAGTGCAACAGTTGGGGCTGAAAGAGGAAGATTCATTATGATCAGCAGTTCAAAAGCAGAGGGGAAGAGGGTCTGGGAGGGAGTCATATTTACAGCCTGTCCCACTTAGTCCTAGGTCAGAGTATTTAAAACAAAACCAAACAACAAAGGACTGCACTTCTGGGGAAGTTTAGAGAGCTTTTTAGATAAATTTTCCCCCAAGCAGAACTAGGTTAACTTCACCTTTTACAGAATTCACCAGTTTCTACTTTGCAGATAACTCCTCAAAAGCCATGCTGGTAGCTTTTGGCTCTTTCTTATGGCACAGATCAGAGAAAAAGTGAGAATGCTATCATATCATTACATGAAAGATAGCTGATAACAACAGTTAAAACTCACTAAAGTGTGAAATACATCTTAATACAAGTGAGATTTCTTTAAATTACTCAAATATCTTCTATTGGTGAATGTGACTTATCTATACATTCAGAAATTGAAATATTAATAATTGGAAATGTATTCATTACATATAAATGTGCTACTGAACCAAAATAAGCAGGACTGTTACTAAGATTTAATTTGATTCTAAAGTAACAAAAATGAAAGGCAGACATTTAAACACCAGAACATCATAAAAGATGCTAGAACTCAGTAACCGAATCTACCAGATATTTAGAGATGATCATTTTTTGTTTATTCCTTTCCATATGACTGATGTTATCAAGGTGAAATAACAGTCGTACAACATGAGGTCAATGATTTTTCCTTTTGTTGCTGGAGCATCAAGCCCAGGTACTCTCCCATATCAGTCAATCCCTCTACCACTGATTGTTTGCTTGTTTTAGAAGAATTCTGTTAATTTCCGACAAAACAAATTTAAGATTTTAAGCAAATTTAAAACAACATCAAACTAGTGCATTTACATTTTAGGCCTTATGCAACAGTACTTGATGTTTTATTATGTATCTGTATTGGGATATGAACTCATTTTCATTAAAAGCACATTAATTAATTTTGACTGAAGACATCTATTCAAATAGAGCTGAGGTTCATGTCCTGTTGACAACTTTAAGAATTAAAGACAATACAGGGGGAAGGTACCTGTGGCATCTCTAAGTCCTGTCCAACAGGCAAATTTATGGGAAGTGACAGGTGGTTGAAAGGTGTTTGCCTTTCTGTATTTTTGCAGTTGCTGTGAAATTGTTTATAGGACTATACTTTGCATTAAACAATCAATCATCTTGTTTACAAAGTCTCCACCAAATGCTCTATAGCAAAAACGAGCAACAACTTTAAATTCATACTCATTTAAATTCAACATTGTGGTTCTTTTTCTTTAGTTTGGGTTCACTCTGGAATAGTGAGAAATGGACTTTTAGTGGGTCTCCACGACAGTGAATTGGGAAATCCTTGACCTGTTCACAAATAGAGATCACATGTATTTTTGAAAAGCATTCTCTCAAATAACAAAACTATCTTTGCTCTTTGTAATGTTGAATAATTACTTAAATGTACTGGGCTTTCACAGCCAGTATGTTGTGCTTTGGAGACTACTACATTTCTGTTGTTATTAGTTAAGTCCTTTTTTAGTATTCAGCTTGAATCTTGAATTTAGAGTCTAAATCTAAATCCTTTATTAATTTAGTCTGAGATTTTGAGTAAAATTCTTGTTTATTTTCTGTTTCTCCGTTCCTTTAATTAAAGTTTATATGTGTGGGAGGTCTTAATTTTTGGACTTCCCAGGGAAGTATATTAAACAAAGTGCTTTCATCCTATATTTTAAGATGAAATAATATTTGCTTTTTCTAACTATGGAAAGCAACTTCTAGTCATTGTAGAAATTTTGGAAAATTAAACAATGCACAAAGAAGAAATGCAAATCAACTGGAATTTTCAACTTATAAAAGGTTATTTTATACCTTCCTTTGAGTTTTTTAATGTGTGTTATAAATTCTCTATTAAGTTTGAACTTTACTGGATATATACTTTCTTATTGTTTTTCTAAGCATTTTTATAGCATGATATCTAGTATCAGAGGTGGATTACTAATTCAAATGTAAACTGGTAAATATTATGTTTCAGAGGGCTTCATTTAATGTACCCTCTCCAAGGCCCTGTACCTAAATTTTGCTTGCAATTTTGTATGACATCTGTTGAGGACGGTTTGGTAAATTGCACTGGCTTTCCTCCTCATAGAATCTGATTCTGCCACTATCACAGCTAAACCTGAAATGAAACTGCTAGAGATTGTAATTCCAGCCTTATTACCTATATAGTTACAAACTTTGGAGTTTACTCAATTCTTTTCTGCCTCTGTCTCCCCACAAGTCAAAAGCAGATGATATTAACTACCTAACAGGATTGTTAAGACTAAATTAGTTAATGCATGAGAAACCTTTGGAGCAACAGTTAACTCAAACTTTGTCTATAATGACTATTAGCTTTTAAATATTCATTGAAAATAATTGTAAATATAATATAATATTTTACAGTTTGGGTATTCCCTTTTCATGAAATTTTTAAATTGGTAGTTTTTAAGCTATTATAAGTAATAATAAAGGGCTGAAAAATCTCTGTTAACAAATTTTTGTACCCGAATCTTTAACCTCCTATTTGAAATTGAATTCTTTCCTATTAGTGTTGTTTTCCCACCTGACTACCTGACTGATCTCAAATTCTATTTTTAAAAATATATGTTAGTAATAAGTACCAAAGATAGACCTCTTCTCTTTAAAAAACATGTAGGTAGTTTAAAACAACTCAAAAATGAAAATTGGCACAGTGGAACAGATGAATGCATTACTGTTCAATATTTTAAATTTTCTTATACCTTTCTGTATACAATTGCTTTCATTTAGAAACCTGTTAAGTAAACTTTTCACATGTTTTCAGTATTGTCAGATTTTTACAGCCAGAGAGGATATAAATTAAAATTTTAGCCTTAAATTAAGATCCAAGGGTTTTCAGGTATAATTGCACTTGAACAACTCACGATTGCTGTTTTCCACTGTCTGTGTCATGTGCTTAAAAGCTGCCTTAGCCAGGCTGTGGCTGGCATCTCCATTCCCTTAGGTATTAATTAGCTGGGGGGTTGTCGAGCTCTGCTGTTTCCACTTTGCTGCTTTCACTTTCCTTCCCTCTGTTAGAGCCTCCCATGCTCTTGATGCCTTCGATTAGTACAACTCCCCCGCCCCCAGGTCAGCACACTGATTATATACTGGAAAGAGAGAAAGAAGGGAATGAAGTTATGGAGGAAGAGAATCGGGCTTTAGTGATGTATAATATGTCTACTTCCCTCACGATTCTTCTGTCCTCTGCCTAGATGGAGGCTGTCCTCCTGCCTTGACGAAAATGCAAATTTTGGAGAATGAGGGCCAGGGATGAGGGCCCCAATTTAGCCTGTGTATTGGTATCACGTGGGAAGCGTGGGCACCCACCTGGATCCCAATACCAGAGACAGAGACTTAATTAATCTGTAATGCATTTTGGGCATCCGGATTTGTAAAAGGAATTTAAAGATTCCAAAATATGAGAAATAGAGAAGGCAGTAAATTCCACGTGGCCGCTCCTATGTCCTCATGTTACAGCCTGCATCACCCCTTGTTCCAGTAGCCCCCTGTCCTTATCGCTAGGCTACTGGCTTTCACCTGGAACCGGTCCTGATCTCAAGTCCCGCAGTTCATCCTCCTGCTTTCGTGTTAGGGTGAAAAAATGGTAGAAAAAAACTGAATTTGTGAACACTGTAATATTACTAATGTCTTCTAAGTAGGGAAGTCAATTGCTTATTGCACTTGAAAAAAAAATATATAGGAAATCAATTTGCCTTGCCTTTATACACTTGTATGCTTTAGGTGCATAAAGGCTTAAATAAACATGAAATATTGTGATTAATATTGTCAGAGAGGACATGGGTATTGACTATGGACCAAAGCTAAGAAAGTGTGGAGCTGTGCAAGTGAACTAGGGATGTATCTTAACTTTGAACTTGTAGGGCTTACAATGAGTCAAATGCAGTCTGCAGGCTCAGAACAGTTGTTTGCTTTTAGTAGCAACTGTCAGCAAATTTCAAACATAACTCAAGATTTAGGGAATTAATAGTTTACCTTTACCACCTCCAGAACATAAATGGCCTAATCAATCCTTCTTACTTTAAAGATATCCTTTGGGGAAATAACCTAGGAAAGAAATAAAGCATTTATCAATTCAATATATAAAGAATCATGAAGATATAGACAAAGTGTAACCTGATAAATAATCTGAATTCAACTCAAAAATTTCTATGAACTTCTTTATTGCTTCAGATCTCTCTATATTAATCACTTTCAGAGTACTAACCATTAGTAAACTTTCCTTTTGCTGCTGAATGCACACCAGATCCTGAAAAATTTCCTGGCATCTAATCTCTTCCACTAACTTTATTGCTGTAAAACTGGAGGACACTGGTGCAAGGTATTGATCATTTTTAATAAACAACCATGCTTATAAACTGATGACATTAAAAATTTCTTCATGGAAAAGTCTACTCAATGAGATTAGATAAATTAGAAATATATAAATGATGATGTCCAGGTGACCTAAATTATACATTAAACATTATGCATTACTATGTTATTATTAATGTATTAACTAATCAATTTATCAATGCATGAAAATAGTATAATTATTAAAAATGATTATCATTCCCTGATGCTCTGATTTATTGGTTAGTAGCATTACCCAAGAATTTCTATGTTTCACTTATTTTTATATAATTTGTAGTGATTTCCAACACAAATTTGATGGGAGATAGTACAAATAACTCTTGTACTAATATAATAAGCAACTTTATTTTTGATAATTGATCTATTTATACTTTTCTAAAAAGAATTATTCTTGATTTGTGGTGAACATTGTGTTTTGCTTATATTTGGCTTTGTTACACTTGGCAGTTTTTGTAAGATGATAAATGGTAGTTTAAATTTCTGTTTTCATTAATTATCAGAAAGGAAAATCTTACCAAACAGTAATTGTGGAAGCACAACAACACAATGGGGTAGGGGGAGGTAGAAGAGGAGAATGGGCATTGAAAATCGTCAAGATATATGAGTATATACACGAATTCCTTCAAACAGAAGTATTCGTTATTATTACAAATTATGTTTTGCAGATATATATCGACACAATATATTTTAAAAGAAAATTGAAATGAAAATAGTTTTTCTTAACCAGCATCACAGTAGACTATTATGTTTTCTCTTTTTCCATTTCTATATTATTTTATAGGCCAAAGGTACTATAAGATTTTCTCCTTATAAACTTCTCCAGGGGCTGGGGATTTAGCTCAGCAGCAAAGAGCCTGCCTGGCAAGCTCAAGGTCGTGAGTTCGGTTCCCGGTACCAGAGAAAAACCAAAAAAA
>NW_004955404.1:15975563-15976727 GCF_000276665.1 Chinchilla lanigera | reverse complement strand
ATCTCAATAGATGCAGAAAAAGCTTTCAAAAAGGTCCAGCATGCATTTATGATCAATCTCTATAGAAAATAGGAATATATGGTCTTTACCTTATCCTGATCAAAGCCATCTATGACAATCCAGCAGACAACATCATTCTAAAAGGACAAAAACTGAAAGGTTTTACTTTAAAATCGGGAACAAGACAAGGGTGTCTGCTGTCACTACTCCTGTTCAATATAGTTCTGGAATCACTAGCCAGAGCAATAAGACAGGAGAGAGAAATAAAAGGATAGGAAAGGAAGAAGTAAAACTATCACTATTTGCAGATGACACGATACTTTACATGGAAGACCCCTTGTAAAAGAGATAAATAAGAAGAAGACTCCACAAGAAGACTCCTTGAATTAATCAACAAATTCAACAGTGTAGCTGGATACAAAGTCAACACCCCAAAATTGATAGCATTCCTATACACAAACAACAAACAGACTGAGAGAGAAATTAAGGAAACCATACCTTTCACAATAATATCCAAGAAATTGAAGTATTTAGGAATCAGTCTAACAAACAAGTAAAAAATCTCTCCAGTGAAAAGTACAGAACTCTGAAAAAAGAGATCGAAGAAGATTTTAGTAAATGGAAAAATATTCCTTGCTCATGGATAGGAAGAATCAACATTGTGAAAATGGCCATACTCCCAAAACTGCTGTACAGATTCAATGCAATTCCCATTAAACTACCAGTAGCATACCTCACAGATCTCGAGAAAACATGCCTTAAGTTCATCTGGAACCAGAACAGACCCAGAATAGCAAAAGCAATCCTGGGCAACAAGAATAAGTCAGGTGAAATCACAATCCCTAACCTGAAATTATACTATAAAGCTACTGTAATAAAATCAACCCAGTACTGGCTAAAAAACAGACCTGAGGATCAATGGAACAGACTGGAAGAAACAGCCACAACCAAAAATACACTCAGCCACCTAATCTTTGATAAAGGGCCAAACAAACTCACTGGAAGCACAATAGCCTCTTTAATAAACGGTGCTGGAAAAATTGGTTTGCCACCTGCCAAAGACTCAAAATAAACCCAAGTCTATCACCATGCACCAAACTCAAGTCAAAAATGGTTCAGAGATCTCAATATTAAATCAGAAACACTAAATCTATTGGAAGAGAA
>NW_004955404.1:15969560-15971912 GCF_000276665.1 Chinchilla lanigera | reverse complement strand
AAAACTTCTCCAGAGATTCATTAGAACACAACCTTGGAAAAATTTTAGAATGTCTCACTTTAAAATCACTTCAGTTTTCTAAACTGTTAAGTGATTTCATAATTTGCTTTTGGAGTTCAGTTATCTTGCAGGAGAAAATGTGGAGATAAATGGGCTGCAGAATTGTCAGAGTACGTTTTAACACAGATGATAAAATAATAGCAGAAAACTAACTTTCATTCTGCTTATATTATAGTTAGCAGAGTAATAATTAAACTGTCTTCTTGACTAGAAGAAATTAAAGGCATAAGATATTTTGCTGAATTAATTTATCTTCAAGTGTTTCACTAAGGATTTTGAGCCCTTATTGTGTGTATCAGCAAATTTTTTTTCTGTTAAAGGGTAGATACTAAATATACTTGGGATTTTGCACCACATAAAATTTGTGTGGCATGTTTTTCTTTGTTGGTTTTTCTGTGTTTTTATTTGAACTTTAAAAAGTATTAAAACCATTTTTAGCTCACAGGACATAACTTTTTGTTTGTTTGTTTGGTGTTTTGAGACAGGCATTGCTCTACACTTTAAGCTCACCTTGAACTCACTATGTAGCCCAGGCTGGCCTTGAACTTGAAGCAATCCTCCTGCTTCAGCCTCTGAAGATCTGGGACTACAGGCATATACCACTATGCCCAACCTCACAGGATATAACATTAATAGGTCACTGGTGAAAGGTCAACCTCTCCTTTAAACTATAATAGTACATCCTAAAGTGTGTTTGTTTAATCAGTTGTTTTCAGACTATTAAATAGTGTCACAAGGATGAATGTCCTCTAGGGGAATGGGCCTGGTACACACTTATCATTCTGGTCCTTTTCTGAGAGGCAAAAATTCTACAAGTCCTCTTTTGACGCTGTCTTTAGTTGCACTATCTTTCCTTCGCTGATGTTCTGATTCAGTTTGGACCTTTCATGGTCATTTTTACTTTGGGCAGGAGCCAGAAGTCACACAGTGCCAGAGCCAGTGAACAAGGTAGAAAAAGATACACAGTAATGTTTGTAGGAGGTAATGGTTCTGAAGCCCAGTTGTCCACTGCAATGTTCAGTAGAAGCATTCACCTAATTTTTGATCAGACTATATAGAGACACGAAAAGAATTCACAGCACTGTTGGAGAAGGTGAGAAAGAGGATGAGATAAGTGTGTTTGAAGCAAGGGGGAGTGACTTGAGGGGGCTGATGGCAATGTCTTTTTTACTGTAACATACTTGTTTGAATTTTTATATAAACACACACCATGTTCTTGCATCACATGTTGTATTAGAGTATAAGATACATACCTCTCTCTGACTCTATCAAGTCCTAGGAGGACACTGAACTAGGAAATAGATATTCTTTAGTGCCTGCAGTCTCATGATTATTATTTGTAATTACAATTTTTAATGTTAAATATTATGTTTTATTAGAATTCCATTTTGGAAGTGGAGGCACATATACTTTATCTATTCTTCTTGGACAATCACATGTAATATGTCACTTGGACAATCACAAGAGATGCATGTGATCAAAATTCCTCTTTTTCAGCAGGTGTAGCTATTCTGTTTGCAGACAATGTAAACTTCAAACCGACAACAATCAAAAGACATAAATAAGGTCACTACATACTAGTCAGGGGAAAACTGTAAGAGGATGAGATAACAATCATAAACATGTATGCACCAAATATTGGAGCTCCAAATTGTGTAAGACTAATCTTAACAGGCATGAAAACCCATATAATTAATAACACTATTGTAAAGGGGAACTCAACACCCCATTGGCACAAAGGGATAGGTCATCTGGATAAAAAACCACCAAGGAAATAACAGATCTGAACCAAAGCTGTGAACAAATGGACTTAGTAGATGTATACAGAGTGTTCCACCCCACAACATCAGAATACACATTTTTCTCACCTGCTCATTGGTCATTCTCTAAAATAGACCACATCTTAGCCCACAGAGCATACCTTCTGAAATGCAAAAGAACTGAAATTATCCCGTGCATATTATCTAACCACAGTGCAAGGAAATTGGAAATTAATGACAGAAGGAACTCAATAAACACTTGGAAATTAAATAACAACCTCCTGAACAACCAATGAGTCAGAGAAGAAATTAAACAGGAAATTTAAAAATACCTACAAACAAATGAAAATGTAAATACAACTTACCAGAATCTATGGGATGCAATGAAAGCAGTCTTCAGAGGTAAATTTATAGCAGTGAATTCACATATAAGGAAAACAGAAAGAGAAAAAATAAGTAGCCTAATGCTACATCTCAAACTTTTAGAAAAAGAAGAACAAGTCAGGCCCAAAGCCCAAAGAAGGGAGGAGAT
>NW_004955404.1:15917076-15966799 GCF_000276665.1 Chinchilla lanigera | reverse complement strand
TCGACATTGTGAAATGATAGGAAAACACTCAAGGGTAAAGGAAAACTGGGGTGTGGGGAAAGAGAAGGGAAAGAATGAGAAATTCTGTGTGTATGTATATACAGGATAGTTAACATAGTTGTTCTACTGTCTTCTATTTTTGCTGAAAGAAACTGTCAATGAGTCCTAGATTGTTCAATATTGCATGTCTCTGTTTTCATGAGAAACCACTTTTAAGATATCAGTATGTAATACAACAAGCATTGTTAATTTCCTACGACTTTGTTTGTAACTCTGTATTGTCTGTACTCTTCTTTTGCTGTTTTGTAAAAGGTTGTCTGTCTGTGACTGTTTTCCTCCTTTTATTTTTAAAATAACATAAAAAAAATTCCTCTTTTTCTGTGCCTTTTATTTGTCTGCCATTGAGATAGTGGAAGAGCGTTGGGGCCTCATATCAATAGGTCTTCTTGCTTGGAATAAATGTACTAAGCGTTCATTATTTTAAGAACAATCGTATTTCCTTAAAAGATATGTAGGCCAGGCATTGTGGGCCATGCCTGTAATCCTAACACTGGGGAGGCAGAGGCAGGAGGATCTTAGTCAGTTCAAGGCCAACCTTGGATACATAGTGAGTTTAAGCGCAGTCTGATCTACCTACAGAGACCTGTCCCCAAAAAACAAAAAGCAAAATAAAACAAACAAAAAAGATATCTAGCCTAGAACTATATTACCTACATGTTGCAGGATTTAAATACTTAGTTGCTTGCTTAAAAATAATATTTCCTAAGTATTAAAATATGTTTTCAGTAGAATTTATCAGAAACATGTGAATATACTCATGTATATGTAAGTTGTTGGTAATATATATATGTGCTATTATAAAAAGATCTATGTGCATATACCATGCTATTTTGGTCCAAAATGTGTAACAACTTCTTGTGTGCCAATCACTGTCTTATGCATTAGCTCATGTCCCAGGCTCTGTGATTTCTGTACCAGATGTCACCTCATGAAAAGCCTATACTAATCCTAGAGATTTGAGCACGTTCTCCAACATGAGTTGCTTATATCAGCTAATTAGCACTAGTGGGAAAAAAAAAATCACACTTGAAAATTGTTTTGTAAATGATTTATATATGACTTTAGAATGCATTTTGCAATTTATACTTAAATACAGTTTTAGCTGCTGTCTTAGGACATTAATTATTCAAATTTCATTGTGATAATTTGATTTGGGATGAACTACAGAGCCACTCTGCCTTCTTGTTTGCTCTTAGAACTCATTTTTGTCTGCAATAGTTTGGAGTCTTGTGTTGCATACTAGTTAAACAACCTAGGGCAATCACTTAAAACTTGAAGTCTTAGTTTCCTCATCTGAAAAGTAGACATGCTCAAATCTAACTGGCTAAAATATGAGTCAACCCTTTAACACAGTGTCTCATGTACATCCAACCGTGGGCATCTTCTTAGGTGCTATCTCTAATTATGCTTGAAATTAGCCTCACTGATTGTTTCAAAGCCATTATTTGTCTTTTAATATTTGAAGTGTATACTTTCCTCCTGAAATGGAAGAGAAGAAATAAAATTGACCCATGTTCTTTTGCTGTATCCTTTTCATTTTAAATAAGTTTGTTGTGATGGAAGAAGGAACAGCACTTAAGGAACAGAAATATGACCCTAAAAAACCTTCAAGCAGAAAAACTGTGCATTGCTCTACTAGAACATTTTGAAATCATGTAGGTGTCCATTAAGCCTAGGAAGAATTGACTGAGTAAATCATAACCCTTACATAATATGATAATTTAATTTATGAGAACACACACGTGCACACGTACAGAGTTATGGAAAGCGTGAATGGAGAGATGGGCAGCGGCAAGTCATGAATGAATTTCTTCATGCAGCAGCTTTGACTCACAATAATTATAGGTTCTGACTTCTCTCTTTTTGGAATGAATTGTTATTTTAAAAGTAACTTTTATGTAATTCCAACTCTATAATGTTTTTAAAAAAGAATGCATTCTGTTTGTTTCTTACATGAAAATACAAGTAATTTTTAAGAAAAAGTACCAAGATGATGTGATAATATCTGTATTCAAAACAACTCATTTCTTCTTATACAACAGTTTTTAAAAAAAAAAAAAAAAAACTTATTTTGGGAAGAAATAACAAATGGAAGTTTTGTTTGTTGACAACAAAAATAACTTCAAATAAAATGCTCCAGAGTGAGTCTCTTCAGTACTACAGACAAACAATGGAATGGAAGAAGCTTTATGTGGGGCAGGACTGGATAGGAGACACCAAAGCCTTTGGGAGTTCACTCCAGCACAGCATTGCTTAGGAAAAGGCAAAGCATGGCGTGGTGTAGGCAGAGTTTGTGGAGGAAGGCAGAGTTTGATGATCAGCATTTTTTTAAGCAGAGAACAATGTACGTCTTATGCATAGATGCAGGTGAACTTGGAACATGGAAGAATATGAGCTATATATATGTAAATATTTAAGAATTTGGAGGGTTACCTGGAGGCAAATCAGTTTCATCTTGTTCTGAAATGTAGTTTCCATCCATGCTTTCTCTCCCTCTCTCTCTCTCTCTCTCTCTCTCTCTCTCTCTCTCTCTCTCTCTCTCTCTCTCTCTCTTCCTCCATCTCTCTCCCTCCCTCCCTCCGTCTCTATGAGCCCACAAAAATCCTAACAGGAGTCAGACCAGATGACGTCAGGGTGTATTTCACTGTACTTTTATGTTCCTCCATCTCTGTTTTCATTCACTGCTCATCATGTTTTAATACCCTACTATGTGTCAGGAAGCATACATCCTGTATTGGTCAGCTTCACTGTCCTTGGGACACAAAACCCACCACTTGCTAATTAAAGAAAGAGACATGTAATGTGGTTCACAGTTTCAAGGGATTCAGTGCATCAGCTGCCTCCAAGGCAGAACTACGGCAGAGGGCAGAGCAGAGCAAAGGTGCTTAGTTAATGGTTCTGGGGAAGTATAGCAGGGGAAGACTGCCAGAGAGGAAGGGACCGCGTACCCTGCATAGTACCCAAGGTTGTACTGCATGTCCCAGCTGGACACATACACGGAAGTACGCTCCACCAATCCTATAGCTGTTCTCAAGCCCGTCAAGGTGAAATAGCCAAGCTTAACTGCCACACATGTAAATGCCAATACTAACTTCTAAGAATCCTAGTTTGAATACAATCTGTATTTCAGTTCCTTTTGCTTAAAAATACAGCTCCTCAGATTTTTAGAGTAAGTAATTTATGGATTTTCAGGGTGAGAAATATGTTGTTCTTTCTCCCTTGGAATGTTTTTATGTTCTCTCTGTAGACTTCTGGGATTTATATGTGCAAAGGTCGCTCTTAGCAGGTGGGAGTGAGATGGGGAGAGAGAGTGACTTTGTCCTCCAAAGGACATTTGCCAGTGTTTGGGGTATTTTGATTTTCATTACAGAGAGAAGGATGTGCTGCTAGCTGCATCTGGTAAGTAGAGGCCAGGGATGCTATTCATAACCTACAGTGCACAGGGTAACTTCCCCCCAACACAGAATTATCTAGCTCAAACTGTAACAGTGCTAAGGTTGAGAAAACAGATGTAAGGTAATGGCGTTCAGCTGCTAAATATATAAACCAAAACCTGCCACAAAAGATGCTGGGTGTCCTGAGCAATGTCAGTCTTTACCTCTACTTGCTTACAAGGTCTCAACCTCTGCAGAGTAGAAGTAGACTACTGAGGGTTTGAATAGTCAATATTTGTTTGTGGGACAAAATACTTGATACATACAACTTAAAAGGAAGAAATGTTTTATTTGGTTCACAGTTTCAAAAGTTTCAGTCCATGGTCAACTGTCTCCAAGGCAAGAACATCATGGTTGAAGAGTGTGGTGGAATCCAACTGCTTAGTTCATGCTGGGTGGGAACCAGAGAATGGTACCTGGGCTAGAGAATAAAAACGCCAGGGGTCAGATATATTTCTCAAGGTCCCACTTCATGATCCACCCAGACAGACTCAGAAATGTGCTTTACTAATCTCATAGGCAGCTGACAAACCACAAGTTGATAATCAAGATTTACCATCATGGGGATTATGCTTACTTAAACTTGAAGTTGAACACTGAGTGAAATAAATGGCACTAGATGTCTTTCTCCATTAAGACCCCTCATTAACTCAACCTTCTGTGTAAGCAAGATTTCTCAAAAAGAAATGAACTCAAAGCAGACAGATATACTTGGAATGATGAAGAGCTTTCCTGCTTGGTTAACCTTGAAACAGACATTGAGTGGGCATGCTGGGAACTGCATTGTCTGGGCATCATAACTCCTAGTGATTATCAGGTTTCAACACCATTTTTTCCTCTAAAACAGCTTCTGCCTTAGAGTGGTCCATAGCCAAAGTTTGACTGGGCTGACCCAACTGATTTATCTAGATTTGGAGGAGAGAGTAGAAACAAAGACAGTAGGACAGAACCTCACAGGTACACTTATGGACACGTGTGTGTGTATGTGTGTGTGTGTGTGTGTGTGTGTGTGTGTGTGTGTGTGTGTGTGTGTTTGCATCTGAGTTTAGGGATACAAGCTTAGCATACCTGCTTTCCAAGGTAGGGCAGTTGCTCTCTGTAATGATGTGTAGCCACCACTGTCTTAGTTGTTTTCTCATTGCTGAAACAAAATATGTGACACCTACAACTTAAGATTTATTTCAGCTCACCGTTTATACAGATTTCAGTCCATAGTCAGCTGGATTCAAAACAGGGTGGGATGGCAGAGGAGAAACTGTCCATGGCAGAGCAAGCAGGAGGTGGTAGCAGCGGCAGCAACTTGCCTTCCATCGTTCCCTTTCATCCTATCCAAGATACAAGCCTGTGGGATTCTATCACCCACACCCAAAGTGTGGCTTCCCTTCTCGTGGAGAGCACAGGAACAGATTAAGAAAAAGATGCCATATTGCACATAACCCAATCACCAGGCCCAATCTACCATAGTATATGCTTTTTCACAGTGGTGTTAAGGAGCAACTTTTATGGCTGAAATAGTTCCCCTATTTCACTGTTTCATTTACCTGCAAATTGCTTGGAAGGCTTTAGCCTAGTTTTTTCCTCTGTCTTATAGCTTCCCTTAGAGACCTGTTTGCCATCTTGCATTTCAATCTGTTCATCTGGATGGTTTCTTTGAAGCCTTTCTCAGTTATCCTTAGGGCACCTCTTGGCTCCTAGGAGTTGGTTTTAGCCCCTGAAGAGGCCTCTCCAAGCAACAAGCAGCAAAATATAGGCTTTCTTTTCACTTGTGGAACAGTGGTGGTTTTTATCTACATGATTGTTCTCCTTGAAGCAGTCTGCCTTACAGCTAACAGATGTTTGCATTGAGATCTCCTCTAGATGAATAAAATCCTCCCAGAGGCTAATGCTTGCTGAAGTTCTTTTGTACACCTATGAAGCATAAACTGAGCCCTAAGCAACTACCTTTGATGTATATTTTGTGATTGGGGAAGAGAAGAAAAAAACTCCAATAGTATTTCTTTTAGCCAAACTGTTTCTTATAGATGAGAAATTTTGTTGATAGAAGGCTTTCTCCAGTGTGAGCTTTGCCCTCTCCAAGTAAACAAAATGTTATATTGAAGTTGGGTCTTGTTGTATTGCTCTTGATTTTTTTTTTTTTTCTGTGATGGGTTTGGACATAATACTTCATCAGGAAAATGGATCGAGTTGTTGTCTTGCAAATCCCTATCTTGTTTGGAAGTACTGAGAAAAAAAATTCACCCAAGCATAAAATACTTTGTGCAGTGTCAACCTTCAAAAGGTGCAAGTCTACAGACCTGCAAAAATTGAAATACGTTGACTTGTTTTTGGGTGACATTAGTTTTGCCTCAGTAACTTGGAACCTTATTTTTCATGAGATCTAAGATCAATGTATCCTAAGATAGCAGCATTTTTCATAATTCGCTGATATATTATCATCTTTCAATACTAAATATTACGTTTGACTAGGAAGTCAGTAAACCATATAATGATTTTGAACAAGGGATAATTTGACTTTTGAGGACCAGTGAAGCTAATAGCAAAGTTCTGAGACAGTGACATACCCTTAGAAAAAAATTTAAGGTTAGAAAATAATGAAATGTTTCTTAAGCCATGTTTATTGGACTACAGTGACTTGGTTTCTACATTCATCCATGAATACATAAGAAAACAAACCATAAGACGCAGTGAGTGGTCATTCTGATTGGAATTGTTCACCTTCAAAGCAGGCAAAAGCCTAATATTTCACAGTCTGCATGTGAGGAAAGATGAGACCTCAGGAATTTAACCTTGGCAAAGGAAAAACACAAGGTTCATCCTGAAAACAAACCTTTGTACCTCAGGCCACTGGACAGTGATGAGGACCGAGGGGCTCTGCCTTTGCCTCTGCCCGCCCCCTCTCTCTCTCTCACTGGCTTTCTCTCTCTCACTTGCCTTTGCAAATTCAGACCATGCTATTGATTACTGAGTACTCATTGCTGAAACCGCTGCTCTGTGTTCAATAAATTAAACTTTAATTCCAAAGTCCAACAAAATAATTGACCTCAAAAAGAAGATAAATGAATAGACTGTTCAGAGCTCATGATTAGAATCCACTTCTAGTCCTGTTATATTACAATTTTTCAATTCAGTGATTTTCCCATTCTCTCCCACCTTCTCCCACAATCTATAACACCTTTCACCCTGTTCTAATATCAGCAAAGCCAGGTTATCTTCATTCTTGATTTCAAGATGGAAAGATTTTACTTATGCTCATATGCTGGCATTGATATTAATAATTTAATATAGTTCTCATTTTAGAACAAACTAGGTAACTAGTACTTCTGCAAAACTGTATCATGCCCTGTATTTCATACAATCATAAATACCATTGATGTGTAGCATACATAATTATATGCTTCACCACTAATTTTGTTTATGAAATCTTTGAAGTTTACATTGTTTCTTTTTGTAATATTTTAGTTGTATAACTTTATGGAATGCAGTGTGATAATTTGATACATGTATAGAATGTACAATGATAAAATCATTGCACACTCTTTATCACTATACACTACTTTAAGTAGATTGTTTCCACCTCATTAAATATTTGAAATTTTTTATTAATGTATAATAATCTGACATGTTTATTCAGTATAGTATAATATTTCAACACATATAAACAATATGTACTGACCAAGATAGAGTTATTAACACTTATTTCTTCTTATCAATTAAAGGATTAATAATATATATTGTGATTTTACACTGAGAAAAATAAAAGTGGGGAATATTCAGTGACTTGAACAGAATTACATAGGGTTTATAATCCATGACTCAAGTTTTTGCTGCCTCTATAGCAATAGAAATTCTTTAAGAAAAAAAAAGTTCTTCCTGTAAAAGAGTACACAAGTGAGCAGATTCCTTTTTAAGATGTGTTGTTTTGATCTTATTTTAAAAACAAATATAAAATAGTTACCATTAGTGTAGACACTGTGAAATCATTAAGATAATTGTTCACCTCTACACTAACTGGAATGAAAGTGGCTGAACCAAGTGCTTCTTCAGCCAGCTTCTAAGAGAACACAAAATAACATTCGTGGAGTCCGTACAAAAAGGATGTATTATCTTCTTTCCATGGGTTGAGAAAGAATCCTTCAGGGCTCGAAAAGGAAGAATCTTTTTGTAATTTTTATTGGGAGTCCTTGATATGTCCATGGCTTCTTCTGTCCCTGCATTTCTGAGAAAGGACACAGCTTCAGGGAACAGAAAGAAGCGTTTAAGAGATGACATAGTCTCTTCATTACTAGGAACTTGGACTGACAGACTCAGAAGCATTCTCTTACCTTAGTTTTCCCCATTCTCCAAAAGGAATAAAATTTGGGCTTCCTCTACCCAAGCTCTTTTATGATGTCTAGGCTTGTATGTGCCCTACATACACAAAGAGCCTCCTTAGCAAGCCTAGCATGAACTCCGGTGAGGTTAGCAGTACCCAGTGGCTTTACTTTGTTTCTTATTTTGATACCGTCAGTGATCTAAGAAACACTCAAGTACTCACATGTTGTAACATACTTTTTATTCAGAACCACTAAACCACAAAGCCCAAATACCAGTATTTTGTTAGTTTATATTTATAATGATAATCCAAGATACTTCATGACTTAGTGATTCATTATGACCACCTTAATTATGTTCATTATAGCTTTAGCAGTAAGTGAACTTAACTGCATGGTGGATCTCTGAACAGTTAATTGATTGCTATATAGGAATTTGAAAGAGCCCAAATATTATATTAATTTGAGCATCTTATTTAAAGACTATTCCAAATAAAAGCAATTTAATTGAATTTAGTATTACAGCAAATTAGTAAATAGGTTAGAGAAAATGTTTATCAGTGTGCATTTGTTATTATGTTAATAACAATACTTTGCACATTATATCTGCAACCTATTTTGATTTGAGCATATATCAAACAATAGGTTTTTCTAAAGTTTAACAGTACATGAAGAAAGAATGGAGCTGTTTCAGAGGTGTATGAAGTAAGAACTTCTTATGCTAATGGATGTTCTTTCAAATGGAGATCACAGGGTCTTCTAATTCTTTTACCTTTAGAAGATCATGGATAAAGATCAAATCACATTTAAAATATCATTTTCATTTGTCCATTAATGCTTTAATCACAAAGTACCCTTTTACTATGAAACTGCCCATGCAAAGTGGTTGTATTTAAAGTAAGTCAATGCTCTGAACTTCCCACATCTTATTAATTTATGACTGCTTTCTTGTTTTATCTCCAGAATTTTTCCGGGAGCTGTTGGAGAATGCTGAGAAGTCCCTAAATGACATGTTTGTCCGGACCTATGGGATGCTGTACATGCAGAATTCGGAAGTGTTCCAGGACCTTTTCACAGAGCTGAAGAGATACTACACTGGGGGCAACGTGAACCTGGAGGAGATGCTCAATGATTTCTGGGCTCGGCTCTTGGAACGTATGTTCCAGCTGATAAACCCTCAGTATCACTTCAGCGAGGACTACTTGGAGTGCGTGAGCAAATATACAGACCAGCTGAAGCCCTTTGGAGATGTGCCCCGGAAGCTGAAGATTCAGGTCACCCGCGCCTTCATTGCTGCCCGGACCTTCGTCCAGGGGCTCACTGTGGGCAGAGAAGTGGCAAACCGAGTTTCCAAGGTACTGAGAATGTGCAGTGTCTCTCTAGCTGCTCTTCCTTTTTATTCTGGTTTTAAAACAAATGTTTACAAAAGAAATTAAAGTGCAAGTTGTTACTTATGTTGGTCCTCCCTCTTAGAGAAATCAGCTAAATACACAAGTTTAATTTTGTTTTGTTTTTTTCCCTTGTTTTGTGTGAGAGAAGATAGAATTCCAAGCAGCTTCTAGGAAGCTTAGGACACAGCGTCAATATTTGTCAGCAACAGAGTAGAGACGTTTTCATCAGGAGCGATGTGACAACAGTTGGCTTAGAACTATGCTCACTTGACGTTTCTGGTTGGAGTTTTAAGGATTATAAATGCTCACGGAACAACCAATTTGGGGGTTCTGATCTCCTTTGCGAATGAAAGTGGCAATGTTGAGGAACAGCCAGTAGATGCAAACTGCTGTTCAGGACAGTGGCTCCTGCCACTTCTTCTTTGGAGTGATTGTCAGGTGGCTGAATTCCCTCAGAGCACAGGAAGAGCTTTTCGCTGACACCTGTAGAACTGGACTAGGGAGGGAGGTCTGAAAATACAAAGTATAGATTCCGGCAGATAATTCCTTTTGTTATCCGTTATCTGCGTAGTTCCATGCAGTGTATTGTGTTGGATTTATGAGAAAGATAAATCACAAACTCACTTTGAAGCCTTTCCTTGAGGATAAGGTCTCTAACCCTTTGATGCAAGGGATCATTCTCCACTGCTGTCTTGAAACACTATTTCCTGTGTAGAGGAGATCTGCCTTTGTTTAAGTTTGTCCTTGACATTTAACTGCTCTTATGAGATGGGCCTGCCCATTTATGAGGTCAGTCCTACAAAGAAACTAAAAGACGATTACTATAAGTAAAGTAAAAACAATACATAAAAGGAATCTGGCATTATGTCACCTCACGAAGGTCATATTTATACAAAGATTATTGCCAAACAGTACTTCTTTATTGCAGTACTGTGCCAAAGAGTCACAGTGTTTTTCATAACTATTGGCACTACCCTGCTATATTTCTTTTCTCCTTTTTTCCCATTTTGATCTCAATATTTAGATCTTGGCGTAGAGCTCATGCATGCCCTTAAAATGTTTCTCTATGGCATAATTTTTAAAATTCACAGAAATATATTGTTAAATGATCAGTTCCTGAAATGGTTGAGCATATGGAAACATTATTTGTGGAAGGCTCTTAAAGGGATAGTTACAAAGGATTTAATGATATAAAGGGTGTACACCTCGGATGTTCAGTACAATATTTTTTATTGAATAGCAATAATGATTTCTATGTCAAAGGAACTATATTCCCAAAGGTGGATTAATAAATAACTGGCCATGTGAAATAGCAAGGGGAAGTAGGATCACATGAGGACAGTGTGTAAAATATAATTTAGTACCAAATAAATATATATTCTGTAATTTCTTGATATGTTTTGTTGTAGCAAACAATTTAGATAAATTAACTTCATAAGTTACACAAAAAATAAGTTTAGTCCCAAAAGCTTCAAATCGAAGGCTTTGCTCTTGGTGAAGAACAGAACAATCAGCCTCATGTGGTGGTGCATCTCTGACTCTAGCACTTGTGAGGCTGAAGCAGGAAAATCCAGGGAGAATTCAAGGCCACACAGGGCTGCATGGTAAGTTCAAGGGAGGCCTAGAGTCTACGATGAGACCCTGTCTCAACATACAAAGGGAAATATAAGGTGAGAAAAATCAAACCACAGATTGATGTAACTAATATTGCTGCTGGGGGTATTTTTTTGTCTGAGTGTAAATAACATTTAGATCCATATATCATGATCTGAGGAGATTCCAGTGAGTCAAGAAAGTACATATTTTCTAGCAAAGTGTTTAAAAAGCTACATGGTAGATTGCTGCTGATCATTTCCCTACATCTCAGATGATGCCATTAATAATTTTCAAGGATTGCCACCCTTTGATCACTCCTGGACTCTCTTATTTTGAGCTCTTTGTCTGCCATAATCTAACTTCCTACTTTAAATAGTGGTATTTAACATCAGGGCCTCACCATGAGTGGATGATGACTTTTGGTCTTTTCCCAGAAGTGAGGAGGAATGTACTTGGTTTGCCTGATCCCTTCATTTACAGAGCAACAGCTTTAAGTATGGAATTTGTGGGTCATATATGCTTGAAAGTTAATTGATTTATGCAGATTCTGACTTGGCTGACCTGAGGCTCATAAGCCCTGACCAACTAATCTCATCAATCCCATGCTGCCATCTGAGTACTGCCTTTTGGGGAAGGAAGGAAGGGCAGGGGAGGAAAGAGGAAGGAAGGAAAGAAGGAAGGAAGAAGGAGAGAAAGAAGGAAGGTAGGAAAAAAGGAGGGAGGGAGAAAAGGAGCACAGGAAGAAAGAAAAGGAAAGAAAAAGGAGAGGACCTCAGATTAAAAGAAGCTGAGCAAGTTTCTCTTAATTCATAGCTCTAATATTTCAGTATTTTCCTAATGAGTTTTCTCACTTAATGATTACCAGATGGTCTATAGCTGAGTAAACTAAAACAAACTTACTAGTGCTGTGATTTTTATCACCCAGCCTACTTTGTAATAGATATAAATTGGTGCAAGAACTGAACGTATGACAGGGGAAGGAAAAAGCAACTGTGAAGCTGAAGTCTTCTTGTGATCCATTAATTGAATGATTTAGAGTTGGTGAAATGAAGCCAAAAGAGTTAGAGAATTCAAGGTAAAATTCTCACTTTCAGATCAACAAAGCAGGTGCCTCTCTAACATTGTGTCTTGCAGATTTTGTTCTCTTTGGTTTTTTTCTCTTCATTGACAGAGACTTGAAGTCTTTGAAGACATCATTAATAGTTTCTAATTAATTGTTTTGACTGGAAAATTTACGTCTTTGGCAAAACACAGCAGTTGACACAAATGTTTTGACATAACATTGTAGGGAATTTCCTTAGAAGAAAAAGGAAGGCTAATTTGTAAGAATCAGCAGAATCATTTATAACACTTACATTTCCCATTTTATGGATATAAACTATGACTTTTACTAGCCTTTAAAAGGGACCAATTTACTTGAAGTGAGTATAACTCAAGATCTAACTCAGAAGCATTGTGTGGTTGTGGAATGAATATCTCTGGCACTTAGTGAGCCAAGATTTATCTTCTGTGTGAATTACCTTTTTTGAGCATGACAAGAGTTGGCAAGGTGTGGAGTATCAGGAACTTTAATACTTTGCCAATCAAAGTATGAATTGAAGGGCTGGGGATTTAGCTCAGTGGCACAGCGCCTGCCTGGAAAGCACAAAGTCGTGAGTTCTATTCCCAGTACCGGAAAAAAATAAATAAATAAACAAAATAAAAGTATAAACTGATGTCTTTACTTTAGAAAATGATTTGCAAATTCCTGCATTGTTGAAGATGTACATATCCTGAAACTCGCTCTCTCCCTCTAGATCAGGTTATGCATGCATACAGAAAGACAGAAGAATGTTTATAGCAGCAATTTTTATCATAACAAGAAGGAGAAATGTTGCACATATCCCATCTACATAAACAGTGATCTCTGCCAGGTGTGGTTGTGCATGGAAGCATTGTAATCCCAACACTCTGGGAAGCTGAGGCAGGAGGATTGCAAGTTTAAATCCAGCCTGGACAACTTAGTGAGACCATGGACAACTTAGTGAAGTGATGTCATAGAAAATAGCAAATTTTGCTTTTACTTTTTAGAGAGACCAGGATATTTTCATCAGTAGACATGTGCTTATGCATGCTACAGAACCAGGTGTTTTTGCATAAAGAGCCTCTTAAATTGTTCACTCACCTGAGTAAACCAGCCTTGCATTAACATTTTGTGCCTAGAAAACAGTAAGCACAGTCAATTTACAATAAATGTGGTTGATGCACTATAAGTTTGAACAATTTATGATCAAATTTGATGAGAGGAAGGTGGTGAAATACCTCCATTCAGTATGTCTTTGATCATGGTGGAAAACTTTTCTGAAGAATTTACTGTGCATTCAACTTACAGGAGAAAGGTATTAGAATTAGTTGTCCATATTAGAATTAGTTGTCCATTAGAATTAGTTGTCCAAAGGTATTAGAATTAGTTGTCCATGCAAGTGGCCTTACAATAAGGCCACTTATTGTAAACATCACTTGAGTTCCTGGTCTTGTTCCTTCTGTGGCAATATTTTGATTGGAGTTAATTTTTGTGGCATGATCTAGAAATGAAAATGAACACAGGAAAGGCCTTAGGTAAATGAAATTATCTTATGGTTCTTCTGTGGTTGGTGTCTTCTCTAATTGATGATTATTCAGTGTAGATTACTTCAATAATATATAGTGTACAAAGAATAGGTAAAGCCTTTCAAAATTATCAATAATGCTTTTATGTGTACAACTTTTAAGCCAACATAAATAATTTAGCCTTGTTTTATGATGATGCTATATTTTGTTTAGAAAGTACTTTGCAGTTGATTAATAAATAATTCCATGATAAAAATAGTAAGAATGTGAAATTAGTACTAAGAACCATAACAAAAGTAGCTGCTTAGTAGAAGTGACTGAAAATGTATAAATTTTACCATGGTTCAGGGACTGTTAAACTCTGGAAATCACAAAATATAAAGAAGCTCAGCTGTCAGAAAAAGAAAAGAACATTTTCTCTTTCAACTAGTAGGTGAGGTGAATCACCTCTGAATCTACAGAACAGAGAATGCTTCATTTCATTAAAACAATTTGATCACTGTAACTAGAACAATTAAATTTTTTTTTTACTAATTTTAAGACTTCATTGGAATGCATATAACCTACATACATAAATCTGGAAAACTGTTGAATTAGGAAGATGGTAAAAACCAAGGAAAATGAAGCCATTTATTTCCAGTGCATTAAAAGCTATTTGTGTGTCCTTTTGTCTTGGTCATTGGTAGCTTGTGTCTCTTTTAAAAAACTTCTGTTGAGTTATTTTGAGAATTATGCTGTTGGAATTACATTAAAATGAGCACCTTTCTCACTAGTGAATACAGTTTTGTGATTTTGTTCATGCTGAGAGAAGAGGGGCTTCCTCACCCTTGCTAAATGGGCCTCCAGTAGAGAAAATTTGGGAACAACAGCTCACACTCTCCAGCACCTATCAGGTGTAACCTCCTGCCTCCTGCAGCCTGAGATGAACTGTTATAATAATCTACCATCATCTGACCCAAATGCAAATCCTCACAAAAATGGAGGCATTTTGGAGCTTAGGCTTAGCTTTGATCAGTTAGCATTTATTCAGTGTGCTTAGTATGTTAAGTACTGTTGCTAAGGTGGGAAGATTAAGCAAGGGAAAGTTTTGGCAAGTACTAATTGGAAAAGAGAAAAACAGAAACTAATGATGCCAATATATAAGGAGAGATTTCTGAATAAATGCTTTAGAAATGGAAAAGAGAGGCACTTAGCTTAATGTTGGGGTACAAGTAAATAGTTATGGATAGAGATATCAGAACTGCATTTGAAAAACACGTGGGAGTGGGTGTTGGGCAGATGGTGTGGGCAACTCCATGGAGAAGGGTGCTGCACACAGAGGCAACTACTGAGCACAACCATGGAGGTGCAAAACCAGATGATGTGTGCAGGAAGCCACAACATATCATATCCTTATGGTGGAAAGCATAAAACAATAAATTGAGGGAGATAAGGCCAGAGACCTGTGCTGAACCTTTGAAGTAAAACTCTGCTCTTACTAATGTTTTATGCATGTCTATTCTGCCTGCATAATTAAAAAGTAATCCTTCTGTGGATAGCGGCATTACAGTACTTTGGAAAAACAAACACATGTGATCCACCTAGTATGTACCAGGCACTCTGCTATGAAAAAACAGAGGAAATAACAATGAATAGCCTAACCTTTCAGGAAATCACAGTCTATTCAGAAGAGATACAGGTGTAAAAATTTCAAATATAGTATAAGTAATCAGCATAATGATAGCAATGTGAATAAAATACTGTAGAAACTAAGAGAAATATATGTTTTCCTATGTCTTCAGAAATTGGAAAAAGCATCTTAGCATGGACAAAAAAGCAATATTATGTTCTACAAACATGTACAGAAAAGGGAGGATGAAGTGATAGCTGGAGGGGGGAAGGAAGGAAAGGAGATGAAAAAAAGGAAGGAACCAACTTCCCACCAGGAGCACAAGCATTGTGTACTACACATATATTCTAGTATAAAGAAAAAAAGGCAAAAAGGAATAGAGTTTTTTCATAAAGAGAAAGAGGTATGGATTTCCTGCCAGGTGCCAAGGCCGTGGTCCTTTGTAGTTGAGGCTATGAGGTAGATTTGGGCCATCTTATTTGGCATAATATTTCAGATATAGGAATTTGAAGAGCTTTGCACAAGCGAGAGGCATCCACCAGTATTTTTCAATAAACAACGATGTGATTCACTTTTTACTTAAAGGAAGAGGGCCCATGGTTCATGGTCAGGATGCACTGGGTGGGGGAGCACCATTCAGGTCCTGAAGGGGAAGCAGTTGTAACTGAGGAGATGAGAAGCAATAGGACTGGTGTCAGAGCAGCAGGGCGCAGAGTGGAGAGCACATTTGCAGAGACGAAGATTCCGGTACAGCGGCTAAGTGCCGTCTTCTCAGGGTCTGTCCCCAGCAAGGAACATGGCATCTGGCACACAGTTTGTTCCCATTTAGTAACAGTTACCTCCCTGCTGATGGATTTGAGAATCACTAAGATATAAATGTTGGCAAAAGATGGAAGCATTTAGCGAGAGAAAGAAGAAACAAACTCAGATGAACTATCAAGGACTATACATATTTAAAGAGGATTCAGAAGACAAATGCCAAGAACTAGAAAAAACATGTCCTAAAAGTAAAGAGAGAGAGAATTAAAAAAAAAAAAAAAAAAAAAAGGAGTCAGAAGTCCTGACTGCTACAGATAGTGGAAAGCACTGAGAAAACAGACCTTTGGATCTGATCATCAGAATTTACTAATTTCATCAGCACAGTTTGACCTGAATTGTTTAATTAATTGCAAAGTTAAATCTCCTGCTCCTACTAACAATAATGGCTTGTGGGCTGGCACCTGTCAGTGAATAGGCTGTTAGCGTTCGGAAACATGGAAATACAAAGCTTGAAACTGTTGTTAAAATTTCTTCAGGACACCATCGGTGGCCTCGTCCTTGACTGGGGTTGTGCTGTGTGGTGATTCTGTGGTGTGAACCACGCACTAATTTTGCTTTCTAGGGTCATGGATCTGATCACGACACACTGGGAAAAATCGAAGAACCAGCCAAAGATGGTTCACATAATTTGAGCCTCAAACATAGCTTGAAATGTATGATTCTAGAATAATGCTAAGAATAAGGAAAGAATGAATGTGTTTTGAGTGATTCTTTTGGAGTGTTTGGGTTTTTCTTTCTTTTTGGTTTCCCTCACCCTTTCCTGTGCCCTACTGTTTCCACTGGGATATGTTCCGTATGTTTACAACCACGATGGACTCTGTAAACCCATTCTGATTGACATGTCTGCTGTTCACTGTGTCCCACAAATATGAAAAGTCCTTTGGGGCCATGGAGAATGTGTGCTGCAAGCCAATGAGACATCTTTGTTACTAATAGGGAACATCCACTGGTGAAATGCGGCAATTAAGGTACATCACAAATAAAAAAGCCCAAGGATAAAACTCTACCGCTGTAACTCAGAGAATGCTGTTTCTAAAAAGGCTTCATAAAGAAAATGGACCTGACAGTTTACCCCAGTATCAGTGCTGCCTCTGTTATTAAGTATTTTTCTCTGAATGTATTTAACACTCTTCCTATTGAAAGGCTTTAGGAAACAAGGTTTGAACAAGAATCATACAGAAATTATTTCCACACGCAAAAGCACGTTCAGGGTGCAGGAAGGAGATTAGGCAAGGTGTGATATTGTAACCTGAACTTGAAAGTTTGGAGAGTTTCTCTTTTATCGTCCCATCTTTGGAGAGCCAACATTACAAGGACATTCCCTGATGCAGTATCAGTGCTCTGTAGAGGTTTATGATCCAAGATACACATCGAAAAGAATTTTAATAAAACTTGACAGATATATTGCATTAATAGTGCTGACATACTGAAGAAGCAGAACTTAGGTAGAGAGTATGACATACTAGTATCTTTTAAAATGACGAATTAGGTCATACAGATATTTGTTTGTAAGAAAGATGGGAGATATGCTATTACTATCTGTAGATTTTCTCCATTGTTACCTGTGTGATTACAAGCAAAGGTTGTTCCCCTTCATATGTGTGCATTATACCTCTTCATCTTGATGAGCTATATTCAGCACAAATACAATGGATTAATCTCAGATGCTTAGAATATAGTGATCATCCCAAAGCATGTTGAAAATACATTTTCTTGTGTCTAACTGGGGTAACCAACAGTGAAAATGAACAATTTAGAGTGTCAGTAATAGGGCAATGGTGACCTTGACTGTCAGTTGTAAACAAACCTGTAGCCTAAATCGATAGATATTCCAAGTTAACTTCAAGTGACACTTAAGGCACGTACACAAACAGAAATTATGAATTCTTTTTCCCCCTTGCTAGTTATGCTGCCTGTCAAAAATGCCACAGTCATATTAAATACACAGCAGAGAGCAGTGGCTTTTATATGAGAATTTTGTCTTCTTCGGTTCACATTATCTGACAAGTCAAGAAGGCTGACTTTCCTGTGTTCATTTTGTGTTGGAGCTTGGAAATCAAATACATTTGCTCATTGAACATTTTAAACTTTGATAACTATATTAATTATGGAAACATTATTCTGCATACTGCTTTCATAGTAGGTACAAATATAAGGTCCTCCATAAAGAAATGCAGTCATTTATAAATAATAGGTGTTAAAACTTTCATTTGCTCTTGGCTTTCTACAAACATATTCTCTTACTAAAAATACACCAAGACATAAGGCAATGTTTATTTCACCATTTTTCAATAAAAATGGACAATATTTAGTAAGAAGTACATGGTTTTATAGTGCTGTAAAAAATCAGAGAAGCAAGCACTCTGTGGAAACTTTCATTCCTCCTGAGCATTTTGTTGCTCAAATTAGATGCTGGACCAAGGAGAATTCAATTGTTCTGGCAATAAAGAATTTTATTGAAAAGACGAACCTTATGATATCCTGCTGCATTTGTAGACAGACGATAACTATATAAAATATTTATGACACTATTTCCATAAAATATCTGAACTATCTATTTTGGAATGGAGAAAAATACACCCTGACATTTTGGCTAGGATGGCAGATAGACTGAAAATTGAACATCTTTTTTTATTTGTGCAATTTTTAAAGTGTTAAAGTGATAGTTTTTTTTTTTTTCTAGCAGCAGTCTGATACACCAAATTTTTAAGAAATTTTCAACCCTCCCACTCCCTACTGTGTAAGTCCTCCTTCTTTGTCACTTACATTTTGATTCTGGAAAAAGAGAGCTGGGGAAGTGACATAATCTCATGAATCACCCAAATCAAGTGAACATGTTTTTCCTTCAAATTATCAAGAAAATTCAAACAAAATTGTTTCTCTATCTTAAGACACCTAAGTGTTAAAAGAATGCAAAAGAGTACACAGAAGAAAATAATCCTAAATTCCCTCTATACAAAGATAGCTAATATCAAAAGTTTGTGTTATTGGTGTACCTAATGTACCTAGTATAACATAATTTTGTAATGTCAAGTTATGTGGGATGTTTATTATTGAATTCTACTGTTTTCATTTTGATATCCTATGTAGTGGCATTTCTTTTAAAAATGCTGTTTCATTCTGGGAGTTTTGGTTTGGTTTCAATATTTTTAGGGAAGTTTCATAAATACTAGCCTGCTGGAAGTTCTTTAAAAGAGAAGAAAAAGCTGTCCTATGTAGTTTGTGTGTATATGTATGTATGCATGCTTATCTTAACTCATTTTGCACTCTGAATCCCAATGTACATGAAATTTTCATGATGCTTTCATTTTGCATTTAACTATTGAAATTTATTGATTGATTTATAAATATTCTGGACAGTTACATGATTTTGAGTCAGGCCAAACTCTCACAAAGGGAGAAAGAAAGCAAATGGAGATGTTAAGTAGAGATAGGTATGAGACCAGTAAAACAATGCTTAATAGAAGTCCACGGGCAGTACTTTGCCTTGGGCCAAAAATTCGGAGGTAAACCAGATTACAAACTGGTAAGTCTTGTTTTCTACTGGCCCACAGACATAGCTTATTGGGCATAGATTCATTTTAGATTTCAGTGTTTGAAATGAGAAAGTTCAGAATAAAATATGGATTTTCACAGTTTTGCTGAACATAGGACACCCTGGCCTGTGACTACAAAGCAAAAATCAGCTGGAGTTAATTGTTTAGCTTGCGCTTGTTTTAGATGTCCACCTATGTCCCAGTTTGATCTGGGGCTGATCACTCCGGTACTCGGCCTGATCCTAAGGTCAATGATATTGCCATTTATTACAATGCTTGCTTCTTTTATTTATAATACAGGAATATCTCTCTGTACCTATGTCTTTACCAAAACTGAAAAAGTGAAAGTCAAATAAGGCCATATTTCAAGAAAAAAATGATAGGAACCTTTGTTTCTTCTTCTTCATTTTGGACATTGTTATGGTTTACACCTAGATGTACACCAAAACCTCATGGGCTCATAGGTGGGACTTTGGCAAGGTGATTGGCTCATGGGGTGAGTCCACTGATGATTTATAGCTAATTGTGATGTTAAGAGACAAATCCTGGTGGTAGGAGGGAAGTCACTAGTGGTGTGGGCTGGAAGTATAGCTCTCCCTGCTGCCTCCCTGAGTTGCTGTTTCCCTGCGCCATGCCTTGCTGTCTTGAAGCCAGTTGACCATGGCCCAAAACCACTATAAACTGTGACCCATTGTATAGTACACCCTTCCTCCTTTAATTTGTGGGTGTCAGGCACTGTGTCTCAACTGTGAGAAAGTAACTAATGTAGCCATGTAAGATATTCCAAGTATTCGTTGCACTAATTATTTAAAGCATACAACTCAGTGAACTTTACCCAGAGTTATTATTGGACCCATTAGTCTGAATTTATAAAGATCTTTTGAAGCTTTCCAGCAGTCATCAGTATGAAGTAAACAGTATTCATTAATTAAGTGAAAAGAAACCCTTAACTAAGAAAAAGTGGTACATTTCTTGATGTTGGAACCAGGAAAGAATCATCACCCCACGCCTAAGGTTGCTTTTGAGCAAACAGACCTTCACAACAGAAGGCCTAGAATTTTTCCTATCAGTGTCATCACAGCACCATCACTGGTATCAAATGCTTTCTGTCTTATGTCAGTGAAAGCAAGTTACTGAGTCCTTGCCAACCATGGTCAGGAGTACTTTTCACATTTGCCGCTTCTTCCTTACCTGAGTCCTCTGAGATAGGTGTACTGATCAGCTCCCTGCAGCTGAATGACTCATAGCCCATACTGTACCTCCACACAGCCTCACAACGTTTGAGGCTCTAGACTGAACATAAACCTCTCTGGTCTCTAGCAATGCCACTGAAGAATATTGTGCACGCCACATCTATAATTTAAAAATGTCTTCCAAGTATATTAAGATAAAATGAACCAGGTGAAATCATTTTAATAATGTTTCTTCAACTCTGTAAATTTAAAACGTTGCCATTTAAATATGTAACTGTTAAAATTACTAATGTATATTTTAGTTTTTTTGTAGAAAAAAAAATTACAGACTATAAGTTACCATAAAAAACTCAAAGAGCCTTACATAAGAGCCTCTGAGATAGTTCTCAAAAAAAAAATGTCCTTTTGCTTGTTTGTTTTTTGTGCTGGGAATCGAACTCACAATCTTGCGCTTGCCAGGCAAGGGCTGTACTGTAGAGCTATATCCGTGGTCCCTGTTTGTTTGTTTGTTTGTTGAGACAGAGTTTTCATATGTAGTTCAGACCAGCCTGGAACTCACTGTTACCTAGGTTGGCCCAAACTCTTGACAGTTCCCCCAGCCTCAGCTTTCTTTCTGGAATTATACCACACCTGAAATCAAAACAAAGGATCTTCATTCACATGAAGAGAGCCCATCACTAAATTAAATGACTTAAAACCACATGATTCATAACTGTCCAGATAGAATTGAGATGGTTTTCCTTTTCTATTGATAAAGGTTTTTTGTTGTGGTTCCTGTTTTTTTTTTTTTTTTTCAGTTAGTTACCCCTGAAATACTGGTTCTTTAGATTATTACGTAAAATGCAGAATCAAATATCAGTGTGTGTTTTGTACATACAGCATGTGTTGGTTTGGACTAGCCATACTTCATGAACTCAGGCACCATACTGGCTAAGAGCTAATGAATTAAACAGTGCAGAGACGTAGTTTCAATACACTATTCTCCTATTTAAAGTGAAGAAATTTTAAGAACTCCTCCTAGAAAATCTAAACTCTTGTAGTTGATTATTCATTTAGTTCCCCTGGTTAAAAAGAAAAGAAGGAAACACTCTGTCTTTGCATGGTGCATTGTTATCCCTGATTAGAACTCTAACATAAATAATGTAGACACTTTATCGAGAGATTTGTTCTTGCCAGGGTCTCAGAAGCCCTATATGTGATGCTACCAGGATTCCTAAATGTGATGAGCAGCAGGAAGTTTGTGAATCCTCACAGATGGATTACTCTGTGATTTTTAGTCTGCCCCGGGGAGCTGGAGGAAGCTAATTAATACAGCAGTTGGCAAGTATCAATGGGTGTTAGCATTAACAGTAAACCAAATAAGTAAGTGGCAAATTATGATTATGGGGAGCCTCTTGGAGATATTTAGCCCTTAAAAACCAGTCCTAATACTCTTGAAGGTGGTTGATCACTGGATTAAATGACTCAAACCCCCACTGCTCACTTCTTTTGAATGGTTCTGAGGGTATTTCACTGTGTTGTTGTTGTTGCTGCTGCTGTTGTTGTATGCAGGGTACTTTTCAGGAAACAACTTGAAACATTGCACCTCTTAGATTTCTTCTAAGGCATTTCAGCATATATCTACATGGTACAGAAAAACAGGAAAATTACAGTTTTAGTGAATTACTACTTAGGTGCCTGAAGTGATACCCTTAGTGCTTTGCTAAAACTGACATTCATCCTCCCATCCTCATCACCGCCAAGACAAAGCTTCTCATGAGAGAGACCATATCATGTTGAATACTCACTACTAATTATTAAATGAGCATCATGGAATTGATAGCTTTGTCACCACGCTATGAACTGTAAGTTCTTGTTTCTGTTCAGAATCCGGAAGATCACATCCATGTGGCAGAAGTGAAAGCTCTGGAGCAGCATTTGTCTTCTGGATGTAGGAAGCTTTTTCTTGGGCACATGGTACTATTGTGCTAGATAGCTGACTTAGCCTTTTTGTGTAATTCTATTCACTAAATTAATTTAGAATATTTAAACTGATTTATTGCAAGATTTTTAAATCATTTCCCTCAAGAGAACCTAGAATATTAGGTTAACAGTATTCTGAACACAACTTTGACTCAATTTCAGGGGGGCAGACAATTTAATGTCAGCATCCCGTAATTTTAGCTACACAGTGTAATTTTCTGTCTATTCTCTGCCTCTGAGTCAAAAATCCCCGCAAGAGGTTACTAGTATATCATAGTATTTTCAACAAGAAGAAAGTTCATGGCTAACTTCTATCTGCAACCTCGAATTCTTACTTTGTCTCCATTTCAGCTTTTACATTGTTTGCGGGTAGTCAACAACCCTGCAAACTAATCTATTGAAAATTGAGTTTAATTATTTCAAGGAACATAATTCTTTGGTAGCCTCACTGCACATTGTTTCCTTTCTGGATTATTTTCCATTTCCATATTTTTCCCTTTCCTTATTTTTCTGCTGAAATTTAAATTGTGATCTTCCCAGGTGTAGTTAGCTCTCCCAGCTTTGATTCTGCATCTTCTTTGGAGCACCCTAAGAACACTTTCCAGGAAGTGCCATTTTGATCAAGCCACCATCCTGTTAATAACTCCTGGCATTACATTTCATATCAATTATTCCAATTATCTGAAATAGGCACTAAGTGTTTGGCTGTATGCTAAGCCCAGGTTGGAAATGGTGGAAGTTCCACAAGTCAAGCAGAAGCAGCCTGGTCTCCTAGTTTCAGTTCTCACTCACTTAGCTGCCCTTGATCATTAGTCTCAACTCAGTCCCCAGCTGTATTCAAGAGAATTCCTAGGGGCTGGGGATTTAGCTCAGCGGCAAAGCGCTTGCCTGGCAAGCGCAAGGTCGTGAGTTCTGTTCCCGGTACCGGAAAAAAAAACCAAAACCAAAAAAAAAAACCCAAACAAAAAAAAGAAACAAGAGAATTCCTTCGTCTTTCTCTCTAGGAAAGTTTTTGTGCCAACTCTCTGCCATTTTTTAAACTCCTTCACCTTTCTATTCTCTTCCAAACCATCTTTCTTACCATTTTTAAAACTTGCTAAAATCTACTGCTTATAACATGCATTTCTAGGAGGCTTCTGACACACTAATCAGTATTTTACTCAGTCCCTTTTCAGAGCATCTGTCCTAAGATGTCACCATGTTTGCTACTATAAAGTTGTCACATTGTCCTATCAGTAGGTTTCTTCAGTCTGGAGACTTTAAGCTAGTAACTGAGAAAGGAACATGCCTCCTCTGCATCAATATTCCTCAGAACAGCACAAGTGCGATTTGTGTTCGGTAGGTATCACTGATGTTACTTTCTCCTCCCTTATCATGATAGTGAGGGTTGCAAAATAGCCATATATGTTACAACTTCTCCCACTTTATTTTTAATAGTTCCTTGGATATCTGATGGCTGTATAAAAGAATCCCACCTCCTCATGTGAGATAAAATTAACCATTCCTTACCTTACAAAATAATACCTCTTTTGTGGGTTTATTGGAACATTTAGACACAAAGACATTGTAGACAAGTGAAGTATTAATGATTGACTACACATTGGGAAGCCTGTTCCCCCTTCACTATAAGCTACATCATGTTGCTGCTCAAGATCTTCTGAAGAACAGACAATCTTCAGTTTTACTCTGTAATTCCTAAATACCTCTATCATGTATCTGTACGTAGACACAGATACCCACAATGTTTCCATAGATATTGGAGCGAGTATTTTCCCTTTATGTCTTAGAATTCAGCTCATCTCTCCAGAGGCTGATTGACTACCTGATTACAATTTAGTTCTGAGGATTATGACTGGAGAGAAGTATCAGTGGTCTCGCAGTCCTCATGAATTAACATTATAGATTTTCCTAAGTGTGATTAAATAGAAAAGAGATGCGATCTCTGAATCCTGAAATCTTGGGAATATTTTTCTGTGAATTAGAAGAATATTAAAGAGAAAGGCAAGAAATAAGGGGGAAATCAACTAATCTCTTTTGTAAAATGCTCTCATTGCACATTTAAAATTAAGCTGTTCTGATTTTGGTAATTAAAATAATTTCCTCTGAGAGGCCTTAATCATTCTTGCCCACGCATAAAAACAAGACTGCTGTCATGAATGAAAGATTGAATGAAAGGTCTTATTCAAGTGTGTAAGTTCCTATGAGAAATCTTTAAAGACAAACCAGGCATGAAAATGACAATTGTAATGTTGGCCAAGGTCGTTTTAGCAACCCAAGGGATATACCAGTTCACGCATTTATCCATTCCTCCATTCAGCAAATGTTTATTCAGCATTAACTTTTTGAAAACACACTGGATGCAGTGATGAATACAACCTAGCCCCGCCCCGAATGAACTTCCATCCCAATGCAGGCACCAGGCCAAAGAAGAGAGAAGGTAATGACAAGTAGCATCAAGCAATAAGCTATCTGTGGACTATGACAAGTACTTATGAGTCATAAAAATTCAGATGGCCAATGATACAGAGTCAATCTAAGGGAGTGCCTTTTATTCTTAGAACATCTCATCTTATTATGCTAGTCATGGATTTTGCATCAACAGAAGCATTAATTATAAAGGAGATTTTAAAAGTTCAGTGTTGAGAAAATGAAACTATATAAACAGCCAATGCAAGTTCATTAGTCATAATGTATAAACTACTATTACTATGGATATTTTATTATGCATTATTATAAATGCCTATAATTATGTTTTATACCATGAACACAATATAAATAGACATAGGAAGAAGAAAAGAAAAGCTTGATGCAATCCAGAGCTCAAAGAATAGGAGCTACTTTGGAGTTGAATTTGACCCTAATTAGTTGTCTACATGACTTCACTTCTTTCTTTGACCAAGTGAGTGGATTATACTAGATGAAATACTTTACTGGGAGTTAAATTCCTAAGATGCCAATTATTGGGTTGTAAGAACTAAAATATATATCCAGGATTGCACATCAAAACATATCGATTTGTGTAATCTGGAAGAAAAGAGCTTCCCAACTAATCTGCTACCAATCAATTTGAAAGCAGTAGACAACACTGCCTTGTATGAGTCTTTGAATGTGGTTTTGGAATCTATCTAGCTGCTTCTTTCAGCTCTCACTCATATATTTGGGCTAATTCTAACTCCAGGTGACGCAACTAACTTGGGCAAGAACAAGATATCATTTTGTTCTTAAATCACTTCAACTTCCAAAGTCACGAAGAAGCACTAGGATATCTGATGTGTAATGGATTTCATGGGCTTCTTGGTTGTCAACCTGTCTTTTCGGCAGAATCAAACATCTACATCCACTGAGCTCCATTTTCTTCTACAATTCATCATTTTAATTTTGGCACTCAAGACATATTAGGTGTTAATGCACACTCCTGCCAGAGATAATAGACATCCTGCTAAGAGATGGCATCTGCAATGTTCTCTTATTGCATCCTGCATTTGATTGGCACGGGTGTCCTAGAAACACTGGCACAGCACCTTAGTAAAAGGCATAGTGCCACGTAACAGTTGGGAAGGAATTTAGGCTGCAAAGTGATCACAAATGAAGTCAGCTGGGAGTGTTCAGGAATGAAGTTCTGGCTCATGGAGGAGAGGAAAATAAATACTCTTAAGAAAATCTCTGCCTCTTTTATGGAAAAATTTCCATGGACAATAGCTTTTGAAATCTATCCAGAAAGATTGGTAGAGTCTTGCTAACTTGAAAGAGCAATGTCAGGCATTTTATTGTATAATGAACTTCAAACATGCCATGTTTTTCTTTACAGTTTTCAAAATCTATATGCAGGTGGTTATAGAATAATAAATCATACAGTCAAAAGACTTTTATGTGCTGGAGTAGAATAAGTAAAGGATATTAATCTTCTGCCACTTGTTATGTAGTGATACTCTCTCGTTATGTGGTGATACTCTCTTGTGGTGATACTCCCTTGATTTTTGGAGCTGCAGTGTGGGGATGATAAGTAGTTAGGAAGAATTATTCACACCAAGTATGTACAATAGTTAATACAACATAAAATAGAAAACAAGTGAGAATTCTTATAACTAAAATATTACTGATGTCATAGTTCTATGTAGAAATGAAACAAAATATAGTCCCAAGTAGCTGACTATAAGAACTTACCAGAGCAAGGTCAATCTTAAAAACCGTAATTGTCTGTTTGGTGAATATCATTACATAATACTATATCTGCCAAGAATAATAGGCTTTTCTTCTATGTGCTTTGTTTTCATGGTACTACAGCAATAGGCATCAGTAAATGAAGATTAATCTTTTAGGGGTTTTGTTCTTTTCGAATTTTTTCAACTATTTTCACAAATTCTTCCGGAAAAGACATATTTTCTGGGCTACATGTAAGATATGCACAGGACACAGTCTCTTTGAGATTTTAATTAATCTTGTGTCCTAAGGTATAAAGTAAAAACAACTAAGACTAAATATTTTGTTAATTTTTTTTAAAAAAAATAAACTCTTTAGACCTTTTGCTCCTATTCTGTGCTTTACACTTGCTCCAGTGCATCTGTAACATTTTTGTTCTGAACCAGTAATTAAAACCAAGATAAGTACTGTAAGTAATTTCAAAATTCTTGTTGGTAACTTTCAGAACTTAATGAGTCACAGGCCAATACTTCTAAAGTAAATAGCACCAGTTCTTTCTAAAGCATAGACCTACAGGATAAGTTAAAGAACAAAACTTTCCTATTCATCAATCTCTCTACTGTCTGATTAATAGCTGAAAAGCACTGGAAAGAGGCTTTTTTCTCCACAAACTCTCAATTCCTGTACCCATGGCTTTATTACTTCTTGTACATACGAACAGGCTGTGCTTCTGTTACTTATACTTTTATTGTTCTCTAGGTGTTGACTTGAAACTTGTATTTCTTCTCTGTTGGATTTCCTGAATGGCTATGATGCAATTTCCAACTTAAGATAGACATTCCACTCTCTGTTATTGGCTGGAATCTTTCACACAAGGGAACTATCTTTTGTACTTAATAAGGTTTACTTTGGTACAAAAATTTATTGTTCTAATCTTAGAATTTCATCATTTTAAAAAAATTCTGCAGCCAATGTATACATCAATTTTAAGGGGGTCATGTGGAAATTTAAAATCCAGTTGAAAAGATACATAACAATATTTTCTGGAGAAATAGAGAGTAGATGCAATGAGCATCATTCTGTTTTTACTATCTGTGGTCTCTGCTGCTTTTGTAATTAATAACAAAATTTGTTTTATCTAGAAAGCAAACCATGGTCTTAGAACAAACTATTTTAGTGGTGGGAGGCATTTTAAAAATTCAGCCACTCTGCTTGAATATAATTCTAGTAGGTTGTACTACATCCTTAAAGTTATATATAAATTCCTAATGCTACTGCAGCAAAGGAACCATTTCATTTACAAATCATGTAAAACAATTAGCTTATTATCATTTTACAACTTTGTACTCCAAATGTAACTATCTTTCAAAAACTTTGTTGAGGTTAAATTTTATGCTTAGCTCAGTGGGTAAGCTTTGGACAATAATTTTTAAGTCATTATTCAAAATTATTTTATATTCAGGATAAATTGTTTTAATAGATTGTTCTATAAAATTACTATATTTATTATATTCCTACAATCTTGAATTAGGTTCCAGTCATGTGGATTTCTAAGTATTATCTTATTACACATGTATACAGTATACCTCTGTTTGTTGTTTGTCAGTCCTTTCAGGTTGACATTATTGTAGTGACTTCATATTTATGAAGAAGGACAGTTGAACAAACACCCTTTTACAAATAATTATATATGCTATTATGTTTTCTGAATTTATTACTGACTCTCCAGAAAGGAAAATAAGTTTATTTTTAAATTTTTTATTTTCTATTGTTTGAGTTATTATTGTCCTTGTGATGTGATAAAATTTGAATGTGAATGTTTTTGGAATTAATAAAACAACTCAATTTTATGAAACGAGTAACATGTTCATAGGGACAAGATTAAATGACTGTAACCATTGTCAGATGTCAGAATTGCTTCACCTTTTCCATAAATCACAGTGGGAGTGTCATTATCATATGTGATTAATGACACTTCATGTTGTGAATCTGATCACAACAAAGAAAATAGAGAAAATCACTCATGAGCACCTTACATGAAAAGGTTGGGATGTCTCTGCTAAATTACCATAATTTGATTACTCTACGAGTCTATTAACACAATTCATTGAAACCCAAGGAGACCTAACAGATTTTCACCGTGTTATTCACATGCTTTGCATAAACAGTGAACAATTCCGGGAACAGCCATGATCTCTTTTCCTTTATCTCATTTTTGATTTGGAAATTTCTGAATACCTTTTTATGCTTTCAAAGTATCTCACAGTGAAAATTGTTTTCCTTTTATAGTGGTATTCAGTGATAACATTCAAGCTTACTATTTTGAGAAAAGGTTGTTTTTTTAAAAAAGAAATCTATTTTTTAGTTCTTTAAGTTCCAAATTACTGTTATCTCTTTACAGAGGCATGTATAGTTTCATTAAAGTTATGTTGTTAAAAATGCTCTGGTAACACACAAAAGACCCAAGAGAAAGTTTCCTTGATATTGCTTGTTAAAAGCAGTTTTAATATGCAAATTTTCTCTGTTGAAAGTAGAGAAGTTTTATCTAAGTAAGACACTTTCCAGTTTTTAAGAAGCATCTATGTACATGAATATCATACTCTAATGACAAAATGCAAAGTAATCTGATCTATTAATGAACTAACTAAGCTAATAAATTCACTTGCTTGATATATCTCATTTTTTATATAAATTTACAATAATGAACTTTCTATCATTAAAATCATATATTTAGCATATTTATTTTTATAACTATTAGATTGAAAATCAGATTTTACAAATAACTTTATTTTTTGAATACTTTTTGATTCACAATAAACTTAAGTGGAAAGCAGAGGGATTTACCACATACCATGTACCATATCCCAACTACAGCCTCCCCTGAAATCAAAATTTCTACCAGAGTGATCAGTTTTTTGTAATTACATCATAACACAAAAGCTATAGTTTACAGCCAGGTTCACTCGATCTACATTTCATGGGATTAGACAAATATAGAATGACGTGAACCCATCGTTCAAAATAGCTTGACAGTCTTGATTGTCAATGCTCCACCTGTTCTTTTCCTCTCCCCACTGATAAACTTTGACCTTCTTATTGTCTTGTAGTTTTGATTTTCCAGATTGTTGTATAGCCTCACATGATATGAAACTTTCTCAGATTCACTTCTTTGGTTTAGTTATAGGCATTTAAGTTTCTTCCATATCTTTTCATGTGTGGAACTTGGTAACTCTTTACTTGTGCTAAAGAGTATTCCATTGCCTGGTACCAAACTATCCATTCATCTACTGAAGGACATCATGGTTGCTTCCCAGTTTTGGCAATAATGAATAAAATTGCAATGACCATCTGTCTGTAGTCCCCTCCACACAGGGACATGAGTTTTAACTCTTTTGAGAAAGTGCCAAGGAAGAGGATTGTTGTCTTATAAGGGAAAAGTATGCTTAACTTTGAAAGAAATTCACAAGCTGTCTTCCAAAGTGGCTGTATCCATCTTATTCCCACAGGCAGTGAATAAGAACCCTACTATTCCACATCCTCAGCAGCAGTCAGTGCTGCTAGTGGTCTGGATTTTGCCCGTTGCCCAATGTGCAATAGTTTCTCCTTCTTTTAATTTGCATTTCTCTAATGATAGATGACATGGAACATCTTCCTCTATATTTATTTTTACATACATACTGTATGCCTTCTTTCATCTCTACTTGAATTGAGCTGCTTGCTTATTGTTGAGTTTTAATAGGTCTTTGGATATTTTGAACAACAATCTTTTAGCTGTGCCTTTTGTAAAACTGTTTTCAAATCTCCTAGTCTGTGGCTTTTCTCTCTCGGCAGTATCTTTCGGGGAGCAGAAGTTTTTAATGTTAATGAAGTCCAGTTATTGATTCTTTCCCTCCCGGATCATGCCTTTGGTGTTTGTTTTGCAGATGAATGTGAATGGTGAGCAAACATATGTCAATACTTATGCATCATCATTTCAGTTTTCTCCTGTAGTCTCAAAATGCAACAACACAGGCTCTATACACTACAGTTTCCCAAGTTCCTGTTCGGGGTACAGTTGCTGTCCTTGGCTAGCTGCTCAACTACAGCTGAGATTTGAGACTTAAGAAGATTCTCTGACTCTCAATTTATGTCACGTATATTGAGGATAAGGCAGCAAGTCAAAAGATTTTTCAAGTCCTCTTGACATTAACATTCAACAAATATTAACCGAGCAGCTGACTTTTCGATAACCTATCATAGGGAGGATGGACCAAAATATCCAGAAGGCATAGACCCTGGCTACAAAACTGTCAGAATAAGAAACATAGGAACATAAATGAACAAACTTTGGGGAAATGCATGTAATAAAATATTTGCACCGTTAACACCAAGAAGTAAGTGACAAATTTTCCATGAAAAGGCACAGAGATTGGTGAGCAGGCTTGGAAAGATTCCTGGACTAATTTACAGAGATGGAGATGAACTTCTCAGGAGCAAAATGTGTAGGTTAAGCTATGCAGTGAAAAGGCCATATTGAGGTGACTACAGCAAAAATATAAGGAATCGATGGATTGGAGAAGTGAACCAGAGTTAGATTATGAATAATGACCTTGGTTATGGATTATCTCCCTTTGTTTTTTGCTCACGCCCTTATCTGATTCATTGTGTCATCATTCTAGACAACTGGGATAGGCAAGCAAAAGTTGTGAAATGAATAAAAGTAGAAGAAAACCTGTAAGTTCCCTTATTGTCATTGCTTGCTGCTTAATTATGGTTTCTGTTTAAAATTGCCTGTATTAAAATCCTGATTCAATAACATATTTACAGTCACACATCATTTATCTAGTGCCAATTGAATACAGTACACTTTGGTTTTTACTAACATCACTTTGAAGATTTTCTTTCACAGTGGTCACTATGAGAGGGGCTGTAAAATTCATCTTCAGTGGAGAGAGGAAAACAGATCACAACAAACTGCAAACGCATCAGGGAGTTTACTCATAAGCAGCAGGCGAGAATCAAAGTGAGTTTTCACGTAGAAAGCAAGCGACAGACTGAAAGAAGCACTCTGTGGGAGATGACAAACCATAAAAACATCCGAGGGGCTGCAGAAGATTGGGAAACAGTCAGCTATGTCAGCCCATTGCGAAGTCTATAGCCAGCTTAAGGTTTGTGCAGGTGTTATCCAGGATAATTTGATCAGGTTGTAGCTTGTTTAGAAGATAATAAAATGGTGGCTTTGCCAGCATGTATAAAAGATTATTTTTATGTGTATGAATTAGAAATTTTTGAATAAAGAAAAACTGAAAGATTCAGCCAACTTTCAGGGCCTCTGGAAGATGTTTAAAGCAAAGTAAGAAAAGAAAAGTTTTGAGTAGAAAATGTTGGGATCATCATAAATTATTTATAAGGCTGCTCTTAAGGATTACTTTGGTTTATAAAGAAGTGTATATGTTAAAGCACACAGATTATCTCACTGAGTGATCCCATGAACTGGTAATCACTAAGCACAACCTATCCTTACTATACCGCTGAAAGCCAGAGAAGTAAAAAGGGAGAATTAGTGCATCAGTCACTTGTAATGTGTGCAAAAGATAGAAGGAACACACACACAAAGTAAGAAAAACAAAGAAACGTAAGCACCAAACCATGAAATATAGACTGTACATAATACACAGAGTGTAAAAGAGATATGATTTTTGTAGGTTGTAGGTAATGGGAAATGGAAAGAATTGAACAGAACCATCAATATTTCTTCCCATCTTCCCTTCAGATTGGGTAAATTGCTGCCAAATAAATCAATTCACTAATATTATAGTTAAAATTATATATGTTAACAAAAATCTATACCTATCATTTATAACTACTTATATTAGATATTACTTCCAATGCAAGGGCATGAATTACTTGCCATTTACTATTTGATACCTTAGTTGTTATCAATGTCTTCAGAAGTGATTTTGATACACAAATATTTATTCATTTTAATTTAATCTTTTTCTTCCATAATTAAGTTAATCCCACTTGTTATCTACTATTATAGTACCACAGTACACTATGGCTACATTATTATTATTATTTTTCTTTTTTTGGTTTTTTTCCAGTACTGGGAATTGAACTCATGACACTGCACTTGCCAGGCAGGTGCTGTGCTGCTGAGCTAAATCCCCAGCCCCTATGACTACATTATTAATAGAACTTATATATTGAAAAATGGCTTTCACTTTTTTGTAGGATCTATTAGATCAGGAGTTTAGCCTAATGTTTTGGGTCTTATCACATAATCCACCATCAAGGTGTCATTATTTTGGAAAAGTAAAAAGCTTAAAACCTATTTTTATTTTCTGCTTTTATTTTTTATTTATATTTTTATTAGTACATATTTGCACTACACAATCTTCACATTCTTTGTGTGGAGTTGGTATATGTGCATAATGCATTTTAGTTCCTTTGTTCATATATGAGGTTTTTAACTATTTTAGAAAGACACCTACTGGAATACCTCAGTCAAATGGAATTTCTAGTTTCAGTTTTGTGAAGAATCTCTATTCTGATTTCCATACTGGTAGTACTAGTTTGCATTCCCAGCAACAATGTAAAAGGGTTCTTCCTGCACTCCTACAACCTTACCAGCATTTGTTATTTCTTTGTATATTTTTTTACTCCTTAATGGTGTCTATTCTTTCTGGGGTTGGGCAAAATTTCAGTTTTAATTTATATTTCTGTAATGGCCAGCAATTTTGAGCATTTCATAATGTATTTATTGGCCAGTTGCATTTCTTCTTTGGAGATGTGTCTGTTCATTTCATTTGCCCATTTTTTATTTGGATTTTTTATTTTGAGGGATCTAACTGGTTTTTGTCCCAATTCTTTGTATATTCTAGATATTATTCCTCTGCCTGAAGAATCACTGACAGAATTTTTTTTCCATCCTGTTTTTCTCTTCATTCTGTTGGTTGTTTTGTTTTGTTTTGTGTTTTGCTAAGCACAAAGTTTTAAATTTGATATGATGGCATTTCTTGGTTCTCAGCAAGATTTCCAGAGCAACTAGAGCTGCATTTAGAAAGTTCTTGCCATGACTTGAAGAGTTCAACCTATTTTATCCTCCAGCAAAACCAATTTTTAATAAAAGCTGTTGGAGTAAATGATCTCACCAAGCAGATGAATTTGGAACAAGAAGAGTGGAAAGAAAGTTTCAATTTTAAGAAATCAGGAAATAATGAATAAATCATCACAGAGGATTGAGAGCAATCAGCGAAGGTGTAGAGAAGCCATGAGGTTGTGTTCTACAATCAAAGTTACAAAAACTGGGAGCTTGGAAGGAATGAAGGCTAGCGTTCTTTAGATACTAGCACTTTTGCAAATGAATCGGTGTACAAGGAAGAGGAGAAGGCAGGAGCTGCGGAACTGAGCCATGTGGGTATCCTCGGTCATCTTGACTGTGGCAGCCATTTTGTTGGAGAAATGGGGATGGAGTCCAAGGGATTTTAAAGAGACAAGGGGAGGAGACGCACTGGGGCAGCAAATCCAAACGGGTTACTTGAGGAATTGTGTTGTAAAAAAAGTAAGCAGACGTTGATAACTGACTTTGAAATAGTTTCAAAGGGAAAGAAAGGTACTATAAGAATTACTACATTACTGTTTACAATGGAAGAAATGAGAAATGTTACTGTGCTAATGGGAAGGAATCAGCACAGAGGGCATTTCACATTTTGTTTATTGAGATCATGTCTTCACCATGTCTCTGAGGTGCATACTATAATTTGATCAATTAAAGGAAAAGCACAGATATGTGGGGACACACAAGCATTCTGTATTTCATCCTGGGCAATCTTCCTGAAAGCCAGAGATCTTAGCTCCCCCTTTTAAACAGAATTTATCTTTAATGACACACAAACATACACTCATAGCAGTTAAATTACAGGATTTTCACATCATGTTTTCTTTTGAAAGATTTTTATGATGTTTGCACTTGCTCTTTATCATTTAAAAAGAAGGGGAGATGGGGAGAAAAGGATAAATCAAGATATATAATGTAAAGGTACAAATTTCCTGTGATGAATATGATCATTATTTATGGTACCAATAAACTAATGAATAGTACCAAACTTAATAATAATAATAAATAACTACTAGTGTATTTATTAATATAAGTTTTCATTGGCTATTAAAACCAATATACCAACACTATTAGGCAGGCACAACTTTGCTTAGCTTTTCATCTTGGATAGGTTTAAAATAAATGAAGGGAAGACTTGGGTTTTGGACCGAGAAAATGTGGGGTAATATTTTTCTCCACTTCCAAATAAAACTTTATCTTGTAAGTGTAGTTTTGCCATTTTGTTTCATTTTGACAAAGAGAAAGATAACAAATGGACAGTGCTTGTTAGTAGTATTTTCTTTGTGTATATCTTTTTTGAGAAACCCATGTCAATTATAGTAATAATTATAATAACATAAATTATAATAATATAAATCTTAACCCCCATATTAATATTTTGGGGGTTAAGATTCATACGAGCTTCACTGAGAATGGTGGAGGTCACCATGAAGTGCAATTGCTTCATGACTGCCCCGTATATTTTACCTGTTCTGTGGTCCATGCTGAAAACCCATGAACTACAAGCAAACTGGGGAAACATTGCAATAGCGCATAGGTGGATAAACAACACCTGGATGATGTGTCAAGAGATTCTCCACAATCCCTACTCAATCCCCATCACTAGGACCATCTCTGCCCATTGCCTTTCACCCTCCTCTCATCTTAGTGTGCTCGTTTATGCCCTTCGTTGGCTTCTCCTCTCCCTCCACTCAGAGCTGACTTCGGCTCATCCTTCAGATGCTAGCACCAGCACTGGTTTCTAAGGGAGTCATCATGGACCACCCTGAAGAGAACGCTTCCTTCTGAGCTTTTTACAGCAAGCTTCACTTCTTTCTCTCACCCTTACTCTGTTGCAGTTTTGCATTTTGACTGAATGAGCCTTTGACTGATCTGTACCTCCTACAAGAGAGGGACCAGGACTCTCCAAGGCCTTATTAGTGCCAGGCCGAGAGCACACATTAAAACACGTTAGTCCTGCTTTAAAAAGAGAAAAGGTGCCTCAAATTTGGGGGCCCATTACTTTCACTCTCCCCCATGTGGAAAAGAAATTTTCATTTTTATTTCTTCCTTGAAGTAGGATAGGTTTTTTTTCTGTACATAACTTGGGTTAATTCAGGGGCATAAATTTGGTGTTTAGCCACCTTTTACACAAAAACACAGATGGTGCTGATTCCTATACAGATGATCCTGGCATCACCCTTGAAGGTGACAGTAAACTTGTGGTATTTGTAAATCTGCTTTACAATTTCTTAATTAATTAAGTTTATTGGTACATTTTATGTATACATAGTGATCACATTCATCCTAGGGAATTTGTGCCTGTACAGGATATATCTTGATTCTTTTTGTCCCCGTTCCCCTCCCCTCCCTTCAACCCCTCTTCCCCTCCTTATTTACAAAAGCTTTGTTTCCATTTTTTCCTTATTTCTTCTTTTTTAAAGGTGGGGTGGGGTGTGCCTTCCAAACTTACTGTATTTTTTTTCCTATGGAAAAAAAAAGAAAAGTTAGAATGATGAAGACTGAACTCTTTATAATTGTGCCAACTTTGTCACAGCAAATGCTATTGCACAAGTCACTATTATATAACAATTTGGAATCCTATCATTTTGTTGTTACATTCACTCTACCTAAGTGAAAACATAGCAGCTTCGTGAGTCTTTGTTGTAGTTAAGAGAGTGGATTCAGAGAACAGATGTTCCGAGTGTGAATCCTGCCCTTGGAACTCTACCTCTTAGTTTTTGTAACCCTATTATATGTGAACAACATATGAGATTGTAGAAATACAAATGATTAACACATTCATTTCAAAGACGATACACCTAATTTTGTACAGTATTTACCAAACTCAAATGTAGGGAAAAACAATTATAATTTTTGAAATGATAGCTTAGCAAAATATTCAAGTGTCTGAAGTTGTATTTTCTTTTAAAAAAAGAAAATGCCTGTTTGACAATTAACCACAGAAAATGCATAAAAATCCTAATTTTATTCAAAGTCCATGAGGAAACAGACTGTGGAAGTGGATAGCAGTGGGTAAGTAACAGGAAGCTGGGTTTGATTTTAAACTTGTAGTATAAGCCTGTTCCTGGCACCTGGTGTCATTTGTCCATTGAAAGGCGTTGCTTTTAATGCAGCTGGTTTACTTTGGCTGCCATTGGATGAATTTCTTGATTTCATTTTGTGTCTTTTATTTTAAATTGGTAGTAAGCAGAGCACAGAACTACTGGGAAACAATAAAAAGAGCTGTGGTCTGGAATCAGCCCTGACTGTGACATCATCCTTTGACCACTCTCTGTAAAACAAAAGGACTGTAGTAAGTAACCCAAAGCTCTAGGTCTGGCTGGTCACCCTTCCCTCCTGGACCCTCAGTAAGAGAAGCAGAACTGTTGCAAGCCTTCTGTGAGCCTCAGCATATGGAAGAGCCTGGGCCACCATGTAGCCTGTATTGGTGTTGTTATTCATGGAACGACACTAAACCCATTTAGGAGTTCTCTAGGGTGATTATAAAAGATTTTGTGCAATTTGGATTTCAGAAATGACAGCACAGTAAAAGCAATATGCTCTGGTGCCTAGGAAGTTCACCAAGATCAAATGAAGAACAAATGTAATCCTATCAGTGTCAAATTTTTCTTAAATTCTCTCCCACAGTAACAGCTAAATGCCATTTCTAAAGTATTTAGGAGGGCAGCGTCAGAATTTTCACCACTCACATGAAAGTTTAGCTGACTTCTGGGGAAAATAAGCAAGACTAAGAATGCAGGGGAGACACTGCCACTTCTTTATCACTCCAGAAGTTAATATTCAGGGACTTATGGAGGGGGTTAACTAGAATCGAAAGGCCTTCAAGGTACTGCATCTGATTCAGGCAACAAGTTGAATGGCAAAAGTAGACTACATCAAAGGAAGAGAGGAGAATTTACAGTGCATGTGCTCCAGAAAGGATTTAATCTAATTCAGTACCTCCATACCTGAGATAAAACTCTGTCCTGGTTTGCATCCCTGGCACCATATACACTGCCCTAGCACTTATGAGAAAGTGGCTATTAAATAAAAGGACAGTTTAAGACAAAGAATACCGGAAAAGTGAGCTCACTTGCCACTGTATAGAAGGAGGCAAACCCCATCATGAGCCTTGCTTCTACCCCTATTGACATTTACTTTTCCCTCATCTTACCAACACAGTATATTCCCCTTGTTTCTCTGCTCTGTTTCCCTAGGATGCTTACGGCCTTTCAAAATATTTGCCATCCCCTATGGTTAGTTTTTTGGTAATATCACTTAAGATATGGAAAAAAATGAGTCATAACATTTTCTACTCTGTCTCATTTCTGTCACTGTCTGACCCAAAGAAAGTATCCCGACATGCTGTGTGCCCCATAACTGAAAGGATTTGAAAACAAGGTTTAGTTCCCTTCAAATGTTAGACCTTTCCTTTCAATCAAGAGTTAGGAAAAACAAAGACCAAAGTTGTATAACAAACTGAGGTGACCAAGTAGTAAAAATGCTTCTTTTCAAATTTATTTATTATAGACTAAGGTTCCAAAAACATGTCCACAGCCTGGGTTAGTAACATTATGTTTGAACACAGTTGGCCCATTCATTTCCATATGAGCAATGTGTTGTGGCTTAGATCAAGAATGTCCCCCAAAAGTTTCATGTACTCATAGGCAGGGCTTGGGGAAGATGATTTCATTATGGGGACAAAGTAGCTGACTTGCTGTTAGCAGGTGGAGTCTGGTTGGACGAAGTGGGTTCCTGCCAGCTTGACCTATCTCCCTCCTGGCTCCTCCATTCTCTACTTCCTTCCTACCATGAAGTAAGCAGATTTTCCTCCACTGTGCCCCTCTGCCACACATTCTGCATTAGAGCCAACCAACCTTGGACAGAAAATCAGAGTCAGAATCAACCTCTCTTACTTTAAGTGGTGCCTATTGGCTATTTGGTCTCAGCAATGAGGAAAGTGACTAAGACACTGTGATTAATTTCTCCCTGCAGAGTAAGGTAGTTACTTTGAGCCCCCGAAGCCAAAAATATTTACTGTAAAGTTCTTTCCAGGTAGTTTACTGGTTTCAGTTGTAGACTATTCATTGGTAAAAACAGGAAACACAGTACTGACCACTGCTGTTAGTATTTATTAAATCTGAAAAAATAATATTCTTGCGCTACAATCAGCTAAGGAATGATCTTTTCCAGATTTTTAATATTCTCTGAGCACATTCTTTATACATTGGCATTACTGGAAACAATGAAATGGTTAACAATAAACTAGTTAGGTGAACTAGTTAGGTGAAGTTTAGTTAATAACCATCTTCTGGTTGCTACAGCTAAAGAAATGTGTACCACTGGACTCGAGTCCATGGTGACATCGTGATCTTCTGTTTCATAGTTCACCCTGCCATATCCATCTCTCTGCCAGCAGTTACACCTCCAGTATTCAACAGCAGGGCACAGCATATGAGCAAATGAGTGTAGTCTCTCCCATCATTCTGTGATCTTCATAGAGTCCTTAATTAAAAGGAGACTCTCCTTTTATGGGCAGTTGTAATGCGGGAGGAGGAAGCAATCTGTTAGATTCATTCAGGAGTCTTGGGAAAATATTTTTGCCTTGGAAAAATACAAGATAAAATCAACACTAGCCAAGAAAAGCATGAAATATACTTTTTCTATAGTGTACTTGTAGGGAAAATTCTCAAAATACATTAATGATAGAAGCAGTCAAATTTATGAGCCGACCTCTTCCAGCATTTCTTTTTCCCTCTTTGTGTTCTGGATAAACTATGATTCCCACTTAATTGCAAATTAGCTACAGTGGCAACGACATAGGTACTATGAGTAAAAATGCCCACCTTATGCTATTCAAAAACTCCATTTTGCGCGATTTTGTACATAGTGTACGATGGCAACCTCCTTCCTGTTGCTTCCCTGAGCGCTCTGCACAGATCCCTCCCTGCTGAGCAATCCTCCCAGAGGAACACAGAGCTGCTGTCAGTGCCAGTGCATGAAATGACTGTTCTGCACAATTAACACTGCGCCTTATGCGGCCCACGAGTCTGTGACACATCATTCAAACCTGAGTCCCATCAGTGTTAAGTGCCGGGGGTGAAGCAGTACTCCTGGTTCCCTCCTTGCTTCATTTTGATGCAAGCCTAACCACCCTGCCTCTTGGCCACATAAATGTTTCTTAGGAAAAGACATCTAGTCTTTTGCTTATTTCTTTTATACTCCAGAGGATCTAATAGGATGATGGAATTATCTAATATTTATTGCCCATTGCCTCTTCGTCAGGCATGTGTTATCTCATTTTATTTTCACAGGACCTTATAAGATAGTTACTATTATTATATTATCATTCTCCTTTTCCTGATGGTAAATCTGAGGTGCACAGAGTCTAAGCTGATTGTGTGAGGACAAAAAGCTAGCTGGGGTAGAGCTACACTTTGAGCTTTACTGTCTGACACAAACATAAAACACCACTGGTCCACACTGTAAATACCCAGCGGCTATATCCTGGGTCGAGTAGGTCACAGATGATGCACAGTGGTGGTTGCTGATGTGTAAGAACTTAGGTATCACTATTACTCAAATTTTGGGTAAGTATAAAAATATACACGTTAATGGGCTGTCCAGGGAAGTTTCTTGTCTTAACCCAGAGAACCTAGAATTCTTTGAAAGGGTTAGACCCTCCTGGAGCCCTAAAATGATTTCTTAAAATGTGTGTGTGTGTGTGTGTGTGTGTGTGTATACTTCAAAATATATTTGGAAGTGTTTGTGTTTGTTTTTATCTTAAAGGTGCTGAAACTGTCTTAGATCTTTAAGGGACTAATGAATGGACAGTGCATTACAACTGGATTATAGCAGGTGACACCAAGCAAAACTAAAATTGCTTGGGGAGACATTTTAGATGGTATGATTTGTAAAAGTCCTTTACAACCTTTAGAAAAGATAGGAATGTATTGGCCCCAAATCCTCCTCCTCCCAGGTTGGAAGATAAAATGACTATTATAATCATGGATCACTTTAAGTTCAATGGAACTCATTCTCAGGGAAAAATGGCCAAATAAAAAGCTGGTTTTCTATCTCTTGTCAATGATAACTGTCTGACCTACTTCCAGATTCTTTTGCTGGGGTTCACTTCATTTCCATGCAGTCAGGTCCAACATGCCAATAATGACGGACAGCGTGAAACAGCAAAGGATTCTACGGATTATCACGTCTGCTCTGCAGACAGACAGCACTTCATTTAAGCGGCTTTTCCAGATATTTCATTGTGGGTCTGATGAAAGGACTTGGTGTAAATCCAGGGTGATAGTCTCTCACCTGTGAGATGGAGCCTTTAACCAGGGATGTAACAGAGAAACTGCTTCCTTGTGGCACCCAGCCTTGTAGAGCCACACCAACTTTAAATGTTTTTACCTTGTTGTATCAAGGAATATGATCATAAAGATAATTTTTCCTCTCCTGCACTTCAACCTCTTTCTCTACTGATTCAACATGTTTGCATTGCTGGGTAAAGATGACTCATTCTGAAGTAGAAGTCCATTAGTTTTGTGAACCTATTGCAAAGGAAGAGCCAATGAATAATTTGGAAGAATTGCTACACACACACACACACACACACACACACACACACACACAGTGCTACCCTGATACATTCAATTAGTGTTAACTAGACTGAGGTATTATTATAGGTCAGTTTAAATGGTGAAATTCTCTGCGGTTACATTTGAATTGAACCAAGAGTCATAGATCAACACTAGACGTATGCCCCTTAAAAATAGAGGACATGAGTCAAAACTTCAGAGTATTTGACAAGCAAAGGATCAGAATTCTTGGAACAAGTACCAAGGATCTAAGACCAAAGAGCAGAGATCTCTGCAAACTGTGAAAAGCAAAGAAATGGTGGAATGATTCACTGGAGTATTTTTCTGAAGAGGGATCCACACTATAACAACCTTAAAGATAATCCTTTTTCCCTCCAGCTAGAAACAACTAAATTCTCCCTTAATAAGAGGAAAAGCTAATACTTGTGGTATAGCAATGCAAAGGAATTCTATTCAACAGGGAAAATGAACAAAATAGTGACATATGGGTTGACATGGATAAATCTCAACAACATTATTATGAGTTAAAGAATGCAAACTCAAAGGAGTGTTCACAGCATAAGTTTCCCTTTACTTGAACAAATAAATAAAAACAGAGATATCTGGTCTAGGTGAAAGCAGAGCAATAGTTGCCCAAGACTAGTGACTGGATAGGAGATGACTTCAGTGTACAATGCAATGAACTTAATTTTTTGAAAAGAGAAGGTATTTCCAAAACTTGTACTGCATGGAACTTTTCCACAGGGATGCCAACTCATGAAACAAGGCTGCTAATATTACGGTGAGGAAGTATCTTTGGACTTTTTTTTTTTTTTTTTTGAGACAGAGTCTCGCTACACAGCTCAGGCTAGCCTTGAGCTCACTTTGTAGCTCAGGCTGGTCTCTAACTTGCGACAATCCTCCTGCCTCAGCCTCCCAGGTGCTGGGATTACAGGCGTGCGCCACCATGAGGAAGTATCTTTGGACAGCAGTGTTTTGGGCTACATTTCTCTTGTAGAAAACACTTGTAGAAAACTTTGAGCATTCTGCTGTCTACTTCATAAAGCCTGCTTATTCCTTAGAGGTCTCCTCACATAAGTAGGATGTGATATGCTGTGAAGTGGGAAGTCTGTAGTCAGGAACTTAAAATTTTCCCTTGTCATGCTTTAGTTACAGATGTTGGACAATTCACTTAACATCTTTTACCCATGTCTAAAATGAGGTTAATAATAAATCATTCTTCATAATTCCTTGAGAAAAGTAAGTAAAAATATATTGTAAAGCCTTCAGCCCTTTGTGTGACCTGTTATAACCTCTTGGGAAAGCCTGGCAGTTCCATCTGTATAAAGTCTCTTCTGAAACCTATGCTAAGGTGCTCCCTGTGGAATGAATCAACTCTTCATCTGTTACAGCGTTCATTCATTATGTAGGAAATGATTGCCTTTCCTGTTGTACTGCGACATGATTAAGATCGTGTCCTATCCACTCCTCTGTTCCAACACCTAGCACCGCAGCTTGTAAATGGGTCATTCCCAGTCAGTGTAGGAGCTTCATCCTTGAAGCTTAATAATCCCCATCTCCAGTCATGCAGTTTCCTTCAGAGTGAGCTGCACTGGAACCCAAGCTGTGTTGGAGTAAGCTCTAATGCTTTTATGGATTTGAGAGATTACACAAGGAAAGCAGGAGTTGCACAGACAGGAAATGGCACATGTTTATTTCTCTCACCTTATGTGAGAAACATGAAGATTATAGTGAAACCTTTGACATTATTTGAGAGAAAGCTTCCATGTGTTTTCTAAGGAACAGGATCAAGGGAAGACTGTTTCTGCACTCAGGAGAGACTTTAAAAACATTTAAATCTTGGGGCATAATACTTCTGGATTAGACCACAATGCATCCTCCCCAGGGTGCCCACTTGCCATATTCATAAACACTGACTTAGTTTCCTAGCTTTTCTTCTCAGCTACACTTCATCTCCTTCTTTGTTGTCCAGTCCTTAGCTGGGCTCTTTGCGTACCTGAATGACCTTGCAACAGCCTATATTGACAAGATTGGCTGTGTTCAGTGTGGTATGGCGGTATACAGCAATAGCCTATGTTGAAAAGTTTAAGGTTTCTACCTGCATAGTTTTATCCTTTTATATTTTTTGTAAGTTACAAAGGGTATTAATAATTATAACAATTGATAATAAGCAAATAATAAAATAATAATTAAGTTAATGAGATTAAATTCTCGGTAGCACGTGCTTTTTCTTATAGTAACAATCTGACTTTAGATATTTGTGGGGATGAGGAAAAGGTTGTTTTGGCTTAAAGGAGAGGACTCTCTCTGTCTCTCTACCTCCCTCTCTCCTTTTCTCCCTGCCCCAACCAAGCTGAAAAAGACATCACCAAGCCAAAATCTGTTATTTCCCACAGTGGGATTTTGCAAACTCTTAATATTGTTTGAGAGGCAAGTTGACCCTCTGAACAGATAACTGTGAATTGTTGTAGAGTTTTATCCTGACTGGACATTCTTTTGAATTTATCTAGATGTTTTTTATTCTGACCAACAACAGAAACACTCAATGCAAATATTTCTCTTCTCATTTTAACAGCTCATAAATACCATTGGTTGCAGGTAGGAGGAGAATAGTGCTTAACTGAGTAAGGATGTCTCCAAGCACCATTTAAAAATTTAATTTTTGCTCAGTGTTCAGACCTTAGGAAACTAAGCAGCTTTTAATACTCCTGTGCGACTGAGTGATGCAGCTAAATGCACTGAACATGATTACTCCTTTTATACTATCTGCCATCAGCTTCAACTCTCTTTCTACAGTCCTGGGTAACAAAAGATTTCATACGTTACTATTTTTGCAAACTGCTTGGCTAATTCCCCTGTTTAACTCCACAGAATGAGACAGGGTCAGATGCCTAGAGCTCATAGATGACGTTCCAGAAGACAGTTCCTCTCAGCCAGAGCTGAGACAATGCACAGAGCTATGGGGTGAGGTTGTATCTCCCCCACCCCACCACCTCGCCTTGCCTGGCTTCCTCTGCAGTGGTAGATGCCTGTCTGAAAGACTCCATCTGCCTTCCCATGAGACAGGTATTGTTCAGAAGGAGAGTTCTGAAAAGAAAACTCTACTTATATCATAGTGTTAGGAGCCAATCCTATGATGTGCAACAGAAATTATGGCTTGGTAATTTCTCACTATGATAGAGAAATAAAAGACATAAGTAAATAAATGAATTTAGCCTGGCAACTTCCATACTGTCTTAGTTACTTTTTTCTCGCTGCTGGGACAAAATATCTGACGACCAAAATTAAAGAAGGAAAGGTTTATTTCGCTTACAGTTCATGGAAGTTTCAATCTGTACTTGGAAGATTATAAGGCAGAGTGGCACGTGGCAGAGGGCTGCATCTCAGGACGGCAGCCACAGCTAAGCAACAACTCACTTACACTGGGGTGGAATGGGGGAGGAGTGCCCCAAGCACTCTTTTTCCTCTCCCTTACATATGCAAACTATCCACTCCCGGGAGGGTGTAGCTCTCACACCCATATTCAAACTCTAATAGCGTGCCCCAGGGCCACAGGAGGCTTTGGGGGGACACACAGGCATAAACCATAACACATACCTAGTGTTAAAAGGACATCTTTTTCAAAAGAGAACAATCGCAGTGGAAAGGCTACAGATAGCAACTAGAAGAAGACAGAATTTTCATCAAAGCTTACCTTACATGAGCCTTCTTTACCTGATACAGTGGACCACTTATGTGGTGTTTCTCAAAATCACAAAAATATTTGAAGGAACTGAGATTTAAATCCATGACTGCATCTCAAGTGAAGAGCTCTAACCTTCTAAAGTTTCAGAACAGCAATATCTTCATTTTTTTCTTCTCTCTTCCACCCTTCACTTAGCCTCAAGTTACAAAAAATTTCATAGATTACAAGGATTACAAGTGCATTGTTGTTAGGTTGTTGCAAAGATTGCATGCAGATACTTAGTGAATATTTTGTTCATGGACATTTCTCAAGCAGTGGAGGCTTCCATTCTCTTCTTTTTATTCTTACTAGGCTCACAGGCCTCTGATACACTAGTACTTCTGGGATAATTGTAACAAAAATTACCCTGTGCTCTACACTGACATTAATAAATTTCCTATGTAAATGTGCTGAAGAATAAAATTTGGCTAGTTTGTATTATCAAACAGTAGTTTCTCTAGTTATATTGCAGTGTTATACAACACATCAAAAGTTACTGTTATAGGGCAAATTGTGTGCCTTCAAATTTCCTAGGTGGATGCCCTAATTCTGAGCACTTGAGAATGTGGCTATATTTAGAGAGAAGGTATATAATACAGTCTGCTTAGAGGTAAAAAAAAAAAAAAAAAAAAAAAGGAATCCTTAGTGTTGGCCCTAAACCAACGTGAATTGTGTCCTTTAAACAAGATGAGATTAGGGTATGCACATATACACAGAGGGAAGACCACATGATTATACAGGGGGAGATGATCTATAAGGCAAGGAGATGGACCTCAGAATGCAGACAAGCCTGCTGACACCTTGATCACTTGGCAGCTATACACAGTGTCTCTGAAATGAAAGAAAGGAGTAGGCAAGGCACAAGGTAGACAGGTGATACTTGCACTACTGTCAGACAAGTCCAAAGTCTGAGTTCTTTTTCAACTCTAACTTTGTCACTTAGCAGAGATCTGAACTTTGACAAGTTACTGAAATACTCAGAGCTCCAGATTTTTCAAAAATACAGTAGGATTACTAATATCTATCTCCAGGGAGTATTTTAAGGATTAAATAAGATATTGGTTTTAAAGCCCATAGCTTTGAGCCCAGCATATTAATCATACTTTCCTTAGGTCTTCAAGGAAATAAACACAGATCAAAGTATCACAGATCAAAATATTTTCTAGTTTACAAAACAATAATGACTTCATAGAGGATGATAATCAGTGTTCCTTAAAGTAACCCATTTGATCTGTGCTAATCATCTTTTCCTGAGGTCTTTGTGGAGCACCAGACTAAACACTGCTCTGGAATTTCACAATAACACTCCACTCTGAAGTAAATTTTGATGTCAGACACATTTTGCTCTTTTTCCAAAGGCCCTTATTTATCAGAACCAATTGCAAGTCAGGTGTTATAACACATCTTCAGTGCATTCCACTTTTAAGTCCAAGTGTAATTTACAAGTTTATAACATTATTCCCTTGCAGAAGGTCCTGTTTTACTTTTCATTATTATTGTAAGGCAGTGTTACTGCTACAAAGAACTGAAAAGTCCTCTGACTATCTTCACAAGAATACAATAAAGGAAAGCAGAAAAACAGAAATATGACAGTGGAGATCCAAACATTAGATTTTTTAAAACTTGTATACTTGAAATTGTACTCCAAGGGTATTAATGAAGATGATTTTTGCATTTAATTTTCACTGAATTTATTTTTTGATTAATGTAGTTCCTATTTTTCTGATAAGAAGCAAGAAAAGAAATAAACAAAACAAGCTTCCAGGCTGATTGCTAATTTATATGAATTCATGTATTCAAATTTATGATCTTAGAATCAAGCGCAAGTGCTCAATGCTATTTTTCAAATCTCTGACATTATTTACATAAAAGCCTTTCTGAAATACCAAAAGAGATTATTTGTCATTGAAGAAATTTCAATAGTATCCTGATGCTTCCTGAAAATGTTTTGAAGGTGTGTGAGAACAAAATACATTTGGAAGATAAAAATTACCGGTGAAAAATACTTATAAGAAGAAAACCCCACATGGATTTTTCTTAGCTACTTAGTTTGTGTCAAACTGTAATATGACAGTTAAGAGATAAATTTTTTTAGTTAAGAATAGCAACTTCATATTAAAAAACAGTTACAGTGTGAAGTGTTTTTTTTTTTGTTTTCTTGAGACAGGATCTCACTATGCAGTTCAGGCTGGTCTTGAACTCACTATGTAGCCCAGGCTGGCCTCTAACTTACAGTGATCTTCCTGTCTCAGCCTCATGGATATTTTCTCCATCTCAAAGTGCTCAATTTATTCACAACTGCAATCTTCCTGGGATTACAGGCATGTGCCATCATGCCTGGCAACATGCATTCTTATATAGTGATGTATTAGCTCCCTGTCGCTGCTATAACAAACGACAACACAAGTGGTAGCTTAAAACAGCACAAATGTATTTTTTTTAAGTTCTAGAAGTCAAAAGTCCAAAGTAGGTCTGAAATCAAGGTCTACAGTGTGCTACATCTCTCTAGAGGCTCTACTGGAAATCTATTGCCTTTCCCTGTCCAGATGCTACAGGACACAGGCATGGATAAACATGTAACTTCTTCCCTCATCTTCAGAGCAAATAGCAAAGCATGTTCAGACTTGTCTCAGATGCTCACTTTCTACCTCTCACTCCATCACTGTTGGGTCCTTTTGGATACATGGACCCATGTGGATCATCCTCAATAATTTCCCCACTGCAAAAAAATTATTCACATCTGCAAAATTCCTTTTGCATTGTAATGCATGAACAGATTCCAGTGATTAATATCTGGACATTCATAAATATGTGGATGTACCACAAGGAATCACTTAGAAATGATATCAATTTATTCCCATAGTATTTTTAAATACAGAAAAATGTACCACTGTATTTTTTGATATTATTTGTATTTGCAAAATCTAAAAACACAGCTTTGGCTAAAACTCTCCAGTCCTCCTTAAACCATTAAGGTTGCCACAAATTCAATAAAAGTTTCAAAATTATCCCTTCCTGTGCAACACAAATACCACAGAGTTTAGAAGAAAATACAACTATTTACTAAACATTTGCACTTTAACTCCCATCATTTTAAAAGTCATGTTGTGTAGTTATTTTTGACCAGTGAGAGGTCACACTGTCAGCCACTTATACAAAATAGCCACTGACCTTTTTACTGCTATTTAGCAGAGGATTTTCTATAAGAAATTTGAAACATTATCAATGTCTTTCTTATTCCTGTTTCTAAAATATTGGCAGTTTAAGGTAACAACATTTGATTTCAGTTTAATACATTTGTCTGTCTGTCTATTTGTTGTCATCTATGGGACACTGGGCAATGTCTGCAGACATCTTTGGCTGTCATAAGGGACTGTGGAACACCTTCCATTTGCATTTGAGTAGAAGGCAGGGGTGCTCCTAACCCACCCACAATGTGCAGGACAGCCCTCCACAAGAAATAATTTCTTGGCCCCCACCTGCCAATTGTACCCATTAGACTTCTCCAAACAGAAAAATCTGGGGCTTGAGATAGAAGAATTTGTCAGTATTTCATTCACATTATGAATAGGACATGGTATTTAAATGAAGTCTTCATTTATAAATGAGGTTCTCAAGCCTTCTTAAGCTTTTCCCCTTCACCAGACCAGTTCCCACCTCCATCATCACTAGCTCTACCAAGGATTCATACAAAAGAACTCAGAGGTATCCTTGATTCTTCTCTTGTTTTCGTTGTCCCTATTCAACCCACCAGTAATTCCTGATAACACTGCTTCAAACTCCGCCCTGAGTATGAGCATGTCTTCCAATCTCCATGCTCTATGCTTTTCATCACCAGTCTCAGGTCTTGTGTGGACTCTGTATTAGCCTCAAAACTCATCTCCCTGGGTCCTTTCTCTCTTGACAACGTGTTATCCAGGAGACATTTTAAAGTTCACATCAGGGTTTGTCACTGCACAGCAGAGCTTCTCACTGCAAACAGAAAGGCATCCACACTTCTTACCAAGGCACCGCTGACCCTGTCTCGTTAAGCTCCATTTAACTTGACAGCCTCACTACAAAGGACCCCCACTCCAGCCAGACTAGACGAGCTTTTTCAGGTCCCTGGACGTTTAAACTTGTTCCTGATGTAGACTTCTCCACTTGCTGTTTTTCCCTCCTGGATGATCCCGCCTCTACCTCTGCATCCACTAACACTTGCATTTCCATGTTATCCCAGAGCAGCACACTCCAACACAGCTTCATCATAATCGCATCCTCACATGTTCTCTCTGCATATTTTTCCCGTAGAAATGCCGCTATCTTAAGTCCTCATAGGTAATTTTGTGTTTACTTTAGTGTAGTACTTCATTCCCCTCTTCCTGTATGCGTGAAGGTTCATAAGAGCAGCCATTTGGGTATTCTATGTTTGTTGCATGTAACTAGAGACTACTTTATACCAAGTTCTCAAAAGAGAGAGGAAAAATGAATTAATCAGTAAGGTGATTTAATCAGTCTTGGGGGGATGTTCACTGCTAAGTATTTCAGAGCTCATTAGGATAAAGAGAACATTTCCAGTCTGATAACCTCCTTCCTCATGTATATAGGCATGCTTTACAAACTGAACCTCCATCTTTAATTTGTATTCCAATATTAGTCTTCAAATTTACACTGATACACCACCTACTTTTTTCCTTTT
>NW_004955404.1:15814364-15916741 GCF_000276665.1 Chinchilla lanigera | reverse complement strand
TATATACACACATGCAACATAGCTGAGGCAAATTTACTACAATTTCCTTTCTCTTTTTAACACCAAATTCTCCTTCATTTATCCCCAAATAAAGTTCTGTTTGGAAGACTCATGAGAATTTAACAGATTTCACTTAGTTGTTAAAATTAGGTTCTATAATGATAAACCCCACAAACTTCTAAGTAGAGTTTTTAGAAAACAATTCTATCATGTCTCACTTGAAATGCAGTGCAGTGTGGGATCCATTCATATTCTAGAGGTGTGTAAAATTGTAATCAGTAGTCTCCTGCGGCCCACTTCTTTTAATTATCATTTATCCTATGCACGAGTGTAAGGTGTGTCAGATCCCTGAGGGAACAGAATATGTCTGTCTTGCCCAGTATTATGTTTTTATTCTGAGAGCAATGCTTGGCACACATGGTTTTTAGTAAATATCTGTAACATGAGTGGTGAGATAATCTATAGAAGGAGCAGTTAACACAGTTTGTGACACCTGGCAGGTGCCCAATAAATGATTCATACAGTATGGAAGAGATGTTCAAGCTAATCATCTGCCTTGTGCTAGCAAGGAGGGCATTCGGGGAATCCACCAGAGAAGCCATCATAGAGAAGAGAAAAGCTGCTGGAAGCAGAGGACCCGTTCTCCCCCGCAGGGAGAGACTCCGTGGACATACAAAATGGTCTTGGGTGAAAGGTGGATGTCACAATTAATAATAACTTCCTCACAAAGCTTAGGCATTTAATTAAAATGACTCTAATGCCAAGTTGTGTTGCACCACTGAGGAGTCAGTGGCAGAAGCTAACCAGGTGACGAAAAGATTAGCAAGGAAGTGCCATTCCAAGGACCCAGAAACACGCAGCTGAAGAAAGCAGCCAGCCTCTGGTAGAATCACAGTAGAAATAGGGAGCATCTTTGTTACAGTTTTTAAAGGGCTTATTTGCATTATTTTGAACATTGCTTAAAGTTGAGGAATCATTAATTATATTGTTAATTTCTGGCAATTCTTGACTTTGCAGAAAAATGGCTGCAAACTTGTTATCTGAACCTAGAAAAACCTGTAACTTTTGTCTTGAGCAAGCCTAAGTAATACTTTTTTTTGCTTATATTAAATAATAAAACTAAAGAAAATAGCCTGAATGTCTGAAGTCAGCTTCCTGTGACAAGCACATTCATCACCATACCATGACCTGCTTTCTGCATGTGAACACTTACCTGTCTTATAGAGGACACTTGATAAATGCCTTTTGTTGCTTGAAAATGAGGGGTTTCAAATGAGTTAATATTTCTTTTTATTACTTATTTTTATCTAAAGTTTTCTTTTAATATTTTTACGTTGCTAATAGAATCTGATAGCAGGTCAGAAGTGATTAGCAATACATTTCCTTCATTTTAGTCCTGCCTATGTATTTTCAATCCTGTATTAAAAGAAAAAGAATACTTTCTTTTACCATTATCTCATAAGACATTTAAATTCTCTTCTCCCTCCCTCCCTCTCTCTCTCTCTGCATAAGTGTGCATGTGTGAGTGTGTGCGTGTGTGTGTGTGTGTGTGTGTGTGTGTGTCTTTGGAGATTCAGTCTACATCAGCAAGCTCTTTGCTCTCATATTAAATTCCCAAATAAACCTTTGATTTAATATTACCCCATCATATTTTTACAGATTTGTCTTCTCTGGATATGTTGCTCAAATTTAGAAGATCCCAGTATAGAATTTACATATGTCTTAATATTAAATACACATTCCTCCTGATTGGAGCACATTTCTAGTGAAGTCTGACTTTGAAATCTTCAATATGAAAAATATAGGAATGGATATATCTTTGTGGAAAAAAACAATACTACGTAAATTTGCTTTCAATGTATAAGAAATATACCAACAAAATAAACAGCTATGTGTTACATACAATATGCTAATATATTAAATTTAAGTATAAATAATCAGAAATTAATAACATGAAGAGCAATTTGTCATACTATACATATTTTCATATATCTTTTTATGTTAAAGAAAATAGTACAAGAAAGAACAATAGCAAAATACAAACAAAACAAAGTAAGGACATTAAAAATGATACATATTGATAGTGTCTATTTTATAAACACTGTTGTATCATTTGGTGAACTTTAAATTAAGGAACTGGATCACAAAGGAAAAGTCAAAAATCTCCAATATAAATTGTAATCCATAGGTATTTTGGAGTCATCCTTTAGAAATCCAATGCAATATTTTAAAAATCCCTCCTTTCCAAAGTTGAGACAAGTTAAAACAAATATTTGTCTATGAAAATCTAAGACTTACTCACATTGAGAAATTTTCTTACATAATTTTCAAATATGTTTGGTTTCATGTTCTTATTTCAAAGAAGCCATGAAGTGAACATATATTATTTTTAATTTGACAATTTAGGATATGATAAACTCATATATTTTTGAACTCTATGTTAAGAAATCTAATCCTTTGATTTCTCTAACTCAGTACTTATTTGGCTGATTAAATTTGTCCTTACTGCTCAGTACCAACCAGTAGCTCAAAAATATGTACCTATTTTATGTATCCAATGGAGATTCTAATTTTATTAGTTGAAAATTTATGGTTTTTAGTTGTAGGAGGGGATTATAAATACTCATCCCCCTTTTGTATTTTGTCTTATGGCCTAGAATCTTCATAGAGTATACTTTGTTGGGAATAGACTAGCATAGAAATGATTCTGTGTGATTTGAACTATGATCACGTTAATAAATAAAAAAACTCAAAAAATGGACCTGGTATCATTTGGTTTAAAAAGTAATAAGTTCTCCAATTTTCCAAGTGACAGAAGGAAATACAAGAGTTCATCTTTGGGAGAGTGTTAATGCTGAAAAGAATGAGTTAATATTTGTCTAAAAAAGGTGATGATCGTGTGAGCTTTAGAATAAATGAGCTGGCAGATAATGATGGGAGAGGTAGAAGAGAAGACCAGCACTACAGTTTTAATGTTTGGGTTCTTTCTAAATTTCAAGTTGAAACAGAATCCCCTGTGCAACAGAGTTAATGGGCCCTTAGGAGGCCTTTAGACCTTGAAGACCACATCGTCATGAGTGGGACTGGCACAGTTATAAAAGATCTTGAGGAAATGAGTCCTGACCCTTTTGCCTTTCTGCCATATGCAGATACAGTTTTCATCCCCTTTGTCCTCTCATCTCTTCTGCCCTGTGACAACACAGTATTGAAAGCATCACCGTGTGAGCAGGGGCCCAGGCCTTCACCACACACAAACCTGCCAATGTCTTGATCTTGGGATTCACAATACCTGAACACTGGACTTCTCACCCTCTTGAGCTATGAGAAATCAGTTCCTATTTTTTTATCATTACTTAGTTTGTGGCATATTTTAATAGCAGCACAAGTGAATCCAGATAGGCAGGAATACATTTGTTAGTAAAAACACCATTAGAAGAGGAAGAGTTAGAAAAAGCAAGAATAGCGCTCAAAGGAGAAAAAGAAAAACACACAGACAAGCAAGCACAGAGCAGAAAAGTAATAGCAGTTTTTAAAAAATGGGAAGTAGAAGAGTACTAAAACAGAAGAAAGAAATTCTAGGCATAGGTATATTAGCATGATCAGAAAATCTGGTAAAGTTCAGATGTTACAAAAAGAATGTATTACACTGAAAGACACATTGCTATAATTCCCCCTCAAAAGGCTCCCTCTCTCTTTGAACAAACACTCTTATCCCATCATTCTTGCCACTTTCTTATGCAGTTCAAGGTATTTTTCTTTTATGAGTGTCTTTAGTTGCATTGTCATAGCTCCCTGGATGCCTGCAATCAATTCAAAACATTTACCACTGATGGTCATTTTGACTTTGGAAAAAAACCAGAAGTTATACAGTGCCAGATCTGGTGAATAAGGTAGATGAAAACACACTGCAATATTTTTATGTGGCAGAAATTGCCATAAATGTTTTGAATCGATTCAGGACATGGGTGCAGCCATAAAAAGACATTGATGAAAGAGAACTTGCAGAACTGTTTCAGAAAGTGGCAGAATGATGGGCTAAGTTTTTCTGAGTAAAGAGGAGCACCCTCCCCTGCTCTTTTGGTGCTCTTTGTTTATCACTCATTGCAGTGAGAATACTGTAACAGTCTTTATTGAACTCCATATGGTGGCTATACAAGTCTATGTTCTCTACCTTGATGGTTTAAATAAAACGTTTGTAGGCCCGGTGTGTGATATGCTGGTGAGCCAGGCCTATTCTGATAGTGGCTTTTTTTCCTTGGATTTTCATTTCTTTAAGCTTTATTTAAGTCATTGTTAGGTTCCTAGAAAACAACTGAAATGCAATTATCTATTTAGAGTAATAGGAGGTCACATTTCATATGGGAGAAAAGATTTTTTGGTGTAGAGTTGCAGAATTTAAGGAATAACATCTTTGCTGAGCACATGCTAGATGGACATATAACAAAGCATGTAAATTACACTGGATCCTCATGCACATTGTTTAATGGCATAGGATAATTTAGGCCAGTCTAGCTTACAGATGGTAGACCTGAAAGCTCTCTTCTGTTTTAAGCTAAACTCAGTTGGCTGCATTGGCATGTGAACAAGTTCTCTTTGGCCACTTATAGTGAATCCCTTTGAATTTGATGCATAAGATTGGCTTGGACAGATTCACTGGGAGTGGAAATTCATTCTGGAATTTTTATTTACATACATCTATCTCAGAGTATGCAAACTTTTAGGAAATATTCTTTCTATCCTTATAACTTATAAGGTTTGTTTTTTTTTTATAAGATCTTTAATTCATCCTGCTTTCTTTTCTAGTCTAGTTCCTGAAATAAAATATAAATTCCCTGGAAGATTTTGTGAGATCTCCAATCTTACTACAGTTTTATCTCCTGGTCCTCGCTGTCCAACATACGCTTCTCAGTTCCCAGATCTGATTCTCTCTCTCCTCTTTCTCTCTCTCTCTCTCTCTTTCTCTCTCTCCACTTCCTCCTCCTCCCCCTTTTCCCTCCATTTTTCTCTCCCTCTCTCTCTCACTCAGCAGATGTAATGTAGGATCACAGTAAAAGTCTAGGAAAAACAGAGCAAACAAACTGAACACTCAGAGATAAATGGCTAGATATTTCAAAGAAGACTTGTTGGATCAAAGGGGATGCAAGTTTTCACAGCTTCTACAGTGCCAAATTACCCTGCAGAATGGCTCTATTAATTTACACTCTGCCAACATGGTTAATGGACTGTAGTGTAATTGTCTGTTTATCTATCTGTTCTCCTCATTAGGCTATAAGCACTTCAAGGACTTCTTAATCTCTCAGTGCCCCGCATCTAGCATTTATCCTGACACAGAGTAGACACTCATTTATCCGCTTCTCTTTCCTACCTCTAAAATCTTTAAAGCCCCAAGCAAGTAAGATCATATCAGAGGATGTGTGAATGAATGATAAGACATGAGGAGTGGTGAAATATTCCTAAATCCACCACCCCAAAAAAGCCACTCAACATGTTCATAAATTCTTATATAGATTTTAACATATACATTTTAACTCAAACTTGCAGAATGCAGTCCCTAATAATAGGTTACTTTAGATAATTCTATAGTTAGTAATATTTTAACTGAATTAGTATTGAATATTGAAGTACAAATTTAGGGCATTTGTGTATGGGGCTTATAAATAATTTCCAAAAATTCAATTATATTTGTGAATGATATGGCTTTATTTTCTTTCAGGGTGAGAGCATGTTGCTATGGTGACCACTTTAAAAATATTGTATAAGATTATCGTTTTCTTTCTGGGCCAAAATCCCTAAAAAATTCTTAAGGAATATGTATGCTTTATAAAATCTTTAGTAAAGTTGTAAAATAAACATTATGATGCTTTTGTTTGAAAAACAAGGGCTCAGATAAAGAGCCAAGATTATTTTTCTTAAAACATGCCTGGAATAGTTATTTATATTCTCAAGAAATCCATATTTAGTAAAGATAAAAAGGACTGATGCAATATGAGTAACAGTCGGGAATGTTGCAGTCTACATATTCTGTAAAAAGGCAGGCACATAAAATATAAGCGGAAATACAATAAGAAACTGCTATGACAGAGATTAAAAACAAAATTCTTTGGAAGAAAGAAGCAAAAACAGTTCACCTTAGCAAGATATCATGTGTCCAGATCCAGTTGAAATGTCATTCCCATTTGAAGAACTTTTCTAACAATCCCAGCTGGGAGTGATGCTATTAACTACTTCAGTAATGTAGCTGTTCCTCTTCTCACAAGAAAAGCATTTATTGGGGCTGGGGATTTAGCTCAGCGGCAAAAGCGCCTGCCTGGCAAGCGCAAGGTCGTGAGTTCGGTTCCCGGTACCGGAGAAAAACCAAAAAAAGAAAAAAGAAAAGAAAAGCATTTATTGAACATCTGCCTTGGTCAGGTGTGTAAGCATGGGCAAATACTGCCACTGCCAAGATTTATGTAGAGAAATTCAGCTTTAGTTCATGCTTTATATTTACATACAGTATATCTTGTGTGTGAGGAATCATGAAAATATTTATTGTTTTTGTTACACTGTGCTTAACAAATTCTGTTAAATAAATGAAGGATTGAAAAGTAATGGATTTATGTATTCAAATAATCGTAGAGAGCCAAGTTATGTTATTTACAAAACAATGCAGCTAAGCTGTAGTCCCCTGGCAGTGAAAAACTATTAGGTAGTGCCATAGTTGGGGCAAAATTAGGTGCAGGGCAAAAACGCTTAAACGTTGAAAAGGACTGAATAAACACCTTTTTTTCTTTAACAATATAACTTTGAGGAGGAATATCAATCTATAGAGAGTCTTTACAGGGCACTTAGTATGTTTTGTTATCAGCCAGCAGCATGGAAAGATGAAAATATTCCTTTAATGTTTGCCTCCCCAGCTAAGACGTTTAAGATTCCCTAGCAAAATGTGTTACGTTATCAACTCATGAATGATGTCACCCAAATTAATATCTCCAAAGTACTTCTCATATATAGGTGCTGAAACAGTAAAAGTGTAGTGATAGTACCAAAGTTTTTTCAATAAAGTAATACAACAACCATTGTTAACCATTATCATATCCATTTGGGACAAGAAAAAAGTACCAAGGTGCTTGTTTAGACTTCTTCAGAAAAAGAAAGGAAACTGTAAGCAAAATAAAGGAGAAAAAGGATTTACCTAAATAAAACATATCAAGAAAACTGTTGCCAGTGAGACCGCTTATTGTTCTAGTCACAGTTCAGTTGAATTTTAGTCATGAGAAAATACACATAATGCATCTTTTTTTCATTTCTGGGAACATGTAAAACCTCTGCATAGCTACTTTAATTGGAATGTTATTGATATGGTGATCAGCGCATTCTCACAGATTGAGTGATATATTAAATTTAAATGAAATGGAAACCATGCCTAGACCAAAGATTTGAGGTTTTAAATTGGCAAAAGCATGTACAATTGTTGGAATCCACATATTTTATTCTGATGGTTACTCTGCCTTTTAGAATATGGACTTCAAAGAATAATTGGAAGACCTACTGGAATGACAATGATCCTGTGATGGAAAAGGCATAAAAATCTAAGCTTGAATACAAGGAAAGGAGGAAGAGCTTAGAAAAGCAGTGGTGGTGGGTGTGGAGAAATGCCGAAGTTCAGGTTTTGCTGGAAAGAAAGTGTTTCCTAGCCATACCCAGTGGAAATCATTAGGCGGCTTCCCTCACTGGGGAGTTTTCCTACATAAAAGCCATCTGGAAGGCATTAAGCCTAAGGTGAAAAAAATTTATGCTGACCTTGATAAGGTTGGCTATTGCGAATCATTATAGTAAGCTTGGCTATGTCAAATCATTACATAGATTCTAGCCCTTTTCTTCTTCTGAATGATGGACAGTAGGAATATAGTAAAGCAGACTGTTTCTTATATGTGAAACTAGTCTTTTGTTGTGTGATTTCTTGACTCTTAACATTTACTGACAAACGCACTGACTTTTGCAGATAGTGTGATGTTAATTCATTGCCATTACCATTACAACTCCTGTCATTATTTGTTTTGTCTTTTTACCCTGATACTGTTTCACTAATACAATTTAGAGTGCTGGAAATTTGATTCTCGAACTTTAATTCTAGTCAGTCCACTACATTATCTGAGAAAGTAGAATCAGTATGATTCCTTTTAATTATACTCTATTTCATTGACTGTGGAATACATGGTTCTAATTTTTTGAATCATTGCATCATTTTCTAAGTTATTACCTATGAAGTTTACTGTACAGAGACATGGTAGGTACATGATTCACTGTATCTTTAACTAAAGACCAATAAGAGTGAGTGGTTCCAAACTAGAAGGGTCCCAACGTTTAGACATTGGACTACCTGTTGAGGGACCGGCGCCACAGATAACACGTTCTGATCTTATTCAACCACAGTTTTAAACATGATGCACAAAACCAAGATGTGGTGTTTCATGTGAAATTTACTTAATTTAGAATGCATCATTTGGCTCCCTAAATGTATCTGAATTTCTATTTTCAATCAGAGAATAAGAGCAGGATGGAAAACCAAAGCAAAAGTCCCAATAATGAATGAATTGCAGCATGAATAAATAAGGTCAAGAGTTAGTCCACAAAACAACTGGTTAGTATTAGAATTTAGATTAGCTTTAGAATTTAGCTTTGGTAAAATTAGAATTTAGAATTTACGGATATATGTAAAAAGTAATTCCATAATTTATGAGACAAAATGCTAGCAATTAAATAGGAAACTGAATGTGGTAGTGAGCAGGGAGATTTCACCCACTAGAACTATTCCTGACTGAATTCTAGATGATTCTATCATGTGTGCCATTTAGTATCTGCATTTGCACACCTCTGATATGGATTTCCTTTATCAGGGAAGATAGTGCATTGACCTTGGGGAGCAGAGATAATCTTAACACTTCTGTGGCCCTTCTGGTACATATTTCACTATAACTAAACAGCTTATGTGAGACATCAGTGCCTTCTGAATTTAAGTCTACAAAATGATACAACCTCATTGAATTCTTGAAGGATAGAGTGACAAAGTCAGGCATAACTTCTATGTGCAATAATTTGGCTTTAGGCTCCTCAGTGTGTAAAACTATAAAACCCACAATTCATTTCAAAGATACAAAGATTTTCTATGTAAAATTAATAATATAATTGTCACATGGATGGATATAACTAGATCTAATAACCACGATGGCCTCTAGGGCCGCATGGCCACAAGTTGTGGCTCATGTCAGCAGCATACTTAGAGCCACTCCATAACATACTTCACATACCCTGTGACTGACACCACAACAAAACTGAGAATGCCTTAGAACCTCATAAGACTTCTAAATCAATCCTACGAAGTCCTTTCTGCTTTACCATTATTGGTTTTGTGCATTTTGGAGTCTAGTAAACAACTGAGCATGCCTAGAAAAACAAAATGTAGTACATGGTTTTGAGAAATTTGTTTCCAAGTTGAGGCCACCTTGCCTGGTCACTTTCCACTTATAAAGAGGAAGACATTAACTAGTTGACTCAACTCTTTGCCATTTATTTTAGTAATATTGGGACATCATAAAGCTCCAGAGCTTCAGAGCAGTCATTGCTCTGAATTAAGAAAAGTATTTTTTAAACTGCTGAATACAGCCGAGAAAATATTCATAGCATGATGGTCATCGCTGATTCCTTCAGATATTATGTCTTATGGTGTGTCTCTTACTGTTAAGTACTCTCTTGATACTGTCCCTGAGCAAAAGATCACTTTGTGGCAGGGAGATTTAAAACAATATTATTAAATCCTACAATGTATGGGAGACTGGCTAGTTCTGTGACACACTTCCCAATTATCTAATTGTGTGGCTAAAATGTGTAGGCTGGTAATTAAGTATACCAGCATCTGAAGACCAGAAATCTCCCCTTGTCTGTGGATAATGTATTTCTCTATCCCATGCTTTTGGTCATAGGTTTCTTCCTAAAGTTGACAGGAACATAAAAACTGCACATTTCATCTTTCCTGGAAGAAATACTTATATTTTCAGAACACATAGCCTCTAATTAGAGTAAATTATGCCTGATGGAATAAGCATTCTGCAAAAGCAGGAAAGAAACCAAATTTAATTTCCCAGTGCCATTGGGAGGCCTTGACTATTCAGAAGCTGTCTCTAAATCTTAGAAGCTGTGCTTTCAAGGGCTAAGCTAATAGAACTGAGCAGGAAATCAGGCTGATTAGCATTTTGTAAGTAATTTTGAGCACAAAAGATATATTTACAATAATAGCCAAGACTTATCTTCTACAATTGAACCCAGCACTCGTAAAAAGAAAAAAGTAATTTAAATCCATTAAAATGACATCAAATAAATTATGATATTCATTTTCTTGTACACTGCTTATCACTTTTTAATTTTAAAAAATATGGTTGGATATCTCTAGATCCTCATAAGGGGAAAGGGTTGGCGCTGATTTGGACAGCTTATGAAACATTTATGTGCGCGTCACTCACTTGTTGTCTTTAATTCATAACACAGCTCTCTCAGGGCCCTCACTGTAATACAGTCTGTCAATCGCGGCTATGTATAACAAGAGGGCCTGGAGGGACGTATTGTTTTTTCCTAAACATTTTAAAAGTATAACCACTTGCATTTTTCTAAAGAATTATTTTGCATCTTTCTACTTGGCACAGGGTGTTAGGAACAGTTCTGTGCTTCGAAATGCACGGAGTGTGCTCAGGAAGTGTAAATCTAGCAACCATGTTGTTCACCAAGCTTGGAATTGAAATAAGAGATTTCTATGGAGCTGTCGTTATAATCAAGGAAACAAACAAACAAACAAAAACCTTTTTAGTAGTATTTTAAAATAGCCTTTCCCTCTGCACTTGTAGTATATACTAGATATAATGAAGATTACACTGTCATGGATATTCATGAAACTTCAATAATAACAATGACTTTGAGGAAGAGAATAAATCTTTCACTTTCTGTTGAGCACCTGTGTTAATCTTGAATTTTCAGAATCGGTCAGTGAAAAGTCAAAAATGTCCTTTCTCCTGGCCCCATGGGGAAAGATTTGCCATTTGCCAATTGCAGCCTGTTTTTCTGTCTCTACTGGGTGTTTGCCATGGCTACATACACCTACTTGCTCCTCTGTATAGTGATTGAGGTTTCTTGCTTGCACCAGAGGATTCACAAAGGCTTATTTCTACCAACACACCACATAGTTCACAATTTTTGAAGAAACCAGTAGCTCAGCGAAGGCGTACCTATAAAGTCCTATAGAAAGTATCGAATTTTAATAATGCCATGCAGGAGAAAATATAAGTGGCCTGGAGAGAAACTCTAAAGCACGTGGAAATTGAGATGACTAGTGTAGCACTGGTCTTCACTTCAGTGACCAGTGTTTGCACATATGCCGGCTGTCTGTCTTACAAAACTGGGCATCTGACGATTCCACAGTCTATGTCCCAGATATTCGTCATGGCTCCTGCTGGTTTCTATGCCAACAGTAGATTATGGGATTGCACTGGAACTAATCTCTTCCTTCTCCAAACCACCAGGTTGCTTTATTCATATCTCTTTTATGGTACTTACTGGAAACTTACCTGGCATTGTGTCTTATCTCTGTTATAGACTATTAAGAGAAGGAATTTGTGCATGGTTTTGTACTGCTTCAGTAGCTTGTTTACTGCTCCTGAGCAATACACATCTGTTGATGGCTCTGTGATCCAGCTTTATGGGTCCAGTTTTGAACAAAAATAGATACATATTAGTTGTTATGGTGAGGTCTCTTAAAAATAGCTATCTGTTACTACCCAAAAGAGTACCACAGTGAGATAGCTCCTAGATGAAAACTCAGGGAAGACCTCAGGACCACTTTTCATTGTTGCTCTATAAGCTCATCTATGCCCTGGATCTCTATGCGTGACATCCATCATTGCATTTTGCCAGAACTGCTTATTCAGTAGCACTTTACAAATGAGTTCATAGTTTTCAGTTTTACATTTTACTTAAACTTTTGCTGAGAGAATGTTACAGTTGTGTGGGAGAAAAATGTCTTATTATTTTCCTCTGCAATGTAATTCTCCATCTTTTCTGGAAGTTTTTCCAGTATTGTACTAATACCGGAGACAATTTTTCATCACTATACTTTTTGTCATTGCTTATTTTTATAATTGGAAAAAAATTAAAATGATGCAGGATCTAACAACATTAGCAGTCTATGGGTTTGTTAGTTAAATTTATCACAGTAGCCCCTATGATGAGAGCAGAACATGTTAAAAGATGCAAAAGTGAGGAAAAACTAAAATATAAAGCTATTGGCAGAAAGATAAGGGTGTAATTTTAATACATACATATAAATATGAATATTACTCAGGATCAAACTAAGGCTCATGATAGGAACACGATAGGGGTGTAGCACAGAGCTACACCTCCGGCCTAAACGTAACAATTTTAAAAATTTGGGGCTGGGGATTTAGCTCAGCGGCAAAGCACCTGCCTGGCAAGCTCAAGGTCGTGAGTTCGGTTCCCGGTACCAGAGAAAAACCAAAAACAAACAAACAAACAATTTAAAAAATTTAACAGCGTGTTCCTAAGTGACTAGTAATAATTTTACCACACTTTGTTTTACTGTCCTGTTACTTTAATGCTCACAGTGTACACTGCTCTGTATAGTTTGGTATTTGACGTATACTTCAAGCAGGAATTTTTCAAACTCAAGTTACGTCACTGCTCACAGGTGTAGCTGTGTTTTGTGCTGTGAGTCGGCAGCCGGCAGGATTTTTCCCATTTAGTTTGAGACGTGGAGGAGGTTCCTTACTCGGTTTTCATTCAGTATATCTCTATTAACATCTGAGCCTCAGGAGAAATCACCTTTCCGTGGGCGGTTGTACTTTGGCTGTGCAATATGCTGACTCTCCTTCTTCACTGCCCTTCCTCCCTCAGAAGGTTTGCTAAACCCTGGCCCCTGCAGAAATGGAGCTCCATCATCAGCTGCTCAACGCAATGGCCTGGAACAGAGAGACATGCTAGGAATTTGGTCTCCGTGCAATTTGGTGAAAATGAGCTTTTTTCTTGAAGATGTGTGTACCTCCCTTGCCAACTATCTATCAGTGTGTGTGTGTATATATATGACAGATATACCAAGCCATTCCCATACTTTGAAGAAATATATCTGCAAGTCATACTGATATCCAGTCTGGCATGAACCTGGACATAGCAACCCTCAACAAAACACAAAAATATTTATAGTGGTAGTTTCCTGCCAGGGCAATAAGACTTTGTGAATCACAAAGCTGTATTCTTACCCAAGCATTTATAAAGCACATATGGATTTACTGAGAAACTAAGTACTTGGTACATATGGACCTGAAATTGAACACTAACCCTACATGATCTCGGTCATTCTGATCTCTTTCATTCATATACTTAGTTGCCTGTTTTAAAACCCACTTTATGGCTGGGTGTGGTGTCTCATGCCTATAATCCTATCACTTGAAAAACTGAGGAAGGAGGATTGTTACAAAATTGAAGTCGGCCTGGGCTACATAAGAATTTAAGACCAGCCTGAACTACACAACAAGACCCTGTCTCAACAATAATAATAATAATAATACACATATTACTATTTGGCTATACAAATAATATAAAGGAATAATAAGCAAAAAAATTAAACACTCAAAATTGCAATCGACAGTTTTGTGCCTGACATGTACATAAAATGTACTTTCTTAGTAATAATGATATCAAGAGAAAGACAAGATGTAAGAGATCTTATACCTTACTGTTCTGTGCTCTTTCTTCACTCCTATTATTTACATATCATTTTCATAAATCAAAATCCAGAATGAGTGATGGTGCTTCCTTGAAATCTAGACAGTATTTTAATACAGTGATGAGCTCTTCTAATCTACTCTGCCTCTTTGGTAGTAACTGCATAGTTTCCAGTTTGCTGGTCTCAAAAAGAGTACTCTTAAGGATCATATAAAAACATTTTATCCTTTTTTTCTCATTTTTTTGCCTACCTTCCTTTCCTTCTCCCCACTCTCACATTCCCCTTTCCTTCTGAACAATTTTCTTGCTGTTTCACAATATTTATTATGCATTTTGGTTCTTATTTACACTTTTAGTTTATATGGACATTATTAGTTACATTCTTTATAATGTGTTCTGAAGCTATTTGGCAGAATTAGTGATTAAATCTGGAAGATGAGTCCATCATTGCGTTTTTCTGCTCACTGTGGTTTTTGGTTGTTTTAATGTATTTTATAGTGTTTTGTTTCAAATTCTGGAAGAGGAAGAGTGGAGAGGCAGCTCAGTGGGCTTCCACGGACTCAACCTTCCCCTTCTGGATTTCTCTCAGTCACGTGTTAGTATGAACTGGCACACCGGGAAGACTGAGTTACCATGAATGTTCTGTTTAATCCAAAATAGCTGAAAGAGATAAACAATTTCTCACCACAAAGAAATTATATGTGTAGGAGGCGATGAATGCTCTAGTCATCCTGGTTTGTAACAACATGATGACATGTATTGAATTTTTATCTTGTGAACTATAAATTTATAACATTACACATAAATGGAAATATTTAAAGGGAAAAACATATATGAACATGTTTATGGTGCTTTTCAGAAGAAATTCCTAAATATACATTTTAAATGTCAGAAATACATATTTTTGAAACATTTTAAAGCATATTTTCATTTTCCTCTACAGTAGCATGTGAGAAGTACTCAGTTTTGACTGTTCCTTTGTCAGGAAGGATGTTTTGATTGGATTTACTTGAAAAATCACTAGCAAAGTAGAGAAGCAATCTATTCATGCCTCTTTTAGTTGTATTAAATAATTGTCATTATATTGACTATGACATCACATAGAGTTTGCAAGCAACAGCAATCCTAGGTCTTTTCATTGGCCCCCTAACTAAGGTACTCTACATACTCTATTTTTCTCAGCTTTTTTTATTTAATGGGAAAAAAGTCAAACAACATTTCATAACAAAATGATATGAGAAGAACAATAATTAGCACAATGACATACCCTGTTATTACAATGCTTACTTGACCATGAGCAAAATTGTTCATTTATATTTACTCTGAACATATTTCATTTAAATAATTTTTCTACTTCATTTAATTACTTTGAAATGTTTTAGTACTTAATGGGTTCCTGTTTACTCATGAAATACAAGCTCTGTGTATAGCTCCTCTTCATGGTCAGCAAGGCTATTTTCGAGTGTTCTTGGATCAGGCTTTGCATCCACATGCTGTGGATATTGTTATCCAGCTGGTGTTTCTCTCACTCACCCACAAATATCTTGACACACATTATCATGGACTGTGCTGAAATCAGACCTGCTGGCAAAAGGATTGAACAGAACATACAGAAGGTGTGCTCTTCCCTCTCATTTCCACTCTACTGGAATTTTGCTTAATTTTCTTATTGAGATTAAACTTTTAATTTCTAAATTATATGAATTCTCTTCATTTATTTTCCCATCGTCTCTCATTTTTTTAATGAAAAAGTAGAAGCTTTCCCACATTTTTATTAATGCACACTGGCTATACAGATTGATGGGTTCCATTCTGGTAGTTCTTTACACACCCATCACATGCTTTCATCATTCTCCCACCACCTTCTTGTGCCATCCGCTCCCCTAGCTTCCCACTGAGGGTTTCAATGTGTATTATGTGTTTTGATCATATTCGCGTCCGGTTACCCACTCTATGTGCGCATTCTTCCTGTCTCCTCCTCTAATAACAATCTTGCTTCTACTTTCTTGTCCTCTTTGTTAGAATGTGAGATATTTGTCATTCTGCATCTGCTTATTTTTGCTCATCATGGTATCTCCACAGCCATCTAGAACACCTCCCAGATTCACTATGCAACTTTTTTCTACAAAAGCAGCTTTCCTACCTCTTCCTCCACCAAGAACACATTATCCATGTGTCATTCCTAGAGATATCAGATGCCTACACAGGAAGACTACCCAGTGATGGTAATCATTAGGCACTCTATCAGGAAGACAAGCTCACATGGCTCTATGGCTCCCCAAGGTACGATCTCTTCAAATGTAGATCAGATTAATATCTTGGAGTTTCATCTGGACAGCTAAGCATTTGCTTCATATACTTTCCCTAGATTTCTTGATTTGGGGTCTTAGTCATGGATCCCTGTCTGGTCACAGTCTAGCTTACTGATTGGTGCTGTTGGCCAAGCAGGAAAATTGGTTTTACATCTTTAAAAATTACAATGTAATGACTCTCTATAACATCTAGCTGTTGATATAAGTGTAACTTATTGTTCCAAAGACCCAATTTCATTTCTACAAATATTTCAATATGTACTCACTTCAAGCTGTGAAAGAATTCCAAAAGAAAACTTTGCTCTCATTTTTATAGTGGCATCCTCATAGGATTAAAATGTATGTGGCCTGCCAAAGTGAATATACACAGAAAAAAGCACTTATTTTGTGGAATGAGTTCTTTTATTTTCCTTCTACTTCACAAGTTCTTAATTGTTGAAGCTCATATATCTCATACATGCTTGTTAGACTACTCATTTCTCCACATGGACATTGTAGCATGACACACTAAAAATGACTATAATAAAAAATGTATGCTACATGGCCATGGGTTGTTGGATCGAACAACTTTGCAATACTAGTGTTCCATTTTTTATTAAATATTTACTTATACCCCCAGTTTGTTACAACTGTGTTTTTCTCACCTGAGTGCCTTAACTGACAAATTTGTATATTTTACTCATTTTCACTAAAGTTTTATAGGTTGAGAAAGGAAAATGGCCATTAAAGATCACCAATTTATACTAATGTGATAGTATTTAGGAATACACATAAAAATTGGAACTGAGCCTTTTTTAAACAACTAGTATATAACATATTGTGTCATCTTGGCTTTTCACTTGAACTCTCAGGTTTTGATTTATACTAATCTCATTCTGAGAAACCTATTTTCAACCATCCTTTGGGCCATCTTTTAAACTTACTGAATGCATACAGAGTGGTTTACAGCCCTCATAATGCTGAGAGAAAGCATTTCTCCTTTAAGATATACCCTTCCACACCAACATCTCACAGCACAAATGTGCATGTAACGTTAATAATGTTCACGCAAGAGTCTGCACCATGAGCCCTCATGAATTGGAGCTGTGCTACACAGTCATCTGTCAAGCTTCGTGAGGTAAATAGGTTACAGAAGGAGAGGCACATTACAAACATAATGTTTCCTCCAGGAGTCACTTCATGCAGGCTATCAGTGTGGTTGGACTCCAAAGAATTCTTTAAATTAAATGGAAGTCTTGCTTGGGAACTGATTCAAGTAAAAGAGAAGCAGAAAAAATACATTGTAGCTTTTAATATTTTTCTTCCTCTAGCATTTATTAATACCCTTCTTCCACCCATGAAGTGACAACTGCATTTGTATAAACCACGCTGTTTGTTTTTTATGAAATCAAATAACTAATGTGAACTTCACATAACACCTTAAAGATAATATTACAGAAAGGCAACTGGGTATTCTTATTCTGGAATAAGTGAGCCTCTATCACAACATATCCACCACACATGCAAAATGATAAATGGATTCAAGTTTGACTTTTGTGCCCAAACTTTGAAAACCTTACCAAATGCTCCAAGACAGATTTTGGGGTAGGAAACAAATTTTTCTCCTTAACATACATGTTCTGCAGTCAAAAAAAAAAAAAAAATAGTCCAAAGACACCTTTTTCCACCTCACAGTCAAGGTTTCTTCAGAGGAATAATCTCTACACGAGTTGAATTTTGAAGGAAAAAACTCAAGAAATCACAGCTTTTAATTTTTAAAATTATTGTACATTGATAACATTTCTTCTTTGTTTTTGAAATCAAGTGATTAGTAACAACTTCAACTGGTAAGAAGGGGAAATATAATTCCCTAAAACATTCAAAAAACTGCTTTCTCTATGAATTAAAATTGTGTAGAAGTGGCTGGTGGTATAGCTCAATGGTAGAGCACCTGCCTATCATGTTCAAGGCTCCAGCCCACCCCAAAGTAATTATAACAATAATAATTCTATAGTAGGAAAGTGTAGTTTAACACATGAAAGTTATTGTCAGCTGTTAGAATACAATTACCTATACACACAATCATCATTTAAATTGATTTTGAAATAAGGCCAAAGGAACAATGTATTCGCCCTTTTATGCTTCACTGAGCTGATACTGAAAGAAACAAAATATGTACTTCCTGCTCACCTCTTAACCACATATTAGTTTCATTTATGCAAATATCACTTGACTCAGATACCTTTAAAATTTGAGAAAACAACTAATGAGAAATGATCTTTGAAATTAAAAAAAAAAGTAAAATATCTGTAGATGTTTCTACCTCAGTCTAACATTTAGCAATTATAAAGGACCTCGCAGAGTATGAGTTTAAGACTCTTCATTCTTTACAGTTTCTCATTGTTAAGGTTTTTTCTCAAATATTAGCTGTGTACTTTTTAGCAAAATCATATTTTGATTTTAAAAAAGCATATTGTAATGGTTGCCATAGTGTGTCAACTTGAGAAGTCTAGAAGCTTACTTAAGTAACTCAGCAGTTCTACACCCTAGGGTATAGAGGACATGCCCTTACCGGTCTAGGATGGTGTTCATTGTGTCAGTCTGAGAAGTTTAGAAGTTTAGCTACATGACTAAGCAGTGGCCCATGGTGCTCACTTTGTAAACATCCTGTGCAAGAGGAAGACACACAGATGGTGTGAGTGCTATACCCACCTAAGGGTAGGTAGCTTGCATAGAGTATAAGGGAGGAAAAGAGGCTTGCTGCCCCCTTTTCCCTCTTGTTGCTTTTACTGTGTTCTGCCACCATGAGCAGATACCTGTCAGCCACATCACCCTGCCTTGGAGCCAGCTGATTATAGACCCCACAGCTGTGAGCTAAAGATACCTTTTCCTTCCTTAATTTTGGGTATCAGGTATGTTGTCCTAGCAGTGAGAGAAAAGTAACTAAGACACATATCAAAATTTAAACTGTAACTACTGTATATCTCAATTAGTAAATAATTTATAATCTAGCCTCTTCAGATTTAGGGTAGTATTTTGTATCCATTTTTCCTCTGAAATGTTGAAAGTATGTACCCTTGTGTTCCAGATTTATGATCTACATGAATAAATGGTGGAGTCTGGCAGTGCCTCCTGTAGGATTGAAAATGTTCAGGTCTGAGACAGTAGTCTTCTGTTCCTCTCATCTGGTAAATATTAACCATGGGAATGGAGACATGATTGCCGAATGATGGCCTTTCAGTGGTACAAGAGTGACAAACTTGGAAAATGCTTAATAGTCATAATGTTCTCATTTTCGTTTTAATGTGTTCATCCCTTTGCCTACTACATTGCATATTACATATTTACCCATTCTCTACATCTCTCCTTGTTTTAATTGTCAAAATTTCCCTCATTCCCATTTCATGTATTTATTCTTGCTATGTTTCATTTTTCCCATTTCCTACTTCCACTCTTGCTTTGCTTTCAATCATATAATCCTAAACTCTACCAGACTTTCACAAAATAGGAGAAATACAAGCAGTGTGAGTAGCAAAATTGTGAGTAGGGGAGATTGTCTATTATCCAAAAAAAATCACTCTTTGTTGCTTTTCTGTATTTGCTTTTAAAAAAGCACAGCTGAGGTATTTCAGTTTCTTTCTTGACCTGTTAAAAACTGAAGCTGTGGAATGAGCATTTAGAGATTAATGACTGGCTCTTGGAGTCATATAGTCATATTTTCTAGTGGAGACCTATCTTATTGTTCCAAGTGCCCATCTGTTCAGCTGTCACTGTATTTATCAGCTCTGTGTTGATACCAGTGTCATGGCACAGGGGCACAGCAGAGAAGAGGACCATATATAATCACTGCCCTTGTGGAGTTACAGGAAAATCAGCCAGTGAGCATACAATTATCAGTGCAACTGTGTAACAGAAAGGGAAACACGGAGTGTTAAGGAACCAGGTAAGAGCTGAGAACTGATGCTTACCTTTGTTGGTCTTCCTTGGTGTGTGCACAATGCCTACATGGTCTTCCTTGGTCTACAGCATGAAGTAGAGTCTAGTCTCATACCTGCAAGGATATTCAGCAGTGCATAGGATTTAAGATATGCTGAAACCAGCAATTTATCCAAACTAATTTCCAAAGTTTTATAATTTTTCCAACTCTGCATATTGTCATTTTCTTTTCTTTTTTTTTTTTTTTTACTATTACACAGTGAAATCCATTGTTTAAATGCTATTTGGGAAATATTTCCCCCAGCTATAAACCAAGAGAATCGGTTAGGTATAAAAACAATATGGCCAAGTCTTATGTTAAAATGAGTGAGGTTAGGCAGGACAGAAGACACAATAGAGTTTAGAAAGGAAAAGTCCAAACGAGACTCAGGAAAAGGTAATCCTTGATTGGAATGAAAAGAACTTGGCACTTTTCAATGATGGGCACTGCACTGTGAATGTTTCTGGGTGAGGCAGGTTAAGATTTATATAGCATTTAATCTCTGATACCCATCTTCTGTTTTGGTATCATGTGTGCTCCCCAGGTAAGAAAATGTGTGTGACTTTGCCCTACATTAGCTTCTTCTTGCAGAGAAAGCAGAGTATGCGGATTCTGCACCTGTGAGAAGGATGTCTACCCTTAGAAGCAAGGACACCTACCCTTCCTTTATAGCATTTTGTATATTATTCCATCTAATCAATTCCAATCAAATTTCTGTCTGGGGGACTTTAGGGCCACTGATTCCTAATGAATAAGCTTCTAGGTCTCTTGAGATTTCAAGCATTGCTGCTGTTTTCATTATAATGAATAAAAGTGATCTTTCATGCCATGTTTTTTCATCCTCTGCCTTCCTGGCATAACTTATATACTTTAATGACTTCTGGGCAACCATTCAGATTCATTTCTTCACTGTCAGTCAATCAGCCATTTAGTCATTCTTTCATACATTCAACACATAACTTAAAGCAGTAAATTCTCTTTGTATGTAGTGCTGTGCCAGTATATCCTAGGGTCCCTACAATGGAGCTGGCCAACCTGGACAAAATAAGGCCCATTTAACAAGTGTCTTGGTTACTTTTCTCTCATTGCTGTGACAAAATACCTAACTCCCAAAATTAAGGAAGGAAAGGTTTATTTCACTTATAGTTTGTGGAGGTTTCAGCCTGTACTTGGCAGATTATAAGGCAGAGTGGCACAGGGCAGAGGGCTACAGCTCATGGCGGCAGGACACAGCAAAGCAACAAACACAAAAGCCAGGAATGGCCCCAAGCAGCCTCTTGCTCTCCCTTACATATGCAAACTATCCACCCCAGGGCAGGTGCAGCTCTCACACCCATAATCAATCAAACTCTAAAAGCCTGCCCCATAGCCTCATGAGGCTTTGGGGGGACACCCAGACACAAACCATAACAACAAGGAAGGTCAGTAACAACAGAAGAGGATACTACTTATATAGGTCAGTTCAAGAATGATTTCAGTTTCATGGCTAACATCGCTGTGTATTGGAGGGGTCAAAAAACAAAGAGGAACTTTAGTAAAACTCAAGCTGATTCTTGGGTGACAGGGGAGATTTTGATGGATGGAGAGCAAAGAAAAGGAATTTCATGAAGAGAGAAAATTTACAGCAAAATCTGAGTCTGACAGATCCATGAAGTGGGAATATAAACAAGTATGGGATAGATTACCGGGGCTATGTCAGATGTGCAATGAAAGAATGAATAAATGCATGTACATAAACAAGAACTAGGAAACATTTAGGAAAGAATGGTTGGCAGTAAAATTTTAACTGAAGATGATTTTATAAACAATATGATTGAGAGACAACTACAAGATAATAAAAAAGCCTGAAGAGGTCATTTCATGTAGGATCAAAGCAAATAATTTTCATCTGCCCTTAGTTTTATTTGTGTTTGTCAAGGCCTTGGGAGAAGTGAAAGAATCAAATTATTTATCTGGTGAATATAAATATTAGGACAACGAGTTAATTAAAGAATGTTAATCAGGCAATTGCAATTGAAAAACATGCTTGCAATTACATGGAAGCTACAGGTTAATCACACAGTTTGAAAAATAATAAATTGGATAATTTTGCAGGTAAAATATTATAAGGTCTCACAGTCATGCTAATGCATAGCTTTTACTTCTTAAAATAAATTGTGTAATCACACAGATTTCTTCACCTTCAACCTTCAAGCTTGAGTCTGAGATTGCTGATGAAATTTGTGTTTTAAGTGTCCCTTCATTTTCCTGAACTATCCTTATGATTTAAGCACAGGCCTTTTTTTTTTAAAGGAACTTAAAAATCTTCACCACTCAATTAAAAATCATTTTTCCATTAACTCTCAGACCTAAAGTGAATTAATAGTGTCCTGAATCATAATAAAAGGCTTCCAGTTTTTGGCACATGAAAAGGCAAACAGTCAGTTGGCCCCATCCATAATAAGTTCATATGCTCCAGTGATTCAGTGTTCATCTGCCTCACAATTTTACTCAGATTTCTAGATTTATTTCCTTTCTATTTTTAAGCCTCTAGAGATGGGAAATTGTGTACTCACAGAATAAAAATAACATGAAAGCATATGAAAATGGAGAATGTATTTTTGAATGAAATCACTAATATATTGTTTATACTTCCTGTACCAACTTACAACTCTGACATGAAGAAATGACCAAATGGATAAAGGAAGAAAGAAAGATGGTGAATCTTTTATTCTTCCCCCACCTTTACACGTTTCTGTAGCTACTTGATCTCAGTAAGAGAGCTGTGGTAGTAATAACTTATTTATTCAGAAGTATTATGCTGACTTTCCTTACAAAGGTTTTGTTTGAAGAAAGTTTCTTTTCATGGTACTTAAAAAAAAAAACCTTAAATACCGTATAAAGAAGAATGCAAAAGAAGTATGCATATGGAAAAATATTAATGGCAAATAGGAATGATGTACAAAAAATAAATCAAACATTTTTAAAATTTACCATATGCCAGGGTGCAGTGAGCAACATATCAGAGGGGAGTCCCTGTTGGGAAGCTATGAATATTATTTTAGGGAGAAAAAGTCCCATATGACACAACTGTTTTTGTTGGAGTAGGCCCAGCTGTTTTATCTAGTTCTTGGTTGAAGCTAATGGAAAAAGCCCATTCTGGTCTCCTTTTCTAAATTCCGATCCTAAATATTAACTGTTAGTACTAAAGAAATGCCTTTTTCTTAAGATAAAGGTATGCATAGATATTACTGAATTTAAATTTTTTTTTTTTTTTTTTTGTCTTTTTGAGATAGGGTCTCACTATACAGTTCAAGCTGGGCTTGAGCTCATTTTGTAGCCCAGGCTGCTCTGGAACTTGCAACAATCCTCCTACCTCAGCCTCGAGGGCTGGGATTGCAGGTGAGCACCACCACGCTCCCTTTAAAAGTTCTAAAATGCTGATTAACTGTCTAACAAAGACTTTGCTGATAAGGATTCCAATTGTGATTTTTCTATTTAAATGTTCATCTTCCAAATTATCTAAAGTATAAACTCTGTTTTAGAAAAATAAAATAATGACTACAGTTGACCCTCTGGGTTAGTGGGCCTTACTTTCCAGATTTAACTGACCAATACAAAAAATATTTAGGGTATACTCAAAAAAGTCTTGAATATTTACACACATTTTTGGTTATTATTTCATAATCAATACAATGTAATACGTGTTTACATAACACATACCTTATACAATGTGCCTAAATGTATAAGTTACACAAACGTTAGGCAAATGTTACACAAATTTTATATCATTTTTTAGAAGTGATTTGAGAATTTGCAGATTTTAGCATCCATAGGAGGCTTGTGAAACCAATGTTCCACAGATACTGAGAAATGACTAGACTGCAATAATTTGTTTATAAAACGTAAGCAAACAAAATAAACTTGTTTCTATATATCTGGACATCTGCATTAGTGTGAAATATATATGGTCAAAATTATATATATATATCATGAACATATAATAATAACATCTAAAAGAATTGTCTGGAAAAGCTAAATGAGAACTGGATAGAATGGGAGCCCTCCTACCACATAGAAACTAATCTTGAACTTTTGGTCTTTTGCCATGGCCAAGCAGCTTTTTACACTGGCCCCGTGGTTTTGGACCAGTATTGTTATGCAGATTGATGTTTCTCCTTCACTGTTACAAACTCTTTCCTTCCCCATACCTGCCCTGTTCTAGAGCTTCTAAAGATATCCATCAAGTTGCTGCATTGAGGCAGACTTCTCAACCCAGGTTTGAAGTTTGTACTTTTCTTAACCCTCTCACTTTCTAAATCGATTTTTCATAGTTCTTTCTCCATGTATTCCCTCTGGCTATTTATTGTACTGTAAACTTTAAGAGCATGGAAGATCTGTATTTGGATTCCTATTCTTCCACGTGAACAAGTGAGTTAACTTTTTTGAGCTTCTGCTGTTTGTGTGTAATATTGGAGAAAAATATTAATACAAACAATAATTTTGTGGGGATTCAAGGAGATAATGCATGTAAGAGCCTTAGGACAGTGCTTGGAACATACCAAAGATTTTGTCTGTAGAGGCTTTTGCATTCCTGCTGGTCTTCTCTTTCCCCACCCCAACTAGTTTTAAAAAACCCACTCACCTTTCAACCAAGTTCATTTCCTATTTCCTTTGTTACCCTTTATGTGACCAGTTATTAGTGGCAATCGTTTGGCTTGTAGCTGTCTTTCCCTGTGTGTGGTATCGTCCCACCAGCTAAAAGACAAAGAGGAGTATGCCCTGTCCTTTCACACGGTGTCTTGTGCATTTCGTGTTGATTAATAGATTAAAGTGATACTTGTCATAACAGTTTATTGGGGTTGTCCAGGCAGATAAAATAGATGACAGCAGGCTGCCCAAACAGCTGTTACAGAATGAGCTTAAATGCAGTGACCATAGGAGGTTTATACAAATTCCCTCAGAAAATGAAACACAGCCACTGGATGCCGGGAACTCCCCATGTCTGGCTGATGTCCATGGTATACAGTGACCAAAGGTGGTGTAGCTCATTTTAAACAAAGATGTTGGATAGATTTTGAGTTTCCAAGAGTAGAGTTGTGAATAGAAACAAACCTTGCAAATAGACACTGCAGCTGCAAAGGAAAAGTGGGTGCCTGTAGGAGAACTTATAGTGGATGGATGTGCTGGTCACAGACTAGTGTCAGCCATATTTATACCCAGAAGAGCTCCGGCATTAATAATGAGCCATCCATGAGAAGCACAACATTCTGTGTAACGGTGACCTGCTATAATCTTTCAGAAAGGAAAGAAAATAAAAATCATATTTTGAGAACACACACACACACACACACACACACTATATATATATATATATACGTATAATCTTATGACCATTTTTACTTTTAGATTTGTGTTACTTTTTCTGGGAATTCATATATTTTTCTTCCAAATTATGAGTTAATTTTTTTTGCCTCTTTTCCATTGTAAGATGAGTAGTGGTGACTGCTTTCCAGAAAGTTCTTTGTATGATAGAAACAAACTTAGTGCTGAAATTCAGAAGTAACTGGCTTTGTCTCTTACTGTATAATCTTGGATAAGAAATTCAACCTTGATTGACCTCTCTGCAAAGACTTATAGGACTGTTTCAATGATTATTCATGCTGTATGAAAAATCTCCAGAAATAGTGCCTAACCCACTTTAGGTACTTAGGAAAAATACTTACTGCTATATATAGTTAACAAAATATTGATTCATTTCTAGCCTATAAAATAATTTTTAAGAGGTTGGTGAAAATTACAGTTTAATTATCTTGGGAACCACAGTTTTCTATATAAAAATAGCCAAATTTGAGGGGTTAATGTGTAAATTGTTGATCTTACTTTTGAATCTGCGTGAATTATGTGACTACCTGGAACTTCAGGAGGACAAAGCTAAACTAAGGAATAGATCTATTTTGGAGCTCATTTGCAGCACACAAGAGTATGGAAGAAAGACAAGCTGTTTTCTCTCTTAGGATTGGATGAGAATAATCCCATTGAATGGATCAGGTTTTAATTATCTAGTGAATGAATCCTGCTAGCAATTCTTAATTCTGTGTTCAGTTAAGATTCACAAATAGAGCTGAATAAACTGAAAGAAATCAAAGAATAAAATAAACAGTGAAAATTTCAGATAAAAGGCCATTTAAGTTTCTGAAAGATTTCACTCATAGATAGTGGTTTTGTAGGTCATTGTTGATTTCTCTGACAGAATATATGACAATTAACAGTCAGTGAAATTTAGAATTCATTGTTGATGTTATCTGATATTACCACAGAGATGTGTTCCTGTTAGAAAGCTTTGGTTGTAAGCAACAGACACCAAATTTGTTAACTTCAACAGACAAGAAGGAACATATCATAAAGATGAAGGTTTTTCTCCAAAACACCTAAGGAAAACAAGAGAGTCAGCTTCCCCTCACTTCTCTGTATCTCTTCTATCCCTCTCCCTTTTTCTTGGTCTCATAGGTCATTACTGTCCTTTTGCCCTGGATTTTAACAGATCATATTTCTCAGTTACAGCTAGCCTGCCACATCTGAGGATTCCACATCTCTGGTTTCAGCCAAAAGCACATGAATATATTTATGTAAAAAACTGTATCAAGACTGAACATGTATAGAATCTTTTCTTGTCATTATTTCTTAAACATGATATCAACTATTTGCACAGAATTTGCACTGTCCTAGGTGTTATAAGTAATCTAGAGATGAGTTAAAGTATATGGGAGAATATGCTAGATTATATTAGGCCCTTCTGTCCATCTGCAGAGTTTAGTAATTGTGTGGAATCCTGTAACCAACTGATCTATCTCACATACCCAGGGCCTAACATTCAGTTCACCGACTAGAAAATGCCATGGCTCTAGATTTTGTATCTTCTGTCTGCTAGAGACCAGCCCTTGCTGTAACTGCAGTCTTGCAGTCCTAATTCTAGACAATTCAAAAAGAAACTTGAGATTACCAAAATCTTCACTACGTATACTGAACAACTTATATTTGGGGGTCCAATAATAATGATGGAATAGATGTTCATAACACTGACAGATAAAGAGCCATTTATTATCAGGCATCTCACTCAGTGATCCAGATCCAATACTCACTGAGATCTTACCAGGATAATTGTATGCAGAATGAAGCTTTCAACAGATAATGCTATTTTTCATTGAATACAGTGCCAGGTATTTAAGGCAACTAAATCATGATATTGTCTTCTTTATAAAATATTGTGTTACATTTGCAATAGGAAATGCAGAGGGAGGGGAGGTGCATTTTAATGACTTTTATATCTCCAGCCTCACCTTCTGTTCATTCTTAAATCTATGTGCTCCTCGGTACAACACTCTTTCCTGAGTATCCATGTGCCACCCAGATCTGAGCACAGAGCTGGGTAAAACCATGAGTGATAAAATCGGGCCTCTTTGGTAGTTTTTAAAACTGAGGTGATTTTAGCAAAGATTTTATTTTTCTGACAGGTACCTCTGCGTACATGCTCTATACTTCCCTTTTGCTTTATTAGTTAATTAATTTTGAATGACTGTAAAAAATCCACATTAAAAGATGTGTTTATTAGACACAAACATGGATAAAGAACTAGAGTTAACTTTCTGATTTTTGTTACATTGATTTGGTGACAGTAGAATTGGGAGAAACATTAAAAAGAATCAAACAATTCATTTTTAAAGGAAAATAAAAATCTACAGAGAAATTTAGGGTTTGAAATTACAGGTGAGGTCTACAGTATTTGTCAGCAAGAAGAAATGCCTGCAGAAAGAAATGTGCCTGTAGACATGCTATAATCCTTTATTTTATGTAGGCTTCCTTAATAATAATATTTAACAACCAAAAAGCCACTTGCTGTTCATATGCTCCACTGACCTAGAAGCCTTGTTGACATATCATAGTAGAAAAATAAAATTCTCTCTTCCATGGAACAGATTGTGGCATTATCGAGGTTTTTGTCTAATTTAAGTTTTCCATTTAACTTTAAGACAATCTGTATTCTTTTTATTATTTTAAATTACACATGATCTATACTCCTTAATCATTTGTTGTTAGTAGAGTAGTTTTATGACCAGTCATTTTTCATACTCTCTACAGAGACATTCATAGTCTAAATCTTCCTTTATCAAATACTATTTGGGTGTCATTGAAGTTTTTTTAACATTGTTAAGATTTATAGCTAAAGAAGTAGACAGATTATTCATTTACAGAAATCCAGCAGGGTAGAGGTAAGAGCAAATTAAGTTAAACGTCTGAAAATGTGACTCTATTTAGAAACTTTACCAATCTAACAAAATCAAAAATTTTACTCTCTTTCAGGCAAATAACCATTATCAAAATTAAGAAATAATTTGCTGCTTAATCTGATTTCATGACAGCAATTCCTTTTCAAATGCAGATTTATAAGAATTATAGTATTTTTACTGCCTTACAGAAGAAGGAAAAATATATTAAAACATTCAGTGGGAAGCAGGAATTGGTTATTACAAACTGAAAATATTAATTTTAAAAAGAAAAGGAGAAGAATCTTAAGACCCAAGAAAATTTCCCCAGGAAGATTAGCCATTTTAAAAGTTTTATCACAGGGGCTGGGGATTTAGCTCAGCGACAAAGCGCCTGCCTGGCAAGCGCAAGGTCGTGAGTTCGGTTCCTGGTACCGGAGAAAAACCAAAAAAACCAAAAAAAAAAATAAATAAATAAAAGTTTTATCACAACAATTTGCAGCCACATAGATTTCTGCCTGAAGGTAAGAGCAGATTAACCAAGTCCGACCAACAGTTTGGCCAATAACTCAGACTGAAAGAGAAGGACATGAACTGCAGTCTTCACAGATGCATTCAGTATGTCAAGGGCAGATAAGGACGAGGATCTAAGCAGAAATGATTTGGGAAATCTGCGAATAGTTAGGATACTGTGTTATTAGAGCACAAATGAGGCCACCTGTACTTTGGAAGTGACAGACTATGCTCTGATTACACTGCCGAGTTCCTGGATGATTGGGTGCATAAATCTCCAACGGTCAGTGTGAAATTAAGGCTGAGAAGCAACCAGAGAACCATGTATTTTCCTTTCTGTGTTTCACATTTATACTTCTTCATGTGTGCAGCATATAAGAGTCATGATGGCTTAGGTCGTGATCTTAATTCTCTTCTTCTGATGACTTTGTCAATGGCTGGTAGGCAGGGAAAAAGGAATAAATGCTCCCTCAAATTTCCCTTATTTAACCGCATTTTCCTCTATGACTCTCAAAATGTAAGCCTTTTCTAAATTCTCTCTACTCTTCTTCTACTATATTTCACCTTTACTCCTGCATTTCTTCCTGCCCCAGCCTTCCCTTGTTGAGACTTGAACTGACTAGTCCCATTGCCAGATGGACAAATGCCCATCAACAGATGAATGGATAAAAAAGATGTTTTCCATTTATACAGTGGAGTACTATTCACCCATAAAGAAGGATAAACTTGAGACATTTATAGCTAAATGAATGGACCTTGAGACCATACTCTTAAGTGAAATAAAGTGAACACACATGTGTAAATATCACACAGTCTCTGGTGTGAGAAACTGAAAGTGTAGATAAGAACAAAAATGTATAGTACACATTGTGAAATAGGAAGTAATTGTTCAAAAGAAAAGGGGAACTGGACAGGGGAGATGGAAAGGAAAAGAAAAGAAAGGACAAAATGGGAACAAAGCTTTTTAAATAAGGAAGGGAAGAGGGGTTGAAGAGAGAGGAGGGGAGTGGGAAAAAAGAGGAACTAAGATATACCAAATACAGGGACAAATTTCCTATGATGAGTGTGATCATTATGTACATCTAAGTTGTACCAATAAACAATGTAAGAAAGGAGTTCTTTCTTGGAACCACTGGCTGCTTATCTCCATCAAATGTCAAGGGTCACATGTCAATGCTTAGAGAAGATGTCCATGTACCCCCAGTGTAGAATGAGTGACCCCTCACTTCTCACTCTCTTACCTCTTCCACTTGAGTTTTCTTCTGAGTATGTATTACTGCCTGAATCTTACATTTATCTTTTAACATTTTGTCTCTCTCACCTGAATAAAAGTTATGCAAAAAATGTACCTGCATGCCTTATTCAATTCTGTATTTCCATGTATCTACATCTCAGCTTGGACCACAATAAAATTGTTCTGAATGAGCAAGAGATACTTGTGCTGCTTGGAAAAAAATAAGTGTATCCACAAGTTAAGGTTAGGCAGGAGCCTTCTGCAAAGTAGGTGATACAAAAAAACTCACACTGTACCCAAAGTAAAGCCTGCAGTGTGATATTACACCTGCTCAGAAAACCTATTATTGAGAATTCAGCAAGGATGACTTAGGTAGTTTGATAAAATATGGTGGGATTGGATAAGTGAAGAAAAGTAAGAGAAACACAAGGATAAAACAGGACATAGCACTTCGGATCTTAGTTACACACACATACACACACACACACACACACACACACACACACACAAAAGGTAACTATTAAAAAATTAAGCCTCAATAAAAATTGTTCAAGAAAAACAAATAAGAAAACTGGAATGACAAATGGGACTTTCCAGTCAATCTGGTTCTCACAGTCAAAGCTCACTGTTCCCGTTCTATCTGATCAAGTCCTGTGTGCCTCTTCTGACCCCTCTTCAGCAGGTCCCGCTGGCCTGAGCCACCACTTGGAGCTGACTCGTGATTGAATTCTCAGATTTATTGAGCGGAAGCAAAAGGGCTTTAGAGAAAAAATTTCTTGAAGTCAAACATCCTAAACTTCAGTTTAGAAGCAGCGTTACCCGTGAAGTGACTGTGAGCTGTCATTCCGTGCCTCCCATGTTCCATTTCCCCAAAGGATATTTTTTGCTTTATGTATAAGTTCTTACTTCCTCTTCTGCCCCTTCCTCTCCCCTAAACTGTTCTTCCTTTCTCTTCTCTCTCTTCTCTTCAGCTTCAGCCAGGAAGTGTAGATTTCCACCATTCACTCCCTTCCTATCCCAGGATGAGAATACAGCATTGTTTACTCAACTTTTTATGATTAGTTTTCTGAAGAACACAGGGATGGAATCAATGACAAAGCTACAAGGAGAATTTATAGCTGGACTCTCTCTCTGTGTTTGTGTGTGTATGTGTGTGTGTGTGTGTGTGTGTGTGTAAGTACCTTTATGGGAGTGGAGTGAGGGGAGATGGAGGGATGGAGGGATATTTTTAAGGAGGATTTATCTCACCTCTGGAGGAATCACCTGGGATATTTTTATCCTGATTTATCATCCCTAACCCTGAACCTAGATTGGCTTCATTGGCTAATTTAGCATGCTTGTCCCAAACAGCCAAGTGGATGGAAGATATAAGATACTCTAAAGTTTTAGAATATGCATGAAGTACCGGGGGGGGGGGGCTCAGCCTCCCAAAAGCCTTAACTCCCACCCTTAATCTAGTCAAGCATTAAACAGATCACTTACCTTGGCAGTATCAGTAAATTTTAATGAATTATTTAGAAATTTTCACTTGTTTTCAGGTAGGATAAGCTCAGTCTCACAGAGGGAATGCAGGCCCCAAGGACTCCCCTCAGTACCATATATCAGAGTTCTCATAACCAAGGCAATATATAAATTTCCTGCTCCTGCAGTTTAGCACTGTGCTGTATCCTCAAATGCTGTGTGTACTAAGATGTGCTCTTCTCTGAAAGCAAAATGTGATATTTTCTCAGATGATGTAATGCACAGGGTAAGCTGCTTTACTTCCCACTCCAGTATCTTTTTAACTTTTAATGAAAAGAAGGGGTAGAGGAGAATGCTCAATTTCTGTGCAAGCAGAAGTAAAGTTTCACGTGCGTGTTACTCAGGTTTTCTTCACTGTGATCAAATACCAGAGAAAAATGACTTTGGGGAGGAAAGACTCAGTGGACACATGGTATTAGTGGTTTCAGTCAATGGCTGGTGGGCACCATTGCTTTTGTACCCATAACATGCAGAGGAAAGAGGTTCACCTCATAGAAGCCTGGAAGCAGAGAGAGAATCAGACAGAAAGGGCCCAGGGACCAGATATAACCCCAAGGTCATACTCCCATGATCCACTTCACCGACCAGACACTACTTCCTGTTTCTATCATTTCCTAATAACATCAGCAAATTATGATCTCACTAATGAGTAAGTACACCGCTGATGTTACACTCTTCGTGATACAATCACTTCCCCAAAGCCAATCAACTGGAAACAGCTTTTAACACGTGAGTTTTGAGGAAGTTTTCAAGTCCAAACTAAAACAGAGAGCAAGGTCACAACTGATGAGAATTGAGGTTGCAGGGAGTTGGGAACTTGAGGTCTGTCTGTGCCAGCCAGACCTAACAAGGACCCTGTATCAGTCAGAGTTTACAAGAGTAATAGATTTTATATATGTATGATTTACTGTGTAGACATACCATGGCCACCTGCAGAGTCAGGTATGGAAGAGTGGCAAAAGGGCCTCCTGTGCACAAGAGATCTAGACAATCCAGTCAAAGGTGGAAGACCTGGAGCTCACTATAGAGTCCCACTGCAGTCTGTACTGGGAAGCTGGAGAGTCTGCGCTGGAAGGCTTCTGTGCTTGAAGCCTGTGGGCAGATGTCCACCAGTGAGGGTGAAGACTGGAGCTCCTCTGAAGAAGCAGAAGTGAGATTTCCTTCTTCTTTCCCTTTTTATTCCATCCAGGCTGCAAGCCCATTGGTTGTGCCACTCACACCGAGAACGAATCTTCCCTGTTCATTAAATTCATCACCCACACTCACAACTCTGCTAAACCCATCGCCTGGGTGTTTTAAGTCAAAACCACAGTTAAGTATCAGACCCAGACTGGATACAGAGACCTCCAGAAAAGAGAAAAGCCAACCAAAACAAGAGTTTGAGGGAAAATGAACTGCCTCTAGATGTAAGAGTTGAATATCTACTAACTTTGTACCCATAGCACATGTATAAAACGTAACTGATGCAAATAAACAGTTAATTCTATATGTGTATGTCCTTTAATCTCTTTCTTTGTTCACTCACAAGGATATATAATCCTAGTTACAAGTATTTTGAGATATAAGCAGACACAGTAGCAGCCTACTAATGTTCTTCGCAGAGGTGTTGGGAAGACTTTCCTATTAAGATGATATTCAGATGCATCTCCATGAATGAGCAGCAATTCAACTCCACAGAGGAAAGAATGTGGACATGGGCTTTGGTAGCACAGGGTTCTGGACTCACACTGAAACTTACCAATTGTCTAATGTTATGCATGTTACTTAACCTTTATGGCTCTTTAACAACGTATAAAATTGAAGTGACTATATATCTTTCAGTGTTTTATGAAAATTCAGCAAAATATTTTTAAACAGTGCATACCCCACTAATGGATTGGTCAGCTGTAGAAGCTAAATAAGTGGTTCCTGACAGACTGCAGTCAGACAGCAGTAGGTACGAAGGCACAGAGGTGTGAAGTGTAATGATCAGATGGTTCTTTAGAACTGGACCCAGAAAGAATTGAAGGAGCAATGGGGAATGATGCAGGAAAAGGAATAACATCCAGGTTACAAAGACCAGGGCTTAGCAAGTGGCATAAAAGAATTTACCCTATAGTGCAGAGGGTGCCCATGAGCTATATGTCAGTTAAAAATAGTAGGGTCAATCTTACATCTCCATTAAAAATCTTTCTGATAATATATGGGCATAGGAAAATATTTTATTATTCATTACTATTTCACAAGCACTTGCCCTCCAATTGGTTCAAATTAATCATGTTTTGCTTGGGATCTTTAAAGTAAAGCATTTGTATATTGATTTCTTCCAAAATTACTTACTAGCTCTATGAGTAAATAGTTTCATGATTGCAGAGCATAAGACATGGTTAATGGACTTTTGTGTTTTGCTCAAAAACATGATTTTAATTCTTGTCCTTGATAAGGTGTATTAGTTTCCTAGGGCTGCTGTAACAAATGATCACAAACTGGGTAGCTTAAAACAATAGAAATTCATTATCTCACAGTTCTGGAGGCTGGAGTATGAAATCAAAGTGTCAGCAGAGCTGTTTCCTTCTGGAGGCTCTGAGGGAGAACATGTTTCCCTAGTGGCTCCCATAATTCTTGCCTTTGCTTGGCTGTCAGCCACATTACTCTAATCTCTGCCTCCCCACGTAACTATGGGTACAAAGTTAGTAGATATTCAACTCTTACATCTAGACTATGTCAATTCTTTTACATCTATGTGACTGTGTCAATTCTCTCTTTTTCCTTATAAAGACACCAGTCATTGGATTTTAGGCCCACCATTAAGATTCATCTCAAGGTCTTTCACTTAATTATTTAAGCAAAGACCCTCTGTCTACATAAGGTCATAGTCACAGATACTGGTAGTCCAGCTGTGGACATAACTTTTGGGGGACACTCTTCAACTCATACAGAAAATAACTTAAAGCGTGATTGAAAACCTACTTTAAATGTTTCATACATCTGACTGTTGCTTGCCCTCTTTTGCTTTCTTGATGATTTCAAAGGGAAAGACTCCAGCAGAGGACTGTCTGTTGCAAGTCACTTGATCTTCTTGCCTGTGATCATGAGCCCTTGGCATTGGCATGGCCAAAAAGAGTGAGAGTTAGCAGCTTCACCCAAACAAGGATGCCGAAGGTCACTTCTATGCAAAATGTATACAGCAGTGGAGATACAGCCTTTACAATTTCTGCACCAATTTAAGAAGACTTTTACTGTCACAGAGTTGTCCTCACCATAATATTTTGGAAATCCAATAAAACTGAGCCTTCATCTCTCATAGCATTTGCTTTTTGCCTGAAAATGGATACTCTAATTTCTGGTACAGAATATTTCTACGTTTTCCTCTGTAGCAAAATCTCATGTAAAAATCAAGTGGTTTTGTGCTACTTTTCTTCTTTGCTGAGGGATGCTAGTGGGGATATTTTCTTCACACTGGTAAAAGAAGGGGATGGCAACAACCATTGGTCATTCAGAATGATGCATGATTGGAGGGTTCACTGCGATTTTGAACCCCTGGGAAAGCGAATTTGCTCTGAGAATCCTTCCCTACTCCAAAGTACATACAGCAATAATGCACGCAGAAACACAGATCCAGTTGGCTGCTTGACAGGTTTACACCACCATGCTTTACTTGTTTACTTTAAGCTCCCACACTACCGATTCTCGGGTTTTCCTTGCCATTTGGTGAGTACTTTTTGGTTCCCTTTACTACTTTCTTCTAGTACTTATCTACATTGTAGCCGTGATTTGTTTCTTTCTCATAAGATTTTAAACTCTTGAAAAACAGGAGTGACACTGCATATTTACTAATTTTACTTTCTGGACAATCCATGGTAGCTATTCAGCAAGCTGTCATTGAATTCACTGAAGCTAAAGATTCAAATGCATTTAAAATTTTCTCATAGGCCTTGTCCCCAATAAAGCTCTGCCTTCTCTTTTATTAGAATGCCCCTTTGCCACACCCAGTAATTGGAAGCAGCCTTCCTTTTATTAATTCTGCTTGAGTAGAGAGCAGCAAGAGGAGTCAAATGTCCAAGAGAGGAGGAAACAGGTGGGATGTAAATGAGTAAACATGAAGAATACTGGAAAAACACAAACAAGAGGGGAAAATGTGAAGGAATGCAAGAAGGTGAGATTAGAAGAGAAATTTTGCAAATCAGTGAAGAGAGTCTGCTGCACCTTCCTTGTATCTAGCAAGGTAACAGCATTTGAAAGTATAGGACCCTTCTTAACCCTAAGTAACTTAGACCACTAACCTCAATTTGTTACCATACTGTTTATAATAAGAATTCACTCATAAGTATCTTATTGATCTTTCAATCTCAATGTGTCACAAAGTGATCCTCCCTTTCAAAACAGCCCTTTTTACTGGTGGCATTAAAGATATCGTATATTCTCTTTGCCAGCATGCTTTAAATCTTGGAATCTCTCTGGGTTTTTCTGTCTTGTAAATTCAGATCATTGTGTCACTAGGATTTTCCACACAAGATATTGTTAAATTTTCATGACAGCCTGATGGAGCACAGACTAATATCCCCAGAGAACCTATGACACCCTCCCAAAGGAGACCTGGAGCTCTGAAAATATCGCAAGTGCACTTGAGAGAATGAGCACCCGGGACACTCCCTGAAGGCTGCTCTGCCTTCACTCTGCCTGCCTTCCAGTGCTTCATATCTGCACTGCCTTGTTGGGCCCCCTGTGGCATGTACCTGAACATCTTTTGTCTGTTTATCATTATCTACCATTGAAAGGTTGGAGAAACAATGCGGTGAAAGTATTTTATTGACTATTAATGAGAACACCATTTATTCTCTTAGACAGTGGTAGTCACACTGTCCCCGACACACCATCAGGAAAAGTTGTATTCTGGGCAACCAGCTGAGTCTTATTTTATGAGTGAAGGAAACGAAATCACTGATGATGTTTCCTTTTTGCTTGTTGGAAAGCTTAGAACCCTATCTGTGACCCGAGCTTCACAACTGACTCAACCTATGTGGCACGTGTTCTCAGATTCCCTGGACCACCTCCTTCTTCCAGTTGTGGCCACCTTCCCCAAGAAGGTGGGAATTTGACTGGAATTCCATGGGCACTTAAACATAGGGATTAACTTCTTGAGTGGCTGCAGAGAGGTGAGAAGGAAACTGGAAGTGCAAAAGAAGGGGCTCTGTGAGGTGAGCCATGGTAGGAAACCAAGGAGGCTGGGAGAAGATGCTCTCTCATTTCTGTCTCCTGTGGACCACTACAAGCCTTATTTGCTCCCGGGACTGTTTTATAGAAGGCTGACATAAGACAGAGTATGGAATATCAGTCAGCTTCCTGTCACTGTGACAAATGCCTGAGGAAAGCAATATACAGGAGGGAAGGTTTATTTTAATTCTTGGTTTTAGAGGTGATGGCCCATGGCTGGTTGGTTCTGTAGCTTTGAGGCATGAGATTAAGACAGAAACATCAAGGCCGTAGCAGAGGAAAGGTTCTCAGCCCACAGCAGCTAGGAAGGAAAGAAAATCAGAGACAGATGGAGACAGACAGAGACAGACACACAGAGAGAAAGACAGAGAAAAACAGACAGAAAGGGAAAGAGAATCAGTCTGGGAACAAGAAATAATCCCTAAGTTTACGCTTCTGTGACCCACTCCCTTCAGTTAGATCTCAAGTCTTCACAATATTCCTTCCAATAACACCATCAAATTATGACCCCATCAATGTGTTAATCCACTGATGAAGTTAGAGTCCTCAGTAACATTTCAAAAGTCCCACCTCAGAACACAAGAGCTTTGGGGGGAATATTTTAGATCCAAACTATAAAACAGTGATCAACCTCACCTTCCAGGAGAAATGCTCAGTGTCTCGGTGACTTACCTTAATACAGTGACTATCACAGGCACAATACTTGCCTTATTTTCTTGCCTCACTTCTTTTTTCTTCACTCTAGTTGCCTTTTGGTTTTTTCTTTTATCTCTGAAATAAATTGTTAGCACCTTGATCTATGCTTCGGGCTCTGCTTTCTGAAAAATTCGGGCTAAGACTAGTATAAGAATTTGTTACAGACATAAATCAGCCTTGCCCCTTGCTGCTTTTTGGTTGGTTGATTTTAAGGGTAGTGACTACTTTTTTTGATCATTGAACTGGGTCTGCATTGAAAAGAATTTGTATTTGGTAGAAACTTTTCCCTTTGATGTCTCTCTTAATAGAAAACTGATAGTAAATGTAATTCCAGTGTATCCCCCAAACTCCAGCATATTGACCCCTGGTTTCTAGTTGGTACTGCAGGAATGCCAGAAAGCACAAAAGAGCAACTGACTATAGCCTGCTGTTAATATAGTTGAAATAACTTGTCAGGCTTCCACTATGAAAGCAGATTTTTTTCTTCTGCGAACAGAAACTAGAATAAGTGCCATAAAATCAGAAATAAGCTGTGAAATCCACTTTAAGTTAATATAAAAGTGTGTTGTTCCATTGACCCAGCATTCTGAAAAGCAAGCGGTGTTATCTTTTGAAGGATATAAAACTGTGGTGAGGATTTCTTTGTGGGAAAAAAAGGAAGCAGGAGGAGGATAGGTTACTTTTTATTATTATTTATTATTTTGTTTCAAAATAAAAAAGACAGTTCTCTTTGACCCAAGTCAGAAATAAATTCGAAAACAGAATGTTGGCGAATTTGATGGCAATTCCCTCTTAGCAAATGGAACAGTAAACTATTGGCAGAGTTTTATGTGTACCACAACCTCAATTTTTGCCTGAAGTTTTTCTTTTGTAGTTTTTCTAATTATTTGATCTTTTCTAAGATGTGAACAAGACCTCTCTTTCATAAGCAAATGGGTGTATTTGACCTGAGAAAGGCTTTCTCAGAGGGCTCTTTTTATTAAAAACAAAATGTGGCTAGTGTGTTGGGTCTTCTTCCTAAACACTATTAGAATTTTATTACTTTTTTAAATATTCAAAAGCAAGCCATGGCAAGCAAAATCACTGGCATGTTTTAAAAGGAGGCTATTCTTATTTCTTGTTCACTTTTATGAAAACTAAGTCAGAAATAGAAAATAAATTTTAGAGCCTAGCCACAGAGCAATGCAGAGCTGCAACAGTTAGCAGAATTCAGCATGAATTTTTTTCAAGTTTCATATACTGCCACGGGAAAAATATTACATAGCAGTCAGGGCCAATGAGCTACAAATCTTTGGGATGCATGTTGGAATCCAATCTAAGTCTTTTAAAGGGACTTCACCTTGACCCTGGCTCCTCAGGTACTATTTTGAAGACAGAGTGTTTTGAGCTTAGTGACAAAATGGTGATGTGATATTCAGTTCTTACCTGAGGGCATTTGGACAAGAGAGAACCAGGGAGTGTTGCTGGGCCTGATCTCATGGCTCTGAGATGAACACTTTCTTCACATCTGCAGAGTGAAACCATGGGAAGCCCTGTTATGAGCTTGGCGTGGGAATGAAAGGTCTGAGTGTGCTCCCAGCCAAATCAACTGAGCACCCTGGGGTATGTCACATCATAAATCTCACCAAATTTCCTCAGCTATTAAAGAACAGAAATACACACATCTACCTGCTGAAGTACTTGGAAATCAATGGGATAACTTTAATAGAGCCTCGCAGACCATCATAATTTCATTGGGATGCTATGGGTTTTTCTTTCTTGGTTTTCTCAGTGTATATTCACACCTAACTCCTAGCAGGACCTCGAGATTTGCTTTAAGAAATGTTTTAAAATGATCTAAAATTACTATTGATTGACTTATGTGATGGACAATCTTTCATTGTTATTGGTGCCATTAAAGTGTTATCTTGCCCAGAATTTGACTGGTTTCGTGAGGATGATCAAAAAGGCAATTTTCAAGTCCCTTTTCCTCAGAGCTATCTCAAAGTCATTGCCAACAATTAAAAGAAAGTTAGGAAGACAAGATGCTGGCCCTTGTCATTCTCCTAGTCACTGAGGAGTGTCTCCATGTGTATCATGTCTCCTCCAAGGTTTATTTAATTAAAAAATTACAGTGCTTAAATTCAGTTTGGAAACTACTAATCTCAACCACCTCGACTTTGCACCAACTGGTAGACCTCCCAGAATCAACACACTCATTTCTTGGGGATCTGTACTGCCACCTCTGTGAAGGGGCCAAAAAGAGAGTCAAACCCCCAAATGTCCCAAGAGTGTTGACCATGTCTCCATTACACTAACAGCAGATGCGCATATCATGCATATCTAACTGAAGACATCCACAGCGGGGCGGAGCCACATTCAAATTGCTCCAAGTTATGATACTTTTCCTGTCACTTTGTGAAGTAAAGTGTTTGGCTTCACTGATTCTGATGTATGCACACTCAGGGGTCTCTAATATTCTCTAATATTCAGTATGGAAGAAATTAGATCCCTCTCTGGCAACCTTAGCAAAGTGGCTTTTTAAACTGTGAAAACCACTGCTTTTACGACACTGCTGGCAGTTCCATTCAATAAATTATGAAATGATTTGCTAATGTAGGTGGTGCCACATTATAGCTCCTTCCTACATTCCTGTAGGAGTTACAAAATTTTCTTTGGCCTGTCTCAGTTCACAAAATTGTGACACACATCAGATCCTTCAGATAGTTATTAGAAATAAAGAATACCAGTATATCAGGAACCAAGCCTCTGAAACAGGAATTAATGCTTTGGTTAGTGTGCCTGGGGCTTTAGAAATGGTGGCTGGAAAATCTGGAGTTACATGTTGTTCTTTCCTTGTGTGTACAGTTTGAAACTAACATACTGGTGTTCTGCCCATTTGTAACCATACAGCTCTCGGTCAGTTTTCTTCTTCCTGTTTCTCATGTTCCAATTGTCTTTTCCATAACCACAGCTCAGGAATAGAAGGGAAAACAGAAGGCTGAAGAAGATATAGCTTGTTATTAATGGTTGGTGATTTATGCTCTTCTCTCTGTTGTGTAGACTCACTGTTAGAGGTCTGCAGCCTAGAAATGAATTCACTCCAACATACTCCTGTTCTGTCTCTCCTGTTCCGTTTCCTAGTATTCATGTCCTCCCTCATCTCTCTTTACAGATTTCACTGTCTAGCAGTTTCTCTCCTAACTCCCTATAGAAACTACTCTCTCTGGTCCCTGTTCACCTCCCAATAATCTACCTACCAAAATTTTTCAACCTTTCTCCTCCTTGACTCTCCGTTAGTTTTAATTATTCTCCCATTTCTTCACATCTGACCTTTGCTTAGCTCTTACCTCAGTGATGTCTCCATCCTGCAGCAGCCATGCTGTTTATTTCTTCCCATCTCCTTCACTCATTTCTCGTCTATTTCCAACCCTCAGTTGAGTGCATCGCGCCTGGTCCTAGCTTGTGCTTTCTGTTTTCTCCTTTGTAGTTTCAACCAGTTCCTAGGGCTCTATCATCTCTATATAAATGATTCTCACCTTTCCCAAACTTTTCCTTCATTCTGCATCCTCTTGCCTTAGTTTTATTTCAGTATTGTGACTTGCATGATGAGAATGCCTCTGAAGTTTTTCTTCATATCTCAAGTTTATCAAGGCCAAAACAAAACTCATGATATTTCTTTTATACCATTCTGGCACCTGAGTCACATTCTAAGTTTCTTGCAATCTTATTTGCTGATCTGTTTTCATCTTCTGGTTTTAGTTCCCATTTCCAGACTAGGTTCCTATGTCCAGATTTTCTGCCTTCCAATTCATTTAGTCTGCTGCTTTCCAGATCACTCTTACCTAGGCACCCTCTTGTTTGTAACACCCCCTTACTCTTAAGTGCTTGAGATTTCCTTCATGTTGTCTAAGAAAGTAGAAATTCTTTCATTAGTCCTGGCTCTCTCCCCGGTGTGTATGTAACCAGCTCTTGTGATCTTTGGGGATCGGTAGCTTCTGATGCCATCCCCACTGCAGAAACCAAAATGTAAGCCGTTCTCCAGCAGCACTCTGTTCTTTTCTAACACTGAACTTTCCTGATTTGGTTGCTTCTATCAGTCCTACTTGAAAGCCATGGTATTCATCTATCCTCATCCCACCTGAAAAAAAAGTTTCCCTCACTCTTGTTATACGCTTCGATGCCTATAAGAGAAAAACAGTCCTCAATAAATACAAAATACTCAATAGATATGTTATATAGAATTATGTAGAATTCAAATGACTTCAATTGATTAAGAAAATTTTAAACTTCCATATTCAATCATTTCAATAAAGAAAAGGAAAAATAGTAATGAAGAAGAGCGATAGGAAGATTTTAAAATGTGGCATAAGTACAGTTTTAGCCTTTACTGGATGCATGTGAAATTTGACATTAGTGTCTTGGCCCGTTAAACAGATGCGTCCTTGACTTTATATGTTAGGAAGACAGACGTGGAGAAGGCTTGAACCTGCTCTAGTGTTTGCTGCAGGGTGTCACAAGAATTTATGTCCTCAATAATGTAAACAAACAAGACTGCTGGACTCGAGCCTATGAGTGAGCTATCTACTGTTGAACTTGGACCTCAGATTACATAAGAAAGGGATCCTTGTTCCTTTCTCACATTAATTTTTATACTGTCTTTCTAAATCAGGATCTCAGACTTGGCATTACTGCCATTTGGGGCACGTAATTTGGGGTTGTTGGAAGGTTTCCTGTGTGTTGTTGAGTTGTTAGCAGCTTTCTCAGCTGATGCCAGCAGCATTCTCATCCCTGATCCCAAGCTGTGCCAAATAAAAATGTCTCCAGACATTGTCACACATCCCCTGGGTAGCAAAATCCAAATTTAGATGGAGATATATGCGATTAAAATGAATATAATTCTCTAAAAGCACTGAAAATGGCCAGGCAGGCATATTTTCCCATGGAAAAGCAACTGGACTCATTCTAAGGTCCTCATTCCAAACACCACCCCCTGCTGTTTACATTCCTTTAGGCTAAGTTTCAAATCCATTTGTATGCTGTAATATTATGTATAATTTTGTCACATCCATAATCACTGACAGTTATGAAACAGACAAAACTCACAGGCACCATTTAGAACCACCTCTTGTAATGAATACACAAATATGGCAGGAAAAAGCCCAACTGTCCAAACTTTGATAACTCTTGATTTGGGTCTAATGAACAACTCAGCCACAATCATCTCCTCACTGTAACATATCAGCTAGATGGAAAAATAAAGACATCATGATAAAAGCCACTACTAGAATCAGATTTCCTTTTAAACAATCTCCATATGGTAAATTACTGATCTGTATACCAGACATGCCTTTGTGTGTGTGTTTCTTTGTGCTTTTATGCAAACTAATACTAAGCTATTGATGCATTAATTACTTTTAATGGTAGCAGAATTATTATGTGTGGTAGTCTCCTAAGGCTTGGGCTGAATCTAGAATATTTAAGGAAACTTCAGGAAGAATTACAGACACACAGCAATTGTGTTGAAATGCTGGCATTTGTCTCTTCCTGATATCTATCTGGTGAGTGACAGATCTTAGGTAACTGTAAAACTTTGACTCCAATAATAAAAAATCCCATTCTTATGGGTCACCAAAACCCTAGGAGAGGTTACTACTCTATTTCAGATACAGATAAATACAGAAAAAAATACAACATCTACCAATCTAGGTGCCTGTTTATTTTTTAAAAATAAATAGCCACTTTCCTTTAGTTCTAGCAGATATAACACTTTTCTTGCTCGCAGGCAAATTTCCGGAATTTCAGTTGTGAATTGCTTTTCCCCTATCACTTACCCAAAGAAGTCAATCTCTGTTTTGATTAAGGCAATGAAATATACTTTTACTATTTAGATGAAAGGTTGCTTTAAAATAATCCATGGTTGAATGGTCAGTGGCAGCACCGGCTGAAAGTCAGTGCTGCGAAGTACCTTACACAATTCCTGTCGGCACTGGGTATGTGTCCCCTTTATTTAAACGTGGCTCCTTTATTCAGCATGTGTTTATTACAAAGTAGAGCTAATTTATGACCCATGATCTATCACTCTCATTCCTCCTGCTTATTATGCATCTTCTTATTTCTGTATGAAGTGATGTAGCTTTGAATCTGCGAATTCACACAAGTGACATTGTGCAGCGCAACAGCAATGTGACTGAGGCCTTATTTCATTTCTACTCTCTGCATTGCTGATTAGTCTACTAACAACACTCTAAATTTATGGGGTCTGTAAACTCCTAAGTTATGATGGTTCTTTGGATGTTAATTATCCCCATTCATACACCCTCTTTATTATATGTTTGATATACAGTATAGATGGCTGTCCTTTGTATTCTGAGAGAACGCCACTAGTGGCAAGTCCCATCTCTGTGACTGCCGGTGCCAGAAAGAGCAGCATGAGTCTAGCAGAACTTTCCCTGGATGCATGGAAGGCGGGCTTCAGAAAGAAGCCACACCCGGCTATTGTAAGAGTCTGCATTTGTGCCTCCATCAAAGCCACCAAGTTTATGGCATTTTAACACAGATTTTATGCTAAGGGAACGGAGCCTCAAAGCTTTTTCTCCTTTGAATAATTTTATGCACCTTAGGAAAAGAAGACATCCTTATATATCCTGAACTTCACTTCAGCTCTTCTTTCAACCCTCAAGGTGTTAAAAAGGAAAAATTGGATATCTATATCTCTTATATTCAGGGTTCAGTATAGTAATTTTTATTTGCAAATATAAATACCTTCTTTGACTCAGGTTAATCATATATCAGAATGGACTTCCCTCTCTCTCTCTCTCTCTCTCTTGCTCTCTCTCTTTATCCTTCTCCCTCTCCCTCTCTCTCCCTGTCCTCCTCCTCTTCTCCTCTTTCTCCATCTTCTTCTCCTTCTCCTTTTTCTTCACCTAAAAGGTGAATGAAGCCACCTACACTTTTCCTTCTAGACTGACCTCAGATCTTGAGTCACATTCAGTAAATCACAGTGTCAAGGTATTTTTTTTAATTATTTAGTTCTTAAATTAACAAAAAGCAGATAAATGCAGGATGTCCATCATGATGTTTACATTATGGAATGGTAAAATCTGGGTAGATAATAGACCCATTACATCATCATGTCCAATTTGTTACCCCAGAAGAGGGCTGTGAAAAATGTGAAAGATTTTCAGTAGAGAAACACAGAAAAGCCAGGATAGAGAGTATTTCACCCCTTAGCCTTTATTGCATACTGGTTACACCTAGCACAATGATATCCTGTTTAACCACTTTGTCTTGCATTAAACCTCCCAACAAACATGGAAATGAGGTGACATGACCCCCATTTACAAGGGCAAGAAGCTGAAATCTGTTCAGGTTTACAAACCCACTTAAGGCCATACACTTCTAGCTGGTAACACTGAAATCCAAGGTCTCCTTCAATATGAAAACCTTTTTCTGTTTGTCTAATGCTAGAGTAGAGAAATATAGACAGTGATTTAAGAACGACCTTGGGTTATTTTGTAAGTCTCTGATGATATTCTCCATATCCACAGGAATCAAAATAGAGAAATAAAAATAATAAGCTCTATTCGTAGTATGAGATATTGAGAAATTGAGATGTTTATAAAAAGTAATTTCTCCACAAACTTGTACATGAAAGTGCGCTCTCCTTGTTAGACCAGCAAGATAGATTCTACTTTGGACCTTAGCTTTTAGAATAAATCCACATTAAGCAGCATTGAGGGCACAGATAAAAGCCTAATCTAGTTATCTATTGTATAATAAGCTACCTTAAAACTGGATGGGATAAAACTGAAACCGTGATACTATGCTCCGTGATACTATACTACAGTTTGACTTCTCTTTACTTCCAGATGTCTGAGGTCTTGGCCACAGTAGCTTGCATATCTTTAGGAGATTAGAATGGCTCCATTGAGGTCCTGTATCTAGAGCCCTTCTTCTGGCTATTGACTGAGTTCCTTGGTGCTATGTCACGTGCCAATGTTGAGGACAGAAATGAGCAAGATGGCTTCTTTTCTTATATTGGACTCTCCACTGGCACGGCTAGACTAGCTGAGGACTGGCCACTTTCTCCCTGCAGCCTAACAGCCTCCATGTCTGAGTATCTTGGGCTACTGTGCAGCAAGGAAGTATCAAAGCAGTTGGACGTCTTCCATGGTAACTGCCTGCCTTCAGGCATTCCAGTACAGCAAAGTGCCAACTATGCTGTTTCTACAAATCAGTCTCATTAAGTCAATTTCACTGCATTCTTTTGATCACTCAGATAAGCCAAGATGCTCTATGGAAGAGGACTTGATAGGGCATCATTACCAGAATCTATAGGTTTTTTGGGATATTTTTGGAAACTAACTACAATAAGCTTCATGAAATTTTAGGGTTGAAATATATGTATGCAGCTGGTTAAATATGCTCCACACATAAACCATTGGTCACAAAGAAGGACAAGGAGACGGAAGAACCTAGGAATAAAAAATTAGTGTTCTATGCCACTGAGTACAATTTTATGTGTAGATTAAAGATAACATACTCCCAAAAAGTTCTGACACCTTCCTAGGCAGGGAACATCAGGTGTCTCAAGTGAATTACATATTAGTGATCTATATTTTTCCATATACACGGGTAAAAATTGCTTAAGGCTGTAACTTGTAGCTTTTGATTTGCATCTTCATTGCACCAAGGAATGCTGGGATGTGACACATATGTTTGACTATTATAGCTGAAAATAAAGTAGTATGGGTTTAATTTTATTGGCAAGAGACCAGCTTTTCATAATTTTAGCCTAGTGAATTGTTATGGGCCATAATTCAAATTTAATGATCTGACTGTTGAAACAGTAATATCCCAGCTTTGAGCCAGGCATACTGTTGCTTCCTAGGAAAGACAATTATTTTACTTGCCAGGTACCCCTTCCATTTTTTTGTGCATTGATAAATAGAAGCCTATAGCTACAACTGGACCTAACCAAGGCAAATGGCTGAGTCACCAAAGCTCATGTGAACACGTGAACATGTGTGGTTCTGTTTGAGTCTAGTGAGTGCATTGCTAATGGCACAGCACAGGGTAGAGATTTCACTGTTGACAGCGACCATATGTTCTTCCAGAAGCTTCCTGTGTAATTTTCAGCTTAGTGTATATTCAGCTGAGGGCTTGAATAGCTTTACCTGCAGCAAAATATTCTACCTACAGGCTGCTCTACGTGATGTGTTATATGAAATGGATAAATGATTCTAAAATATGCTAGAAGTGAATTTTCTTACTAAGACAGCCTTGAATGAAGTAACTTTGCTGCTAAACTACTACCTTGTCTGTAGGGACCAAGACAGGATTATGTTGAGTCTCATAAACAGAACACATAGAAAAACTAATACTAATTTTAAAACATAGCCAAGTGTTTTCTGTCAATTGATAAACACTATGAATAATGATTTTATTGTCTTCTATTTAGGAAGGACATCTTTCCCTTCCCTGATAACATCTTATCAATCTGCTTCATATTAACTCGGTAATAATTCATTTACTTACAAAGTACAGTAGTTAAATCTCACCAATTTGATAGGCCAGAAAATATTGAAATAGTAGGACAGGTTTTCACGGTCATTGCTTCCTTGTCCTACCATTCTGACTATTCAAGATCAAAGTCATGCAAAGTCTAATGGCTTAGATACTAAGAGAAGGCATACTTAAAGCAATCAGGATGGAATCCTGGATCTACCATATGATAAAATACGACTTTGACAAACTGCTTAACTTCCCTTAGCCTTGATTTTCTTCTTTGCAAAAACAAGGGCATTGTAACCTTATTTACTTCCCTCTGTAGCCGTAAAGTTTACACAATATAATTCATTCAAGGGTTTAACACATCCCTGCAAAACAGGAGCACTGAATAAATATGAACTTATATGAAAACTACTGGAATTTGTTTTGCTTGTTCATGAAAGAATTCTTAGTCTCATTACTTAAACTAATCTCAGTTATGGGGGTATCTGCCAATTAGACACCACTGAAGATTTAGTAGATCATGGTCAGAAATCAGGCGTGTTACAAACAAGTCATTTTACAGTATTTTTAAGTGATACATTTCTGATTTACTTTACATAATAAAACAGTAACAGTATGGGTAAGTAGTTGAATTTGGATCTTTCACTCATTTTCTGCACGGACTTTTATAACTAACAGTGTACCTTGAAGGACCCCATACAATCAGGAACAGCAATTCCAGTAGTGGCCAGTTCAATGTCACCCTCCCTGTGAAGTAAATATAAAGTAAGCTTAGTAATGAGCAGATAGGTTGAGGATCACCTCAACTACATAATTTTATAGTCTGAGTAATTAAACTCCATAGTTCAATAAAATGTTTTTTCATGGTTTTCTTTAAAGAAAAGTGTAGGAGTGAAAGTATTCATTTATCTCAACCACAGCTCAGAAATTAGTATTTCTTCAGTTTATTTTAGAAAAATGTTTGTAAGATATTGTTCTTATATAATTTGTACAGTTATACATGTACAGATTGTTCTTTTCCATTTGTGGTGAGATAGTAATTTATTCTTAAAAATTCTATATGGTGAAACTTCGTGCTTCAAGCAGTAAATTCATGGGATCATAAAACAATAATTTAGTTTCAAACATGCCTGAACCACTGTAGCAAGGAAAATGAGGGATGTCTCCAAACTTGGAGATCTCTCCAAGCTTTCATTTGATTTAGGCTCAAGAAGCCTTTAAATAACTATTGCCCAAAAGAGTACATTTTCTTCTTTCACTCAACCAAAGCCAGTGGTTTCTCATTTTCTGGAGCACATTCTGAGGTGTCACCATGGTCCAGAGGAAGACAATTCTATACTAACCATGATGAGATCGACAGGTGACAGATAAGAAATGGAAATTCATTTTGCCTCTGATAGTTCAGAAAGGATTCTCTTCACTGAGATATCCTGAAAGCAGGCTTTATATTTGTTATTTGTGGTTTTATGTGTGTATGTATAAATGTGTGTGTTCAAATGTGTATATATTTATAGGTACATGATAGATAGATAGATAAACAAACAGACATATATTTAAACCACAAGTACCAGAGACAGTAGGAAGCGTTTCCACTTTACGCTGGGTATTACCTTTTCAGTGCCGGTAAAGCTTTCTGAGAAAGAAAACGTTGTGTTCTGTTGAGTGTACTTGTCATTGACAATCTCCTCACCTCTGTGAGTACTTCAAAAAGTTATGTCAAATCCTCACTGTCTACAAGGGTTTTACTTTCAAGAACCAGACCTGGCCCTATTCATTACTTGCCTTTCAGGTCAGAAGCCAGAAAGTCAGCCTCTCCAGAAGTCTGATTAGCACTTGAACTTCAGGAGATTTATGACCACTGTACTTGATTTTTAAAGCAGTTTTATCTGAGTACAGAGCATTCATTCTGTGGACAGTGGTATTTATCTTCCACCATTTCCATGCATTTTATGCCTAAAATATACAACTGTGCTTTTCTTTTTCTGTTGTTGGTAATATATTTATTAGAGAATGGTAATAACCTCATCCTCAAATACAGTACAGTATCAATTTAAACAGCTTCATGTAAATTTTTAAAGGTAACTTCTCTAATCAGTATTTTAAAGGAAATGAGAGAATTTTGACAATATACTGGTTATACTTCTGAGTTTATGACCTGCACTTCGGATCTCAGGCTTTAACATTTGCCTTACATTTCTTATTTGTCTACTAAGGAATGAGTACTTGTTTGAACTGTAGAAATTACAAAGAGGGATACTCCTTGATAGGATCAGACTCTAGTTCAGCACTGTTTGATAGAAATATAAGGTGAGCAACATGTGTGATTTAAAATTGTATAAGAGCCACTTTCAACAAAATCAAAAGAAAGATTAAATTAATATATACTACATGCATTATATAAGCTGTTATTTCAACATCACTTCATTTTTAAAATTATGAATGGATAGCTTAAATTCTTTCATTCTTAAAGCTACTTTAAGATGCAAGGTGTATGTTACAACTATAGCACATTTCAGTTTGGAACTGTTATGTTTCCGTAGCTCAGTGGTCTCATGTTTTGTGGGTATCACAGCAGCAGTTGAGCTCTTGTTGCTGGAATAAGAGAATGATCATAATCAGAAGATGATAAGGATACAACCTTCAAGGGTGAGTAGGGTACTTATCACAGCATGGTAGACAGTAGATAATGAGTCTCTGCTTTCAATTTAAGTGATGCTTTACCTGAACCTTAGATGAAAATAGGGTCATCCAGGCCAGTATAGTTGTGAGAACATTGATTTGGTAGTAAGGTCAGGGTTAGAGTCACCACTTTACCACTTATCAGCTGAGATCCTTTGGCAAGTTAATTAATGTCTTTAAGCTTCAGTGTAAGCTTAAAGACATTTAAGATAAGGTTGTGATGAGGTTAATGTGAGAAATACACCTGTCATGTTGACCACTGTGTAGTAGACATCCTTAGTGGTGTAACTGAATATGGTTGTACACACATTGTACCAAAAGACCATTCTGCTGGGCTGTGGAGGATGGGTGACTAACCAGTGAATTGTAAACAGAGGCACAGAAAGAAATGCAGAGAGTCTGAATTTACATAGTGGATAAACAGAGGTAAAAACAAGTGGCAGGGGAAGAAGAGTACTAGCAGTAGAAACCAGAGGACAAGACACTCATGCAATTCCAGCACTGAATAAGGCAATTAGGTGAAAAGGTGGATTAAACTGGGAAATACAGATTTTTATGAAGGAAAGGGAAGAAATGCATAGCCTCAATTCTAATTAGCATAGTTTGAGGGCACAGTGGAAATTCCACATAGAGGTGAAAGAAAGATGGGGGGAGATTGTGGAGAGAGATACTCACTGGAAAGAATCAAGAGGCATATTAGCAGACTAGGCACTGCTCTGAAAGATTTCCCTGTGCTGTCCTTGGAATACCAGTGAAGCCCTCCATGCAGGTTCTACAAGGGTATGAACCTGACAGATGACTAATCTATAGCTTGCAGCCATTCAGTAAATTGCTCAGGACCCTGCAGGCAATAGGTGTGGGCTCAAGGACTCTGTACTATAGAGGTGTGACTTCCAAGTCCATAAAGTTCCTGGACATGTTATTGAGCCATCTAAAGTAGGAAATAAATATATTAACAGGCTGTAATCCTCCCACTTGAGAGGTCAGGACAGGAGGATCACCATGAGTTCAAGGCCAGCCTGAAATTGTAGGGAAGTACTATCTCAGAAAAAAACAAAAGACAAAAGAAAAAGAAAGTGGGAAAATAATTCACCATAGCCAGAAAGAACACAAAAGAGATAGATTTGAAAACATCAGTATTGCTAGAAGCCAAATATTTAGAAATGCAAATAACCCATAAATGAACTTCTGGTAACAAGTCTTTTGCATAATGAGAACATTTTTGGTGGTTATGTCATTACTACATTGAAGGATTTGTTAATACCTTTTCCACTATCTTAATTGTCTTGCAAATATGGCATACAGGTCAGATTAATCTACTGCATAATCATAATACTAAAGAGATTGCTGATTGCAAGCCTGAATTTTGTGATTTAGATTTTTTTTTTAAGAAAATTTAGTTCAGGCAGATTTTAACGAGTTGAGAATTGAATTGCCCAGTCAAAACGGTCAACATCAAAACACTTGTCATCTTTCACTGAAGATTCTTTTACACTACCTTCAGCAAACCTCCAAAAAAGTCTATTCCAGACTGATATGGAAATCTCCAGACTTCCCCTCTTTGATGTATAAGAGCAACTGAAATGAAAAAGAAGAATTGTTATGGTATTGCTTTGTTCAAGAGGACCCTCTCCAAGAGTGCTATCTAAGGACTACATCTTCAGATATTTCAGGTTGAATAAACATTGGATTATAACTTGGGGTTGTGTCATAACTGGGGAAAGTAGAACACTTCATGGTGAGAAAAGACCAGCACTGAATGAGACCAGATTTTGCAGGACAGTAGCCCCAGCTTTAATTCTTGCCTCTGCTCTTCCTGGCCTCTGTTCAAGTTACTTAAAATTTCTGATGTGTAGTCACATAGGCACGGAAATGAGGATAAGAAATCTCACCTATAATGCTAAGGTGAAGTTTGTCCAAAACATGTGAGACAGTTAAACTGGATTGTCAACTTGACTGACGTGAGAGCTTCCTAGTAGTAAAGCACACTGAGGGGTATAGCTGGGTGGGTCATAGATGCATTCACTTGAGTCCTATAATTGGTCACTGTCTTCTTCCTCTATGGAGCTATTACCTTGCCTTGATTCGCTGCTTTCCTCCATCATGCCCTTCATTCACGATGTTCTCACCTTGGACTGCACCCTCAGAAACTCTGAGCACAGATAAATCTTCCCTCCTTCAAGTTGTTATGTCTCAGCAATGAAAAGCTGACATAACATGTAATTAATACTATGTAAAAATTTACCATAATCTGAGTGACTTACAATAACACAGACATATTTTCATACAGTTTCAGAAGTCAGAAGTCCAAAATGACTCTGACTGGGCTAAGTTAAGGTGTTGGCAGGACCAGGCCTTTCTGGAGGCTTGAGGGGAGAATGGATGTCTTTGCCTCTCACGACTTCTAAAGGCCACCTGCATGTCTCAGCCCAAGACACCTTCTCCTCCTTCCTCCTTCCTCCTTCTTCTGTTGTCCTGCCCGCTACTAGAAGGCACCTTCTTCACCTTTTACATGTTCCAGAAAGGAAGATCATTTAAATCAGTACTTTCAGCCAGAGGCACTTTTCCCCCACAGGGGGTATTTAGCAATGTTTGAAGTTATTGGTTGTCACATCTTTGTGGAATTAGGCACACCTAACATTAACCAGAGGCTAAACAGCCTATGGTGCTCAAGACAGATCCCTAAAGTGAAAATTTATCCACCCCCAAATTACAAGGGTTCTAGAGTCAAAAAACTCTGACCTGGAGGTTAGGATTACTGACCCCAGTTGTCTGGTTTTTAAACTTGCTCTCACCACTTACTAAACCAGCCTTGGTCATGTGGCACCATTTCTCTGGGCCTCAAGTTTTTGATCTATCTTGTTTTGTTTCTATTTTTGACATATGTTAAATAATCATCATCACCATCATCATAATAATAGTATATATCTCATTGAGTTGCTGTGGAACTGAATGAGGTGTGTGTGTAAAACCTCAGAACAGTGCTTGACATATACCAAGCATTTGAGGAATGCTGGTTTTCCTTAGTTCTACTACTGACAGTAAATAATACTTGATTTCATTTGTGCTTTTCCAGGCTCCAATCAAAAGATATCCTCAATGAGTAAGTGAAAATTTGTCAGTTTTATGAGTAGAATGCATTTAAATCAACAGCACACCAAATTATTTTACCAACTGTTGTTCATAAAGTCAGGATCTTCACAGAACTTTAAGATTAGTTAATGATCTATCTAAGCCCAGCCACCTCCAAGGAGTCTTTCTTTGTTCCTAAAATTCCTAAAATTCAGTGACACCACAAAAAAGGACCAGGAAGCAAATAATTTTACATCTCACAAATCAGCCCTTGGCAACAACACTTAGTGTGAGGTGCTTCTGGCAGCTGTAATGTACCCCATTGTTTTAGTGGATACATGTAAATTAAGAGGCTTATCAAGTCACTAGTTGAACAGGTGGTAAGGCTTTAGAAAATACACATACCATACCGTGTGCCATCCTACAGAGTAGCCCTCTGCTTCATAAAGCTATTGATCACTTAAGTGTTGAGTCGAGATGAGTTTCATGCATAATTTACATACCAAATTCTGAAGATTCATCAAGCAGAAAGAATGTGAAAGATCTCATTAATTTTTCTTTTGATTACATCTGTAAATCAATTTCAGATATGTAGAGTGGAACAAACTATATTATTAAATTTAATTTCACTTGAATTTGTTAAAATGATGTTATTATAATGTTTTAAATTACCTAGGCATTCACGTTATATTTCTACTGAAGAGCATTCTTCTTAACACCACTACATATCATTCCAGAAACCAACATAGAGTGAAGCAACCTGTCTTAAATGAGGAGTGCCCTAGTAGATACAGGAGCCAGCTCCAAGGAGATAAAATAAAGATAAGATTTCCATCTGCTTTGGTGTTTAGCAAAGAACAGGTGGTGGACCTTTGGCATTAGTCACTTGGTATTGTAGATTCTTGGGTTCTATTCCAGCTACCTCTATCCACAATCCCTGTGTCCAAGAATCTGGACATGTAAAGAAATTCCTTCTTGATTTTTATTCTCATTGAAACTTGAAATGACAGACAAACTTATCACAAACAAAGAAATAACCAATCAGCAAAGATACACACACACAGGACCTACAGGAATGCATCTATTGTATTGTACTCAGTATCTGTCCCCACTATATATAGTAACTAAAGTGTTTTACATCACTGAATTATGTCCGGGCTGAGGAGGAACAGTATCATGCAATATCTCAATATCATTCACTTCTACACTACATCATAGTACCTGATTGCTTTCTGGGATGACAGGTCATTTATTCAGCAGATATAAGTGGATTTTGCCATCTCTGTTTTCACCTTATTAAATTATCCAAAGACCAAGGTGCAAGAAAATACTGGTTCTTCATCAATGGAGAATACTGGTAATTAAGTGTCCCCTTGAAAGAACAAATTTCCTTGGAAGAAAAGGAATATACATATATGCATGTTTGTGTGTGTACATATACATGCATACATATGTATTTATGCATATGTACCTATATTTATTTATATTGAGTTAGAGAAATAAAGAACAAGTTAGAAATACAAAGAAATGATTTGCGTGATAAATAAAGTTGCTTATTACAGAGTTACTATGATTACAGCAGTTTTATGAAATTTTAATTACATTATACACTTACTCAAATATTGGTTTTGAACATTAATTGAGTTACTTGAGAAGCATTTCATGAAATGGGAAATAAAAATGAAATGGCTTATTTACTTATCCCAATGCATTAAAGATAAAATCCAGTAAGGAAACTCATAAGAAAGAAATTGAAGACTCTACTGAAATCTCACTCAGAAGAAGCCACTGGGAGGTTTGCAGGTGCCTAAATCATCTTGGGTGATTGAATAACAATATATTTACGCTCACAAGACAATGCTTAAAGTGCAGGATGAGAGACTTAGAAGTGTATTATGGCTTACTACTTCTTCCAACATCATAAAGTTTAGAAATCCGTCTGATAGTCTATTGTGATAAGTGAGCAAAATGCCTCGTAATTGTATTCTAACCCAGTGCTATTTGTCAGGTCCAGCAATCAACAGACTGAACGGATGAGAAGGAGTTAGCGAAAGCATAAGGAAAGCAGGGGAAAGTAAGGTGCTTGTCTTGGTTAGCCAGAGACTGACAGTAACTTGATGTGACAGATCCACGGTGTGCTATTGCATATGTTTTCTGTCCCAGTGATTTCTTTCCTGTTATAAATTACACGGGACAGTGACTTCGTGAAAACCTAGATGTCAAACTGCTATACGACTTCGTATATATTTATTTTTAATTATCCTCAAAAATATCCTAGATTCAAGTTAGTAACCCCAGCTGAAATAGAAATTTTAAGGGAAAACCAACTACTCATTTTTATCTAAGAACAGCCTATATTCAAGCATAGTCAGCGGTATAGTAGCAAACCACTTTTGTCAGTTTTCAAATCAATCACACGATTAGACACTTGGAGCAATGCCTCTTGGAACATAACCAGGACACCTCTGACTTAGCTCTATATTTATCTACAGTTAGAAATTATAGCCTTAAAAATATACCCAGAGCAGAAGTTCTCACCTACACGTAATACTTTCAAAAGCTAAGCAGTCTTTACACACAATATTATTACCCTTTAGTACAAGTTCTAAAAATGAGCAGCAAATAAAAAAACACCCAGAATTCAATACTGAACTTTCTAATGTTTTGCGCGTATGTTTTAAATTCAGATTCATTTTGTTTAAAAAAGAAAATGTAATATTCTCAAATAGTTTGACCAATACAACTCTTATGTTATTAATTGTGGGAACTAATACTCCTTAGCCATGTCCTTGGCATTGGAGTCTTACTCTAAATGTTGATATTATTTCACAAAAGCCTTTTTAAAAGTTAGTAGTAAGGGTAGCCAGTTTTCCATGATAACACTCACATGAAACTCTGGAAGACAAGCAAGTCTAAATTGATGCTGAATATATAAATGACTTCATTTGTAAACATTAGTTAATTCTTGCCCATAAATAATAAGTGTAAGCATCGAAGCCTGAAATATTACTGAGATTCACCCAGTTTTGCTTCGGTTTGATATGAGCTGCAATAACGCTTAATTTATTGAAGTCCCACAGCAGTCTGATAGAATGAATACTGTTCATAGATTCAAAAACTTTCGAGGCCCTACTCTACTATTTTTGCAAGGAATTGTTTTTAAACTTGGGCATATTAAATTGTGCAACTGACAAATAGTGTCCAAAATAAGAAAATGCAGTGGCTAAGACATTTCAGACAGAAGTAAAAAAAGAAAAATTTGGAAAGGAATCAGAAAACTGAATGAGAAAGAAAATCCGCTTTGGTGTTATAAGAGACTTGGGAGGTTGTACAGGTGACAGAATCTACATTAGAAGCATTCAACTCATGTATTTAAAAAATTGGAACAGGATATTTTTGTAAGAAAGGAAAATGCACCAGACCTAATAAAAAAGGAACTTGCTTGTGAGTCCTGACTGGGTTGCAATTAAAAATGAAGGAGCAGTTGAACACGTCTGAAAAGATTAAACTCTATGTATCTGGCATGCCTGAATAGTTCAGATTGTCAAAACAAAGAATTCTTTTGATAATTTTCAAAAAAGTACAGGCAAGCCTAACATATATTATGAATAAAGGAAAAATTGCACACTTATGTAAAACCAGAGTTTTGACAGCCTGCATCATTTCTTAATTGTTTACATTTATGTAGGAGAAATGCCTTATTCATTCAGAGTAAAAGAGTTAAGTCTTCTCAATTCTTTATTTTAGTTCACATCTCCTAAAATGATAAATGGGGCATTAAATAGAAAGAGCAACAAAATTTTAAGGCATTAGATACTCTTTTAAATGATTATGAAGGAGCAAATACATGATGCTAAATACATCATAAATATTATCTTATGCAATGTGCACAAACTTAAAAGCAAAATATAAGTATTTTCTCCATTTCTCTGAGCAGAAAACTAAGACACAGAGGCAAGAAACAACCGAACTCATATAAATCAATAGCACAATTTGTGGTTACTGTAGATACTAATTTTAATTTTTTAAAATGTAGATTACTATTGATGTGCCTGACTTATTTATGCAATGCAGTAAAAAGAAAAGGAGGACAAAAGAAATCTTTCATTCTTACTCTGAGTTTCCAAATAATTTGATTTTAGCCTTTGTTATGACACTTAGCTTTCCCCTGGCATTACTTGCACATTACACTTTAAATTCTCCTTAATGATTACTAGCTGGGTTTTTTGGGGGAGGGTTTTTTTTTTTTTACTCTATCCCTAAGTATAAGCATTTATTTTAATTCGGTTTAGGCCACCACATTAACAAAAACGACAATTAGTAATCACGACTCATCTTTCACCACTTTCTCTAGAATCTCTAACTGTGTAGCAGAGAAAGCCTCCACATCCTATACAGACGATATACGAGATCTAATTCGGAAAGGAAGATGCGTGTGTGGACAGATGAGAGCACGGATGAACAGCAGACATAATGAGTCACATCGTAATTAAATGATGTCTCTAATACCAGATGCAAGAAAAATGGCACAAAAAGGAGTGAGTGAAGGAACCAAAAAGACAGACCTAATAAGTATACCAACCAAGTGGAATGTCTGAACTTTGTTTCTCTCCTGATTTGAACAAACTGTAAAAGAGCACAAATGAGGCATGTAGATGATAAATGTTGAGGATGTTTGGACTTATTTTAATTTTTAAATACAATAAGGTGTTGTAGTTTGGGGTTTTGCAAGGAGAATAATGCACTATAGGACACATGTTATGTTTATTTTATAATAGTCAACCAAAGAATCATATACAAAGAGAGTTCAGGAAATTTGTCCACATGCTAAAGACCAAAGTATCCAGCTGAGGGCCTGGATCCCATGGTAATATCCTGCATGAGTCCAGCTGAAGACCTAGAGCTAATAACCATCCCTCCCAAGAGTCCAGCTGGAGGCCAAGAGCCCACAACAATATCTCATGCAGGCCTGATTCATGGATCTGCATTGGGAAGGCCTAAAGGTCAGTGGGGGAAGCTAGAAAGTCTGTGACAGCGAGATGAAGGATCTGTGCTAGCAGGCTGAGGGATCTGCACTGGGGCCAGCAAGTGATGCTCAAACTAAGAACCAGAGCTCCCTGAAAAGGTACCACAGCCATCCTCAGTGACAGTGGGGTCCCAAGCTCCTCTGATAATGAGGAAAGCCAAGTTCCTTTCCATCAGGAAAGCCAATGAGACAAGCTTCTCCAGGAGACTGAGCAGTGCACCATCTTGCCCTCTGGAGCCAGGAAGCCATGCTCAAAATAAGATCAGAGCTCCTCCAAAGTGAACCATACCCATTCTCAGGGATAATGTCCTGAGCTCCTTCGACAATAAGAACAGCCGAGTTTATAAGGAAAGACAGTATAACAAGCACCTACAAGAAAACCAACAGCAGCCCCAAGAAAACCAGTAGCTCCCAAACAGCTTTTCCACAGCTTCTCAACAGCTTCCTACAGCGTCTCACTTCTTCCTCTCCAGTTCTGCCTCTTATGCTGCTGGCAACAATCCCTAGGCAGGCCTCACACACCCAGCACCACATTGGTTCAGTTCAGCTGGGTGTTACAAGTTGACTGCCAGTTGTCAGTCCACCACAAACAGTTTAGTAGTTATGGGTTTTTAAAAAGTAGTCCTTATATAACATCAGTACATGCTGAAATATTTATGGGGGAAATACAGAACTGAGTGAAATTTGACTTAAAATAATAGATCATATTGAGAAGAATGGAGAATAGGCAAATCAATGGCTCTGTAGTATTAATTGCCAAAACTGAATGACATATATATACAGTCTACCTTATGCTCTAGGTGTTGGAGACTTTGCAAAATAAAATTTAAAAGCCAAAAAGTTTTTTTCACATAATTGACTTTCCATTACATTAACAATTTCATTCCTTACCTTGTCATAAAACTCAATCATTAGACTTAGGCAAACAGCCCCTAAAAATATGCTCCAACACAATGTTTGCCATATTTGATACACTAAACCAGTTTGGTATCTGAAAAAGACCATGGAGTACTTCTATCTTATCTAATTATGTAAAACTTTTGAACAGCAACATAAAATAGAAACCAAGATTTTTACATTTTATGATGAGCAGACAGAAACTGAGTGATACATGTCAAGGAACACTGACTGGTAGATGCACAAGACACTTTTTTCTTCAATTGGATAATGCCAGGGCTGGTGCCAGTGACTGATTTTATTAAGTGATCTCTGGCATCCTTTGTAAGTCCAAAATATAATTTTTCAGATTCACCGGCCCACCATGTAAATGCATCTGAAGGTTGTAAATCTGGCTTTTGATTGAGGTGCATGCGAATTGTTTGAAATGTTGACAGTGACAGTCAGGTACATAATGCACCCAAGATAGCATTTTGACACTCCAGTCAGTGGTAAAGTTTTTTTTCAAAACCCTGTATAAAACATGGTGATTTTTGAAGCGGTCGAAATATCACTTCTTTCACATGAATGAACGAAGGCACATTTTTATATGTAGCTCCTTTGACTGTCCTTAGAGAGAGATGATATGCCAATCACTCCAGCACTAATAAGACCGTCCAGGAAATAGTATATTCATCAAACTAGACACTTAAATATAAACTATTTTGTAGGACATTGTCTCAGGTCTCTGGGGACCTCTCCTAGAAAAGAGGCACTATATCCTCCGCTTCACTAGTATTGAAGCCATAGAGAAGTATGTGTAAATTAGCCTTTAAAAATATACAGAGCTTTACTATGGTAGAAGATGATGGTAATAACTGTTCTGGCTCTTGCTATAGCAGTTTTCTTTAGAGGGAGCAGGAGCACAGAAATCATTTACACAGGGCTATCTGGGCTAGCGCAGTCATTCAAACACTGAAGAGACTCGCTAGATCTAAAAGAACAACACGCATTTATTGTCTCAGAGTTCCTGTGGGCCAGGAACCCAGGTGAATTCAGCCCTATGCCTCTGCCCAGAGTGTCTCATGAGCCTGTGATGCTACAGTCAGGGTACTAGGTTGGGATCTCCTCTGTGGGCTCTACTATAGTTAGGTCTGATCCAAACTCATTCATTGGTTGATGACAGAACCAATTCTTCATGCACAGTTGTACTGCAGGCTCTGGCTGTGGGGTGGATGGCATCTGTTATTTTTTGTATCCTGAGCTAATCTACTAGCTACTTCAAAACATGTCAGCTCCCTTTTCTCAGAGCAAGTGAGCAAGAGAGAAGACACAATCTCTACATAATCTGATCATGGCACTGACATTCAATGAATTCTCCCATATTCTCTTATATGCAGGTCACGAAGTCAAACTTACACTGAAGGGGAAGGATTACACAAGTGGATGAATATGAGAAAGTGGGGATCTTTCAGGATCTAGATGTTGCTGACTACGCCTACACAGTCTGTTTTAACTACTTGACAAATATTACATGAAATTCGCATTACAATTATATAACTACAATTTCATACTAATAGCAGGCAATTCTGTGATGCTGTGATTTTCCCCTTATTTTCATTCCGTTCCTTGTACCTGGATTGCCTTACCTCATTTCTTTTGAACAAGGAACACAAACATATATGCCTCTTTCAATCCTCAGCTGATGTCTATGACCTTTACCAGATGGATTTAACCTCTTCCTGGTTCTCCTATAAGCTCAATAATAGCCTCAGTAGCACATGATGTGTCTCCATTCATCTAACAGTTTGTAAGCAGCTTACGGCAAGGACAATCATTAGATATTTTTTGCGTGAGTGAAAATTGGATTAAGTCTCCATTGCTTCCCAATTCTCTGTATGGTATATTCTACAATGAATGCTACCTTAGCGAGGGAGTATTTAGTAAAGATAACAAGAACTCTTTAAAGTTAGAATCAAATGATTCAACAAACTGGCTTAACACAAGATGAGATACTCAAAACAGAAACACTGATGAGAGAATCACAAATTTAGATCCTTCATCTCGTGCTCTGGTGCATAACTACAGTAAGCAGGGTGATATATACCCCAATTGAGAAGTTCTTTCTATGAGTGACTGAGGTGTCCATGGCAGCCACACTGTAGTTCAGCTGTGCCCTCTTCCTAGAGACTGACACTTGTCCAGTCTCTTTTCCCTCAGTATGTCTCATGCACACATATCTCCTCCTCAGAGAGAACCTTGTCAGTGATGCTTTCTTGCCATCAAACCCAAGCTCCAAAAGCCATCCTAAAACTTCTCAGCCTCCCCATCTCTCCGGTTCTATTTTTCTCCTACCTGTTCTACTGTAGTCATTTACTTGAGGAACTGTTGTGGTACAAACACTTCTATAATTGCACAAGTACATATAAGCTTAATCAAATTCTAGTTTCTCCTAGTGCCTGGCTAATTAGGAGATAGATCTAATGTAATTTTAAATAGATCTAGGTTTTATTTTGCTTGTATTATAGCCACTGGACAGTTAGAAAAGCAAACAGTCTCAACTCTGTTTATGTTTTTTCCATAAGGAATTTCCATAAATATGATATTTTCCATGCTCCAGTATTCCAAGGGATTTATTGCATTTTGCAGAGATTCAGAGGCAATCAGGAGAACAGGAAAGCTTTACAGAGAACGGCAAGAGAGGCACAGGTGCTGATTGGAGGTCATCAGCAAGGGGAGGCTGGCTTCAGGCTAACCAGTGGCAGAGTATCTAATATAATTAGGTGGAGGAGCATGATTTGTCCTAAATTGGAAAGAGGGGGCAAAACTGAGAGCCTGGAAGACATTGACAAATTTGCATTTCTTAGAGTGAGGAATGGTGTGGTTTATTGTGTTCTGCTATGGTTACGATAAATTGTTGGCAATGTTGATTGTGGACACATCTTCAGCAAGACTTCTCTTGCGAAGCACTAGGTGTGTGTTTCCAGAGTGAATTTGTGTTGGCTTCCACCAGACTCTTCAAGGTTATCATTAAGGTAACTTCTAGCTCTGTGTATATGTATATGGATGGTGCAAGGGATATAAATGTGTGCCATTACATCTGAGAGTGGACCAAATGTAAAATTTTCTGGGAGATGTGGATTGCTTGTCTTTTTTTCTCCTCAGAATCTGCTGTCTACATTGTTCTGGCAAGTTGATTATTTTCCTAATCCATATTTCAGAGTCTAAGCCCAGCAGTGCGCTGGTAAATGTTTAACCACCAGCTCTCTAGGGAAAAAAGAAATGTGCCTGTGTCCCAGTATAGGTTTCTTATAAGTTTTCCTGGTTCAGAGGCTATTGTATACCTATTATTAATAATGTTACAGAAAATATTCATATTTTCACTTTAATATCATCAATTGATCCTTACTGAATGCCTATGTATATATAAAAGAAGACCATTCTCCAACTGAAAACAAGCAAAGGCTGTTGATTCAAAACTCTCTACAGCGTGAGACTCAGCTACCATCACTGTATTTAGCAGAAATTCAGAGGTACCCGGGGGAACCGGAAAACCTCCCAGAGAAAAAGAGACAGGCATGGGTGTGCTGATTGGACATTACGGGCAAGGGGAAACTGGCTTCAGGCTAAGTAAAAGCAGGGCATCTGATGTGATTAGGTTGGGGAACGTATTTAACTTGTCCTGCTTTGTCCTGAGTGGAAGAGGAGACAAAAAAAATTGAGAAGCTGGAAGACATTGACCAAGTTCTGGCTGCTCTGTCTGATTGCTGCAGAGGTCAGAATTTGGCATCCTAGACCGGCTGTTGCAGAGGTTTTGAAGCAGAGTTCCGTTGTCATGGATGCTCTGTCCCTGTTGATCTGTACATTCAGCATCTCATTTTCATTGATCTTTGATGAACACTTGTTTGCATACCCTGCCTATGGTTGCAATTTCAAATGAACGTAACTCCAATATGAGTGTTGGCTGATATTTTTGTTTTAGTTAATGAATAAGAACCAAGGTCAATGGGTGTCAGAATTTCAATTGTTCACTTATGATGTAAGTAGTGATTCATTTAATAAATTGCAGATAATCAATTTTTTTGCTACTTGCAGTGTTATAGCTATAGGCATGGTACACTTTTAAGTTTAAAAACATTTAAGCTATTATTTTGAAAAATTCCCATTACTTTCTTAAGTCTAGACAATCAACAGAACGAAGATGAAGCCCTGCAGCGTTTGCCAATTTCCATAGTACAAGGCTCATATAATGGACAATTTCAAGCTGCCAGTGCAACATTAATGAACATGGAGTTGAAAAGCGACATGCAGAACAGCACCACCATGCAAGATTTCTGCAATAAAGATCCAGTTGGCATGAACAACCTCAAAAGGATAGATATCAATAAAACGCAATTAATAGGAACTAACGTGTTTTGAGTTTTTATAACTCCTATTCTAGCATGACTTATTTAACTGCAAAGATGCATGAGTTTGCATGATTCTCTTTAGCAGCAGCTTACAAAATTTCCAAAAATTTAACAATTGCCACCATAGCACTAAGTTATAAAGACCCAGGGTTTACATTGACAACAATCTATATCCTACCTCAGTCTCCGAGGTTTTTAGATTTGAGTGTGGATTTTTCTTCCACCTTGCACAGGCTGAGGCCTTATCCTTTCTCCTAGGGAGACAGTGAAAACCCACAGCCCTTACACTATGTATTCCAAAGTCCATCCATCTGCCTGGGCAGCAAGACAACTGCTGGAAGCTTGGTTTTTAGTTTTATCTTGCATTTTGGTCCCTGAAGGTTTTTTTTTACTCTCTTTGCAGTTTATTATGCATTTAACTGGGTATTTTTAAAATCCAGTCCAGCACTTCTAAGTATTGTATCATCAGGAGGTTGTGTCATGGGTCACAGTAGTGCCAGGAATGAAAGGCTCTTGTCTTGTATTAACATTCTAGAAATTTCTCACCTTGAATCTGACTCTGTATAAGCAAGTTTTTTCTGACCTTCAAATTTCAGTTTTGTGCTACTTATGTTACTGATTGGTTCTGAGACTAATACATAGAATGTACTTGGCCTAACGTACACATATGTTCATAGTGATAGATACACAGGTATGAATAGAAGTTATAATCAGATTCTCACTCTTCAAATTTCACATACAACTTTTGTGTGTATTAAATAAATTTTCCATTAGAAAAAAAAGATTCAGCTCTGCAAGTCTTGACAGTAAACACATTCAATTTGTTTCATGCATGGAATTATGCATTTCTTCAGTGATGCTTACAGTTTTAGCCTTCGGGAGCTGTTCTTGATTTCAAACAGTAGGGGAGTCTCCTAGCTGTGCAAGCAAAGAGAAGCATGCTGTAGGAGCCAAGTTGCTTGCTGGGTTCCAACCTGGCCACTAGATGTGGAACTTTACTTATATAATTCAAAAGATACTTAAAGCCAATACAGTGACACGGTTGGTGATGGTCAATTTTTATTTTCAACTTTGTTGACTTGAGAAACATCTAGAATATCAGAGAAGCATACTATTTTTGCATCTGGGTGGGTCATGGGGATGTGGCCTGGGGACTCTATCTGGTTCCTGAGCCCTCCCTTTGTCACTCGTCTTGCTCACTCTGCTTCCTGGTTTCTCTAAGGTTAGCAGTTACTCTCCATCATGCTCTTGCCCCATGGTGTTTTGACCTCAGCGCCATCCCACCATGAACTAAACCTCTGAAACTACAAGGCAAAATAAACTTTTTCTCACTTAAATTGCATCTTAGGTATTTTGTCCCAGGAAGGAATCAGTCTCTCAGAATATTCACATGAATTCATTTTAAAAAGTGATAAAATAATAGGAATTAACAAGGGCTGCTACATTGCATACTGTTATCTTCAACAAAGTTGCTCAGTCCACCAGACATAAGAATATAAGATTGATCAAATTTTGTTTTGAGGTCATGTATCATTTTTGCTGTTTTTGTGTTGTTTTCATTTTGTCTTCATTGTTGTTTTATTAGGTTTTCTAATCTTTACAAAAAGTGATAAAATAGATTGAACCAGACAGAAAGAGAGTTCAATTATTATGTGTCACTGACTTTTGAAGTAATCATAAAAGCAGGACCGCAGAATTGAATATAGAAAACAATTAATGAATTCCTAAGTGCAACTTTTAAGTTTACTAGCATGAACACCAAGATATTGACCAAAAATAAGAGTTTAAGCAACTAAACTGAATGGTGACGAATGTACAGGAGTGACTATTCCAAAGTTACAGTGATACCCAAAAAGTCTGTACAAGAGGAAATGCTTGTGTTTACGTTTTAGTGAATACAGTCAGAGACATATATGTGAATTGATATTATATAAGGTCAAGGTTGACTCTCCATACAAAAGCGGTTTCTTCTTTTTCTACTTTAACATTTTTCCTTTTTTGCCTCTACATGAAGTTTCTTTCACAGGACTTGGCTCCTCCATTTCAGTAGATTGGGGAAACCTTGCTAAATTTCCTTTTAGAAATAGCTGTTTCTTAAAAGATTCTCTTTGTCTGGGCAGAAAATGCATTCTGAACTTAGTGATACCAGGGCAGAGGTGCCTCTGTGGCTATTTCTTCCTTTGCAATTGCCTTTACTATGTAGCATATTTAATTTACCACCCTACTCTTTGGGGTTGTCACTGGGTTCTGTGTTGTAAATTGTAAGACAATATTCTGATAATAAGAACACATCTCAAATAAATTTATGTTAAAGAATAATAAAGATAGTCATCAGCTACGTAATTTTACCTGGTCTAGAATTAATTTGGTCTTTCAGTGGTAACAATAGACTTCACTGCTTAGCAAAAGAAAACTTTAACTGTCAACTATGTATTAAAAGAGCCCCCATTAAATGGCTATATTTTTCTTGCCATGTTTTCTCCAATTCAAATACATATTCATGTAGCACAAATTTCATTTTATGCAGGAATGGCAGCCAGTTGAGTCAGGCTAGATGGATTTGATTGATTTGCTTAACAAATGTTTTCTTTTAGAAGATCCAATTATCCTTATGGCCCATCGTGAGGAATGTATGCTTGTTTCGGTAGCTTGATTCCTAGCTGTGGATTCATTTAATCATGTTTCACTATAAATTCATGAACTGTAGATAGTGGTGTCCAAGAAATTTTTTTGTTAAATTATTAATAGATATAGCCAGTGTTAGGTGTGGGTTTAAATTGTTGTCCCTGTTTCACAGCAAAATACGATTTAATGCATAATTTATTTAAGGTTTTTTCGAAGATGCAGGAGATGTTCTTTTCCAAACGCAAAAAGGCTGAAAACCATTGCTAGACAAGTAAACACTGTGCTTTAAGAGGGAGAATGCGAGGCAATAAATGTCATCCCTAACTCAGATAAATACTAAAATTATATTTATGTGATGATGGAGATGTTTTTGTGGCATCATGAACCTTTAAAACCCAGCTAGGATTATTGATGAACGTGCCCTTTACAGTCACTACGGCTTGCTTGTGTTTTGTTTGCTTTGTGGTGATCTTTGACAGATAAAATTGTTTTTCCATTAATCCCCCTTCGTTCCAATTTTTTTTAAAATCCCCATATGTTCTGATATTTCCAAAAGAGTGAGTCGAGATATAAAACTTATTTGAAGAGATGACAAGCTTTCCCCCTTCCTTGTAAAATGACATTTGTTATTGAATGAATGTTTTTATTTCGACTTGGGGAAATTTATCCATTGTTCTTTTGTTTGTTTGTTTCTTTGTTTGTTTTCATCAGCAAGATCTTCTCTCTGGATCCTACTTAGCAATTACATGTTGTTATTGTTGGGTGGTGTTTTTTTTTTTTTTTCATTTCAAGAGGTGGTTAGTTTCTTAATGAGAAATTTCAGTAATTTGGGGAGACTTTCTTAGTGCCTCTGACCTGCAGCTTAGAAAATAAAGTGATTTCCAATTGTTTGTCATGTTCTACTTTGCCTGGCACAGACACTGGCATTTTCCTTTAAAAGAGTCAATGGTCTAATATGTGTACATGGGTGCAGTGTGTCTGTGTTTCATTATTATTAGCAGTTTGAGAAGAAACAACCAAATGAATATTCAATATTCAAGTGGAATAAAATATGAGATTTTCAATGATCTCTAAATTCATAATAAATTTCTAATGTCTGCATGAAAAAAGTCAACAAAGGTGAATTGCAGTGGAGATAGTTAACATTAATCTGACCCAGTATGAGTCCTGTGACATCTTAAATGATCCTTGCATGCTGGCAAATTTGAACTGAGTTCTACAAAATTAAACCGTCTAAGAAAGTATAGTAATATTTAGAATATGCTAACAGTGGAGGAGTGAGGATCTGCTTTTCACTGGTCACAATGTTTCCATCTGGGGAAGTGAGAAATTTCTGGAATGGACAGCAGCAACACTGTCAGTATCACTGTGTGCACTTAGTAGGACTGAATCATGCACTTCATAGCTTTTAACTGTTTTCTGTATTTACTTTTTACCATAGGAAATAAAATCAAACAAGTACATAATTTTTTAATGTCTAAATTTCACTAAAATGAGGAAAAACAACAAATAGAAAATTCTGGAAATGTTAGATCCCTAAACACCAGGAATCCACCATATTATCTCATAGTGATATTTATATGTAAATTTTAGGGAGCAGGACACCCACTACTCTATTGCACTGAAATAATTAACAAGAACAAATGCTGAAGAATATGCTATGCTTTCACGTATGTGGTATGCAGAACTATTATTTGATATCATTTTAAGCATTCTACAGGTAACTATGACCAGTATGTGTAGATGTATAGCCCTCAAAATTACTAATGATGATAATAAATTATGATAAATTTATGCTGATCCCATTTGTCCTTAATGGTCACAATTGCTTAGTACGATCCCTTGTCTCTTGGTACTTTACCTAATGGAGTGGTTAAGGGATGATAGCTCAGGGTCACTTTCTGTTCACTTTGACTCATCTGCAAACATCCATATTTTCTTGATTCTGGTTTTCTCTTGGCTCCATCTGTGACCTTCTCTTGCACTTGATGGAGGTGATTTTGCATCCAGAAGCTATTCGAAGGCCAGGGCAATTTTTGTTTTCTTATGTGCTGAATGTTCACAGATGAGAAACCACAAATTCTTAAAACTAACATCAGACCTCTGCAGTGAAAGAGGAGGGTTATACACGTTTTCTTCTACCCTGGCTGGTAGTAGAATGGGCTCTTACTCTATTCAGAAAAACTTGCTTGCTTTGTTAGCCTGAGGAAGCACAGGGTAAGTTTGAGAGGGTCATTTTGTCCTGCACTTGGCAACAGAAAATTGCACAAAAGAAATCTTATTTTACATACATGGTACGTTCAAGGGAAAAAAAATGGAGGGGAAACAACTGGAGATTGAACCCAGGGTCTCAGACATCCTAAACATGTGCTGTACCACTGAGATGCACCCTAGCTCCCTAAAGAAAATGATAAATGTAAAATTTATTCCTCAGGGAAATTATTTAGGCATAGGAAGTGTGTATGTTCTTTCATGCCGCCACATTTTTATAAGTCTCTTATTATCCTGAGAAACATTTTCATGCCCCCAAAATGATGAAATGTTGCCTGCTTAATCTCTTCCCCAATCTTCCCAGGTTGAGGTAACCTAGTTAACCTAGTTAACCTGCCAAACAAGCTTATTAGAACTTGTTAAATCCGTCCTTCTCTTTTGCCTCTGCAGCCCTCTAGGGTCAAGACTGTGTCCTACCTCAATTTCTCACCATTTTTCTAATCCTACCTGAGTATCTTTTTTTTCTTTGGTTTCCCTAGTAAAAGTCTTTTTCAAATGACTGAATGAATAAATGAACATATAAATGCATTTAAATACCCAGGTTCATATATTTATTGTCTTGTTTCTACTTTTTTCTTTTTTTTATTTTAAAGAGAATAGTAATAAAAAATTTCTAAAAAATAACAAAATACCAACAACAGATGAAACAAAACAAAGCAAAAACAATAAGAATGATACAGGGTTTCAGAACAAAATGGCTCTGGATTCAGAGAAGAATTCAATTTTAATATCTATCACTTAGAAACAGCATGACATTAGAAAAATTACTCAACCCCCCCTACTCTGTTTTTTCATCTGATAGTAAAAATTGTTATGCTTAATTCAGACAAGATTGGGCATGTTTGGGGTGATATGGCTGTAGACTCTTATACTTAATTCAAAAGTTCATAGTAAAGATGAAATAAAGGAAGTCAGTTGATTCCTATTAAGTAAAAACTCTGGAAAAGAAATAACAGCACCAAGAAAATTACATATAAGCAAACTCTTGAATTTTTTCCTATATGACAATTTTCAGAAGGGTCGTGAAGGCTACTGGAGTTAAAGTAATAAAGGATAAAATGATAGACATATTTCATGGGTAATCTTGTGCTTGGGGAATTTGACTCTGAGTCATGTCCAAGTTTGAGAGTACAAACAAGACACTATCACATGGCTTAGTTCATACAGCAGCCAACAGAGTAATTTTCACTTTACTGATTTATTACTTGTTCTCAAAAGAAGTACAAATGGCCAAAAATTTCTTCAAAAAATGTTCAACATCTTCTCCTCCAGTCAGAGTGACTATCATCAAGAGTACAGAAATCAATAAATGCTAGCAAGGATGGTAGGGACTTCTATACAATTAGAGAGAATGTAAGTTAGTACATCTATCCTGGAGGTAAGTATGGAGAGTAGTCAACAAACTGAAAACAGAGATCCTGTTTGATCTAGTGATGCCACTGTTTGGTATGTGCTTAAAATAATTAAAGTCAGCCAATTATGCATGCATATCCATGTTTATCACTGCACAATTCACAGCAGCCAAGTTAGGGAATCAGCCTCAGTACCCATCAATAGATAAATAGATTAAAAATATGATGTGAAAAATAAGTGCAATATTATTGATCCATAAAGAAGAGCAAAATTATGTTATTTGTAGGAAAATGGATGAAGCTGAGATCATCATGCTACGTAAAATAATCAGTCTTGGACAAATATCACAAGTTTTCTCTCAAATGTGAAATCTAAGAGTAAAATGATGACATGAAAGTAGAAGTAAGATTATTAGGTAAAAGGAAGGGGGTAGGGAAGGAAAAGGGAGAAAAACATAATGGGATGGACATGACCAAAGTATGTTATGTACATGTATGGAAATGTCAAATGAAACCAATATTCTGTATAATTAATATGCACTAATAAAAGGTAGAAAGTTGTAAAAAGATCATATGTAATTAATAATTGATTAGTTCAGAAATATAGGCTATCTCCTAAATATCTAACTAGAGAACTGATCAAATATACTGATACATTCAAGCAATGCCAACAAAAATATATGAAACTTTATTACCATAAAAATTTTCAAGATATGTGTCAAAGTTAAAAAAAAATTGTATGATCTGTCCACCCCAAGTATAGATACCTCAGAATATGCCATTAGTGAAGAATTAATAGTCCTATTTTCATTATAATACCTACTCTTTTTAATAGGGCAGAATGTTCTATGTATAATTCGAGTTCCAAAGAACATGGGCAATATGCAGAAGCAGTGTCTCTGAAACACATAGAGGGAGAAAGTTAGACAATGAAGCTTGAAAATCAAGCTGACCAGAGAAAAGAATTTATTGCAATTGAGTAATAAAATCAAAACAAAAATGGGCATTTATGCCTATTTTGAAGATGATAATAACAATCAACCAAAAATCTCACAAATGAATTTATAGGAAATACATTATGCAAGGAAGGACTAGATGAACTTAATAGTTAAATAGAACTCAGTTAAAATCCCCATTCCATGCAGGCTCTTGGAATTTGGAAAACTTGTACAGAAGCTCCTGAGTTTTAGTTTTCTTATGTGTGGCTTAAGATTAAAGGATGAAGCTGAGATCATCATGCTACATGACATAATGCATGATGCAGTTGTCAAGAAGGATTCTGCTGTACTGAGAGTTACTAGGAGTACCCTTCCTGTGTCATTTGTCTTTTTCTTTTGACCCCAGCACAAGTTCACAACCGTGCACTTCTCTATATGTATATATAGAACTGACCTTGAAATTGCTTCATTAAAAGCACTTCCACCACAACTTTGCTTTCTATAGAAGTCTCAAACTTCCCATATGTTTCCTAACAATTTCTCTTCATGCTTCTCATCTTGCCTGTCCTTAGATGCTGTCAGGTCCTTCACTTGGCTCACGGTTTTCTTTCATTTTCCGCCTTGTCTCCCACTGTGGCAAACCTCCCTCCAGGGCCTTTGATTTTCAGAACTTGGGCTCCAGTGTGGTCACCTTGCTTTTCTTCCACGGTCTCCGTGAAACCATCTGCCCCTGCCATTATGTTCCTGCTTCCACCACCGAATGAGCTCAGTGAACTTTTAAACACTTATTTCAACGTTCTTTTCTCTTTCTGCCTTTGACCTTTCATGTTGTCATCTTTGTCTCCTGAACAGTTGCTTCCTTCTAACCCCTTCAGCCTAGGGCTTTCCATGCATTTTTGGTGGAATATTGATTCTCTGCTTCATCACTTTTTCTTCATTATTGTCCTGGTTCTTGTTGTCTTCCTTTTCTTATTTTCCAAACAGAGCTGTCTCCTCCTTAAAACCCAAACCCAAAACCCATTCCTCTTTTTCCAGACCAGTTCTTTTCCATGTTTATTCCTCTACATCTTGTTCTTCTTACAAACTCTTTTATTTCTCAAGTGACTTTTATACAACATTCTAAATCTAACACCAATTTATTTTCCACATTTTTCTTTTGAAAGGAGATGCAGCTTTCCAAATTCACCCTGATATATCTTCTTTCTTTCTGTGCTTTTAGCTGAGCCTTACTTTTCTGATTCCTTTCCTAGGATCTGCTTCTGGGAGGCAGCACTGATATATCAAATCATGAAGTCATAAAGTTTTACACATTGAAGGGACCATAAATATTACCTTGGCCAAACCATATGTATTATCAGGAAGGAAAATGATTGAAAAACATCTTCTCACAGTTCAGCTCCTGAGTATTACTTCCTCTATCCTCTTAAAACTTTAGGTAGAGCCACATTCTGTTTTCACTCATATAAAATATAGACATTTTTCTTCTCAAAAATGGGCTGGTTTTACACATAAGGTTATTTCTAATTGTGCTCAAATACGTATCACCTGAAATTCCCTTTTAAAGCCTACAATTTAGTGGCATTTAGGACATTCACAATTTTGAGAAACCATCACTATTACCTAGATCCAGAACATTCTCACTATCCCAAAATGAAACTCCATACTCATGAAACAATCATATCTTGGTCTTCTATCCTAGCTCCTAGAAACCATGAATTTGTATTCATTCTCTAAAGATTTACTCATTCTGGACAGATCATATAAATGGAGTCAAATAATATGTAGCCTTTTCACCTGGCTTCTTTCAGAAATTATAGTCTCAAAACCTCTCAACTATGGTTATATACCTGAAATAAGCACACACATGTACAAACATATGATGTATGTGCACATATGCACACATATATAAGAGGTATAAAATAAACTATTTTTCTAAAATATTCTCCTATACACACAGTGCTTTTTCCTTATTCCAAAGTTTTGTGTTCCACTTCTTCACAGGCAGCAGTATTATGCTTTCTTCCTACAACTGAACCACTTTTTCTGGGGTTGATGTAATTACTGAAGCACACACATGAAGCAAATCCCAGCCAGCTGGTCCTGTGTTACAAGTGTCTGCCCATTGTAAGCTTGTGTGTGAATCTCTGGGTAGATATTCAGCCCCACTTGACAAAGATTCTTTACTAGTTCTGGACTTTGGCCTCTAGTCTCTAAATTAATTCCAAACCATAAACTGAGAAGAACCTCCCAACAGCTCCCATTTTCTCTATATGAGCCTACAACCTAAGACTGTCTTCCTCACCATCCACTGGCTTCTAGCAAAGTGGAGAACAAGGAAATCTGTCATATTTATGATCCTGAATTATGCACCTGCCAACCACTCCTCTACTACTTCATGCTGTCTTATCTGCATTCCATTTATGACCTCTGCCCACTTTGTTCAGATCTCTGCCTGAAAGCCCTCCACTGCTGTTCTCCTCAAAACCATGCTAGGCCCCTCCTATGTCACTGACCACTGACCATGGGATTAATGGGGCAAAGTCACACTTTCTTTATTGCCTCCTTTGTCTTGCTATCTTGTTATTTCCATGACCACATCTTTTAATATCCTTTTGCTGGTGTAACTGACTAGCAAGTTGGTTATGCATGCTCATTCTTGAATGAAACAAACATATGCACACACCTGCCAAACACAGATGTCTGTTTTCAGCAATAATACATTCTAGATCTATATCATCGAACAGACTCTTCCCCCAATATATTACAGTCTACACTGATCACCATCTTCAAAGACAAGGTTTCATGCTCATTACTATGCAGATGGGTATCCATCACACTCATTAACAAACAGCAGAGTTTGCTTTCTGCCACCAACAGCCTGCCCAGGAGCCTATCTATGTGAAAAACAATTGCCTCCCCAGTGATGACAATAACAACACCTGGTATAAGGTTCGGCATGATTTATTTTTGTCCTTGACACAAAATCACACTTCTAAGGAAAACTACACTGCTTCTGTGAGCCAAGATGGTTTTTGTAGCTCCTATAGCTGATAATGGTGCTGAAGTGGCGGGGAGGTGACTCTCAGTCACATGCTCTTCTGATTTATCTTATTTTAATTGACAGTGCAAGGCCTCACAGTGCTATTTCTGGCAGGGCAATTGTACTCTCGAGTGGCAGCCTCTTACAATGAAGCTTGTCTTAAAGAGGTTTAATAGCTAGCACTTTTAAAAAAACTATTCTGTCCTTGCTTTTTATTTTCTCCACACCTTTATTCTGATAAATAAGTCCGCATGAATGAATATATTTTCTTATCCTTATTTCTGTCTTCCTTACCTTCATTTACCCTGACGAATCTGTTCAGCTGTCTTGCTGCCTTATATCTTCAGCTAATCACCGCTGACCATGAGTACCCACCGCATCTCGTCCTAGCTAATTGACAGAGGTGACAATCATCTTGATAAAGCTCAGGCATCACCCTCCCTTTCTTAGCTCACCATGACTCTTGTCAACATCTGCCTCTTCCACTGGGTACTCTCCTTGAACAGCAACAGGGCCTCTCTCTCCTTTTCACTCCCCCTAGGCTACCCATGCTAGCTTACTTCAATCAAAAACTATTATGCTACTTCATTAAATGACTAGTTTAACAGGGGGTATAGTTCAGTGGCACAGTGCCTGGCTGGCATGTGCAAGGTCACCGGTTCAATTCCCAAAACAAAACAAAACAAATACACAGCAGTCAGACTCTGTGAAGCTTCTGCAACAGTGGTGGTAGACAGTTATCTTCTTTTATCCCAATAGATTACCAACTAAAAGGATTGGGGTTGAGAATCCCAGTTTTTTCTCACCCATATGTAATTCTTTTTCTTTTTTATTGCTTACAAAATAATATTGTTAATCATCCCATGGCTGAAAATAGTCAATGTGAAATTATTTTACCCAAGAAATCCATGATATAGAAACCATGAGTATTTATTTCTGTAGGACAAGAGTCAGGAAAGACTTTCTACAAAACAGAATTGTCAAATATTTGAGGATAATCTGTAAAAGCACATCCTGCTGTTTCTACCTCTGCCTGATCCCTCCACTGAAATGACACCATCAATGAATAAAGCATCAAGTGTATACTCAGTACATACTCCACATTAAGCCACCAAAGCCACGTTTTTAAATGATGCAAATATATATGTAAATGGCAAAAACATATCTGTGTTTCACCTGGAAGATTTGTTTTTAGCAGATAGCTAGGCCTCTCCTCTGTCCATCTCTGCTCCATTGACTTCTTTCCAAAGGCAGGTTCAGCAATGACACCCTCTTTTGGAAATTATCCTCTAGTGAAAGTGGTCAAAGAATATTCTTCCCCAGCTTTGATTTTTTTCAAGGTGATTGATCTAGAGTCTATTAAACACATCCATGGACGGAAAATTATTTTAATACCATGTTGCAAATGTTATGTCCTTTTTAAAAAGTGTCTATTAACATGGTGTCTGAAAGGTGGCCTGTGATTCAAACCCATTTTTAGGCATCCTGTAAAGTACAAGATAATACCTCATCTTCTGAACATCAGAGATGCAGATGAGAATTGTGTGCCCTCATTGTTATTACACTAGTAAATAACTATTATGCTACTTCATTAAATGACTAGTTTAACTGGGGGTATAGTTCAGTGGCACAGTGCCTGGCTGGCATGTGCAAGGTCACCGGTTCAATTCCCAAAACAAAACAAAAAACTTAAATGATTCCTTTAGAAACTAAGTTACTGTTATTTACTCACAGATTATTGACCATTACTAAAATAATATGCATGTTAATATTGCTGAGTAGGAATAGCAAATATACTGTTGTGTTATTTTATTATATGATCTGATGTGGAGAAATCAATTTTTCTTTAGACTTTTGGCAAGGAATAAAGTTGTCCCTGCACCCTTTTAGGTCATGTTAAGCTGCTTTAGCTGATAGGAAGCCTGACACTGCCCTGAGGCTGTGGGACTTCATCTCAGGGATCAATCACATTAGCCAACAATCCTTATAAGCCAAGCACCGTACTAAGTATTTAATCCTCAGAATATCCTTCTGACCTACGTAGCAGTCTTATCCCTATTCTACAAATGAGAAAACTCAAGTACAAGAAGGGTAAGTATGTAAATTACCCAAGATCACAACATTGGTAAGTGTCAGACCTGGGATTTAGACTCAGAGAACCTTACTAAAAAGCATTCTGAGTTATAGAACTTGTTTTTCTGGATATTTTATCTAGCACCAAAGAGAAAGGACTGCAAGAAAGCTCCCATACCTCAGGCAAGCTTCCCTGCATGCTCCATGTCCTGTCAGAACCGGGTGATGATACTTCCTCAGCCTCTGGGAGGGGGGTTTTCTCTATAGGTTCTTGTGGCCCTATTCTTACTATAAGAATGATTTTAATGTATCCATAGTCATAGACAAAATGCACACGTGGTACACACACACACACACACACTGCAAACTGAGCCTTTAGTTATAGACTTGAGCAAGCCTCACTCATCTGTCTCCTTCTCGTGAATCCTGACCACCACCTTCATAGTTACACCTCTGAGTAGGTAGCAGTGTGATATTTAGCGTCTTCAGAACAACCAATTCCTTGCTGGAGGTTTTTTTTTTATTTTCCAACTTAAAAAACAACTTAGTTGTTTTGGCAATCTGTTGAGTGTCACTGGATGCCATTTAAAACACATTACTTAATGCTAAATTTTAAAATAGGAACCTATGAATATTTTATTTGGTCTCAACTGGCTGGTCATACAAGAAAATAAGCCTTCAGTAAAATTCTGCACATAGAATTACTAATCTCTAAATTTATATCACCAAAGCTTAACCTCTAGCCAGACATTTAGAAAGTAAGTAGTGTGAAGAGGTGACTTCAGACAAAAATATGATTTTATGTGATTTCCTCTTTTTTTTTCAAGCAAGAGTGATGGTTGAATTTTTCAAAGTTAAACATATTTCCAAAAGAAAAGATGAGGGTCATTATTTATTGGGCTAAACTGTTGACTTACCAGAGAAACACAATAGGTTTTGGAATGCTTGAGACAATCATAGTTTTTTCAGTGATGAAGAAAAACATTAACATTATTTGATTTTGCCAACAAATGTCAGACACTTTTGCCATTAGTTTAGGGAACGGTACATAGATGGAGGAGACGATGAACTGCAAAACTTTCAAAAGAAACATGCAACCTTAGTTTGATTGAAATAAAGCTAATATTCTACTTTTTTTTGCCAATATTGAATGTTGAAATTTTACCTCTTGTTAACTCTAACTCTAAATATTACAGGTTTGTGCAACTGCCAAGGTGTTTTTATGTTGCTGTTATTGTTGAGTTATCGATTTCTACTAAAATACTTAAGGGTAGAATTTCTCACTAGCCTCGCCTCGCTGGAATCTAATATTAATAGCAGCTGTACTGGGCTGTTCTTTATTAAGACAACACTATCCATTAGGCTATGCACCAAACATATTACATAAATTATTTCTAGCCCTCACAAGAGCCCATTCAGATCAATATTATTATTTCCATTGAACAAATTAAGAAACAAATTCAGGGAAACTTAGTCACATGGCTGGTGAGTATCTGAGCTGTATTACCTTCCTAATAAAATGTAGTCCATTACTCTAAGTCCCCTGAAACTATAGCTATAAATTTTATTTTTCCTAAAATAAGAGATGGGCTGAGAATCAAGCTTCAGTAAAGTTTCTGCATTGCATATTTCATCTTGAATAAATAATAGCATTTTTAACCTTATAAACATCTGCGAAGGTTTTCTTACCCCAGTTAATTCTTGATATGGTCCTTCAAAAGAAAACAGATGAGGGATGTGACATAACGTCTCCCAGGTCACGTAGTACACTAATTGTGATCGGCGAAAAGGAATTTTCTTTATGTAATCTGAACTTCCTCTTCTTTATATTTTCCCCAGTGTTTAACACAGGGATTTCTGCATCTGAAACAGTCAATAAATATTTGCTAAAAGACTGAGAAGGTGAATGAATATGTACATGAAGGAATAATCACATAAATAAACAAAACTGCCTGCATGTTTGTTATTCTTAAGGTTCTATTATTTGGTAACATGGATTAACATGTTTTTTGAAATTCGAATCCAGATGGCAAAAACTTGGAATAACAAGTTAGTCTATTATACAGATGCTGCTTCTGTCACCTCCAGAAGTACTATAAAGTGGTTTCAATGTGTTATAAATTAAACATGATTTCTTCTTTCCTCTTTGGACAAGAAATGACTGGAAGATGAAAGTGTGGGAGCAGACACAATACAGGGGTGCTTGATAAAGCTTTTCCGAATTAAGTGGAATATGTCACAGCAATGGCAATAAATACTTGTGAGCAAACTCCCAAACACCTGTGACAGTTTTTGGATTAGTTTTATATAACCACTACTTAAGATTGCCTGAAATAAAACCTACCAAGGAGAATTCAGAATACCTTTTATATCTAGAATGTAATGATGAGCCTACTGTCTTTTTCCTGTTAAGTGTGCCCCTATCAGTGCTTGCACCCATAGTTTGCTTTTTAATTTTTGCTCTGATCTGTCATTACCTGCATAACTGAATTGTGTTGTATTTACATGATAAATTTGTCTCCAACCCTCTAAATTTACAAGGTCTCAAATGAATATTTTATGTAAACAAGATCATCAACCATAAGGAAAGGTGCTTTCACAGAAGGGTTCTTGGTAATCTTGATGACCTTGTACACTTTTTCCTGCAAGGGTTTCCTACTGAGGACAGTCTGAAAAAATATGCTTATATTTATTTGTTATTACAAGTAAAATAGAAGTGCCTAACAGTGCACTCTCCAGTGTGAAGATTTTGTAAACACCAGGTGGGGAGGACACAGGTGATGCAAATATCTTCCACATTTTCAAATGTCAGCTGTTCCCAAGAGAAGACGCCTAAGCAAACATCATCTATAGTCTTAACAGATGCTATTGATGCATCCCACTTTAATTGCAGTTTTCCAATGTCTGCACTGTTAGTAACAGTTCAGAGAAGAGTTGAAGGCTTTGATTTTAATCAATGGTCATTTAAAAAAATAGCTGTGCTCAATGATGTATGTTTGTCTCTGGATCATCTCCGTTAAACAGATGGTATCTTCGGAAGTGTTGTGACACTTCATTGTTGCTATGGCTGATGACTCATTGTAGGAAAATCCCTGTGTACACAATTCGTGAAAATAGGAGTGTTTGCTGTTCATTGCTACAGCTAATTTTCAACAGAATCTCAACAGATATGACAATTTTACTGAGCTGTTGTCAAAATAGAAGCAACCCCCTGACAAATCAAATCTGGCTCATGTTCAGCTCTTTGCTCCCATTCTGGTTTGTTTCCAGTATCAGGAGACTTTGTATCAGTGTCGTCCCTGATGACTCCATCATTGCAGATGCCTCACTGTCAATTTGCACTTCCTGTTGGCTCAGTTTGCAGTCACGATTCAATACTTCCTGGGTTTCTTCTGTATCTCCCTCACCCACTTATTGCCAAAGGGACAGTGTCCGGAACTGATCTTTCCTTATTTGGAAAATGAGATCCTCTACCAGAGAGAAGTCTTAGAGGTCGTGGAGAAAGATGATCCATTATGAAGTAACTTAAAGTGTCCTAAGAAATTTCAAGCTTTAGCTGTGAGTGTTAGACTGATAACCTTGCATAGTTGAAATGGCAACTCCCAGAGCAACTCAGAGTCATTGTGGCCTTGACCAACATTGGTAAGACTAGTTCAGAGAAGATGAGGTCAGCACACAGTGTTATCATGCATTATTTTGAGTGTCAAAAAGGCCATAAAAGGAGCCCATTATCATCAATGGCAACTGGACAGCAATAATGTTAAAATACTGTGTTCTCATTACATTGAGCTGACACAACAGAATACTAGAAATCACCTCGGGTAGCCCAGAACAAAAGCCTTTTATGATGTATCATCCCCACCAAGGGCTAATCAGACACAGATATAAGAGAGGAGGTGATAACCATAGTGCACGGTAAATTCTATTTTAAAAGAATAACGGAATTGAGGTATAATGTTGCTTTTGCAAAGAAGCTGGTGGTTTATAAGGGAATTGTGTTCTTTCTGAATAGCATATTTTATTTCTGATCAGCCTTCCAGAAACACCCAGAGGGTGAAAGTGTGACTAAAAGCAATACAATGAAAATTCTATTGTTTCTCCTGTTTCTGAAGTGACTGGTGTTCTACTCACTCCACAATGTTTACTTATTAGTAAAAAAAAACAGTCTAAACAGTTGTAATGCTATTTCTATCATATGGAAAGATGGGGAGGGAGAGGGAGGGGAAGTGGGGGAGACACAGAGACAAAGAAAAAGGGACAGAGAGGAGAGAGAGGAACGAAGAGAGAGAGAGAGATTCATTTTCACTTTTAATAGTTATCACTAATTACTATTTGGGAACTACTTAGATAGTAAATATAAGATAATGAAGTGTTTGGAAAACACTATAGGTGTTCTATTGGATTTTTAAGAAGGAGAAGTTTGATAGATTAAAAATTACCACAAATGCTTTACAGATGCTCCTGTCAGAAGAAGGACTCCCTTTTCCTACCCTTTCTATTTGAGTTGACTCTGGATCTTGTTTTGACCAATATGACTGGTAGATGTGATACTGGGAACTTTTGAGCTGATACTCCCCCCCACCCCTACCCTAAGGGCTTATAGCTTCTCCCTGTCTCTTCCTCTTGGAACGCTGTCACAAGGAGGTAAGCTGAGCTAACCTGCTAGAGAGAGCAACAAAGAAGAAGCAAGAAGTTCTGGCTGCTGCTAGTTGCTACCTGCCAGAGAGATGCAAGCTTTCCTAGAACTAGTCAGGGCTAGCAAGCCACAGCCCAACAGATCACCTTAGTGGAGGCCAGCAAGAACACTGACCGGCTGAACCTAGCCAGAAGTGCTCTTAAAGTCATGAACAAATAAGGAATCCTTATTTGAAGCCATTCCATTTTATGACAATGTGTTCTGTGGGAAAAGATGAATGACACTGGGAAAGCGTAGTAAAAAAAAAACCACATCTGGCATGACTGGCCCTCTCCCCACAGGCCAGTACTCCCATCTGCTGTGACCACAGGCAGCTGTAAAAGGAGAGGACACCACCATCCTCTGACATGAACTCTGTGCCTTCACACTTCCTGGGGAACATTACTCCACTGACATCATCCAGTGGAGCTAAGTTACAACCAGAGAGACATCCCACTGGGACGTGTTTTATTAGATGGCCTACCTTAATGCCAAATGACTAATTCTGGTGGTCCTTCCTAGTGTTACTCGCTGTAGGCAAATCTGCTTAACTGCAAATCAAACAAACTTGATGACATAATAGGAAATAAGAATGTAACTATGGTACAGCAAGATGCTGTAAGATAGTTCTTACAGAACCGGATGGGTTTCTACCTCTTGCACTTGCCTAAGACAATATACAAGAGGGAGCCAGGGTAGGTGTGAGCTAAGATGTATTTCCTCTCACCTGGTAGATTTTTCTACTTTGCTCCCAGACCTGTGCTTTGAGGGGCCTCTGATGGGTGACTCACTTGGGATCTTTGATCTTCTATGTCTCCTTCACTGTGCTTGTTTGCTGGGCTGAGGGTTAACAAAACTGAAAGCATTTGTAGATGAACTGAAGGCCCCAACCTGTATTCATCTTTGTGGTCTGACCTAGTGCAGCTATTAAATTCATTGGGAGCAAAAGGAAATTTACTATTAATTTTGTTTTCTTCTTTTATTAAACTTAAAGCAATTTCTCCCCAGCTAAAACTTTGGGCTGGGAGAGTGCAGCAGAAGGAAAATGAAATAGGGAAGCCTGATGGAAAGTCTCCACATGTGGAAGGGATGATGCTTAAATATCCACTCCTGCTGCTGCCTTTGCCTCTTTTTATACCCTTTCATTTCCATAATGTTTTTTGAGGAACTGCAGTGTTGCAGTCACTTTGCTGGGTTATAAGGGGTGGAGAGAAGTCTAGTAGGACACCTTTGGTTAGATATTTATAATCCACTGAAGATGGAAAGTGCAAATGACTAATTATAATTGAGGGCTAACTACACAATGATAAAAGTAGATGCCATAATATATAAAGTCAATAGTTTCAATTTTGACTCATAAGATACAAGAATAAGAATCATCTCTAAAAACTGAACTGTTTCCCAGCACCAAATACGTTTATGCACTGAAAACCAATTATGGTCTATACATATATGCTCATATTTGTTTAAAAAGATTGAAAACACTGAGTGAGTTTCATGATATTTACCATTCTCAGGAGCGTAATAGAAACTCGGTAAATGTTTGTGATTCCTGAGGCAACAAATATGAAAGCTTTCCTCTCACCTGCCTCCTGCAAGATCTCAGCCCACGAAACATCTTTCCAGTGTTCGTCCTGCAGTCTGCTGTTGCTCAGTGATATCTGTGTGGACCTAGAAGAACTTATTTCTGATTATAACCTTGGGAGATGAGATATAAATTTAAGGAAAATCCTAGAGAAATCACTTAATGCATTAAATCAATTTGTAAGAAAAGCCATGGATTAGATAAGATGCATTCTAAATGTCCTTACTGTCTTTGCCAATCAGAATTCACTGCAAGCTCCTAGAAGAAAGATTTAAGATCTTAGGCATAAGGCCCTTAGACCCTGTAGTACCACACGTATTGTGACCCATAGTAAAATACAGATCTGTTTTGCAAACTAACTAAATGCATGTTCTGTAAATATAATCTAACAAGTAATCCCCTGGGCATTGATATAGGGAATTAAATGTCATTTTCTAAGTTCTTCGTGGAAACAGTTATTCAGATCTTCTGTAAATATAATCTAACAAGTAATCCCCTGGGCATTGATATAGGAAAATTAAATGTCATTTTCTAAGTTCTGTCTTGAAACAGTTATGAACATATGAGTAAAAATAAAGCCCAGGAGTGCCTATTTTAAGGTAAAATTTGTAGTTGAACTTTTATGTTAAATTCCTTTCAGTGCAGATCTTTGTAAACTACTTTGGCATAAGGCCTAACTTCATTCTCTGGCACATTTAGTAAAATGTCCATGGTGAGAAGAAAAGAAAGAATGTACTCAATTGATATGAGACAAAAGTAGACCTTCACTTTCACAATGTCTATTGTACTTTTCAGATTTTGTTTACTCTTTCAGGTCCTCACACTAGGGAGACAATATGCTGTTTACACATGTGGGTCTGATTTATTTCACATATGAGTATGGTCTCTAGTTGTGTCCATTTACCTATAAAAGCCTCAAGTTTGTCTTCTTTGTAGCTGAGTAATACTCCATTATATAAAAATGTCACATCTTTTTTATTCATTCTTCAGTTGGTGGGAATTTGGGTTGTTTCCAAAATTGAAAGAAGAAAAGAAAGAATGTAGGAAAAAATATATTATATATACACAAGATAGCTAAGATAATTGTATTGCTAGTTTCTACTGGTTTATTGAAAGGAACAGTTAATGCCTAATATGTTTTTACTTTTTTAATTTTTAAAAATTTTTGATCGATTTTGTTCTGGTAATCTGAACAACTACTTTGAAGACAATATGCAGTATAACAAACATTGCTGAATTCATATCATCTTGGTTTTTAAAACTCTGTATCTTTGCTAATGTTTTTTACTAATTTTTATTGTCTTTAAAAAAAGTAGACCTTCAAGAGTGAAGGTCATTAATAAAGCAAAAAATATTGAGAAAATAATAACAATGCAGTTAAACTTTTATTTTGAAGGAAAATGGGAAATATGAAACATTAAATTCTAGAAATTCTTAAACTTCTATACCTTATCTGAAGGCAGTTCTATAATCAATTCCATGTCCAAAGTGCTGGCTAAAGCAATTAACTTGAGAAACAGTTTATAATATTCACAAATCAATTCACTTTATTATACATGCTATCTGTTCCTTTAGCCAAATGTATTCCCTTAATATAAGGCAGTTTTCCGAAAGTGCTGTCCTAGTTGTAGCAAAAGGTATTTTCTGAAGCACAACTAGCTACAAACCACCTGAACTGAAATACTTAGAGAAAAGTCTCATTTAATCCAATTAAAATAACCACATTCTTTCATATTTTTCTTAAAATTTCAAATTAAAATTCTTTATAGGTTCTCTTAGACTGTCTACAGAATGCATAAAATTGACTGCTTCATAGTCTATTCTGATTATGGATTTTAAGGAACTCTCTAGACAGCTCATCTTATTCCTACGTAACACACATGTATGTGTACATATGTAAATATTTGTGGAGATGAGAAGTTAGCGTGTAGTACGTGCTTACTGCGGTGAATGAGTACAGCACTGTTTGGAATGACCCAGTAGCTTGAAGGCTTAAGAAATATTTGATGCTTTGCATTGGTATTTGATTTAATTTCTTCTTGTCTCTCAAAAATTCCAGCTCCTACATGATGCATGCGTCTCTTAATGATGATGCCTTCTTCCTAGGCAAGGTCTGTACTTTTGAGCTACCTTGATGCTAAATATTCAGAAAATCTTTAGAAGCAGGAATAATAATTTGACACCAACAGAAGAAATAATAAAAATATAGTATGCATTGTGGTCCCCTGTCCAGCTGTCTCTACCTCTCAGTTTTATAGCAGTCATGCTGTTTGAGCAGGGTTATAATCAACTTTATTTTGGTACCAATCAGATTGGTTCTATCGCCAAAGGTTTTCTTCCTGCTGATTTCTTCATTGCATTTAGGCGTTTGGGTTTACACTGGAAAAATGAAGAGAGAATTTGATGTAGGTTTTAGAAGGAAATTCTCTTTCACACTGCACTTTCCTTTGGAAAGACCCTCACTTTCCCTATATGTAAAGAAGGAAACCTAGGATGTCACGAAGTAACCTTGGGTTGCAGAGACCTGCAGAGTGGTAGCAGGCATCTTGCTCCTTGGTGACGTCATTGAGCTGCAAATACAACCAGCCATTACGTGGTCCTCACCTCTCCACCTCCCTACTAATCTGTTGCTCTTACTCCTTTTATTTAAGCTGTTTCTGTGCCTTTCCATTATTCTTATCTCGGTGTTCCAGGTGAAAGCTTTCTAGATGATGCCATGAACAAATGGAGACTTCTAAACCATTAACAATCAACAGAACGCATGATACTACAGAATCGCTTCTGATCCTCACCGGGTGGAATTTAGCGGGTTATACAAGTGAGGTTAAGGGGCTGGCAGATACAGAAGTTCTCCATGTGAACTGATCCACACCTTGCAGGGAACTTTCCAAGAAAAATAGATACAGAAATCTTAGGTGGCTCATTTATTTTCATTCTTATTAATTCTTCAACAGAGTGTGTACCTAAACTTATCCTCTAGGAATTATACCAGACTAGCGATCCTCACAGTTGGGCAATTTTTTGATCCTTATAGCAGGGCCAGTACACACCTGAAAACTTTTCCTGATGGAAAGTCAGAGATCATCTCTGTTTGAGGAATGAGCATACAGAGTCAAAACAAAACTTAAGAAACAAAAACAAAGAAATGGCATCCCATCAGAAAAAAATTTTAAAATATAGCAATAAAGAAGGAGCACCACAGAACAAGCGCCTGCCTGGCAGCGCAAAGTCCTGAGTTCAATTTCCAGTACCAAAAAAATAAAAAGAAGGAGCAGAGATCAAGAGCTCATGAACTCAAGGACATGCGCACCATTTTTCCTAGGATGCCAGCCTCCTCTCTACTGTAATCGCAAACATTGCTGTTTACATTTTCCCCAGGCTTACGCCTCTCTGGACAAATGTTCTCAGCTCTGCTAAGAAACTCTTCCACGTCCACAGTCACTGCTGCTGGAGATCTAAGGTTATTTGACTAATGAAATGCCCAGTGGCATGGTACAGTGCCAGATTGTGGAGCCTCTTGTCACTCACACTTCCCACCTCATTAATTAAGTTCTAATTATAAAAGCTACTTCAAAGTAATGCTTTTCTTTATTCTGTGCCCTAACAGCCTGATTTTAGTGGGAAACTCTCATCAACATAGATGCCTCAAAGAAACAGCCTACTATTTGTAGAGTTAGGGGTACAGATTTTAGTCTCAAAGGAAGGATGTACAAGAGCTTAACTTCTCACGGCAGAGTGAATGTCTTCAATACATATCCATCAAAATACAGCGTGGCAAAGCTATCTTTTCTACAAGAACTTGCATTTTGAAATGGAGTTACCTATTAATCAGTTGTCCTGAATATGAGTCATATAATTTTTTTAAAAAGTGATGCTACTCCAGAACAAATTAGGCTTCTCCTAGGATAACATCTTTTAAAACATTTTGCAATTACAATAATAAATTATTCTTCACTGAGGATCAGTTTCATGAGGACATTCTACTTTAATAAATCAACCGTGTCTGCTTGATTTAGCTTAAAATAAATTATTTCATTTCCTTAAAGCCAAAGCGCTAACTCTTTTATTTTACATGACTCAGTCATTGCTGAACATATTTACAGAGATTTTCTGAAGGATTCACCATTCAGTAAGTAATATATTGACAAAATAACTGTATAACTGTTATATTCTCCATGCAATTCTCTGTGTAAGAACAGACTTGAACGAAACTAAAATATAGAGCATAAACTTTGAAAGTGTTTTCTTACCAGCATAAAATATTTTCTTTTCCTTAGAAAACCAGGCCTAAACTTGAGCAATAAATTACAGATAAAGTTTTAAAATACATTTTGTTAGAAGTATAGGAATTATTAGTGAGCACTTGGCATATTGTATACATATTATTGAATGCCATTAAGATAATTTATATGACATGACTTAATTTTTTTTTTACTTGAAACAAAAAGAAGCTCTCTCATACTAATGGTTAAAGTCCATTGAATGCACTATATGGGTGATAGATCAGTGGGATCCTGCAGGAATGTCTTTTTCTTTCAGAGGAATATAATTTAAATGGCAAATAACTGTTACAAAGAAATAAAGAATACATGCAGGAGGATGGTCTTGGTCTTTCTGTAGGTAGGTTTGAATCTTAGTAACAAGATTGCAAAGGAAAGAAGCTACAAGCAAGCAAGATCGGAGCCAGAAGAAATCACTGAACTGCAAGACCACCAGTCTTCTCAGCCCTAGCAAGGCTCACCAGCCTCTGGCTGTGCCTTCGAGTTCTTCATTTATAGTTCTCATATCTACCCTGATAGACTGAGCCTCGTGCTAGGCACTGGAATATCCAGCATCAGGTCAGTGGCAGCCCTGGGTTTGGGAGGCTGAGTCTGGTTGTTTAACTCTAATGTGGGGGACAGATGCACCCTTTAGTCAGAAAAGGCTGACAACATCAGATACGGTGTTTAGAGTCCAGCCTGGACTGCAGAACTGTCCTCTTGGTCTATGAGTGAAGTTACAAAGGCCCCATCCAATCACACAGATTAGGCAAGTGAAGACTGGCCACAAAATATTAAACTCTCCCCAAGTACTCTTCACTCTGGATTGGCAAGATTTATTCGTCACTTGATTTCTAAGGACTAAGCAGCTTGCTAGAGCTGGTGCATTGGCTCAAGGCAGAACCCGTAGATGAAGGTCCTTGGTGACTGCTATTGGGTAATGCAAAGGAAAAGAATAGGGATTGATAGCGCCTACATATATGGATTTTTCATTTGGGATTATTTAGTTTCTTCAGGGAGACTTGTGCAAATCCCTTGAGATCTTTATAAATAGAATGAATACTCATTAGCTGGAAATCAGGAGAGGAAATCAATCAATCCTGGAGATGTTTTGCATCCTAATGTTGCTTTCAAGTTTTCCACATGTGGTATTTTCCATTGCTTTATGCTAGAATATGCAAACCTTCATGAGGTAATGTCTGTAACAGCATGAATTCAGAGTAGACACTTGCGGCTCATACTTTACCCCTCCTTTTGAAACTTCTAAAGACCAATGCTAAAGAAATAAAAATAAATTGTCAAAATCTTGTTTCCTACAGCATTTTTCCCCTCCAAATGAGAGAATGCTATTGGTAATCTTCTCAAGAGCCAAAAAAAGGGAGGGTCAGTGCTCCCCTTCCCCCAGTGAGATGGAAAATCCAGGTGCTTGGCTGAAATCATTCACTAGCAAAATTATTCTTCCATAGAAGCCTTGCAGATTTTTTTATCTCAGCAAAACAAAAGATGTCTATAGGTTGTAAAACATGGTATCTCTCTGGCTTACTCTTTTTCATGATCATATTGAGTTAAATCCACAAATGTCAAGACTGCTATACAATTTCCATTAACATACTTGGCTTGCAGTTGGGATCAACTCTTTCCGAGGACAACAGGGTTAGAGCTTTCTAATTTTAATTACAAGAACTGTCTGATTTAGTTAACCCAGGCATAGTTAATTGCATAACCCTCCACTCAGTTATAACCCTACAAAGAGAAGAATTTTTTTATTGTCTTTATCAAGACAATGGAGCTTAGTCACTGCACAAAAAAATGCTTCAAATAACATATATATGATCTTTTAAAAGTTTCTGAGATGATTATAATATCTCACTGTGTGAGAACTTTTATCATGCTTACTTCCTTGCAACTTCAGAGAGATAATCAACTCTTCCACTAAAAGTTATATATGTGTTTTAATGAGGAGGAAGTTCTGCAATTTTCACTGGATTCTCAGAAAGCTATATGATCAAAAAAGATTAAGGGTGCTGCTTTAAATGAATTCTTCTGCCTTCTCTGCCTCTTCATGCGGAAGTAAGCTCAAAGGAGGAGTAGATTTCATCTTACTCTCTCAATCCTTTTAAATGTCCAGGTTAGATGTGAGGCTTGGCTCTGTAGTAACCTGCCTTCCTAAGGAGCTTGTGGTCTAATTGCTGGAACACTTTTCTACTGTAGCTCCAACGTCATTGGCATGCTCATAGATACCCAAGAGAAGCTGATCTTTCCCAAGATTCTCCTTCAGACAGGCTCCCACCCACCTATGCACATTCTCTTAGTTCTTTTAATGAAGAATTCTTACACAGTAGGAGAATGTCTTGAGGATCTCTGATCCTGGGAGTGTTTCCTAACATTTATTGTAGCATCTTTCTAAGAATAAATACATCTTTCTAAGAATAGAGCTGGGATTGTAGCTCAGTGATAGAGCATTAACTTAGCATCTACAAGGTTCTGTGTTCCATTTCTAGCACCACAATAAAAGGAAAAGGAAATAACTCTTATTTATTACCCACTTCAAAAAAAAAAAAAAGTGGAATACAGAGAAAAGGTCAAAACAGAATAATTTTTTTCCAGAAATTTATAGAAATAATTACTTTTAAGGATTTTTTATTTCATATTTCTTTCCATATAACTATAATGTTATATATTCTTTTTCCACAATGTATTTGTTAAATATAGTTATACACCCTCAAACAAAAATGTAGATTATGCGCTATGAATCAAAGCTAAATGACTAAATTTTAAACAAAACATAAAATATCCAGGTAGCACTGTAAAAGTTTTTATCTTCAATATAGAACTTGGATTATTTATTTTTTATTAGAAAAGATAATCAGCTTCTATCAATTTACAAGATGTTTGATATTTGTTTCTTGAATACACGAACATATGTACAGCTGTACTCAATTATACATATATATATATATATATATTTGTTTTGCTTATTTTTTTAAGTACTAGAGATTAAACCCAAGGTCTTACACAAGCTATAGAACTGCTCTACCATTCAGCTACACTCCTAGTCCTTATTTATATTTATCTGAATACAAGGAAAATGTATTTACGTAGAATGCAGAAGAGATTTTTTCCCCCTTTTAGTCCATTTGCTTGTATTCAGAATGGGAACTAGTTACTATTGGGTATTAATTCTATTCTAAGCATTTCTCCTACATTTTTCTCCTTAGCCTACCAATATCCTATAATGTAGGTACTACTTTATCCTCATTTTTTAGAGGAAGAAACTAAGCTTTGCTTGTTGACTAACTTGTCCATTTCCATAAAGCCAGGATAGGGCAGTCAGGTAAGCCTACCTCTTTCTAACTTCCAAGTCCTTGTTCTTACCTACTATGCTACAGGCTCTCGTAATCCATTCTGGCAATAGTGCATGAGCATCACTTGGAATCTGGTTAGAAGTTCAGACTCTCAGGCCCCATCCTGAAGCTGTTGAATCAGAAACAGTGAGGCTGGGCCCCGCAAGCTGTATCTGAACAAGCTTTCTAGGTGTTAGGATTCAGGCTTTGAGGACCACTGTGCTATTAGAGACTGCCTCCACTGAGGGGCTCAAATCTGAGCCCATTCTGGACAATTTAGCAGCCTAACTCTGTCTCCGAATAAAAAAAAATTAGAAAAGAAAAAGGCTAGGAATGTAGCCAAGGCTTTGGATTCAATCCCCAGCACCTCAAACTAAAAAACAAAAAAGTGAAGACTCCTCCAAATTTAAAAAGTGATTAATATTATAAAAATTTTTAAACATCTATCTTTTTCAGAAGTCAGATTAGACTTGCCAAAGGAGTGTTATGCTTGTGTTTTGTTGCTTAAGCTTCCAGAATTTTACTTTGGGGATTTATTGAGTGTTTTATGCATTAATTTATAATAATTGAGGCTTAACACCAAAGCATTGATGCTTTTGGTAAAATGGAGGCTGGAGCTCAGTGTGCTTCCAAGGTGTTCTCAAGCTATTATCAAACTATGAGCTGGAGTAGGATTTGTCCGAGTGAATGAATAAAATACTACTGCTAAACAAATCAGGCTTTCTTGTTTCATTTTAAACAAGAAAAATGAAAATTATTTTTAAAGAGGTCCAACATGTAACATGTTTTTCAAATAAGTGAGGAAAACACAGCCCCTGCACAGTCTCAGTTGCATTGGCCCTGTGCAATTTTTGCCTCTGGGGACATGCAATCCTCACCTGTGTTTGTTTGCTTTTCTCCTCCCTTTACTCTGTATTGGGATATTGAAGGGGAAGAACTCATATATTCAGAATGTCATTTACATATTTCTGAAATCCAAGTCATTCTGATGTTAAATGTATTAGGTTTTTAAGAATTTAGGTGTTTTTAGGCATAATACAATATAGATATGGCCAGACTTAGGGGCCCTAGGTAGCCAAAATTAAATTTTTTTAATTAGTATTTGAAAGGGAAGGCCTCCTCCAGCCATCATAATCAGATTTTCACTGTATTTTTATTCCTTTCCAGATCTGACTGTCTTAAAATTTAATTACTGTTAGCAAGACCTTTATGGAAAGAATAAAAATTTTCTCATAATAGTGTTAGCATATTAAATGTAATTTTCAGGTGGCCCTCCTAGGATTCTAGCACTCCTCAATAGAGCCAATTTAGCTGCCTTTTTCCTGCCCTGACAGTTCACACACATTCAACTCACAAATATATTCTTTCCTTGGTTCCTCTGATGCTATTAGAAGTTCATTGTCATAGTATATTAGAATGTTCATTCATTTGTGATGAGATCCATCAAATTTGATATGCATTTTAATGCTGTGCTTATGAATATGATTAAACATGCTGAATATGATTATAGCGCTTCTTTTCCTAATGTAGATTTTTTATTGTTTTTTTGGGTCTGTAGTTTATTTTTCAATCATGTTAATCACTTAGATAGGAGGTTTTTTATATTCGTCACTTTGCCATTGCTAGCACAAAATATCCAACACCCACAAATTAAAGGAAGGGAGGTAGGTGTATTTGGGCTCACAGCTTCAGTAGGTTCAGTCTATAGCCAACCAGGTCCATAGCAGAAATAATATCATGAAAGGGTCTGGTACAGAAAAGATGCTCATGTCATGGTTACTAGAAGCAGAGAGATGGGAGGAGCTGGGAACAAGAATACACTCTTTTCATCACTCATTCATTGACCCACCTCCAACCAGGTGTCACCTCCTATCAGCGTATTCAGCTACTGCATTCATCAATGGATGAATCCACAAATGAATATATTGCCCCCATGATGCGGTTACCTTCCAAACACATGAGAATTGAGGGGAACATTTTAGATCTAAACTTTAGCAGTTTCGAAAAAGCAACCAAAGATTACCATATAAATACAAAGAAAAAATATGCACATGTTTGCATCAAAACCAAGGTCAAATGATCTGAGAACTAATACAACTCTTTTTCAAATGTAATTGTGGCAGCATTTTAAAAGAAATGTGTAAAGGGATATTAGAGCTGGAAGTCTGAGGAAATGTGAGAGACAGCTTCTTCAACTGAAGTTGTTTGCTTGGGACAACAGGGGAGTCCGTGATTACAAGCATGGGGCCATCCTCCTCCTGGATGTGCCGTCTCTCTTCTGGCAGCAACAGCTAATTCTCATCTGCTCAAGTGCTCTCAGGCAACTTTTGCCACTTATGACAGGAGTGGGACGAGCACCTGCAGGCTTTTACTTGCCCCAAGAGGTTACTTGTCAGCCTGCAGGCTCCTAATTACTTGGAATTAACATATCCATATTTCCATGTTTGGTCTTAATTGGAACATTTATTCCCTCTATCAGAAACAGCATAAAAATCCAAACAAGATGTCTGTCACATTTTTTTTCTCTACTAGTATTTCCTTCTTTTTTCTTGTGACAAGCATATTCTGTTAAATTACAGTAAATAAGGACACCTAGTGATGATACACTAAATTCTGTTTTTAAAAAACTAACATCTGAGGTGTACGTTTGTTGCAGAAAGATTTCAGACTGTTTTCAGCTGTCAACGGCCCTTTAAAAGTCAAGCTATCCTAACTCCTTTATGTTTGTTGTTTAGGACTGGAACACCTTTTCATCCCATTGTTTGTGAAACATGGTACAAAATAATCCAAAAGACTCTCCCTAAATTCATTGTTGTATTTAGCTTCCTGTCAGAGACAACCAAATGGATGGTTTCATTGTAGGATTACTTCATGAACTTTAACTCCCTATGAATATACTTTATTATTTAAATTTGTATGTTTTTATTGTCATTCCAAGCAAGTTGGTTTTATAAGATTTGCCGCTATGTGAGATTTGTTCAATGTGCTTCTTTCATTTGCATGTGTCGATTTTTCTTTTGATTCATGACAGAACTGTTTAGAGAGAACTGAAATATGATTTCAGCATATGATAAAGGTATGAAACACAACTGCTGGATGTGAGTGCTTGAGATTATAAAATGGAAGAGAAAATCATCTTTAGAAATTCCCACGTTCTTCCTGGTTTGCATTTCCACATGACTCCCTCAGCATTAGTACCTACCTTTGTCCCTCTAAGGACTGATGTAATCTCTGCAATTTGCAGACAGTCCCCTTGAGATTACCACGGAAGGAATGATGAACGTTGAATCTGTGGCTGTTACACAGAAGCATTACAAAATGTGAACACTGCTCTGTTTACTTTCTTCCTAAAGAATTAGTAAAATCAGAAGGAGACAAATAATAGAGAGCTTTTGGAGCTAGTAAAATATTTATGTTATGTTAAAAAACAGTAGCCATAGGGTTATCAATCACATGATGTAACTATAGGGGAATTATCCTAATGGGGGCACCCACTGTGGTCACAAGAATCTTTAAAAGTAGAAGAGGAGGTCGAAGAGGAGGTTTAGATGAAAAAGATTTCACCAGTTACTCTTGGCCTTAAAGATGGAGGAAGACACTGAGTATCAGTGAATGAAGGCAGGTTTTCAGACAGGCTCAAAAGACCAAAAGAAGTTCTTCACTAAAACCTCCAGAAGGAAATGCAGCTCATCTAACATATTAATTTTACTCCAAGAAGACCACACTGGACGATTGATCTTAAAAACTATTAGATGTTAAATTTACTCTATGTTATTTTATACCACGGAGAAATAAATAGTCGATGTTTTATATATTCAGGAAGAACACCATAACTTATCTGCTTTATAGGGAAAGAAAATATCATTCATTTTGTTTTTCATTTTTCTGCTTTCAATGCAGAAATTTAAAGCATATTCTCCAACTATAGCCAATACCGACATCAGAATCTATATATGAATATATACAAATGTACGGCTATATGCACATACATACATTTACACATAGATATGTATATATATATTCTGTTTTGTCTCTCTTCCTTAATCAATTTCTACTCTTCCTCTAAAGCTAACCTAAGTTTCACTCTTTAGTGTGGGCTTTTCTGATTATTCTACTGTAAGGTTCACCACCTCCTCTAATTGATTTTTTTCATATAACCTCAAATAATTTATAATCTAAAGTGAGGCTTCTTATGTACATAATTTATTTAAAATACAGCTAAAAATAATTTTGTATTTTGAGTTTGAAAGTACGACTGACTGTCTAACCAGAGCATAAGTATTTTGAGTAAGACAGTAAATTATTTTCTCTGTTATAAATGATGATAATCAATATAATACCCTAGAAATAATTATGGCTGATAATGACATGCTAATTTTTAGCACACAAATGTGATAATAAAGACACAATGTTACAGTAAGTGCTCAAAACAATTTTGTATGAGAGCTGTAGGAAGAGTGACAGTTCCAGGGCAGCATGATCCAACTGAACCTTCTAAAATGATGGAAATGTTCTATATCTGCAACTCTGCAGTATGATAGAGCTAGCCACCTGTGGCTCTTAGGCATTAGCAATGTTTTCAGTATAATTAATTTTTTAAAATTAAGTCTAAATTTTAAAAACCACCAGTGGCTAGTGCCTATCCTATTGCAAAGCCTGAAGATGATTTTCATTAATAGATCCCTCTTCAAGTTCTAAGGGCTGGTGTAGTAAAGAATGAAGGTCATTTTCACTTTGCCTAATGTTCTTTCTTATTCCTGGAACAACAAATTAATAATGGTAGAGCAGTGCTACCTAAAAAAGCGTAGTCTTCCATTCCTATCAAGCAATGAACTATTTGTTGCTAGCTGCCGGCAACTTAATTACAGAAATTGAGAGTAAGCACTTTGAAGCTTCAATAGCCACTTGGAATTGATGGGACTTTCAAGTGTGGAATCTATGGGCTCATCTCATTGAACAAGGCAGGGAATATTAGCCAGTCTGAACTATATCTTCTGTCATTACCACAGTAAAGCACAGGAGGACCACATATTGGTCCATGAAAGATAACAAATGTTAAAAAAAAATCACTCTCTACAGAACAGCCATCAATAGTTTGAGAAACCAAACCACAGAGGAAAGGAAATGAAGGTCAGGGCTAATCATCATAGACTGGGTAAATTGTGTAGATCATGCCTCTCAGAATGATATGACTTTTTTTTTAAAAAAAAAAAAAAAGGAGCACTGCAAACTACAGACTGCCATCTTTCAATTTGCAAATTGAAAAAAAAAGTAAGAAAGCTATGACTTACTTCCACTGCCACGGGAACTTGAAGAACTGCATTCAGGCAAGCTCTTTTTACTCAATGCCAAATAGATTTGGACCAAGAAAGATCTTCTGACTCCCTCACAGAACAAATGAAAGTCTGAGAATAGTACTGCTACCTTTGCATAAAATCACCATGCAGGCAACTTTGCCTGAACTAACTGGCATACTCATCCCTTTCTTGATTTTTTTTTTCTTTCTTTTTTGTTTTTTTCTGGTACCGGGAATCGAACTCAAGACCTTGCACTTGCCAGGCAGGCACTGTGCCGCTGAGTTAAATCCCCAGCCCATCCCCTTCTTAATGCACTACCACTGTAGTGAATTTAAAAAATTTAAAAATATGTAAACAAACTATCCATGTAGCTCAGTGCATATGGAAAAATGAGTCAATAAAATCTGCCCTTCCATTATACAGATTTTAAACAAAACATTGATTAGTATTTGTTGTTTTGCTGATCCATAAAATGATGCTTTGTGTTTGCATTTTCTCCCTGGTTTATTCTTAAACAGTGAGAGAGTTGGTAATGGGATGTAACAGTTTATGACATCCTAAAAGGAGTGCACCGGGAAAGATAAATCCTTGAGTAGTGGAAATAGGGCAAGTATTTGATTGAGTGTGTAATGGATGATGTTGCACACTCAAGGTACCCATCAGAGACAGATGTTTCCAGACCCTGAGCCATGCCTTTCTCGGGAAGATTGCCTTGGCCACCGGAACCACTGGGCTGGAGAAATTACACTTCCCTCCTTTCTTCTTCTAGGAAGTCGGGATAATGGGCTGTCAAGAATTTACTAATATCAGTTCCTGTGTATTTGGATCGTGCCTTAAGGTGTGATTTACCCTGTGATTCAGTCTGTGCTCTGGAGCTCTGTGTGGGATTCGACAGAAACCTCATTCTTTTCCTTGCTAGTGCCTTACTTCCTCACAGATTTCTCCTGAGAGAACAGCTTCAATACATCATTCCTACAGGAATCCCCACCTCAGGCTCTGTTTCTGGAGAATTTGAACAATGACAGTGTTTGCTAACTAAAAACTTTCAAACAGCTATTTTCTATTGCCTCAAATATTTTGTCCTTGGTTTGATTTGAAGAAAGAAAAATATCTAATTATCCTGTTCTTTAAAAAACAAAGATACATGAAGTTTTAGATTCTTTTGAAATATCTTGAAAAGTCTTCATCTCCTGAGTTTGGATGCCATATTGTCTTTGATCACTGATTTTAGAGCAAAGTTTCTGTTCAATTATAGAACATGTAGCTATTTCTGAACATGTGTTAATTGCTATTTCTTATCTGATGAGCCCATTGTAAAAGTTTCTTTGAAAGAACTTAACATATTTCAGCTACATGACTGTTTTCATTTGCAAGTACAAAATACCCCATATTTTTAAATCTATGGAAATCTTTACTACATTATGTAGACAGATAGCTAATCATCTAAATGATTATACTTTTAGAAGGGTTGGAGGAGCCTGTCATATTAATTTGTGACAAATAAAAATTTGCTCAGAATAACAAAATTGTGAAAATATAATTTCAATTTTATATTCTAATCATGTTAATGGCATAGGAAATGGAATTTATGAGGGAAAATGGTATAGCTATTTGCATAATTTTCTGGTGCTGAAACATGAGAAAAATCTAGCTGCTTATCACTACTATAGCTTGGTTTAACTTTGCTTTCACATACTCGTTTACCAGCGTAAGTTGTTTTCTCTCCCAAATCTCTGTGGAGTTTACATAAAATATGCATTTAAGCTAATGTAACAATAACACATTCTTCCATATTCCTTCAAATCATTTCACAGACTCATGTGTTTTTTTAATAAATCTAGTTGTCAGTCACCTCTTTGGTAGCATTTTCCATTAGAAATTTAGTAATAAGGATGGAGTAAATAAAACTCCAATCACTACTTTCAGGAATGTTTTATTTCTTTTTATTTTATTCATCCTTGTACCTTCTCTTACTATTCATTCAAAAAATAATTATAAGTGATATCTTCTTTTTTTCTACTTCTTCCTAAAATCATGATAGTATTACAAGTTCCCTTACAAATTTGCATAATTCTCAAAATAGAATTCCATGGAACAGGATGAATACAACCAAACTAGACATTTTCTATGATGTTGAACAAAACCAGAACCATTCCTAATCATTCTTAACTTTCATCCAGTGCTGTTGGGGCCCATAATCTTCTAACCTTTTAAATAAAGGCTGTCTCATAACGACAATGTGAAATATACATTTTTGTACATGATTAAATAGTTTGGCATCATTAGTCAATAGGATTCAAAAATACAGTCCTTATATTCAAAGCAATCAAATTCTAAAAGACAAATCAGACACAGGCAATGCTAATACAGTGTGATTAGTACCAGATGTTTGGACAAGACTCCTGGAAGCTTAGAGGTGAGTAAAACGTGCCCATCTGCTGCTGGAGAGAGACTGAGAGAAAGGTCATAGATGATTGCTAGTTATCATGGTTGGTGACTTTAACTGAAAAGGGCAGCTTTAAAGATACTAATCCTAAATTATTTAATTCCCTTATCTATTCATTCTTAGGTATTTCTTTTCTCTTTCAATCAAAAATAAAATTTGTTTGTCTTTTATTTCTCTTTCATTACTTTTTCTCTTCCATATCCACCATTTTACTAAGGATTAGATATAATTTAGTGATAGGAAACCCAAAATAACAATGGCTTAAACAGGATAGAAAAGATTTTCTCAGCTGATAGCTTCTAAAATGTTCTGGTGATCCAACTCTGTTATGCTACCTTTCTTTCAGTACCACCTCCTCTGTCAGAGGGTTGTTGTACTCAAAAGATTGTGAGAGAACATTCAGAATACCTACACTGGAAAAATCCACTTTTTTTTAAGGTCTAAAAAATCTAGATTAGTTCTGGGTACTGTCTTTTTATTAAGAACTGGTACATGCAAGTCTATATTGTAGTCTAGGTTGGAGTCCCAGGTTTATTTGTGTCATTGAAAAGCAAGTAAAGTTTGGTCCCTTTGGCTGGTAATCTTTGACCATAATTCATGATAGCATAAATACACATGGCTGTGAACAATGATTACATGTTAGCTGGCATTTATTAAATTAAGAAAATAATGAAAAAAGTTCACCCAAAAGAAAAAGTTGTGCGAAGCATGAATCCTGAGAATATGCGTGGTAATCATATTAATTGCTGGTTCAAAAACCACAAATCAACACTGAGCAATATTGATTACAATCAATATAGATATTTTCCTCCTGATTGCCAAGCTGAATCATGTATATGAAGTAACTGATGCTAAGTGTTGAATGAATCACTCAGGAACTGAATAGTCACCAACTTTCATATATGCAGAGAAAACCAGGAGTCTAGCACTGTCCCTAAGCTTATGAAATTATACTTTAAATAGTGACCAAAGTATTTACTTACAGCTTCTTAACACTGTAAAATTATAAACAGAAAGTCTCAACTACTAATGGTTTAACTTAGGGACTTCTTATCTTCAGGTTAGGGGAAAAGTGTATACAACCATTGTTTTTCACTGGGAGTACAATAAAACCAATATTCAATAGACTACAGGAGATATTCAATAATTTCTTCTTTCTTTTGGTACTGAGAATCGAACTCAAGACCTTGTGCTTCCTAGGCAGGCACTTGTGCCATTGATCTATATTCCCAGCTCAGTACTTTCTTAAGAACAGGCTTTGTGTTAGGTGATTTTGCCCTACTATAGGCAAATGCAAATGTTCTGAGAACACTTATGATATATGAGGCTCAACTATGATGACTGAGAAGCTAAGTGCAGTAAACCCAGTTTCAGCTTAAGACATTTTCACCTTTCATAGGTTTATCAGGTTGTAGCCCTATTGTAAGACAGGAATGTCTATACAGTTGTGAAGTATGACATATGAGAAAGAAATTTTCAAACCTCCACGTTTCCAATGTTGAACATCTCTGGATTTTTTTTTTTTTTTAGATTGTAAGTTCCTAATATTTTTATTAGAAGAATGATTTGTATTGTTAACAAGGAGCATAGGTCTCAAAAGTTCTAAAATGATCAGAAATCTAGAAAGTAGGTTATTTTTTCCCTCACTTGAACTAGGAAAATGTAGTAAATAAATATTTCTTTAAATCTCATGTCTGTCTTTCCAGAAGAGAAAATAAAAAAGAATCAAAATGGCAATTTGAGCAGTTCACTTGGAATTTTGAGGAATCTTGAAATAATTAAGAATTATAGAAGATACTGTCTATTTTTCAAATAGTAGAATCTCCTACTTGCACCTCAGAGTTGTGCGGGCCTCTTTGGCCCCTAGGATTCTGACAGATCTCACTGTTCTTGACTTGATTCAGTAACTCCCAGAGTAATTGAGGAGGTGGGTGCTATTCTTCTTTATATGTTCTGACATTATCTTGAGCATTATTTGATGCATGAAGTAGGCTTTACATAAGCAATAAAAAAGCTGTTTTCGTTTTAGTACCACTCAGGTTGATCCCAGCAGTAAAAGAACAGCACAGATTGAATGACCCAAACTGAAATGAAACAAAGATGGCGGAGTAAAAACTAGGATTCCAAAAGCCAAAAATTCATTTGTTTTCTATGCTGTCATCATTGAATCTGTTTTATAAAACTTTCCTTTTGCAGTGAAGAAATAAAGAAATTTAAATTCACAGTAGCACTTTCCTCAGATAATATTGAAAGATATTTGTGTCAAAAATAATCACAGTTAGTGAAGACAATGAACAGAAAAATAAACACATAACTTTTATTTTTATTAAAGGACCATCACATCTAATTTAACTGAAGTTTGGTGGATGTACTACAATATGAAAAAATAAGTATTCCTAAATTGTATCTATTTTTCTAACTAAAAGATATTCTTAGAATCACTTCTACAAATAAAAACAAGAAATAATTTTTTGTGTTTTGTATCACTATCTGCATATATGCTCTATAAGTGAAAACTGTATCTTAGATAATTGTCCCTGACTTTATTTGAATTATTAGAAATAGCCCCCAAAATAGCTTCTCCATTTGTATAACATTTCCTGTCTTCATATGATAGGAAAACCAAAATAACAGTGACTGTATCCAAATAAACTATATTTCTCCTTGTAAGTCAAGTTAAATTAATAGGACAGAGCTGATACAGCTCTAAATCAATAAAACCTAAGGTTTTCCCATCTTTTGCAATCCTGGCCATGTTTACCTAAGGACCGAAGGTATCTGATTAACCTTGACCATGCATCTCTTCCAACCAAAAGAAAGAAAAAGAACCTCAGAGGAAGTCACCCTTACCTTTAAGTGCCTTCCCAGAAGCTTTACACTGGTCTCTACTTATATGGACTCTAGAATGGAAATGGCCAGGCTGGAAAATGGTTAATGTAGCTTTTATTCTGAATAGCCATGTGAACCCTTCCTACTGAAAAGAATAGGGTTAAACCGTGAGGAACAATCTGTACTCTGTGTTATAGTTGCTGTGAGTTTTTCCCAAATTGTGTTTTTCTTTTCCCTTATAGTGTAAATTAGAGGGGATTTTTGTGGTATTATTATTATTGCCAGATGGAAAAAGATCTTCATATAGTAAAGACATGATTTGGTGCATTAGTCAGTTCCAGTGTCAAGGAAAAAAATTTAAATATTATGCCACATACTTGTAATCTGAACCATGTCCTTTGTCACGTACTTGAATTCACCTGAAATTTCACCAAGATTGAATGCAGAACAGTCTCTTTCACTTGTAACTCAGCCCATTCACTTATTCATTCTTTTCTTTATCATTTGATGACATCTAATAAAAACAAGACACTCTCAGACATTTAACTCTTTGATAAACTTGGTGATATTCATGGCCAAATATATTTGCAAGACCAGTAGAGGACATTAACAAAAATTAAGGGTTATAGTATATCCAATTTTATTGGAAAATGTATTTTTTAACAAAGATGAAGTAGGTTCAATATAAGCCTTAAGGTGCATATGTAGGTTACAAGAAATTTTAAAAATAACTGGAAAAGAGTATATAGACAGACTTTAAGGCCTATCAGTTATAAGAAAATGTGTAGAAAATATAAAGAACAAAATAATTATTATTTACCATCCTGTTACCCATGGGGGAAATACTGCAGCTCATATTTGTTATATGTTATTTTCATACTTCACATATGTGTACTATTGTGTGCATAGTTGAGCTGATATTTAACGTGCCATTTTGCAAATTACATATGTGTCTGCAAGCTACTTTTTGTCAACTAACATGAGTAAATGCCGACATATAGTACTAAATTTTCTTGTAAAGCATGACTTTAATGGTTGAATAATATTTTATCATGTGTTTTTGCCATATTCAATGAGTCTCGTGTTTGAAAACTGCACTGTTTCCTTGAGAATGCATGGACTGTAGCAGACAGTACTATAATCTTCATAACATCTTTAAACAACTGTAGATTAAACTTAATCCTCGGGTTTTGTTTTTTTTTTTAATTTGGGCAGAACAATTAACACCCTTCCTCATGAAATATGATGTTGATCAAAAACCCTATCTTAATTTATAGGGAAAATTCAATTCCTAATAAAATTTACTGCACGAATATTTCTGATTTTATGTTACAATTTATTGACCCAGAGCTCTGTTGGATGAGGTGAAGCCGATCATTTTGTTCAATCCTAGATACCGGCATTCAGTTCTTCATTCAAGAAACGTTTACATTCTTCCATTTGCCAGGAACTTTTAAATTTTATAAGCTTCTTTATTGTGTGTATAACATAACAAATTATTAAAATAGAGTAAACCTTTTCACACAGTTATTAAAATGTTAACTGTGTAAGTCAACGTTATTTCACATATCCAGCAACGAGTCTATCAAAAGAAAGGATTCTAGAAAATTTTTAAATGATTTTAAATTTGACACATTCTATGAAAATATTCTTTCCACGGAGATTTCCCAATATTCAGATCTTTGTTTTGATCATTCAGCTAAAATATGTGTCACTTTCCTACAGAGAGGTGCAAAAAGCAATCGCGTCACATTCAAAGCGCTTTCTGCACCGTGATAGTGCTTTGCATCTTAAGCATCGCACACCCTTCAGTCTTCTGTGTGTGTGAAAGCGCTGCGGAGATAAAGGAGTCACTGGGAGAAGGTTCACTTTCCATCTTTCTTCTTTTTTTTTTTTTCTTTCATTAAGAGACATGCTTTTTAGAAGTCTGCAAGAATCTGACCAGACCTTAAGGGCCAGAGAGTTTAATAAGGTATAAATTGACCCTGATAGGGGAGGTCTCCTCTTTGGGGCTCACCCTTCTCCCGGGCTCACACAGGGCCCTTTCCCCAGCCTCTCCCACACCGCAGCACTCTTCCTGAATCTCACACCCCACTCTCCGTCTGCAGAGGACCCTCCGCTCCTTCGGGTTGCTCTCACCAATTCTGAAATCTAACTGGACCTCAGAATTGCCGCAGGGAGGGCACAAGGGCAGATCGCTGAGTCCCATCAGAAACAACGAATCGGAAACGTTGGGGCCCGGGAACTGTTACTTTTGAAGGTTGTCCTAGGTGATTCTGATGTGATCACTACACGTACATAAGAGAACCTTAGCCTGTTGTGATGCTCTGTGAAGCTTTCCCTCTCCTCTCTATGACCTGGATTCGGCTTCCTTCACTGCATCCGTGGCTACTTCCAACTCTTGTATGATATGGTGAAACCTCAGTAGTGGTAGATATTTTCTGTTGGCTTTGGAGGAATAGACCTCCTACTGTGTCATGTATATCAGTTCCCATATTTAATGCATAAGATTAAATAGTGCTCTTGATCTGTTTGGGATGCTGTAGCAAAATTCCAGTAAAACACGCTAAAGGCTAAGAAGTCTGAAATCAAGTTACCAGCACATTCAATATCTGGTGAGGGCCACTTTTTCATCCACAGCCACCTTTTTTACTGTGT
>NW_004955404.1:15791148-15814016 GCF_000276665.1 Chinchilla lanigera | reverse complement strand
AGATACAGATATAGATAATATAAATTAGATATAGACACAGATACAGATATAGGTACAGATATGGATACATAAATAATATGTATATGGTGTTGCAACTATGTCTGACACATAAGAAGCATATAATGAATGTTAATGAAATACCCTGCATATATTCATATGTTAAAGATAGCTATAACATTCAATTCATAACAATATCATTTAAATATATGCATTATTCTATATGTGTTTGAACTGTATCTGACACACAGCAACCAGATAATAACAAATGTTGATATGTAGTTAAATATGTTAAAGATAGATATAAGTAGTAAATAAACACAGAGATAGGCAGATAATAGATATATTCACATGCACCTGCCTGTCAAGCACAAGGTCCTGAGTTCAATTCCTGATACCAAAATAAAAGATAATATATTATTTTAATTAATCCTCATAGTAACCTCACCAATTATATACCATAATTTCCTCTATATTACAGAATGGAAAAGTGAGGTCCTGTTCATACATGTAGGGAAATATAACAAAAGTGCTGGATATTTGTAATTCCTTGAATGCACCATGATTTCTGTTACCTGAGTGAGAAAGATGAGAAACTTAGGTGCTGCATTTTCTGCCCCTCACTCCTCGACTTTTCTATTCTCACCTTGTTCACTGTCAGTGTCTGTTTTATCTATCAGTCTTGCTTGTGAGATCATAAACTTCTTGGATGCGGAGACCACATGTCTCTGATAAATGCACTGCCAGAACTTTTGCCAAGTCTGGTACACATTTAGTACTCAATAACTTGAATAATTAAGGAAGTAACTACTCTGAAAATTGCCTCTGTCCACCTGGTGATGCTGAGTGCAGTCTCAGATCTAGAACCTCAGGAAGAAGTAACCTCCAGACAAGGATGACAAAAGTGACTCACCTCTTGCACTAGCCTCACTCAAGTGCCACTGAGCTTTGGAACACAGTGTTGAGAAGGATTCCAAGATGAAGCTTGGGTGCTCTGTCACAGAACCATCACCCAGTGCACCTGAGGTCTTGGAAGTGGAGTCATGGAGCTATATAAGCCATGTACTTGCAATCTTTCTGTACTCAGACTTTAAAAATCACCAGTGACACTAGGCTGGACTTTAAGTCACTTCAGGCAGAGAGATCTAGTGGTGATCATTAGAATATATGATCTTTCTTTAGGCTGTTTTTAGTGACAAGACTTGTTTGAATTGGAAACCACGATTTGTATCTAGACAAATTTCTTTATATGCTTATTACTATTCTTAAATGAAATGGAATTTGAAGATGCATATTAAAAATATTCAGTTTTCCATTGAACTGAACTTTAAGTGTATTCCTTTATTTATTGCATATGAACAAATTATATAAAAAAGGAGGGGCTGGGGATTTAGCTCAGCAGCACAGCACCTGCCCTGCAAGCTCAAGGTCATGAGTTCAATCCCCGATACCAGAAAAAAAAATAAAATAAAATAAAATTAAAAATTAAAAAGGAAAGGTAGAAGTAAGTGCATAACCCAACTTTGAATGAGACACACCCACAAAATTAATTGTTATATCATGAAAGTGTAAATGCTTGGCTTATAACACATCAGAGAAATTATGCAATGACATTGTCACCGACAAAGTATGATAAAGTATTATATTAATTTATCATCTTGATAACATATTAGGCTTGGTTAATTCTAGTCCTCATTTCATTAATTAAGAAAAAACTTAGATTATATACTTTAGGATAAAAAATAAAAGTTTATAATGATATAGAAAGAACAGTAATGTCTGGCTCTTTTTAGAATTTAGTTTTTTCCATGGATGTATCTTTCTTTGCAGCAAAATTTGATTAATTATATAGGAGCAAAGGAAAGAAAATGCAATTATTTTAAAGAGACATTGTGACTTGCAGGGTCTGCTTATGTGTGAATTAGACCAAGTCATTAGGGACTCAGATAATATTTCACAAGGATAAAATGTAGAATAGGAAGAAAGCATAGGATTTCAAATTTTATATATTGTCATGGGAGACAGTACTTACACTTTCTTAAGTGAAGATAGGGCTTATATTACCAACATTTTCTCAGTAAAAAAGTTATTCATGTGACAATTTGTAATACTAAACTAATTTTTAAATGCTTATTTATTGATTGTTTTCTTTCTTTGTAAAGTCAGAGTGGACACATTAGGCTAGAAAGATAAACATAAGAAGGTGAGTAACTTCATCTTACTAAACATTCTAAGGAAATACAACATAAGACAGTGAAAAGTCCTAGTTCAAATACCTTGTATCACAAACTAAAGGGGAACTCTATAGTGAAATTATTATAAATATTTTATCTTATTCTCTTGGTTAATTTAAGAAAGACTAGAAGAAATGTATACACATAAACATAATCTACTCTTCTCTCCTAAAAAAAGTAACTTTAGCAGCACAAGTTTTATTATATATCAGGTCACAGTATTTTATAACTAGCTCCTTAACTGCTAATAAAAACACCACAACTATTATTTTCATTGCTATGCAATCAGATCCTCTACTTGAGACAAATTATTTCATAGCATTCTAAATCTTCTTCCATTTATGTCAGTAACCTTCTCATCCTTTCCAATTCCTGTCATATCTTCTTAATATTTACTCACAACTGATTCCATGGAATAGTTTGGGCAGTTCTACAGTGGTAGGCAGGTTTTAAGGAATCGTTCCAGGGTTACAATTAATCATCAAGGTCCAAACCAAAAAGGCAGAGCACTCTTCACCATACAAGATGTAAAAGTCCAAAGGGAAGGGCAACTGCAGAGATACGTTCTCAGCTCCTATTAAGTAAATTTGCTTGGATAAAGGCCCATTAGATATCACTAAGAAATAATTGATTCATTAGTATGCATAATGATGTAACAGAGTGCTTCCTCAATATTATACTTTAGAGTTGACTTTTTTATTTCACAGTTTTGAAGATTTTAGAAATATTCTTTCTGTATAAATATCCTGGAGCTAACCCATATCTTTCCATATAATGATATGTATATAGACATATACTGACAAGCATATATATACTCTGTCATATTTTTATATATAGACACATAGCTATAGCATATTTCTACATATATACCACACATAGTTCATATGTGTATAGCTTATGTGTATGCATGCATATGTATTTTTGTGTATGTATGTATTTATATGTAAACATTTCTATTTTATATATCTATATATATATCTTATAAACTTTTGTCTTTATAGGTCTTGCATTAAGAAGAATGCATTCTGTAAGCTTTGCTTTGTTTGATACAGCATCTATTAGTCTAATATTCATTATTAAAAATAAAATCCATTATCTAAACAAGGCAGAAAAGAACATAGCTTTTACTAAACTAGAAAGATACCATTTTGGTTCCTTCACATAAAATTATTTTTGTGATTAGATCAATTTAGCTATGTACTTCTCTGTGGAGGCAATTTTATATAATGTATTACCTTTGGTGCTACACCCATCAAAATAATTAGATTTATTTCTTTCATATCCTGATAGAGAATATTTTCCTTGCTTTCATTCTGGACCTACGGTTGCACTCAAGGTCAATTCAAGGTATCAGGAAAGCTTGCTTATGACAAGATTCAGTGATGACAGGAGCAAATTAATACAAGATCAGTGCCCTGGATATTGATTTTTATCATGGGATCTTGGTGAAATGAAGTCATTATTTAATTAGACTTTTAGTTATACTAATAAGTGATTCCCAGAATAGATTGCCTTTAGCTTTGATGCTGGCAATTCTATCATCACTTAAAAACTGAAAAGGACAGTGGATAGAAAACTTAGAGAAATAGCAGGATCGCAAAAGACATCGTGAAACCATATTGGGGAGCTTCTTTCTCTGCAAAGAGTACAAAGAATTTGTTTCTAAACTCATCAATTCTCAAATTTTATTGGTCAATATGCAGAAACAGACCTACTTGAGAATTCTACAAAATTCTCATAAAGATGATCACATCTGATTTCTTTTTTAATGGAAACTACTAGTAAAGTTAACCCTAGTTTGGAGGCAGTTTCATTAAGATTTTGCAAAAAGGAAATTGCCCTCAATTACATTTCTTCCTTACTCATGGTTATCAGATGCTAATTCTGAAAGCTAATAATGAAATTTCATACCTGTGCCATGGCAAAGAATCTGTATCTGTATCAGCTACTTTTGCTTATACAACTGGATACATTTGGATCTGATTCTTCCTTGCATATTCATTTTTTAAAGTAATAACAAATTCCAATTAGTGGAAGTTCTTATGCTTTGCAAAATAATACTTCACTGAACTTATTTTTGTCCTCACTTTCTGGAACACTGTGCTCGAGAAAGGCATGACAAACAAATGAGAACGGCACTTTGGTGAAACATTTTTTCTCATCATTGCTCTGGAGAATGTCTATGTTTCTTTCAGTAACAGGGAAAAATGTCAAATGAGGGAAAGTCTTACTTTTTCCAAAATAATTTACTTTTATCTTCATTCAATATGTATGGAAGTCAATATGTCTCATATACTGAAATTACTGATTCAAATTTAGTTTGCCTTGAAATCACTGCCCCTGTGCTTTCTGGTGTTATAAAATTTTAAATGGATACATATCTCCAAAAAATTCCTACTAACTGGATCTGGTGGCACATGCCTGTAATCCCAGCTCCCAGAAGGCTGAGGTAGGAGGACTTGCATGAATTCCAGGCCAACCTGGGCTGTATAGTCAGTTCAAGACCAGCCTGAACTACATAGAAAGACCCTGTCACAAAAAGCCAAAAGAGGTGATTTTCTTAATTTTAATTATTAGTAATATTTTAGCTATATGAGGAAAAAAATTGTCCCAGTTGCAACATTTTAAAAGAATGCACTGTATATGGAGTATTTATTTCACTCAAAAGTTTGAGTAATTTTGAAGTAGACAATCCACCTTATATTGCTTTCCAGATATAAATTATGCTGTTTTTCTATTTTAATTAAAAAGCCACAGCAACCAAGTGTAGCAAAACAAAATACTTATAAGTTTCAAAAAAAAAAAAAAAAGTAAAGCAGACTCTTTATTCAAGAATACTTACAGGAGAGAATGATTTTTCAAGTTAATAGGAATAAATTATAATTTTTTCATAGAATGACTCTAAAATCACTTCAGTTTCCCCACTTAAAAATTAACATGTTCTACTTAAGTACATGAACTTAGTCTAACCTCCCGATAACTCTTTTTATTCTTGGTGAAATTTATTCCTATGCAATAACCTCTTGCCCTGAAACAGAATCATATGAATAGGAATATTAAACCTTGAAAATTATAGCATTTGCCTTATAGCTTTAATCTCCATTAGTTGATTTAATATATTATTAGGCTTTTAAAAAGTTTGACATTGTTGATTATTTGTTCCTATAGAACATGTTTTTGTTTTACCCTGGTAATTCAGTTGCCCTTTCTTTTCCCCAAAATGAGTTGATTCAATGCTAATTCTAAAAGATAACTATTTATTTTATTTTACTTTGTTATTTACCTCTGGGGAGGTGGAAATCAGTATGATCCCTCCAGCTCCAAAGCAGAGGTACAGAGCCAATAAATGATAGTGTTACAGCATGACTGAGGACATTTGCTCTGGAAGGCTGTACCAAGGATGTCTACTGCTAATCGAAAGAAGAGAGTATTTCATCCTTACATATATCCTTGCATTTCATTTTCCTAACCTGTGCTTTACTTAGGTCTGTAGTTTTAATGTATATACAATGGTATTATTTGACCAAATAATACCTCTTTTTTTTTATCCATTCATCTGCTGCTGGGCACACAAGGTGTTTGCATGTCTTAACTCTTATGAATGGTGCCACAACACATGCAAACATGCAGATATGTCTTTGGTGTGCTGATTTCGTTATCTTTGGATATATACCTAGGAGTTGAATCATCCAACTATTCTTAATCACTTGCATCAATTTTATCTTTGATATGTTTATTATGATTGGTGAACTATTCATTAATATCAACATGTTTAATCATTCAAGTGAGTAAAACAAGCATGATCCTGTATCTTTGTGTACCACAGATGGCATTAGAAATTTATCAAATCACAATATGTATACATAGGCAATTATACTTAAATAGTTAGAGTACAAGAATAATTTAAATTTTTATTAAAATATTTCCCTCTAACTTCATGAAGTCTTTTATGAGAATATCTCTGTAATACTGTCCATGAACATTATACAGTTTATCTTGACAGTAGCTCCTGGGGATACAAACTAGGTGTTTTCCTTGTTACTTGTAATCCAACACTAAGAGAGCAGCAGCTCTTAGGTGAAAATTACCCCCTTGAAAAACTAGTGCATATCTATAGTGCAATCATCCCCAGAAATGATAAGTGGAAAAGCAAATAGCCATGAATGTCTTTTGTCATGCTGAGATATCCTAAGAAAAAAATAGATTTTATTCAGAAGAAAATTAAGGAATGATATTACTTCTGCAAGTCCCAAACTAATGATTATAATCAATATATTGAAACTGTTGTTTGTTATTTCCTGGAACCAGTCTTATTTAAAATTTGACATCTTTCCCAAACTATATCAAAGATATAGTACATGACTGAATGAGTTTACCCTTAAAATTATGATTTTTCTTTTACATATGTGGAATAGTTTAACACCACTTATGTAATTAAAATCTCAAGGTGTCTTAGTTACTTTCTCCTCACTGGGACACAATACCCAACACTCATGATCTAAAAGAGGAAAGGTTTATTCAAGATTGCAGTTTGTAGAGGTTTTAGCCCACAGTCAGCTGGCTCCAAGGCAGAGATGCATGGCGGATGGGCCTGGAAGCGGCAGGAACCAGAGACAGGGATCAAGGAGGAGGAGGGAGATCTACCCTTAAGGCCACACTCCCAGTAATCCATGTCCTCATACCAGGCTTCATCTCCCAAATCACATTTAGTGATACACTCATCAGGAGATGAATCCACTAATGAGTATCACACCCCCAAGACCCAGTCACCTCCCAAAAGCCCCACCTCTGAGCTCATGAGTCTTTGGGGGGGATATCTAGATATAAACCGTATATACAACATGTGCAAAATGCATTCTTCAGAAAACAGAATAGTGTTGTGAATGTAGCTCTCATCAGTAATAGTGTCTGATCATTTCAGTGACTTGATGTGTGGTTTGAGTATGTAGTCCACAAAAAAGGTAATTCTTTTCTGTAAAAAGAAAAAAAAAGATAATTCTTTTTTACTACATGGAACCCTTCAGACTTGGTTTCAATAAAACTTTTCAAATGATGTAGTATCCTTACTTAGCAGGCAAATCTAGGGGTGCTCAGCCAATGAGGTTTAGAATCCTTAGATGCACGGACCTATGAGATTATTTTTCTCAGTGGTTAGTACTTTCTTGTCTCCATTTACCTCTACTTATTTCTAAAATATTTACTAGTTGAAAAAAAGAAACAAGAACAAAATAGTCTGTTTATTATCTAAGACTACTCCAGCTCACAGTAGGAAGCTAGTGTGAGAAAGAAAATGTTTCAGAATTTTGTGAAGTAGGCCAAGGAAACAATTTAAAATAATCAAAGAACATTCAGAGACTGGGAACAATTTGCAAGCATGTTTTTCCTCTTGGGATTTTATTTGTCTTCCTATATTTCTGTAGGTGGGGATTTACAAGCCTGTTTTACACAACAGCAATCATTTGTATAGAATTAGAGTTGAAGGATTCTTAAGATAAAAGAAAGAAACCTGAGTTTTGATTCTGCACTTGGCAGTGAATTTTTTTGATGAAATTATCTCTTTCTCTGTGAGCCAGTTTCCTGTTGAGGAGAATCAAGAAACTGTCTTGAAGATGTGGTATTCAAACTGTGATCAATAAGCCCCGGTTTTGCCAGAAAAAAAACCAAGATCAAGTAGGTTAATGAGGGGTGTTCCAGATCCCCTACTTCCATCTACACCTAAACTCTTCTATTTTTTCCTCACTTTTAAAATTTTGCTTTTCAGTAAACTCTTTCAACATGTGGTTTTGGTGAAGGAATGAGATGATAAGCAAGTCATTGGCTCTCATATGCTATACGGACATCATTCGAAGCCAAATTTTTTGCTCTGTATTGCAAGACAAGGCAAGCATCTACTTGCTATTCCACAGGGCTATTTTATCTGTTGAAGCAATTGAGTTCTTCTTTTTGGCTAGATTATTAGAATGAATTGAGTTTTCTTCCAAGCATTTTACCCCACTGACTAAGCAACTACTTTAGACAATCAGTTCTAATACACAATTGGTAGGTGGGGGAAAATTTAGAGATGTTCTACCATTGCTATCCAGAGCATTCAGGCTCTGGTATGAGACCTTTCCAAACCCCAAAAAGAGGGCCCTTACCTCTGTTCTTAGCCATTATCACATTAAATTAAGGAGATACATAATTTGTGTGTGTGTGTGTGTGTGTGTATGTGTGTGTGTGTGTGTGTGTGTCCCCAACATGTGTGCATGTACTCATACACCCACCAAGTTTTCAGAGAACTTGAGAAAGTAGGGTAGAAGAAATGAATCCAACTAGAGATCATACTCATAAGTGAAATAAACTGCACCTACATGTATAAACATCATATTGTCTCCCTAGTGTAGGAACCTGAAAGAGTAAGTAAAACTCAAAATTACAATAGATGATAGGAAAGGGAAAGAAATTCTAAAATGAAGGAGCAACTGGGATGAAGGAAAGAAGAAAAAAGAAAGAAGGAACAAGATATAAATGTATATATGAATAGCTGTGGTAACTGTATTGCTGATGTCTGATGGTATACTGAAAGGATCAGTTGATGTTTAAACTTTTTTATGTTCTGACCAATTTTGCATGCTTATATGTGGTAATCTGAGCAACTGTTTTTGTTTTTTTTTTTGTCAGTACCGGGAATCAAACTCACGACATTGCGCTTGCCAGGCAGGCGCTGTGCCGCTGAGCTAAATCCCCAGCCCCAATCTGAGCAACTGAATTGAAGACAACAATATGCAATGGAACAACCATTGGTGAATTCCTACCATCTTGTCTAGTGAAACTCTGTATTATCTCTAATGTTTTATCTAATAATTATTTTCTAATTCTCTTAATGGTTTGAACAATCTTCCATGTGGTGATCTGAGCAACATAGTTGAAGATAACAATATGTAATATGACAATGACTGTTAATTCCTATCATTTTGTCTTGAAACCCTGTATCACTTTTAATCGGCTTGCTTTGTTTCATCTGTGTTTGTGATGTTCGTATGCTGCTATTGTATTTTTCTTTCTCATTTTCTACTCTCTTTAAAATAAAAAAATGAAAGTAAGGTAGAAGTAATAAATTTGCTTTTTTTCAGAAAAAATAAAGATTAGCAGATAGAAAGAGTGAAGTAGTCAAAATGTATGTGTTTCAAATATTTCTACATTTCTTCATATAGAGTAACTATTCAGCAAATGTTGCTGAGAAACAAGCGACTCTGAAAGGAGACGCCAAAGGTTCAGCTGCTATACCAATGAGAGAAATGAAACGTAAGAGAAAATCTCACAGCCACAATGATGAGTCCTTCCTTTGTTGGTCTCCCCATTCTATTGCATCTTAAAGCTTGCTGGTTTAGGGTATAAATTCTCTGGAAATGATGTGATGTCGAGAGCATGGAATTGGGAAACGATGCACCCAAGAATTCTATTACATAGTATTTCCACCATACGGATGCAACTGATGTAAATAACTTCAACAACCCAGAGTCACCTAATTAAGCAAAATAGTGTTTTCGGTATTCTCTGTTTTGATGCAATTTACTTAATTATAAACTTATAGTTTAATGTTTATTAATGGCCACATTAACAGCATATGTGTCAGAGTTGCCCACGCTTGGCTTTGAAACTTGCGAGGCATACTAGAAAACACCATTTACCATTAACACGGAGGTGAGCCCAACCCCTCCTAGGAAGTAAGGGCATCGTGGTCATGCCCTCTTCACTTGGCCCTGCTGACATAGCTGAGTTGTTCTACAAAGTAGCTTCTGTGTCAGTTCTGAATCCAGAATCAGAATACCAGGAAAAGGTGGAGAATTAGAAATAAAACTTTTTGTTATAAGTTAATAAAATTTGGGTAATAACTGTCAGTTATTACAATAATATAATTCTTGCTATGTTGAGTACAAACTCAAAATATATAACTTGTAGGATTTTTAAAATTTTAAGTAATAATTTAATTGACAAAACATGTATCTGTGTCATGTGCAATAAGTTTGGAGATAGATATAGATATATTGATAGATAGGTAGATAGATAGATAGATAGATAGATAGATAGATAGATAGATAGATATAGATAGAGACTGATATAGATATAGATAAAGATAAAGGAATAGATTAGATAAATGATAGATAGATAGATGGATATAGATATGTTTAAATCAAGCTGATTGACAAAACGATTACCTTGTAAATTTTTTTGTGGTGAGAACACAATTCTTTCCTAGCAATACTGAAGAATACAGTATATTGTTATCAGTGATGGTTAGCCTGTGTAGTAGATCTCTTAAATTTACTCATCTATCTCACTGAAACTTCCTATGTTTTGACTAACATCTTGTTATGGTTGATACATTGTGTCAACTTGGGGAGTCTAGAGGTTTGGCTAAGTGACTCAGCAGGAAGCCAGGGTGCTTACTTTGTATACATCCTGAGCCTGTGCAAGAGGAGGGCATGGAGATTATGTGAGAGCTACACGCCCCTTAGGTGGGGGTAGCCTGCTTACAAAGTAAGGCAGGGAAAGATGTTGCTTGCAGCGATTCCTCCAGTTTGCTCTGGCTGATTGCTGTTCGGCTGCCATTCCTCCTTTGCTCTTGTTGCTTTGCTATCTTCTGCCTCCGAGCCAGCCAAGTATGGACTGAAACCTACACAAACTGTGAGCTAAATAAACCTTTCCTTCCTTAATTCTGGGCATTGGGTACTTTGTCTCAGCAATGAGGGAGAAGTAACTAAGACACATCTTCTCAGTGCCCCCACTCCTAACACCCCGAATAAGCACCATTCTCTCTGATTCTGTGAGAATTTTAGATCCCATATGTAAGTGAACTCAAGGGATATTTACATTTCTCTGCCTGGCATCTTTCACCTAACATCATGCCTCCCAGATTCATCTGTGGTGTTGTAAATTGCAGGGTTTCCTTCATTTTTAAAAACTAAATAGTATTTTGTTGTGTGTGTATTCCATATTCTTGATCCATCCATCCACTGATGAACACTTACACTGATTCCATATGTTGTCTGATATCAATAATACTACCATAGATGTGGATGGAAATTATCCCTTACAGGATATTTGGAGTAACCTTCACTTCCTTGATAGATGTATCACATTAGAAAGTTTTGTACATAGCTGAGCAGAGCATATACCTTGAGGACTGGGAGAATAAATAACAGAACTTAAATGTTATTGGATTATTGATAGACAATAAAATGTATTTTATTCTCAAAATATCCATCAACTTAATTTTTCCTTCTTTTGGAAATTTACTAAAATTTCTATTTGATTCGCAAATTGTAGGTGTCTGTAGATATGCATCACAATAAGAGAACTTCTACAGTGATCTCATGCAGACATTCAGTACTTCCCTGTTTGTCTTTTGCCTTGTGCGGTTCACCCCTTTCTGGAGTGCTCTGGTATTTATACCATCTTTGCGACTCCTACAAACTCTTCCTTAGCACCCCAAGTTTAACTTCTAACAAAGAATTCCACAGAGTTAGAGATCCTATTCATTTGGTTTACCACTGTATTCCCAATGCCTGGAATAAAATAGGCATTCAACTATTTTTCCTAAATGCATTACTGAAGACACTGTTCAAAAGTCACACTGTTCTTATACATGTGTTGCACTTACCCTCCTCTGTTATATAGAAGCAACTAGTGAGTCTATGCGGGTTAGCAGAAGTGAAAGCTATGCGAGGCCATCGCCACCACCTCCCTGTGTGAACGCTTACCACTCACAGCAATGCTTAGCACTTGCAGCAGGAATTTAATAAATACTTGTCCCATTTGAACATCTTCCATAAGTTCTGTACATAGCAATGAAGTGTCTGTCCATGAATATAAACTTTGCTTAGAGTTGGACAACTGTGTCTGGAATTTAGAAGTATCACTGTGTTTCTCCAGAAAAAAATACCTAGCAGGAAATTAATCAGCTTTGAAAACTAGAGCTCAAAATGCCAGCCCCAATCTGCCTATCCTTGCCTTACCTGCCTTGGTGAGTAGCCACTGAGCGAGAGAACAGTGGTGGGAGGAGGACAGCAGGACTGGGAAAAGGTGCTGATGACAGACTATCACCCTGAAGTGCTTGCAAAATAGGTTAGGTTTCTAGAAACTTAAAAGTTACATGAATTCAGCTATTATAATAAAAATAATCACTTTGCATTTACATAGCACTTTGCAGTAAAATGAATTTCAAAGCAATTTGCCACACATTTTACAGTGGATCACTTGGCTTAGTCCCAAACAGTGTCTTTTGAGGTGGGGCTCTACAGCTGCTCACACCGTGCAGAGACCCGCAGAGCTGGCTCATGCCCTGCTTTATGTCATGTAGGCACTCCTCTCCCTCAAGTAAATGCCACTGCAGAGAAAGAACACATGGGAAGGGCTTTTGATCCCCTTAAAACAGGCATAATACCCACCATATAAAGGACAAAGAGGCAGAGTAATTGATTTTGTACCCAGAGAGCAACCCAAGTCATTGCAATTCACTCCAGCAAATATTTATTGATCACTTCGGGCAAGTTCCATAAACTACCTAAGCCTCAGTTTCCTTACTTGAAAATTGCTTTCCTCACAGGTTATTAGAAGGATTTAATGAGGAATGAGTGTGAAGTATTTCACACAGAACATGTCCCATATGGCATCACCTGTGCTTACCTTTGTTACTCTTCATTTCTTACATATCATTACATAGTAATGCATAAATGTATAATTGCAATGCCTTTTTAGATTCTCGTAATTTATAAATGTTTTGTTTTATGATTAAACATCTTCAGCTTTTTCATAAAGAAAAATTGTTTAAAATGAACCTCATCAACTCATCTAAATTCTTATATGAATGTAGGCCTTATAAGAACATAAGACTTATTGACATTGTATGTAGGATTAGTTAAAATATAATAAATAAGAATTATTTCCATATTGACAGAGATTTTAAAAATGGCAATGTTGTTGCTTTAAATTGTTGTTCATTTCATAGCACCATGAAAATAACCTAACAGAAATGAAAACAGGACCATAATAGATTGGTGGATTCACAAATAACATGCTGTACTCATGAAATGAAAAGGAAAAGATCATTTTGTGAAAGTCTGTATTTTAGCAACTCAAAGTGAATGAACTTTCAAAGAAAGGGAATCTATACCAGATAGAGCTAACCAACTATGGAAGCTTTCATTCAAGTACACTGCAAGGAGGAAGAGGCCACTCTAGCAGGGGACAGAAACTGAACTCAGCTCCAATGCAACAAAAATTGTGAGAGGAGTCAAGTGCTGGAATGAAATACTGGGAAAGCACTGAAGTTAGAAGGAGGTTGGACAATACAACTAAGCTGTCTGTGTTTGCTAATTGAAGTTAGTCTCTTACCCTTCTGCAGAGGCTGAGAGGTAGGGGCTCTGTCTTTCTTGTTTATTACCTTTCAAGGGGGTGGCTCTCAGGTCCTTGAGAATGGCACAACTGGGTTGTAAAACTTGGCAAGATCCCAGGAGAAGACTTACATCAGAAAAGATTTGCCTTAGTTTATTTTGTGCAACTATAACAGCATAGTTCATGCTGGGTAACTGACAAAGAAGATTCTTGGGCTGTGATTCTGATGGAGCCAGCATCTGGCAAGAACCTGCTTCCTGAAAACCTCCCCACATGTAGAAAAGTGGAAGGAAATTGAGCATATTCAGAGACACAGACCTCGGGGTGGTACTAGGGTTTCTAACAGCCCACCCTTTTGAGGGTGGTACCCGGCGGCCTAATCATCTCCTTTAAAGGATCCACCACTTCAACCCCATGAATCCCACACATGAGTTTTGACAGGGACAAACCACGTTCAAACTGAAGCATGAGCAAAAAAGGAATTTCTGATTACAGCTTTTCTGAATAAGTGCTCTAGGAAAACAAAGGGTGGTAATATAACCAGTAAGAAACCTGTCTGAAACTTCAAGTCAAGCAGAGGGGAACATTAAAGTCATCTTGGTCAATACACTCCTATGACCTTGATCAGTTGGGTTCTCCAGAATTCCCTCAGCGCTATGAATGGAATTAAAGCATGTTAGCAAAGGGATACTCAGTTGTTTCTCTCTGCCTGCTGATTGTGTTGCTGGGCAAAAGAAAATAACAGATAAATAAGTGTACTGGCAGAAGTAACTGCTGCTATCTCAACACTGACCTAAGTTTATCTTAATTTATTCTAGAAATTAATCTACCTTTTCTCTGCCAGAGTATTTCCAGTATAAATTAATTTACAATATATTAGAGAGATACATATTATGGTGGTGGTAGAAAATCATTTCATAGCATAAAAGGATTAAGAACCCCAAATTCTGTTCATGATTCTTAGGAGTTCCAGGTTTTGAGACATATATTTAGAAAGGGAAATTTTCTCATTGCTTTGAATATGTAACGATATAGAAAATCTTAAAGGTTTGGCCAAAGATGTTGGTCTGCAATTAATGAAAGCCTGGAAGGGGGCACATAGATCTCAGAAACACTTTATAGAGCTTGGTCCAAAGTTATCTCTACTGAAGCTGAACGTATCCTCCTGAAGCCTGAAAAAGGGAAACAGCCAATTATAAAGTGCTTTAATTTCTTCTAAATGGCTTTGCAAAGCACTAATGAAAAAAATGGACATTTGGTAGGATCCTCCTATGGTTTCAGATACAGACAAACAGAATCAACCATAACACAGTTATCCTGAAAGAGACAAAAACTGACCAAAGCAAGAGTGAATAATTCACACCCAGCTGTGAATGAAAATAGTCTGAAGCCACAGTTAATGAAACCACATGCTCCTTTCTGGGTGTTAGCAGCTGTGGTCAATAACAAGCCACAGCTAGGAGAGCAGTGTGTGCTTCCTCCAATGTTGGCAACTTGGATCAATAAAGTATAATTGGAACCTGCCAAGATGGCAGCGTGTCAAATGTGTATTTAAGCAGAAACTTAGATGCTCACCTGTTTGTGTAAAAATTGAGCACATGGCCTAATTATAAGTTTAAGAACTTTAAAAGTTTGAACACTGTAAATCTGCCATATGAGTGACTCAGAAAGCTGGCACATGCCAACTAGCATCAACAGAGTGCAGTCAGAATTGAGGAAGAGGTGTCAACATGAAGAGAAGGACTGCACTTAGTAAGTTATTAGTGAAAGGGCTAAGTGAGCTAGACTGTGTCTCCAGCATGGCAAAAAGAAAAAGATGAAAGTGTCATTTCAGTTTATATCCTTAAAAGATACCCAAGTGAAAACAGACTGTTATTTTGTTGTCAATAAACAGAATTTTTTTTTTGTATGTTATCTGGTAGGCATTTAACCTACCATCACCGTTATTTACTTCCACTTTAATTGGCACTCAGGCAAAGTTGCCTACTATTTAATTCTAACTTTCTTGGCAGTCAGTTACAAAGAGAATGGAGGAGAATGCACAGTCCACCCCACTATGTGTAGATAGGATGAGTGTGGAGCAAATGTAAAGTAGCTCTAGTGATCATCAACATTTAGGCAATCATAATTAATTCATGTGGAGACTCCTAATTCCAGGGGGCCTCAAGAGTGTCACTGCATGCCTTTCTCTGGCAGTCTTAATTTTGTGGCTAGAAAGAATTCAATCTGAGCTCTGTCCTGCTCTGACAACCAGTAGCTTTCCCTTGGGAGGCATGTCATTCAAAGAATACACTTTACTCCTTATAGTACAAAATCAAGGGTAGAAGTTGATTAATGGACTAGTTTGTTAAGTCAAATAAATAAAGTACTGCCTAGGAACACTTTCTTCTGTGTTACTTAACATCTTGTTGGCAAAATTACAAGTATTATTTCAGCATAGGGTAATCTCAGTTTTCCTCCACATCATCATGCTGATGGATTGGGCCCCAGTCTACAGTGAGTGATCTGGAGAATCGTTATTTATAACACAAATACATTTCACATGTCTTAATATAAAGAAAACCTCCTAAAACCTGTTTGTGCTCTTTTCTTTTACTTGTATTTCAATTTGCTTTAGGTAATTCAAGGAAAACAATCACATGAGACATTAGATAGGTAACATCAGAGAGTGACTTACTGGATGATATTAACAAGGTCTGTTCATTGTGACGAGTCTCATCAGACACCACTCCACGCCAGCCTCTCCCCTGTCCCCACGTCTGAGAAGAGAAGGGCTGGACTGGCACACTGACAAACAGCATTTGGATCACACTGGAACAGGGAGATATTTTCAATTGAACATAATTGTTTCTTACATTAAAGAACACAAACTTTATGACGATTAAATAACTGGTTTTAATATCTATTTTAAAAATTATTTATTGCACTTCCTTTTATGGGATTTATTATTTAAGTGTGGCAGCCAAGTTTTAAATGAAAACTCATCATGTATTGTTTGACGTCTTACTCTTCCATGATGTAAATTGCCAAGAAAGTTCAAAGTGAGGCTTAAGATGTGATATAATGCATGGAGGCCTATAGGTCTTTCCATCTGCATAGGCATTAGAGATACATGCTGGTACCCAGTTACGAGATAAAATTGAATTGGGATTAAGGGAAATATGGGAAATGACTTTGAAACTTCAAGAACATGAACTTGACTTTTATTAAGATTTATCTATCCACAGTATTCTTTACTTCCTTTTTACAAAACGTATTTGTAGAATTATTGCTCAGTTTATTTGCCTTGCAATATGTCATTATTGCCACCACAGTTTTTGAAGGGCATTTCAACGTCCTATTGATAATACCTGTGGGGAGTTTTGCAATGATTTGCATGAAGTAGCAGACTCTTTGACTCCTAGACTTCTCCTACCATCTTGACTGATGATCCAGATTCCTTGTTCAAGTCTTGAAGACTTTTCCCTCCTTTAAAAAGTACAACACAGAATCACTCTGTGTTAGGTTTAAGCAAGGTTGGAACCGTGGGCTTAGTGACATCATAAGGAGAGAAATTCCATCAGGATATGTACAGTCTTTCCTTGCTTGTGTAACTAACTGATCAACCACATGACACAAGTCAGTTTACTTCCTAGGACTTGATTTCCTCACCTCAAATTTCCTTACCTCCTTACATCCTGTAGAAAACATGTATTCCCAAGTGCTGGTCATAATATGCAGCTACCAAAATGAGTGCTGGGAGATTACACTGGTTTATTACTTTATTTTTAACTGTCTACCCAGCTTATCTCTATTGCCTCATCTGATGTCATTTTCTCAAAGAAAATTGTGTATTCTCCCAAAACGAGTCATTTTCTGAGGGCATGATTTATTTCTGTCTAAATTAGATCAGTTATTTTCTCACTAATCTTCAATACTCCCTCTTTTAAAAACCAGACTTGTACTGAGTACTTCAATTTAGACATGCAAATGATATTAAAACTCCTCCTTTCCTAAGGGTAAAAAGATATTAACCACCCACTTGCTTATTGGCTCTAGTTAATAGCTACAATAAATGAACATGGCAGATAGCAACAAATTTTGGCTTTTTATCATTTTTACATAGACAAAGCTGGCATGTTAAGCCAGAATTGCCATTAAACTAACCCATGTTAAACACATGGTGCTCAAAAGCCAAGGTTTCCGTTTCTTTGAGTGTATGCTAGCAGTTCTGACATTGAAGTGGGTCAAAACACTTCATGTTAGTCTAGTCTTTACACTTTACTAGCTTCATAGTTTTAGGTTAGGTGTTTAAACCTTTTCATGTCAGTGTCTAGAGACAAAATGGGCAACTCTGAGTAGTTTCAAACTTTAAATGAGATTATACATTATAGAGTTTTGGAAACTGAAAAGTACTCCCTAAAGAATTGCTGTTATTGTTTGTGTTTGCAGTTTAACATTTTTATTATTGTTGGTGTAGGAAATGTTCACTCTCATGTCCTCCAATTTCTGGAAAACAAGTAAATAAACGAAACACTTTCCTTGAATCTTTTTTGGAATTTTGGTTCCATCTTTACTTACTGTATTATTTCTTTATATAACTTAAAAATAAAATTGTAAACACATAATCCTCAAATACTAGCTGAAAATTCTCTCAGATGACCTCCTCAATGCAGTCACCTCCATTCAAAATCAGCCATCTGCTACAAGGGAACATGACATTTTTGAAGTTCATGGTTTTCATCACTCTGAATCCACAAACTTCATCATTCACTCAGTCATTTATTCATTTATTCAAACTCTGTCATTCATCCAGTCACATTGCTTTCCCCCTCCTATGGAAAAGCACTGGTTTGCATGCACTAGAAATATAAGCAGTGTAGGATGAACACAGCAGGAGGAATCATAGGGTTCCTGGAAATTACATTCCATGGAAGACATTGCACAAACACACAGAGGTTGATAGAAATAGCTTGAGTCGTGCCTTTCATGCTACCTACTTATAACACACTGTTACTGTTATTGATGTTGGAGGGGACTTTGCAGGCAATGCGAAGAGAAGGACACAGTCTTTGCTCTCAGCAGCTCGTGCTGGTTCTCACAGATCCGTCTTCTTGTTCCTTCTCCCCTAAGGTAAATCTTCTCTTATATTTGATATCTGTCATCTTTTTCTCCCATGAATTTTTGTGAACTATTTTAAATAAAGAAAATTTTCTATTGTTACACAAGTCTTTACAATATGTCCCCATGCTTACGTTCTATGAGAATCTGGACTCTGAGCCTATTGGGAGTAATAATTCCCTCTTCACGGCGGCCTTACTGGGGATAAGCGATGTCAGTAACTTATTTACATGAAATATTTTTATGTTTAAAAGGACATTTCTTTTCCATATGTGTGTGTATGCATGTGACTTCTACTTTTGAGGAAAATATTCAGATAATATAGATTCAAAATCACTTTAAAAATAAGGAAAATTTGGTTATATTACCATTCCCCCAAATTCAGCACTTATTTTTATTATTTTACTGAGCTTATCTTGGCTGTATTCACATACATTCCAATGTATTACAAACATTTCTCTACTTCTGATAAAGTATAACATCCAATTTCTCAATTCTCATTTCTGCCTGTAGTACAAGAATTGTCTTTCCCAAAACAGCGCATTTTCCCATCTCAGGTGCACTCAAAGACAGCCACCCCAAAGCCCTCAGTAACTCTGACCTTTCTGAGCACAGCCACAGCCGTGAGAGGCTATTTCTGCAGGGCAGGACCAAAAACAACAGGGCCAGGAAAATCGTTGTGCTGGTGTCCTCCCTAAAATAGTTGTGAAGATGTATATAGAACTTTAGTAAGTTGTTACCTAAAATGTTTTAAATAACTGCAAAAGATATATTTAGTTTCATATTATAAATATTGGCAGTTAAGATAAAATACATTACTCCTTTACATATGTTCAGTGAAATAAAAATCTAAATATCTCAGCAATATGTGATCCAGGAGTATTCACTTGAGGAGACACAAACAATTATTTCTTTAATATTTGTTTCCTTTCTTCTTAACATGTATTTCCATTCTAACTCCCCCCAAAAAGTTTATTCTAGCTTAGTATACTCTTGTGGCTTGAAAACTTAATAATCTCTCTCTCTGTCTCTGTCTCTCTCCTTCTCTATATATATATATATGTATTTGTTTATATAGATTATATAGTCTATACATACAACTATTTATAAATATATATTCTCTATATACATTTACTTATAATTATATTCTCTATATACATTTATTAATAAATATATAATAGTCTTTTCTTAAATTTAAGATAGGCCTATATTCAAGTGCTAATATGTTCTTTTAGACTAAATTATTATAATTATTATGAATACTAAGTAGATCAAACATGCAAATATATCCTTTCACAATTAAAGTTTGGAAGTAAAGTTGGATTGCAAACTCTTCCCCTTGAATTGCGTCATAAACATTTGGGTAAATATGACTTACCGAAAGAGAATTTCTACATCAGTTAGACTCTTTTTGTGTTTGTTGAGTGTGTATTAAGGAATCCTATTCAAATAAATGATTGCCATGGGATAAAACTCACTAAATTCTTTAAACATCTCCCAAGCTGCAAGCCAAAAAGTGCATAGTAGCTCTCTTCCAAACTGAATTTCACTAACCTTAGAGCTGACAGTTTAAATTCCTTTTCAATTTTGTGGCTAGTAGAAAAATAAAATCTATCTGCTTTGAAAAGGATCTTGGACATTAGAATAATTTACTTCTCCCTGTAGAATAATATTATGAATAATAACACTTATGTAGATAATAATATTTTGAACTTCTTAGCATTCCACCACAACTTTTGGTCTTCTGGTATTTACATTCTGTTATTATGCATCTTATTACATTTGGGATGGAGGAGAAAAATGTCTCTTTTAAAAAGTGATTTGTGAGAAGTTGACAGTGAAATAGATGGCTTTGGCAGTAGGCTTGGTTTTAAATCCTTTTTAGGAAAGAATTCACATCAAAGTGGAAGATGTGGAAATGGATTCACTTACAGCTATCTCTGCTCATACACTTCTCACAAAGGTCTCATGCATCCTAATTAAGCCTGTAGCCCCAAAGAGTAGGAAAGTACAGAGCTAGACTGCCATATGTACAGACTGAACTGTAGCTCTGTAAGTAAGAACGCATGCGGGACCCTAACGCTGTGCAGAGCCCTGCATGTTTCACAAAGGCTGATGTAGAAGAAAATACTGTCATTCCTGTGCAGATCCATGTGATCTGAACCCTAAGGCTCCGCACCTGTAGCACGCCTACTTATGACCAAAAGCTTAAGAGTTTAGTTGACATGTCTAATGGAATTATTACATATTTTGATAGAAAGTTTCAAGAGAAATAAAGCTCTATAAATTATAGTGCTCTTGATGCATTTTCTCTGTAGCACAGTAAACAGTATTTGAATCATTTAAAGTATCCCCAGAGCCTGCAAAAACAAATAAAAGTTCCAGATCAAATAACCTATGCTCATTACCAGTGGTACATATAGGAAATGGAATATTCCATACTAAAATAAATGAGCCATCAGGCCTTGAAAATACACTGAAGAAACTTAGATGCATACTACTACATGAAAGAAGCCAATATGAAGAAGCTATTGTATGTGTCCAACTATATAATATTCTGTAAAAAAAAAAAAACTATACATGGTAAAAAGATCAGTGCTTCTCAGGGACAATGTAATGGAGGCAGAAGATGTGGGAAATCACTGTACTATCTACTTAATATTACTGTGAATCTAAAATTGCTTTTAAATGAAAGTTATTAAAAAAGCACTGTAATATCTTGAGAAAAATGATTTGTGCTCATTTTAAGAGAAAATATACTTTCTGTTATTTAAACAATATAATCTGGGAAAGAAAATATTTTAAAGTAAGTGCCAATGAAAAATTGTAAAGAAAATCTTAAAAGTTTCCTTCAAGTAAGACTGCAAAAATTTTATTTAATTATTCTTCAGTCCAATAAGCGTAGTTAATAATTTTGTACTTTAGGAAGAGATTAATGTCTGACCGAGAATAATGAAAATGTAGACCAAATAATATCATAAAACCCAGCTTTTACCTGTATTTAAATGTGTGTCTGTGAATACAATATTTTTTTCTGTCACTGAATTAACTCATTTCAAAAGTTTAATTCCGTGTCCTAAGAGACTTTATAATATGTAATAATTCAACTGCAAAATGACTCAACTACATTTGAGGAGATAATTCTTCAAGTATTAACACTTTCATGGCAATATTCAACAAACTAATTGATTATGCTGTTAGATTTTTATACCATGTAGACTATACGATTTTGTGTTTACCTACAACAGATTAATTGGATGACAGTGATTTATTATACTTTTTAGTAATCTATAGGAACTAAAACAATGTGGAAAATAAATTTAGAACCAAGTAAAGTCACAGTTAATATTTTCTTTTAAGATCTGGTCTAAAAGTTGAATCAGTGCTTTCTAAATTAATCCATGTTTGTGATACATAGTGATTTCATTCCCCTGGAGGGTTTGATACATACACAGGACACATCCTGATCCTTTTCACTCCCCTCTCAACCCCACCCTCCCCTGGCTCTTCTCCAGATTCACTCCTCACCTACCTCCCTGTACCTTAACATGGCTCTTTTATTGTTGTTAAGGTACAGGGTTGTTTCCTTTGCTCTTATACTATTGATATCTTGAGTCTCTCATATAAAGAAATAATGTGAGAGTTAATCTTTGAAACTTACTTATTTTACTTAGTATTATGGTCTCAAGATCTATTCATCTTCCTAAAAACAACTCAAATTTACTCTTCATTACAGCTGAGTAGTCCTCTATGAACATGACACCTATATATCACTATAATATATCCTATAGATGATATATGATAGATCACTATAATATGATAGATCACTATAATATGATCACACTAGCTCTCTTGGAAAGACATACAGGGGAATATAGTTGGGTCAAATGGAATTCTTAGTTTTAGCTTTTTGAGGTACATTCACACTAATTTTCAAAGTTGTATTAGCTTACACTTCCACCAACAGTATAGCAGGTTTCCTTGACCCCCCAGATCCTTGCCTGCATTCACTGGTTTTTGAGTCCCTCATGATGGACATTTTTAGTGGAGTAAGGTAGAATCTCACTCTTGTTTTGACTGACACTTCTCTAATGACCAAAGATGATAAACATTTTGTAATTGTGTTTATTGGCCATTTGTATCTTTTTTTTTTTTTTTTTT
>NW_004955404.1:15754258-15791048 GCF_000276665.1 Chinchilla lanigera | reverse complement strand
CTGAGCTAAATCCCCAGCCCCTGGCCATTTGTATTTCTTCTTTTGAGAAAGGCCTATTTATTTCAATTGCCCATTTCGATAGGGTCTTTTATTTTAGGGGCTTAATATTTTTTAGTTCTTTTTATATCCCTGTTATTAGTCCTCTGTCTGGGGAGTTGCTGGTAAAACTTTTCCTCATTTTGCATTTTATCTCTTCATTCTGTAGTTGTTTCCTTTGCTCTGCAGAAGACCTTTAAATTTAATGTGATTACATTTGTGTATTCTTGGTATTTTTCTTGGCAGTTGGAGTTCTGTTCAAGAAGCTTTTGCCTATACCTTCAAGAGACTTACTAAACTATTATTCCAGAAGATTCAGACTTTTTGTTTATATTTATATATGAATACACACACACACACACACACACACACACACACACACACTGATATTGGCTCCTATTGATTTGATTTTAGTGTAGGGTAAGGAATATAGATGAATATTGCTTGTTATGTGTTTGGATAACCAATTTTACCAGCACTGTTTGTTATGCAAGCTATCTTTTCCAGCATACACTGTTGGACATTTGTTGAACATGAGCTGACTGAAGGTCCTTGTGCCTCTTTGTGCATCCTCCTATTCTATTCTACTCTATTCTTCTATTCTATTGTACTGTACTATATTGTACTGTGCTGTATTGTATTGTATCATATCACATCATGTTCTATTCTATTCTACTCTATTCTATTCTATTCTATTCTATTCTATTCTATTCTATTCTATTCTATTCTATTCTATTCTATTCTATTCCCCAATATAGCTGTTTGTGTGCCAGTACCATACTGTTGTTACTACTGTAGCATTTTAGTACAACTTGAGGTCTGGGATCATGATATCTCCTGCCCTGCTTTTGTTGCCCAGGATCGCTCTGGCTATTCTAGATTTCTTCTGATTCTGTGGGAAGAAAAATGGATGGTACTTTGATGGGAATTATATTAAATCTGCATGTCATTTTTGTAATATGGTCATTTTGTGAATTCTAATTCTTCAGGATGTCATTCCACTTTCTAATATCATCATCAATCACTTTTCAGAGCAATACAATTTTAATTATAAAGGCATTTTCTTCCTGGATTAGGTTAATTCTTAAATATTTAATTTTTTGTAGCTACTGTGAATGGGATTGTTTTCCTGATTTCTTTCTCAGTGGGTTCACTCTTGGTGAATAGGAACACTATTGGTTTTTATGCATTTATTTTATAACCTGCCACTTGGTTGAATTATCTTACTAGTTCTAAGAGTCTTCTGGTGGAGTTTTTTGTGTCCTCTATGTAAAAGATTATGCTATCTGCAAACCAGCAGAGTTTGAATTCTTCCTTTCTTACTTGAGTCCCCTTTATTTCTTTCTCTTGCCTAATTGCTCTGGCTAAAATTTTGAGTATTAGGTTGAATAGAAGTGATAAGAATGGATATTTTTTTCTTATTCCTCATTTAAGTGAGAAGGTCTCAGGTTTTCAATACTGTATGATGTTGGCAGTGGGTTTGTCATAAATGGCTCTTATCAATTTGAGGTAAGGTCTTTATATATCAACTTTTGTCAAGGTTTTTTTTAAAATCATGATTGGATGTTAGATTTTTTTTCCACAGGCTTTTGGTTTCTATTGAGATAATTATGTGATTTTCATCCTTATTTCTGCTTCTATTATACTTATTGATTTATGTATGTTGAACCACCTTTGCATCCTGGGATGAAACTAACTCTGTGAACTTTTTCTTTGTCTTTTTTGAGACAGAGTTTCACTATGTAGTTCAGGCGGTCCTTGAAAAGGCTGGCTCAGGCCAGCCTCAAACTCATGGCAATCCTCCTGTCTCAGCCTCCCCAGTTTTGGGATTACAGGCATGCACCACCAAGCCCGACCACTCTATGACTTTTTAATGATTTATTGTATTTTGTTTGCAAGTATCTAATGAGGACTAGTATATCTATATTTATTAAAGAAATTGAGCTCTGGCTTGGTTTATTTCTTCTTTCTTTCTTTTAGCTTTCTTTCTTTCTTTCCTTGTGTGGTTGGGGTATCAGGTTAATGCAAGCTTAAAGGAAAGAGTTTGTCAGTGTTCCTTCCTTTTCAATTTCATGAAAAAGTTGGAGGAGTATTGGTATTAACTATTCCCTGATATCCTTGTAAAATTCAGCAGTGAATCCATCAAATCCTGGGCTTTTGTTAATTGGAAGAGATTTTATTACTGCTTCAATTTCCTTGACTTTAATTGGTCAATTCAGTGTTTTTATATCTTGTGGATTCAGTTGTGGTAATTCATATGTGTCTAGGAATTATCCATTTCTAATAGATTCTTCAGTTTTTTGGAATATAGATTTTCAAAGTTGTTACTTATAATCATCTAGAATCAGTGATTTCTGTGGATTTTACCTTTTTCTTTTTAACTTCATTGATGTGGGTCTTTTCTTTCCTGCCTTTGGTTAAGTTTAGCCATGGGTTTGTCTGTGTTGTTCATCCTTTTAAAGAATCAACTCTGATTCATTCATTCTTTGCATTTTTTTGCTCAATTTAATTAATTTCCATTTGTCATCAGAGATTTTATAGAATCCTTTTCAATATAGTAATTAATGGTTGTTTTGGAAATCGGCATGGTAAAATGAAATAACATTAAGTCTGACAGAATTTTTTTCATAGGAAAATGGTTACTGTGGAGAATATTTTTCTCACAAGGATTCAGTGGCTACAGCAGAGATAAAGGACAACATTCTATATTTCATAACTACAAATGATATTAAAGTTTTTAAAAGGTTTATGAACTAATTCTTTAAAAATCACTTGGAATTATACTTCTTGGTGTGATGCCATGATACTCAACGATGTATTCTTATTTAACTTCTTCCGAATCCCTTCATTTTTACTAAAATACAAGAATATCAGCACCATGGATTTCAGAAGACATCCTTGGGGCAAACGGCGGGAATGTTGGCAAAACTGTCAGGAAAACTTAATCACTGTTTTCTATTTGTCATCATTTTAAAAGTAATTAATGCAAAGTAATATCATTTTATATCAAATATTATATAACTTATGAAAATAGCTCATCTTTCAAAGTAAGTCTTTAGTAAGACTAAAGGGTCATTCCAATGACTGTGTTATTTACAGGAACAATCTTCTATACTGTCTCAACAGATGAAAAACAGAAGCACTGTTTTTGTATCTCTCTTCTACAAATTCTCCCTGTAATGCTTTGCATGGAGTGTTGCTTCTCGGGGTATACTCTCCCCTGCTTCGTTCATCTGCAGAACTATGGAAATCTAAACTATTGAAGGCCACCAAATGTGCAGTGAGCCTGTCCAGACTCATCATGTTGTCTTTGGAAGGTGTTTATTTAGTTTAATAGTAATAGAAATAATGTGAATAGGTGAGCAGGCTAATTTCTCTGTATTCTCTGTATGTCATCTGAGTTGGTGCCTCCGCTCCCCCGGAGTTTACAGCAGTAAGAAATCCTTATGCTGTGTTTCTCACTGAGCAGTTATTCATAAAATTAGGTTCTTTAATAGCTGTTTCTCAGCCAGTCATATAAACATCAAGCAGTTCTCACAAGTCCTTCCTCAGTTGTGAATTTTCCTCCTTGGCAACTTTGAAATCCACTATTCATTTTCATTATAGTACCTTAAGCAGTGCCAGCGCATGGTTACGCTCATTAAGTACTCTGAATGAACTCGATGAATCCAGTTCTAGCTTTCCATTCCATTAATATTGGAAGAAATGGGGATCCTTTTCTTGGAATAACTTTTTGGGTTTTTTCCCCCTCTCTGCTACCTCCATCTTAGCTGTTTTTGTCACCTATTTTTATTACTTTTTGAACAGAAGATTGACCACTGGCCTGTCCTATAAGAGCTCTTCTTGAATACATTCCTTCATGCCATGGAAATTTCCAGTAATGTCCCCCTTCTTAGGAACAGAAGTACATGACTCAGTTGCCAGCCAGCTGGTTAGAGGATGATCTAATTGGTCTTGTGCAATCTCCATTACACTGGTATTTCTAATGTATTGTCTCCTTCCCTGAGATCATGATGGTAGTTTGCCTTACAAGGTGAAGAATGTGTACCATCTGTGCAAATCCCTGGTGCTGCAAGCTGCAGGGATTCTCACGAAGGGCTCATCAGGATTTAGAATGGCTATTGTGAATCCACATGTGTGTAACAACGCTATCATGCATCCATCCAGACAGCATTAGTGCAGTTGGCAGAAGGACATTGCTCATGAAGAAACTGGCAATGGATAATAGATAGATGATAGATAGGTAGATGATAGGTCTAACATATAGATAGATTTCTACACATTTTTGTTGTATATCAAAAATTATCAAAATACACTGTATGGTGTTTTTCTGTATTTCTGTTTGTACCATATCTTACCACATGCCAGTTACTTATACTAAGCATTTAAATTTATACGTTTCCAAGAAATTGATTTAATTTTACATTCTTGAAAATGCCATACCTACTTACCTACTTTAAAGCAGACTGTGTGTATTTCAAAGCAGATGCAAGTATGCAAGTGTTACTGTACAGAACTTCAAGTTCATAGCTTTAAGTTAAGTGGATTCTCACTGCAATAACTCATATTTAAAGTCACTTCTGGCGGGGCATGGTTGCGCACGCCTGTAATCCCAGCAGTTGGGAGGCTGAGGCAGGAGGATCATTGTGAGTTCAAGACCAGCCTCGGCTACAAAGTGAGCTCAAGGCCAGCCTGAACTGCATAGTGAGACCCTACCTCAAAAAGACAAAAACAAACAAATAAATAAATAAAGTCACTACTAAAACGTGTTTCCTAAATTAAGTAATATTTAAGCTATAATTTCTAACTGAGGAAGACAGCTATCTCCTGATGAGACTCGTAGTGATCTTGTTTTATATTCTATGCTCACATTTTGAAAATTTACAACTTTACAGGTAAAGTTTGGAATGTCAAGCAGACTGCCCAAATGAAAAGCAGTATCACCAAGACCTCCTTATGGTACAGTGAGGTAAAATTAAAATAATGTTGTGTTCTATTGGGTAAACACAGTAGAAAGCCCTCTGAAATATGTATTTAACTAGTAGAAAGAGCTATTTCATTCTAATGGATGAAAAATATTCTTGTGTGCATTTGTGTGTGTATGTGTGCATGTTTGTATAATTTATTTAAGTGCTATTTGGAACTATTCCAGTTTGTGGAGCGAATAATAACATGCATTTACTAACTTCTATCGCAGTTTTAGTTATGTTTTAAGGAATTAAATCACATATAGAAACTGGATCTAGATAACACTGAATTTGTTTAATAACCTGAGAAGCATTAACACAGAACCAGCAAGAGCAGACATAGAATGGAACTGAACTTACTTCCCTCATCCTGGTTTTGTTTTTAAGTGTTCCGTGGCATTGATGTCACTTACGCTTGGCTTTGGAAATTCTGCAGTTATGCTTATTAGATAAGCAAATTATGTCGATTCCTTTTCTCCCAGAAACAGAAAGTTCAGTCATCATCTCAGGGCTTACAAATGCTTTGGGAGCCTCATGGTTTCAGAGGCAGTTTCTAGTTAATAAAATTAAATTTTTAAAAATAGGCTGAATTTTTATCACAGTGTCACTATAGGCATTTGTCATCCATGTAGGGAACATTTTTCCTTCAGGCTCTGATTTGCAATTCATAGTTGTTTCCTGTCTTATCCTTGTTCTCTTTCAATGGTACAAGATAAAGAGGAGATAGTTTTAGAGCTTGCACGTTTTAATCAGTATTCAAACTGAATTGGAGAGCCCAAAGCTTCTCTATGTGCAGGCGTGGAAATTCATCTCCACCAAAGCAGCATTAGCCGCAGTGGAAATAATAGGTCACTTCTTGAAAAAGGAGATATTAAGATATCATTCAGGTCATGCCTATCAAACTAATTTTGGTATCATCTAATTCAGGGTTAATGTAATTTATTGCTTTATATAAGTATATAACCAGATATAGCCTTTAGGTATGGATAAAGAATTGTATTTTTGCTCTAGAATTCCTTTTATGGGTTATAATGGGAATTGAAACCAAGGTATTGGGTATGGCAGGAAAACACCCTTCCACTGAGCTACACCCCAGCCCTGAAATTTCCTTACTGTCCAACTATGGTAGTAGGAATTCATTTGTTAAAGGTTCATCTGTCTCTCTTTTTAAACAAATGTATTGAGACATCATTTACATACAATAACATTAACCCACTAAAAGTGAAGATACCAATATTTTAGTATATTTACAATGTTGACTATTGTAACTTTCCATGACCTAATTCTAAACATTTCCATCACAAAAGATAAACATCTTATTATCAGTCACTCTCCCGCCCCTTCTCCTACTTCGATCCCTCTTTTGCCCCAACCCTTGACAACCACTACTTATTTTCTGTCTTTACTGATTCACCTATTCTGGACATTCTGTATGAATAGAATACAATAACATGTGGTCTTTTATGACTGGCTATGGTCATTCAGTCTAGTGTTTGCAAAGTTCATCCATGACAGCATATATTAAAATTTCATTCCTTTAAATTGCTGAGTAACATTTCATTGTATGACTATATCATGTTTTGTTTATGCACTAATCAGTTAATGGACATTTGGACTGTCACCAGTTCAGAGCTATTAGTGAATAACTCTTCTACAAACATTTGTTTACAAGTTTTGTGTGGTATGCTTTCATTTTCTTAGGTGTATAGCTAGCAGTAGAATGTTTGTGTTACAAGGTAGTTCTATGTTTATCCTTTTGAGGAACCACCAAACTTTCCCAGGTCACCCCACTCTTCTATATTCTGTTTGTAATAATGCAGGGTTTCAACTCCTCCACCCCGACACCTGTACTCATTATTGTCTGTTTTTTACTTTAAAGCCATCCTAGTGGTATGAAGCAGCATCTCATCTTAATTTGCATTTCCCTGACAACTAATAATGTTGAACATCTTTTCATGAGTTTTCAACAATTTGCAAGTCTTCTTTCGAGAAACATATATTTGTGTTCTTTGCCTACATTTTATTATGTTATGTTTTTTGTGGTTAAACTGTAGGATTCTGTACATATTCTGGATATTAGACCATTATGGTATACATGATTTGTCAGTGTTTTCTCTTATTCATACCCTGTCTGTTTATTTCCTTGATAATACCCTTTGAGGAACAAATATTTAAAATTTTTATGAAATCCACTTATTTTTTTCCTTCACTATCTTATTTAAGAATCCACTGTCAGATACAACAAGTTCATTAGGATTTACCCCAATAGCACTGTTGAAGCTTTAAAAAAAATTTCTTCTTCTATTTGAGTCATGAGTAAATTCTGACTTAATTTTTGTAATGGGCTGTGAAGTAAGCTTCACCTTCATTCCTTTGCTTGTGAATACACAGCTGTCCCAGTAAGATTTCCTGATGAGATTGTTCATTGCCCATTGAATGGTCTCTGTATCTAGTTGAAAATCAATTGGCCATAAAGGTGTAGGCTCATTTCAGGTCAGTTCTAATTCACTGATCTATGTCTGTCATTATGCAATGCCATTGTGCTGTTGTTCAAAAAAGAGCAGAGAAGATTATATCCAGTCTCTCAAAAACATGCAGTACTGTATTGCTCACTATCTGCACTCTGTCCTACAGCACACCTGCTTTCATCCTGCCTGAGTGACATTCTGTATCATTGAGTAGAAACAAGCCCACTGTCTTCGGCCCCTGGCACCTGGAAGCCTCAATTCTACTCTTTATTTCCAGGAGTTTGTGAACTTTTGATGTCTCCTAAAACTGGAATCATGTAGTATTTTTCTTTCAGTGTCATACTGGCTTCACTTAGCCTAACATCTTAAAGGTCCACCCATATTTAGCTTAGGAGAAGATTTCCTTCTTTTTAAAGGCTGAACAAATGTTCCATCTTATGTGTTTACCAAAAATTTTTTCTCCACTCATCCATCAATGAGTTAGTTTTATTCCACTTCTCAGCTGTAGGGAATAAGGGTACAGTGAACGTGGGAGGGTAAATATCTCCTGTTTTACACCCTTTTAATTTTTTTTGGTACCAGGAATTGAACTCAGGACCTTGCACTTACCAGGCAGGCACTGTGCCACTGAGCTATATTCCCATCCCCTAAGAATGTACAGTTTAATTTCCACATATGTGTATATGTTACAATTTTCTTTCTGTTATTGATTTCTAGCTTCAATTCCATTCTACTTACAAAAAATACTTGGTATGATTCAAGTATTTTTAAATTTCTTAAGACTTGAGCTTTAGCAATGTTTTTTAACTTCATTTTAGTAGACATTTTCTTCATTAATCACTGTCTTGGTTGCTGTAATTTTTGTTAGATTCCAAAGTTCTCAAAAGTGCAGTCTTTCATTTTTTTTTAGATTAGTAAATTCTTAAGTGAAGAGACCAATTCTTGATGCTCCACTCCCTACTCTGCCATTTCTATTATGTTACTTATCCTCAGTGAATGTTCTACAGACATTTATTACCTGGCTACTGCAGGGTCCTCCCATTAACCCCTAATCCCAGTTCTATGCTAAGTGTTCTTTCATGGGTTCACATTACACAGCATTCCTCCAAGATGAATACAAATTTAAGTTCCCATGGATTTACTACAAAACCTATTTACAAGCTGAAGAATAATAATTAAAAAGACTGAATATGAGCACTAATTTGAATGTAATCTGATCATACTTGAAGGCTTCAGAAAACACTTCAGTTACTGGGGATACATATTAAGATCATGAACAGAAGTATCCTGTCACTTGCAATAACTATACCTTGGAAAGTGGAGATTGGCATCAACTCTTGCTTAAAAACACATTTAGAATTTTCCTCACTAAATAATTCACTTACATTAATTTGTCTGTCCTCTGAGGACAAAATGTAGATGTGTCTATTTTGGTAGTATGATTTTCATACAAACAAGCACTTTCTAGATATATACCATTTTCTTTGTATGCAATGACTCATAACTTTCACATTTTCTTGTTTATTTAATATTTGAAGAACATCTTACTTTACGTTGACTACTATTTCAGATTGCTAATGTGAGAACCAATGTATAAATATTGGTCCACATACAGAAATCTTTCAGAGACCTGAAATTGCTTTTTACAACGTTGAGGACATGATATGCTTCAATTCACATTTATAAAACATAATAATTGGGGCTGGGGATTTAGCTCAGCGGCAAAAGCTCCTGCCTGGCAAGCGCAAGGTCGTGAGTTCGGTTCCTGGTACCAGAGAAAAACAAACAAACAAAAAAAAAAACATAATAATTAATTGCTACAACATTTTGACACTCAAGAGTAGCCAGGTAGATGTCTTTGTCCTATCCCCCAATATAGCTTGATCGTATCCTTTTCATAGTTCTTAAAATATTCCAGTGTAGCACCTTTACAAAATGAACTACATCAATAAAACCATGAAGTTTCATAGGGACAGCTCAAATATTTTGTCTTATTTATATGCAGTTATTCTGCAAGAACATTGTTTATAATATTACCTATGATATAACATGTCACTCATTATACAAACAAGACCAAAAGAAGAAGGTAAAATAGAATTTAACCCAAAATGTAAGGAGCTCATATTTCTTCTTCCTTCCAATATAAATTCTTGACAAAAAATTATTAATTTTTTGGTGTAAACTCCAATAAGTATCCTATCCAAAGTCATCATTATGAAGTTATTATTTGACTACATAAGTCTGTTTCCCAGTCTACTTTGAATATTTTGGCAGCTACAGATATAGATTTCAAACATAAACAAAAATTCACATTACCAACTAGAAGAACAGTTTCAACATTTTATTCCTTAAAAATGTTTATATTCATTATTGTTGCTAAAAGAATACAACTTTCTTCAGTAGGAAATGTTTTTCCTAATACTCTAAAAAATTTACAAATTTGTGGCTCCCTATGTTTGAGATTTTTCTTTTTTTAAATTTTGAATGTGACTCTTACAACTCTTTTTTAATGCTGTTTTTTCTAAATATACAGACATATATCAGGCTTATTTATTTTTAATTTTCATATTGCCCAGAGACCTACTTGTAGATGATTTGAGATCCAACGTTCATATGGTTACACTCAGACTAGAATGGTGTAGCGTATTATTTAAAGGAAATTCACAATAAAATTAAAAATGGATACCTATTGGAATATATAAAATAAAAAATAATGATAATCCAAATACTGACAAGAATGTAGAAAAAACTCTTATCCATTACTGATAGGAAAGTAAAATACTACATGTACCCTCTGGAAAATACTTGGCAATTGCTTACAAAACTAGATATGCACCTGCCATATGATCCATTATTTATACTATTAAATACTTATCCTAGAAAAATGAAAACTTATGTTTATGCAAAAACATATGCATGAATGCTTCTAGCAAACAACCTAGTTACCCTTCAGTGGGTAACTGAATAACAACCCAGTTACCCTTCAGTGGATGAATAGTTGAGCAAACTCTGTATGTCCAAACAATGAAATATTGCTCAGTTATAAAAAGGAATGTTACTAATGCATGAGTGGACCTCAAGGGCATTATGTTTGGTGAAAAAAAAAAGAAATAAAGAAAATTAAGCTGAAAAGTTTATAGGCTGTTTGATTCTATTTTCAAATCTTTCTTTTAAAATGATGAAATTATACAGATTAAAAAAAAACAGATTAGTGGCTTCTAGCTGACAGGAATAAGGGGTGAGGTAGAGGTAGGACAAAAGAATTCTTTTGGTGATAGAATGATTCTGTACACTGATTTTGATGATTACACAGCTCTGTATATAGGATAAAACTGCACAAAGTTGTGTAGACCCATGCACATACAAAGACATGCAGGTGTAAAAAGTAATCAAAAGTGTGTCGGTTACTTTTCTCTCATTGCTGAGACAAAATACCTGATACCCAAAATTAAGGAAGGAGAGGTTTATTTAGCTCACAGTGTGTGGCGGTTTCAGTTTATAATCAGTTGGCTCCAAGGCAGGGTGGCATGGTGAGAGACAATAGTTGGAGGTGTCAGAAGAAAGCAGAAGCAGCAAGAGCAAAAATGAGGGGAGCAAGCCTCTTTTCCTCCTTTGTATTGTGTGCAGGCTACACACCCTAGGGCAGGGCATATGTAGCACTCACAACTTCTCTGTGCCCTCCTCTTGCACAGGATTAGGATGTCTACAAAGTGAAGGCCCTGGCCCCATGCTGAGTCACTTAGTTAAACATTTAAGGTTCTCAGGTTGACACAATGTATCAACCATTACAAAAACTTAATAAGATCTATGGACTGGATAACTGCAGAGTAATACTATCAATTGCCATGTCTTGATATTACCCTTCAGCTATGTAAAATGTCACCACTTCAAGACTGTGAGTGAAGGGTACCATAACTTCATTACTTCTTCAAATTTGTGTGAGTCTATATCAATTTGAAAATAGAGTTTTAAAGAGTATAACACTTTACATAACTGGTATTTAAAACAACTTTCTATTCAGTTTGAAGCAAGAATTTTAGAAAGTTTAATTTAGCCATACAATGGGTAAGTTCAAAACACATGACATGCAATGAAAGCTTTGACTTTGATCCCCCAAGCTTGGTTTTCTTCTTCAAATGTCCTTCGTTTGACCAAGAAGGATATCCTTTCTGAATGTGCTTGGAGACCCACACTTAACTTAAACAACATTGTTCTTTTAGGTTATTAAGGGTGTTCAATTATCTCTGTTGGTTGCTACCCTGAGTTGGAGACTCTTCTGAAATGTCAGACTGAGAAAATTGTGCTGGTTCTAACACAATTTTTTTAAGCAAAGCTTTGAAATTAATACAATCAATAGCATTTGACAGCAAAATTTAAAAGCAACAATTGAATGCTAAGATGTATGAAACCATCTTTTTCTGTTTTTTTTTTCATCTCTGAATATTTGTGTGGCCAAGAAATTGGTAAACATAACAGAAAGGATGATTCAGAAAGGATCTGAGCATGTGTATCATAATCATAATACTTTATATGATATGTACCTTGTGCAGAGCAGTTATAATGATGGACAAGACAGTCAAGGTGTCCAAGAGGTCTCGAGTTTGCATCCCTCGTGTTGACAAATGCTCCAAGTTTTACCCTGGGACACTGAATATGAAGAAACAAAACATTATATATAAGCACTGCTGAGAAAATGAACAGCATAACAATCAAAGAATGAGGTTTTGTCAGCTTGAGTGAAAATACAGTGAGTCCTTGTTGGAAGCATTGTACAGAAATTGCAATGTTATGAAAAACAATGTAAAATAAAATTTTACAAACAAGGCTTTGTCAGGCTGCAAATAAGAAATGAATATGTAAGAATTTGAAAGCTCACATTTATGTGTAATACAGAATTATAGCCTCTGAGTTTGTTTTTTAATGGATGGCTTGGGATATCTGTGGATAAAAGAAAATTTTAAAACAATTCTGCTCAAATGAAGCAGCTAATCTGAAAGTGATATGATAACATTACTATATTCTCACAAATGAATAAATTCATACACACATACATGCATACACACACATACATAAATACATACACACATACATACATACATACACACACATACATACATAGAACCACTAGACTCTTTATTTCTGTTCCATTTCTTTGTTTATTTGTTGTCATAGCATTTTTAGAATGATTACTGTCATTCTCTCTGTATCTTTATAAATGCCAATTATATTTCACTTCACTTCCTTAACTTAGAGTACTTCACACACTTCTATTGTTGATCATGTTGATTCCGTTTCATTCAAGCCAACATTAAATTGTTAGGAAAAGTAAGAATCAAGGAGAGATTGCTTTAGAGTAAAAGAAAATGGATATTACTTTGGTGTAAAATAATGAGGTGAATTAATAGACAGATACGACAGATAAAGAACACAAAAAAGATAAAAGGCAAACAGGAAAATGCAAACTGAACAGTCTAGGAGTGGACATATAACTGGTTACCATAAAAAGCCTTTGACTTGTCTGTATATTTGAAATTTTTCATCAAAATTTTGACATAAAATGCAAAAAAACTCAGAAGGACATCTGGATATTCCAGTGTCCAGATAAATAAATAAATGGCTTTATTTTCTGAGATAATGTCTTAGGATATTATCAGCATGCAGCATAAAATTTTAAAAATGTTACAGAAACCAAAGAGAAGCATTAAAAGTACCCAAGTTTGGTTTTTAGGTAAAGGATAGAATGACCTGGAGTAGCTATAGAAATTGAAAGTGTCCATTTATGTGCAAATACTTCAGTGTTCTAGCATTATACTGGCAATATGCCCCATCAGTACCTGAATGATCTGAATGTCCTTGCTAGATAAATGTCACCCATGGACCCAGTCCCTCTAATACGACCACAGTTCTCACAAGGCCCAACAACTCCAGTTAGCTTTAGTGAGGTTATTTTTTTCCCTTTGATCTAAAGCACAAGTATAGCAATATGTATTTAGTTACTTGACTAAAACATCAAAATTCTGTAACCCAACTAAACGGTAGGACAATAATTTAACATGTAGTCATGAAAAAAACTTCCTGTATTTTTTATTGATGATGTATACTGCTTTAAATATTATTTCTTCTTAAAGTCAAATTAGAGTTTTTAATGAGTCTTTAAAAGTCCTTATTGTTTTAGAAGTGATTAACTCTGGTGTATCACATTTCTTATTCAGCACCAATAGCCCTTCTTTGTCAGTTGATTAGTAATTCCTCTGAATAACTCCTCTGCTTACATTCAGCACCAGTACAATCACAGATGCCTGTGAATGGTGCCTTATAGGTTCCATTGCTTTGACATAGGCCTGGATCTCAGAAGTCCCAGACAAGTTGATACTGCTCTTTTCAAAAAAATTATGTGCAAAAGTCTATCCGCCAACCTCCTTGAGAAAAAAAGGTCAAGTAACTAGTTGGAAACTTTTCTAAAGGTGTCACATTAAACTTTAATAATACCTACACTTTTATGGGGCTTTTAACTTTCCAAATTGCTTCCACGTGCTTTATCTCATTTCACGTCCTGTTGCAATGGAACTATGTCTGTTTTAGGGCTGAATTACAATGGCATCAATATCAAAATGTTGACAGGGACATTTCAAAAGTTGGTTATTAATTTGCTGAGCAGAAGTATTCAATAGGTATGGGCTGGCTTCAAGAGGAATTAAAAAGGGTTATCATTCTGGGGTTGAGATCCTGATAATTTCAACTGTTTGAAGATTACTAGAGCTATTTTGCCTGTTTTTTTTTTTTCTTCTTTTTTTAATGGACAAAGTGACTTCCTTTTTCCTGTCTTTTGTTCTTCTTATTTCTGATTTTCTTTTCCTTTTACTTTCTAATTTTTCTACAGGTGAGCCCCACCCCTGGGTGTATCCGCGCACTCATGAAGATGCTGTACTGTCCATACTGTCGAGGACTGCCCACTGTGAGACCCTGCAACAACTACTGCCTCAATGTCATGAAGGGCTGCTTGGCCAATCAGGCGGATCTGGACACCGAGTGGAACCTGTTTATAGGTAAGAACCATTGAAACAGACCTGCGATTGGACAGACGAGAACAGCAAGTATCGTGATGTTTGAAAGGCAGGTCAGAAGGTAGGATGACTTGTATAAACTTCAAACAGCTTCAGCAAAGTATAAACATTACTTTTGCATTTTTCTTCTTTTTGTTCTGCAAAATAAGAAAGACTTTCTTGTGTATGACATAGGATGGTTCTGTTAAACGTGCCCAAGCTAGCTGTGTTCCCTTAGTGCGTCTCTCCAATGAAAACAATAAAAGCAACTGTTTTGAGTGTCCCTGAGTTCCTATGAGAAGGGTGAGTTAGAAAAGAATACTGTAAAAAAGTGGAAAGTACTCATCTTGATTTGTATTACCTTAATAGAGCCACAGATTTTAAAAAACAATTTGTTCCTTAAATTCTAGATGAAAATAGCTTAATGAGTAAAGCATGCAAATTTTCTATCTCACTCTGGGAAAAAACAGGCTTCAAGCACACAAGCCTGAAACAGCCTTCCGGTCTTTAGAACATAGGAGGAAAAGAGATAGGGAGAGTTTGGCGGAAACACTGTGAATCATGGCTCTGTTCTTAGGTTGCGAAATCATTGGGGAGGTTTCACTGTCCAAAGAAATTTCCCAAATAGCTATCCAAGGATAAAAGGACAAATTTGATAGGGAGGCTTCTCCCAGGAAAACACATGGGCCTTGAAAGAGTAAATGTGTTTTCTTCCCCTCTGTCAAATGGCCTTCAAATAAAAGTACTTCCAATTGCATTTACTGCAATTACAGAGTGACAAGCAGGAGAGGTGAAAATAGCACTGGCATTCATCAGCCTCAGAGGGCCCTCGTCATTTATGCCAGCCTCTGAACCAGAACGCACAGGCAAGTCTACTGACATGTAAGGTTTGGGTAGGACAGAAAAAGATCTAAATGTGTTAGAATTCAGAAAACCTGGGGCTTACTCTGCAGACATGCGCTAAGGTTACAGGCACTTGGGTAATGTAAGTCACTGGCTCACTCTCTATTGTATCTTATTTAAGAAGATCAGAGAAAATTGTTTTGACGTGTATTTTTTTCAAGAGATATTTTTAGTGTGGGTAGATTAAATTGAAAGTCATCTAACAAAATATGAGAATCATTTCAGAGAGAATAAATTATAATGCTGTTCTTTCTCCCTTCAGTGGGAGGACAAAATCTGTTTGTAAGATCTCAGATTACATGATTTGAAAACTAAGGGAGTTTTGACAAAGTTCTTGAGACATCCTTCTAACTCAAAAGGGACATGATTCTCTGCTAAGATTTTTGTTTGCTAAGATTTTGGGGGAAGATACAAATAAAAAAATAAGAATAAACTTAGTGTTATTTATTCTAGAAGATTTAGAGTCACTGCAAAGAGAAGGTAACCAAATACTGCTTAAAAAATGTAATCCCTTCAAGTGTAAAGTGATTACTAGTTTTTAAACTAAATTTAACCTCTGGAGTCATATAGATCATTTATACATTTTAACCTAATTCCTAGCATTGTCTTTGTTCAGCCTGAAATTTATTGATAAAAACGGTTGTGTGGATCTTGTTAAATAGAGCAAGACGTGATTAAGAATGAGAATATGGGCCTTTTAATTTAGAAAACAACAGTGATTTTTTACTGGCTTTCTTTCCCTCAGTGATCATTGGCTTTTTTAACTTAAAACAAATCCTTATACTTTCAGTCAATTTTCCTAAAAGCTAATTAGATATGAAATTGAATGGCTAAAACATAACACTTATTTACAAAACTCTAATTGGAACACCCTCTGCCCCGTGTGTTGGTCATACTTAGGTGGAACTTATTCTCTGTCCTGCAGGAACACATTTCAAGTTTCTCCCTCCCTCTCTCTCTGTTTATTAGAGTTAATGGTTTCCAAGAAAATTCTGCTTATTGTCTTTCTCTGGGTTTTGCTATGGTACTGAGAACTGAATGCCAACAGACTTAGAAAGCAAATTATATATCCATACTAGTTCTGGTTTGGGTGTGATGTGTTAGTTCACACAATTTATTACTTAACTTCCCTAAAAGTGCCAACTCATCTTCCACACAAATGCATCTAGGATGAGAGTGGAACAGTTTTCACAAATGCACTGACAGACATCTGTGTGCAAATTGTTGATCTCTCAAAAATTATATGAAACAGCCTCTTTCTGGTCAGCACCTACAGACCATCGCTCCAGAGTCCAGCGTCTCATCAAAAAGCCCTTCCCTCCTGTCGCTGTCCACTGCATTTGCCATCTTTGCCTGCTACGTACATCTTAGTTTCATATTTTGCGTATTTTTTCTATTATGTTCATTGTGTTTCATTTTGTGTTCCTTTCAATGTTATCAGTGGCATGCAATCAACTACCAATAAAAATAATAGTCAGGAGCCAGGGATATGGCTCAGTGGCATAGCACCTGACAAGCCCAAGGTCCTGAGTTCAATTCCCGGTACCACGCGCACAAAAAGGTCGGATTGATGGCAAATTTTCATGATCTTTACAATGCTGAGAATTAATTGAAAGCAATTAATAACTGTTTAGATTTCAGTTAGTGTCTGGGCCATGTCAAAAGAAAAGCAGCTCATAAGTAAGGTGAAATGTGTTAAGTGTTCCGCTAAAGACTTCTGTGGCATTTCACTCACCTCCAAAACCTCTGTGGGTTGGTTTTTATTGTTTTCTTTTTTTTTTTTTTTTTTTGGTTTTGGTTTTTCTCCGGTACCAGGAACCGAACTCACGACCTTGCGCTTGCCAGGCAGGCGCTTTTTGCCGCTGAGCTAAATCCCCAGCCCCTATTGTTTTCTTTTAATCTTAGGAAAAGAAAACCGGCAGTCTATTCTGGATGTGTTGCTTAGTCTCCTCCAACAAATTTCACTCTGAGCCCAGCACAGAGGCAGTGCTCCAAAGATTATCAAGTAACTAGTGTGAGAAAAATGAAGAGCTCTGGTTTTTTTTAAAGTTAATGACAGCTTTGAAGAATATACTAGTGGGTCCTTTTTTTTTTTGGTTTTTCTCCGGCACCGGAACCGAACTCACGACCTTGCGCTTGCCAGGCAGGCGCTTTGCCGCTGAGCTAAATCCCCAGCCCCAGTGGGCCCATTTTAAAGTACTTGGAAAGCCCCAGGTCCCCTCTGGCAGATACGTGCAGTGCCCACTGGGAGCACATGGGATGCCACTGTACACAACACAGCCCACCGGCCCCTTGTGGCCCAGTCCTGATGAGTGGGTGAGCCAAGAGTACCGGAGCCAGTCAGCCCTGGAAAGAACAGGAGAGGAGATTTTGTCCTGTTTTCACTGCTGGGAACTATGTAGTGGGAGAAACACCTAATTTGAGATACTGACAGTCTGCGCTTAGACACTTACCCCAGATGTTTCTGTATATTCATGTACAACTTTTCCCACCCGCGCTTCTGAATGTTGCTTGAAATGCAAAATGGTTTTCTTTAAAAATATTTACTTTAAATTAAGATTTCTTAGAGGGAAACAGTTTGTGGGCAGAACTCGTTTCAGTAATATCTTGTGGTTATTTTGAGTGTTCGCACTGACGCCAGCACTACACAGGTAAGAATTTCATTTGGGACAAGAGGCCATGTTGCAGATTACATCCAGCTCAGAAACACAAAAGTCAAGGTTGAAACTACACTTATGTGGCTAGAATAAATCTTGCCTACACTTTACAGTCAAGGATATATGAGACAGCCTCCTCCAAACAGCTGGTACCATCTAAGATTTTATAAGTTGCGTGAACCAGAGAGAGTTTTTTAAAAAAGGTTGCTGTTATGGAAAGACAAAGCACGGATTCTATTTCTATATGTTTATCACTAAGTACGTACAAACTGCTTCGTGTAGCAACTATAAACCTAAGACCTAAAGATGTTTATGTCCCAATTATGTAGTCTTTTCAAGCAATCCTGGTTAGTAAGGCACTAATAATCTTAGCATATTAGCTCAACTTACTATATGAGTAAACTCGACATATTTTTCTCTCAGGGAATTTAATATAGTTAAATAAATTATAATGAACTCTGATAAATACTAGGATGATAGGTATCTCATCAGCAAGGGGATTTAACTTGCTCTAGGGTCTCAAAACAGCCCTGTCTCAGAAAGTAAAATAAAATACTACATGTGATTGTATCAGATTAGCGTTGTTAAGCATAAACTACAGTAAAAAGTAACAACACATATACCTGGTATAAAACATCCCCCTTGGTATTCCCAAGTCCCAGGACAATTTTAGTAGGTCTAGTATGATCTGTCAGTGGTTTCTTAAATGCTCATCTGTTTTTCTTTTGAACATTTTCTACCATAAACTCACTACAACCACCACCACCATTGCCACTAATGTGAACTGAGAGATTTGGAGAATTTCTGTAATTTCATGAAGAGGAATTTGAGTTCCCTGATTGATGAAGGCTCTCCGGTGAAGGGAAAAGCCAGCAGGAAAATCTGCATTTTAGTGTAGACTCTGAAAACCCAAAGACTAGACACACAAAGGGTATCACATTTTTCTGGGCCTTCTCTTTTCCAAACTGACCAATTGCTAAATTTCATACACAGTGTATTAACTATTGTTATTCTTTCATTATCTTGTTATGAATTTTTTTTTTAATAAAAATCCTAACAGTTGTGGTGGAGCATCCCGACACAGAACTTTGAAATCTGAAATGCTCCAGAATCTGAAACTTTTTGAGTGTTGGCACATGCCACAGGTAGAAAATTCCATACCTGACCTCACAGGAGGATCACAGCCACAACACAGGAACATAACACAGTTTATTCAGCATTGCCTAGAGAAAAAAAGGCCTTTCTAATCTCTTTAGCTGACATAAACTATTTTCATGTGCACAGTTATTAAACATAGCATATTAAAAAAAGAGCGTCCTAAGGCAGAAAACTGGCAAGAGTGAGCATATCAAACATGAAACCCAGTGTGGGTGCTTCCTCTACCGCAGGCCGAGACTCTTTAGGGCATATTGTGCATTTATTCCTTCATTTGTTCATTCATCCTGCACCTGTGTGGACCGTGCTTTGGCTTAACGCAGCACTAGAGTGGAGGACAGAGAAGGCCTCTCCTTGGTGAGAGCCACATTCAACTTCCTTTGAATGGAATAAATGGTAATAACTAGACAGAAAATAGAAGGGAAGAGAGAAGAGGCTGTCCTACTTTACTTTGCATGTCTATTCTTTTAAGGGAAGTGTGAGTAATTAAGTAATTTAAAAATCACATATCTATGTTGTTAATGGACTCAATATGAATAGAGACAGCAGAAACAATCAGATAATGAACATTGTCCTTTCACTGTGACAACCGCTGTAAGTGGGAAATTATAGCCAGTTGCAAGGCAGCTGTGTTGGATCAGTCAGCTGACTAGCACCGTGTAGTAAATGACAACTTTGGTGCACAGATGACTTTCTGAGAACCTACAAGAGTTATTTATCTTCAAGGTAATTCATATATTCACTACTCTGTATTTGGAGGAAAGTGTTAGATAGACTTTATTTGAAATTTAAAAATATACATTTACTGTGTGTGATAAACAGACTCTGGTTTTCTTTTATAACATCTTCCAGACTGTATGCTATTACATTTCAGAGGGATATAAAAGAAACTATTTCAAATATATGAATAATGTAGTATTCTTTCAAAGACCTTCTCAAGAATTAAATTCTATAACATAAATCTGATACGCCGTATTTTAGTTGCAGAGAATTCCATAGAAAGCATGATAAGGACTCTGACTGATTTACTCTGAAATCCCAGGTTATACAAGCTCCAGACCCTAAACATAGAAATTTATTTGTTTTAAACTGAGGAGAAAGAGAAATTTAAGAATTGTCATCAGCAGCCAGTGTTCCGGGGATATTCATCTCTGCTGTGTGTAATATGGGAGACTACTCAGTAATGTGGTCCAGAAACACTACTCTTAAATTGAGGAACAGTAGTAAAGCAATTATTTTAAAATCTGATCTGTTAGTAAGAGGACTTACATTTGCTTTGCTGCTTTCCGAAAAGCACTGAGAAAGACCTTTAGAAGAAACTACTTTTCTATCAGTTGAAATCTGACGCCACCCAACACTTTGCTTTCTTTATCATTGATTGAATATTTTCCATTTCTGATGGGAATGTGTCATTTATTGTGTTCTCCATGTAACAGAGTCAGAGTACATAAGCAGTACTAATTATTCAATAATTTTTTCTAAAATTAAAGAATAAAGCAATTAGCTGGTACCCAACTGCTTTTCACTGGTTGCATTTGTTATCAATTTCCCAAGTTTAGAAAACGATGTACTCATCGTTGAACTCTGCATATGTGAGGATATTTTATGTACTACAATAGAATTAATGACTTAAATGTGACATCATTCCAGGCCATTCAGAGAAATAGAGGCAGACATGTTTTAACCTCTGAACACTTGCTAATATTTGCCTTGAGACAATAGCTCAAGGGATGCATAGGACAGCAATTTCTATTCTGAATCAAGCAATTTGCTCATAGACCAAACCAAGCAGTGTACATCAAATCTAAAATTACTTGATGTCATCATCAAGGAGTCAGGGTGTGTGTATTTATATCCTTTATCCCCATTTACAAATCTTTTCCATCATTCTATTTCTAGTTCTTAGATATTCAGTTTCTCTATAATTTCTAATTGTATTTTATTTCTTATTACTAGAAATTTGATCTTCTAAACTAGATTTTCAAGATGGGATGAGTGATATAGGATAATATGACATCATATTAAGGAATCAAAGAAAAGCTATTTGTGCAAGTGCAGCATTCATTAGGACACAAGAGGTTTCATTTATGACAGGAAGTTCACTGAAATACCTTTAAGCCTTACCAAGCTTTCCAGTTTCTGTGAGAAGCAACAACAGGGTTTAGTTCACCAAGAGAAAGCAGAGCCCATCAAAATGACTCAACATTCTTAGAAAACTAACTTTGTAAATTTTCTCTTGATTTTAATTTATACTTTAATATTAGTGTTTTATGTAGACAAATAGTTTATTTTGATTGTTATATTAAAAGTAATTTGTTTCTAGTGATTAACATTTGATTTTAGGGACACGTTGCTGTTCTTGCTGTCACTTCCCTTTTTGCAAGTTCAAACTCTAACACAAGTGGCTGGCTTTTGGTATGTCAGGAAAAAAAATGCTTGATGATATTTTATGATGGAATTAAGTAAATTCCAAAGAATGTAGAAGCCCAACCAGAAATCAAACATTATACCCATTAGCCCAATGACATTTTTAGCAATTCCAATATCATGAAACAAGAGGAACACGTGGTAGAAGAAATTGTGTCTTAGAAACTATAAATTAAAAAAAATAGAACTAGAGCTAAAAACACAGATTGTTAAAGAAAATATTAAATCATGTAGCTGCTCACACACTGCAAACTTAAATCACGTCCGTAACCATTAACCGTAGCCACGAAGCCCTCCTTGTGGTAACCAGTCTAAGAGAAAAAAGAATGAAGAGCCCTTCCAAGGCATTTTGGTGTTTTTTTGGGGGGTTTTTTGTTTTTGTTTTTGTTTTTTTTTTTTTGGTATTTTGGCTTTTCTCCGGTACCGGGAACCGAACTCATGACCTTGCGCTTGCCCAGCAGGCGCTTTGCCACTGAGCTAAATCCCCAGCCCCATTCCAAGGCATTTTGATAAATCCAAAAGTCCTGATTAGCTGCTAAAGTGAAAATCCTTATAAAAACCCAGATAACAGCCTTGTGCTTGTGCAGATGTAATTCTTCATTAAAATATCTTAATTATCAGTGTTAAATGTTAGAAAGTTATTTTCCCATAAACATAACATTTGCATAAATATTTTTCTAACTGCTACCAAAATTCCTTTAATTTATGATTCCCTCAAGAGTAGAACAGTGATGGAGCCTTCCTGTTTGAATCATTTTTGAAATGAATTTTTACTCTCCTCAGACTGGTTTCTTTAGCAATTATGGAAGAGAATTCTTTTTCTTTGTAATCTTATTCACTTTACCCATTGCTTTATGACTCATTATGAACAACTATCTCAGGAGCCAGAAGTAAAAATCACATTAGAAGAGCTGCCCCAGTGATTTATTCTCATGGTCAAAGGTATGTTTTCATTTGTTACTCTAAAGGAGCAAATGGATATGAATGTCCATGAGCATAATTTAAGAACCCTCATGGTATATGAAAACTTTGAACTTGTAACTCATAAAAAAGTATTATGTCTACAGATCTTTCATTAGATAGCAAGGAGAGAATTTAAATTAAAATAGAGCATGAAATATTCCTTGTCCTTCAGATAACAGCTTAAATGTAAATCCCATGTGGAAAAGATATGTCAGCAATTTTTCTATACATGATTTTAAATAATTTGCTATGCTAAGAATTTCTTTCATTCCATATTTCACACTGATGAAGTGAAAATAGGAAAAGCAGTGGAAAGTAAGTAGTTGAATATATGGCATACCCCACACAGGGATTTGAGTCTGTGCATCACATTTTTATTCTTTAAGTGTCAGGAATGTTCTAGAAAGGTAGCACTGATAATTAAATGTCAAGTAAGGCTTTGAGCATTCACCACCAATATTTCAATACTCAGGAAATTAACTGATTTAAGGAGGGGCCTAAGATTCATGTCAGTGGAGTAGGAGAGTGTTGGAAAAGATGGTGGCCACCCACTGGTGGGATTCTCAGAGCTGGTATGGTTTTCAGACAAAATGAATCAGCCAGTGACCCCCTCCCCCAACCTATCTTGGCCTTGCATTTGTCTTTCTTATAGTTTCACACTAGCTTCAAGAGTTTCACCCAGACGAAGCAAGATCACTCTTCCCTAAGAGAGTTCAGTGGTTTCAGTAGAATGATTTCTCAAAACTCACTGCAATTGCCTGGTCAAGGCTGTTGGAGCCCTTGCTATTTTATCACTTCTGCATGTGCCTTCTCTACATTGGATGCCTTTGATTATATCCAAATGAGTTCTCTACCTTCAAAATAGTTCACTGCCCCAACTCTTCTGTGTTGGTCATAGTCATAGAAATATAGTTCACAGTTCAAAATCTATGGGTATAACACAAGGTAGTGACAGGACTGAAGTCATCAATAATCCTTAGGAAGTTATCTGAAATAATTCTACAAATTCCAGTATACAGTACATTTTCAGAACGTGGACCAGAAATTGGAATTGGTTTTTAAATGAGGACTCCACAAAGAGAAATGTATGTTCCTTCATTTGCCAAACTTGCAGAATTTTCAGTTGACTGCCTATGGCTGAATTTTTTTTTTTTTTTTTTTGAGACAGGGTCTCACTATACAGTTCAAGCTGGACTTGAGCTCACTTTGTAGCCCAGGATGGTCTCGAACTCACAATGACCCTCCTGCCTCAGCCTCCCAAGTGCTGGCATTAGAAGCCTGTGCCACCACACCTAGCCCTGTGGCTGAATTTAAAAAAGAATTTGGTGACTCAGTTTAAAATATACATGGCATGATAAAAAATTATAGCAAATGTTTAAATGTATAAAATATTACAGTAAAAGACATATTGTCATCAACCCACCCCCTGAAAAAAGGGCCCACTGTCCCCATTGTTCCTGCCATTTTCTGAAGCAGCTCTGGAAGCTCTTTCTCCTGAGCGTGTTTAGTTGTGCTGTTGTGGCTGCCTCAATGGTCTGAATCAATTCAAAATATTTTCCCCACGTTTGTCCCTGAGAGAATGTTTAAATGTGTCTTGCTACTCACTTGCAGACATGGCATCCAAATGTGTACACCCATCATATCCACACTATGAATGTTGTTAGAAACTACATCCCTGCATTCCTATGATTGTGTATCTCATTTGGAGAACATTAGGTCAATAACACTAGTACTTAATATTCATAAGACACTTACATTTAACAGGCACTTGACACATTTAATCCTTACGGAACCCTTTAAGCAGTCAGTACTATGATCTGCCATCATACAGATGGGAACACTGAGACCAAAGATGTGGGCTGTCCAAGGTGATATAACTTGTAAGTTGCAGTGCCAGTGTTACAGTTTGTGCCTAAATGTACCCTCCAAAGCCTTGTGCAGTCATGGGGAGGGCTTCCAGAGTTTATGATTCATTCATGGCCCAGTGCTGGGATTATGGGTGTTAGTGCTACACCCACCCTGGGTCGGGTAGTTTGCATACAACATAAGGGAGGAACAGAGGCTTGCTCTCCCCATTGCTCCTCCCCTTGTGCTCTTGTTGCTTTTGCTGTCTTCAGCCACCATGAGCTGTTGTCCTCAGCCATGTTCCACCCGCCTTGGAGCCAGCCAAGTATGGACTGAAACCTCCACGACCTGTGAGCTAAATAAACCTTTCCTTCCTTAATTCTGGGTGTCAGGCATTTTGTCTCAGCAGTGAGAGAAAAGTAACCAAGACATCCAGGTTGGCTTCTGTATCAGTCAGCTTCCCTGTTATAGGGAACAAATTCCTGGCATACCCAACTGAAGAGAGATTTAATTCGGCTCATTGTATTGGAGTTTTCAGTCTGTGGTCAGCAGGCTCCAAAGAAGGAGCACCATGGTTGAAGGGAGCACAAAGCCAGAGCAAAGGTACTCACTTTACAGTAGCCAAGAAGAAGAGACAGGGCAGAGCATAGCAAAAGATGTGCCTCAAGAGGCATGGCCCCAGTGACTGCCTCCTCCACACGGGCCCAGCTCCTAACAGCACATTTAGCTCTCAGCCTCAGTGGATTAAGCCACTGATAAGCACAGGGCCCCCATGATCTACTCCTTTCTCCGAGAGTCTAATAATCCAGTCAAACTGACAATAAAGCCTGACCATCTCAGTATCGGAGCCTGGGTTCTCAACCACTGCACTAACTCATTTCTACTGGGTGTTTAGGAAGAAACTTTTAGTCTCCGGCTACATAAGGGTGTACTGCAACGGGAAAACTGAGGATCTGATACTGCTCACACTGTTCAGTAGGATTTTCTGGATAATGGAAATGTTCTCTGCCTTTGTTCTTCAGTGGAGTAGCCACTGCCACATGTGGATATTGGGTACTTGAAATAAGTCTAAAAAGACTGACCAGCTGATTTTTTCATTTTTTAAAACTTCAACTCATGTAAATTCAGTAACATGCGGCTCTTGATCACTTAAAATGCGTGGGTAGTATGTCTGACAAATCAACTTTTTAATTTTGTTTATTATTTTCTTTTTAGCTTTGAGTTCTAATGGATAAATAAAATTGGACATGTTTAAGGTGTATAATGTAATGATTTGATATGCATATACATTGTAAAATATTACTACAATTATTTTTATTTAATTAAAAATTAATTAAAAATTTCAATCCCTACATACCTTGTGGCTACACTATCAGATAGTATAGATTTAGCTCATCAAAACTCTGGTAGTTTGCATGACAAAGCTCAGCACTGGAATATCTCTGATTCTCTCCAAAACATATTTTGCATGTGCACGTGTGTGTGTGTGTGTGTGCGCGCGCGCGCGCGCATGATGGCCTAGGTACATTCATGGTTAACACAGAAGAAAATGACATAGCCTGATCCTGAGGCCTGAGAAAGTATACATTTTCAAAGAGATAAAATGTGTTATTTCAAAGTAGAGTTTGAGTTTGATTAGGTGGAGCAGGAATAGTTAAGAATTCTAGCCTTGGGTCACTGTGTGTGTTTGAATCCTGACTCCACCATTTATGACTTATGTGATTTGAACCACAAAGTTCAACTTTCAGAAATCTCCTTTTTCTCATTGACAAAGTCGAGATAATAGTACCTACCTCTCAACACTGTGAGGAATAAACTAGATAGCACATGTAAATCACCAAGGGATAAAACACACCTGCAAAGGTAGCACCAAGGGCAGGACCAGCATGGGTCCCCATTTAGATTAGGGAAGTTAAATCAGGTTTCCGATTCCGAAGGTTAGAATAGGAAACAGAAATGAGAAAGTAGGAAGCAACAGAGTAGATGAACAATAGGAAAACATCAGGAAGCCAAAACATTTAAATCTAAGAGACAACAGAACAAGTGGAAAGTCGATGGAGAAGAATCAAAGGACAAGTAAATGGAAAGGGATGAAGAGACATGATGAAAGTGATGCTTTTCCTCAGGCAGGCTGTTTCTTGTCCTTGTTTCTGGATTTACCTTAGTCCCTGGAAGGTAGAGCTCATCTCAGCTGAGACAGCCATGCCTCTGCTCCTGTGCATAAGTGCTTGGGGATACTAATATAAAAAAACAGGGTACGAAGGTAAGGAAAGCATGATCTGCTCAGAAGTGAATGAGAAACTAGCCGAGCTCAATAGGCACACTTGATGGTGTATCCTTAGAGGTAATATTAGTAAGGATTGGACTTGTGGGGGTGACATTAAAAGTCATGCCAAATACTTGACTTTCTTTCCTCTCGTAGGCAGTGACAAGCCACAGGGCTCTTTAGTCCAGGGAATGACAGAATCTGAGTCGTAATCTGGCAGCTAAATAAAGTATGGATTCAGATGGATGAGACTAGTGGCAGTGAGATCAGATAGGTCATCAAAGTGTGGTTCAAAAGACAAGAAGACAGCAATCCTGGTCGTGTTGCAAATAAAAATCTATAGGACTGCATGTCTGCAGCGAGGTGACTAAATGTAGAGGAAAAGAAGGAAATAGGGGATAAGCAACCTAGAGAAAGACAGTGCTGTCTTAAACAGAGAAGCCAGTTTGGGAATGATAAAAATAGATTTCTTTAATTGTTTAGGGCTCATGGGATTTGAGAAACAGTACATGAGAATGTTGAGTGGATGATGAAAATATTAGTGTTCTATATTCCTGGAACAGGAGAGGATGCCACAAACCACTAGAGCGTTTCCCTAGCACAAAGGACCCTGAGGCCAACTTCCCTAATCCTCTCTGGCAATTGTACCCATAATTCCCTCTCCTGGGCTTACACAGGTGCCTGCCTACTCCTTTCCTGGGAAATTATACTGTCCTCACCCCTAGATGTTAAGCACTTAACAGCCTGAACATCGATATGTACTCACAGAACGAGCCTATTCTCATACTCCCCAGTCTCTACAATTAAATGCAGCTAGAATGTCAACTGTGAAAATATGAGAATGCTTAACGTGTGATCACTTCCCAAAGCATGTTTTCTCAGACTCAGAAACCCTTCTGATGGCCATATTTGTCATCATCATTTATAACATCAACATTTTATAATTGCAGTCAATCCAAGAGGGAATTTATTTTCCATTGGTTTTGGCTCTTGTAATCCTCATTGAATAAAGTCTAGGGTTACTTTGTTCATTCTGGCCATCACTAAGTTCTCAATATCATGCTGAGGCATAAAGGACAGGTAGCAGGGGAAAAAGAGAGAAAGAAAAAAGTTACTGTAACCCAGCATGCACAATGCATTTAAAGCACACCTTGATTTATTATAATTGTTTTATGTTTTTGGCCAGTTAGTCTGGTGGTTAGACTGAATGTATGATAACTAACTTTTTATAAAAATTTACAAGGTAAATGAATCTGATGCTGGCACAAAAAAAAAGGGATTGGAGGGGAAAATGAGATGTGTTATGTGCGTGTACCACTGTCCCACAAGGAGTATGATCATTATGTATTAAAAAATATACTAATAAGTATTTTTTTAAAAAATTGAGACATGAAATTTGGTTCTTTTACAAAAAGTCCTCCCCAAAGGCATTTACCCTTCACCAGCAAGAATGCATGTACCAGAAAGGAGCCCCTCACTTCACTGCATGCCTTGGGGCACATTTGTCCCCAGCGAAAACTAAACATGTAAGGATCAATGGCATCTATTCATTGGTTGCCGGATGTTGACTCCTCCATATATGATGCAATTTTGCAGTGTAACATTTGCAGGAACAGTGAGGGTTTTTTTTAAATTTCGTATTGCCAAGTTACTGATTTAAGAATGCCCTAGAGTATAAATTATTTCTCCAAGCCTCTGTAGTGACTTTTGCCAAATGCATTCTGCTTAGCCCATTAAACGTTAAAACCGTGAAATATTATTTGATTTGTAACCCAAGAAAAGGCCCTAAAACCACCTGCCCTGCTTTGGAAAGCTGCCAGAACAAAGTGAGACAAAAGGTCAAGGCTGAGAACAATAATGGGAGGTTGCAAAGGTGGCTCGGATCAAAGGTTGAGCCTATGGGCTGCATTCAGTCCTTCAGTCTTTTCGTGGGGATTTATATTTATTTTTCTTGACCCACATGAGAGTTTTGGGTATTGAGAGCAATATTTCAAACCATTGAATAGTGATTGTGCGATACTAAAAATATAATGAATTGTGTTGAGCAATTACATATTATGTTTCCTTTGAATTCAACTTGGAGGTTAGTCTCAGGATATATTTAATGTTCAGGTGGAAGTAGTAGATATAAAAATCCTTTTTCCTGCTTGCCTCTAGATTTTTTAAAATCCCCTTAATTCTGCTCTACCATACACAAATTCCCATCCATCTTGGCCTTCAAATTGCTATGTTCATGATAAACTTGCTAAATCAACCTTTTCAAATTTATAGTTTTAAAGATGTAGGAATAATAGTTTGGAAGTGCACATTGATAAACTACATGTGTCAAGTCACCAAATCGATAGCAACGTAAGAGCCAGATTGAAATCTGAAACTTCTTAATCTAGCAGGAAACATTCACTTGCAGCTTCAGTGGTAATCTAGAAAATGCCCCTTCTCCCTTTGGACTTCACCTTACAGGGAGGGCTCAGTAATCTGTACTGAGAGTACAAGGACACAGATTATTATTGCCCCCAGCAAGCACCGGGGACCTTAGATTTAGATGCTGACTTGATTTTTCACTAGATACCTTATCTGCTAGGTAATACCACAGATTTTTTTTTATAGTTTAAGAAATAAGTCTTAATTAGTATGTCATTTTTGCTTAATATGTTGCTCTGTTTCATTTAAAAATCTGCGCTTTCTCCTCAGCATACACAATTATTTTTAATGATCATTTTTAGAGGCAGTTTTAACCAAGCTCTTATCTGAATGCATAAAATTCTAAATCAAAACGTTCTTACCAGACATTCAATATATGCACATTAAAGCTTGTTTTATAGGCTTTATATACCAGGGAATAAGGTAGAGAGGTAACTTTACAAGTGTTTATTGTGCAATCTTGATCTGCTTGAAATCAAATTAGTCATTAACTTTTATTCTGAAATTATTTCCAAATTACAAAATAGCTTCAAGAATCACACAGAGTTCACAAATACCTATCACTTGCCTTATATTAAGTGTAATATCATACATACATAACCACAGTGCACTAAGCAAAATTAGAAAATTAACATTGACAAGAAACTATTAACTGTATACCTCACCCTAGTATGATTAGCTTATCCCTAGATATCCCTTTTTACGTTTCAGCATCCGATCTGGGATTCCACATGCATTTGGATGCCATGTCTGCTTAGTACCCTTTAAGCTGTGAGAACAGATCTCATTTCCTTTATCCTTAGGACCTTACCCTTTCCATGAGTACTAATCAGTTCTTCTTTAAAATGTATCTCAATTTGCATTTGTCTGCTACTCCTTGGTATGGGTTGAATTTCTTCATCATAAAAAGTTACTTTTTTGCAGTTGTTAGTAATACATTTTTTGGGAAATGCAGTGGCTTGGTGTGCCCCCAAAATTCATGTGGAGTTTCAGGATATATTTAACATATCCTGGTCCAGTATCCATCCTTGAATGGATGAATGTCACCATCCTGGGAGTGAGTGAGTTTGCTACAAAAGCAAATTCAGCCCCCTCTCGCCTTCTCTTGCTCAATCTTTTGGCATGTGATGCTTTCTGCCATGCTATGACACAGCAAAGAAGCCTTCACCAGAGCCAGCCCCTCAGGCTTGGACTTCCCAGCCTCCAGAACCAGGAGCCACAATTTCTACTGTTCATATGTTAGCACTTTGGAAATCAGACTACAATAGGAAGACCCTTGAAGTCTATGCTGTACCTGTTCCGCCTCGGCGTTGGCCTCTGATGTTAGCACCTGTAAGGGAAACTTGCTGGTGGCAGCTATTACTGCAGTGTTTGTACAATGATGATTTTATATTTTCCTCTTTTTTTTTTCTGCATGCATTAATTGGATTTCCTACTCTCACAGGAAATTTTTTCCTTCCCAAGTACATATTTATTTCCTTACTCAGTTATATCAGTAGGAACCCATGAATATTTATTGTATTCTATGGATATAATCCAACAATATTATCATTTATTGTTGGTCAAATGGCTCCATCTGTGCACGGGGAGCTCATTACAGTTAGGTATATCTTTGTGATGGGGTCTCCATACTTTTTGCAGCACATTCTCATATCTGCCATTACACACTATTCCATGATCTTTCTGTAGTTTTCTTACTCCTGTTCTGGTATCGACCTCCACAGAGCTCTAATTCCATTTACTGGAGAATGTCATAGAAGCCAAGGACTAGGGACCATATATGCTCATTGCTACTGGAACGTCAGTGCTATAAAATTCCCTCTGCAAATAAAGCTAGGATATGTACGTATGTGTGTCACTTCACAAACACTCACAATTTACATTTTATATATGTATTTTTTTCCATGATTTCACACTGATGCTGATTCCATTCCATGAAGGTCATTCTAGTTTTCTTTCTTTTCTTATCTGCAATATGTGTTTCCAACAGTGAGACACCTGGCTCTCAAGATTTATAATATATTAACACATTTTTTTTGTCATATGTAAGGTAGAGTTGTTAGGGCATTTTTCTTTCAAAAATATACTGACTAGCTAGAGTATGGTAGTGGGGTACAGTTTGCTTCATCTTTAGTTTTGTAGCATCCAGTCAAAATATAACTTGCTGAAATTACCAGAGAAGTTCTTTTCTTCCCTAGCTTCTTTAATTCCTTGATATTTTCTGGTAATAGAATTAGCTTTACTTTTTGCTTGCATATTTCATTTCAGGTTCTCCTACATCCTATCTTACCCCTTTCTCTCTTTCTTTCTTTCTTTCTGTCTGTCTGTCTTTTCTTCAGAGGTATATGTAAAATATTACTATAATTCTAAGGGTCAAAACTATAAAAAATTATATTTTTACAAAAATTATATTTTATAAATGATATTTTACAATTATGCTCTTTACAAGTATCACTCTGTCCTTACCCAAACTAACCCAGACCACTCCCTCTTCCTTTGCTCCTTTCATGACCCACTACTTGCTGGTTAATTGATCTCTTTAGTTTCTGGTTTTTCATTCCTGTTTTTGTACAAATGAGAAGAAAAATGTGGACCTTCTTCTATTTGTTTTTTGTACAGTGAGAATAGCATACTACACATGTTCTATCACCATTTGCTGTTTTTACTTAATTGTGATAATCACTGCAAATCAGTACAGAGAAATTTTCCTCACAGCTATATAATACTCCTTCGTTGGAAGGAGCATTAGACAGCTGAACACACTGGAAACAATAATGATTTCTAATGTGTTCTAGCACAAATAATGCTACAAGGACTAATTTAAGAAATATTTTGTGGTTTTAGGGGTGTATGTTAGAGTAATTTTCTATAAGTGAATTGCTGCATCGAAAGCTAAACATGTAGATGTTGTTGCTAAGTAGTACCGTGTTTTCTCCAGGTTTACACCAACCTACTTTCTCACCAGCAGCGTGCAAAAATGTCTATTTTCCACAATTTCTGCAGCAGAAGATATTACCAGAGTTTTTCATTTTTTTAGTCTGATACATGACAAATGGTGGAAAACTTATTCATTTAATTTTTCTCTTAGTCATTTTAACCTTTGCCTCCAGGGTCCCAGAATTGAACCGGGATTTTAGTACTGAGCTACAACTCGAGATGTGTTAAAAATTTTTTGACGTGGAATCTTGCTTTGTCATTAAGTTGTCCAAGATGGACTTGAATTTGTGATCCTCCTGCCTCAGCCTCCCAGAATGCTGGGATTATAAGCACATACCACCAGGGTCAGAAAATCATTTTGCTATTTTTAACTAAATTGATTACAGCTTTTTTTCTCCCACTTATCTGTAGTAGCATATAAAGATATTTTTAAACTAGGATACTCTAAGATAACTCAGAAAACTTCCTAATGCACTAAATATAAGAGTGAGACACACATTAAATTATGAATAGCCTCTATTACTGCAGCAGATAAGTACAGGTATGCTTCCTATTAAATGATAGCTTTGGATGTTAGGGAAACATTTTTATTGTTTCCTGATCACTCATGTTGTACCCAGACTTCATCACAAATGTTTTCCTATCATAGAATTCTGAGAAATAAGTATGAGCGTATGAAAAGGACTGTAATTACCGCAATTATGGCAAAGTAATTTACTGATTGTATAAATTGAGCAGATTTCAAATAGAGTAGATAGGCCATAAAAAGCAAGCAGGATACCAAAAATAAATATTTGGGGAGTAGGAAATTGCTTGTTAAATGTGCATACCAAATGTAAATGTTTTGTTAACATTTGTGTAATTTAGCTCCTTAGAACTTAAAAACATAAGTCCTTTTTCATTTAAAAAAATTAAATAGATGCCAAGATGATCAAGTGTTTGTAGATATCATTTCTCCCCTTGTCCATGTGCTAGAATAAAATGCTTACCTGAAAACTTGTGTTTTGTCCTAACTGAATTAAAATAAATCAAGACAATGCATCTTGTGGAACTCAGAAATAATAAATAGGTAGCTACATTTAGAAATCAACTCTACCTAAATTTAGAAATAGGTAGAGCCCATCAGGAAATGAACTTATGCAGTAAAAATATTTAAAATAGGTAGAGAACTAGAATTAAGGGAGAAGACACAGACTTTGGTTTTGGACAAACTTAAAATGTGACCCAAATTTGACCACATAGCTGTTTAGAAATCCGAAGCCTCCAATGATCATGAAATACCTAGGAAAACAGCTCCATCCTCACATATTCTCTCTGCCTTGACCGTGCCCACATCTCCTCCAGCAAAACGTCTGGCAGGCCCTATTTCAGAAAAGAATTCCAATGGTATTAGGGATATTAACAACAATAAGCTTTTCCATGCATTATTTTATTTAATTATCAAAACAATCCAAAATGTGCATTTCTTGTTGCCATTTACAGAGGAGGAAAGTGAGTCAGAGAAGTCAAGAACACACTTTCAGTCAGGGACATGGCAAGGACACGCTGCCTGGTTGGTCTAACAAAAAGACTGTTTTCACCAATAACCTGCACTTCCCGCAGCTCTACCCTCCACTCAGAGGGTTGCTAAAGAAAATAGATCCACCTTGAATCACAGTCCTAGATAAACTGGTCCCCACCTCTGACTCATAGCAATAACCAGGGACTCACCTTTTACTGGTTCTTCACCAAAATCTACCTTCGTAGAATGTTGCACACAGCTATTCATTCTTTCCACTCGGTTCTAAGACGTTTTCCAATTATAGCACCAGGGCCTGAGTCACATTGTTTTGAATGTTAGAAGTAGAATTGCTTTCACAAAACTATACTCTGGAATGTTACTAGATGCCTCCATTAAAGGGTCTTGTAGAACTCATCTGGGGTGAGCTCACTATTGAACTTGCACAAACGTGTCCTGTGTTCCAATGCATAGCACAAGAACCCCTTTTAAGGGATTCAGGGAAGAGTTAGGAAAAATCTAGTTCTCAAGCAACTGATTTGCCTTAACCTAAGGGAAAATATATTTATCATAAACAATCCTTTGTCCTCCTGTGCTTTAACCCATGTGATAGCCAACACAACGCAGCTTCATTTTTTATAACTTGAAATTTTTATTGTTATATCTTATTCTTGGACTCATCTCATTTTGCATTCTACTGTATTTCTCTTTTACTATATTTTCTAGTGTTTATGTTTCTGTTTAGTATGAATGTCTACGTTTCAGTGAACTTTCATTGAAGTAAACCTGCTCTGCTTGCCTTTGAGCAGGTTGCTTAAGATATCTCAATCTTGCTTTATTAGGTAATAAGTTATCTGCCTCCCTTAGTTTCCAGGACTAGTAATGTGTGTAAAGTGAGTGATACAAGTTTGCAGGAAGTAGTTATGGTTAGCCACCACTAATTTTGAATATTGTAATTCATAAAAAAAATTAATCCTATAGTGGTTTTTATACATCCTGATTATAATGTCATTATGACTGAACAATTCTAAATCAGATCCTAAGTACACAGTCCTCTATTTCTGAACAATCAATAGGTCCACCTTACTTTGATAGTGGACATTTTTTAAATGAATGAATATTTTTGAATAATGTCAAAGATCAATGAAATGAAGAAACAGCTGAAGGATTGGCTAGAATCTGCAAATTAAATATTACTAAAATAAGTGGGTACGTTGCTCTTCTCACTGTGTTGAGATGCAGGTGAGAAGAATGATGTGAAATGTTGAACTTCATTTAAAACCAGTTTGTTGAATACACTACATAAAAAATAAGATCATAGCCACGCAACCATTAGCAAATCCTTTTTTCTTTCTTGTTGATATCCTTCTACTTTCTTTTCTAGGAAGGGACAAGAAATTACTGAATAACTTGTACTCTGTGATCTCTTACCTACAAAAGCCAAAATGTAAGAAAGAAAAGTATGTAAAAAATATCAAGGATCTTAGTGATCCAGCTATAGAGAAAGTATACACAATGGTTTTAGAAATAACTTAGGTTGAGATATTTCCATTTAAATTTGCAAATGTTGCTGGGCACACCCCAATGTAGAACTACAAATATTCATAATACTCCATAAAACTGTTTTGCAAGGTGTGAATGATCTTTGCCAAACAGATTTAATCAATATGGCTTGAAAGACTTTCTAAATTATCATACCAGATAACAGCAAAATATCAACCCTTCACATTCATATCACATACTGTTTACCAACATTTCTTTATTTAATTCTCAACAACTCCAAAAACTAACCAACCCTGCGAGTTCAAGAGTTTTCCCAAATCACACAACATCTGACTTACAATCTGCAATTGGTGAGAAGCTCCAAATTTAAAACCTTTTCAAAATAAGCATACATTTCACAGAGTTGTTTCAAATATGAAAGGAAGTCACACTTTTCAAAACTGGTTTAATTTTTTTCCTCTGGAAAAAGCACTTTTTAAACAACTTTAACACATGACAAAAAATATTTTCACAGGAAGAAGTGGTAAATGTTCATTTGGTTAGCATTACTGTGGGAAGAGAAAGCTGTGAGAGCCATGGGGAAAACATGGTAACTATTAATGAAGGAAAAAGGAAAAGATGTGGAGCTTTTTCATACCTTCAGGCACAAAAATGCAGGAAAGATCTGTGACAAGAAAAACAGGGTGTTGAGCCCAAGAATGAAGAATTCTAAATATATTTTTTTGGTGTGGGGAAGAGTCATAAAGATGAAATGGTAATGTCAAAAATAGTAGTTTGATGAAGAAATGGCATTGATTTTTCCATAATACTGGAGACATAGAAATTGGAAGCCAGGGTAAATAAATTAGTGTTGGGTGACATAGGAAAAGCCTGACTTGCAAATAAAAAAGAAAAAATCAGTTTAGGAGGAACAGTAAGTGTCATTAGCCTTCTCCCTGAGGAATATTTACCCATCAGTGTTTCTTTAAAGAGAATTTTTTAAAAACCAATAAAAATGACACAGAATTTCAAAACAAAATGATAGAAAATTAGCAATGGTTATTATATTGCATATTGTTATCTTCAAAGTAGTTTCTCAGATGATCAGATATAGTTATGCAAAATTGATCAAACAATATAAGCCTTAACTGTTCCTTTCAAGGAACTAATAGAAATTAGTTCAATTATTACAATTGAAGATTATTACAGAGAAATTATTACAAAGATTATTATTAGATCATTATAAAGAAATTATTACAAAGAAATTAGTACAATTATTTTAGCTATCTTGTATATATATACATATCTTTTTTTCCCCTTCCTTGTTTGCTCCTTTCCCCCACCCCAGTTCTTTCCTTTTGAGCAGTTGCTTTCCCCTTCATAGTATCTATTGTACTTTTTGGATCTTATTTACTCTCTCAGTTTATTACACTAGGGAGGCAATTCAATCTTTATACATGAGAATCTGATTTCTTTCACTTACAAATATGGTCTCTAGTTGTATCCATTTACCTATAAAACCTGGAGTTTATCTTTCTTTATAGCTGAGTAGTATTTGCTCATCAGTTTTTATAGTAATTTATTAACTTACTAAACCTTCATTAGCCATTTCCTCTAAGCATGGACTGGGCTAGGTGCAGTGGGATCAAGAGAAAGAAAGAAAGAAAGAAAGAAAGAAAGAAAGAAAGAAAGAAAGAAAGAAAGAAAGAAAGAAAGAAAGAA